>NC_088405.1:79668204-80284440 GCF_034236695.1 Oncorhynchus nerka | reverse complement strand
TGGAGGCATAGTGCGTAGAGCCAGCGCAGGACACACAAGACCGTGGGGGCGCACCGGAGGTCTGGAGCACAGAGCTGGCACAACTCGTCCTGGCTGGATACCCCCCATAGCCCGGCAAGTGCGGGGAGCTGGAACAGGCCGCACTGGGTTGTGCTGGTGAACTGGGGATACCGTGCGAAGAGCTGGCGCAGGATAACCTGGGCCGAAGAGATGCACCGGAGGCCAGGAGATGGGGGCTGCCTCTCGTGCTTGCTTCGTTGAGCCAACTCCTCGTAACGTAGCCGTTCCGCTTTAGCTGCCTCCATCTCCTCCTTCAGACGGCGATACTCTCCAGCCTGCGCCCAGGGTCCTTTCCCGTCTAAGATCTCCTCCCAGGTCCATTCCTCCTGACCACGCTGCTTGGTCCTTTGGTGGTGAGATTTTCTATTACGGCTGTCGTCGTATTGGGAAAAAGGTGCAGCGTGGTAGGCGTATATTTAGAATTTATTAAATGAACAACCCAAAAAAACAAGAAAGATAAACGACACGTAAAGTAATGTAGCGCTAAACCAGCAACTAACAAAAACAAGATCCCACAACAGAAAGTGGGAAAAAGGGCTGCCTAAGTATGATCCCCAATCAGAGACAACGATAGACAGCTGCCTCTGATTGGGAACCATACTCGGCAAATAACAAAGAAATAGGACAACCCCAAATCACACCCTGACCTAACCAAATACAGAAATAAAACGTCTCTCTAAGGTCAGGGCGTGACATATACAGTATTTCCATACTATGAGGTTGAAATAATACTGTGAAATTGTGAAAATTATTATAATGCCCTTTTAGTGCAAGAGCTGAAATATTAGCCTGTTTTGGTGGAATGGAGTTTTGGTGGTGACTGGTGACATCACCTGGCGTTAAATGAATTAATAGACCAATAAGTAAGAGAGTTTCAAACCTCTCTGCCAATAACAGCTAGTTTTCAGTTTTCCCTTCAGACCACTCCCAGACAGTCTTAGCAAAATTGTTGCTTGAGAAATTGCTCTTCGCTAGGAAGCTATTTTTTGTTTATTTTTGACCATTTTAATTTAAAACAATCACAGTAAGGTTCTTAATTTTTACCCAGAAATTGTTTGATATTGGACCTTTAACCTTTAACATGACACAATTTTATTTTTCATTCACCACATATCAAAATGATGAATCACTTCTAGACTTTAGACTAGCGCATTGAAGTTGCTGTGTCACACCGGCACTATTTTTGGCAAAATGTTTTGATTTTAATTAGCCTTTCATGTCCCCGGAACACCAGTTGCCCAATCCTACTCTAGAAAAAAAATGGGTGCCCCTGAGCTCAGCACAGCTCAGCTCAAATCTCAATATGACCTTATAGTTCCCACAAACTTGTCATACAACACAACAGAGGTGTGAAAAATTAAGCTAAATTGAGAGTTACCAATGTTTTTCAAGAGTAGTACGGTATCAATCAGCCCACATGCAAAATGCTATTTTAGTATGTGCTTTATTTAATATGTTGCATGATCGTCTAAAAAAATATTGGATACAAATGCATTTATGGTGTTACAGCTCTGTTACAGCTCTGTTTAAAAACTGTCATTTAATTTGATTAATCTGTGCTATTTTGCACCACCAAAATGTTGATTGGAACGTAGTAGTAGGCAACTATTCAGCTTAAGAGTCAACACAAAATGTGATTAGTTGATTGGCCTTCTCCCCATGCAGGTCGGCAGAGGACCAATGAAGGTGATTCCGTCTCATATAACAACAAGGTGTACGAAAACTTCAGTTTCAGCACACAAACCCAACAGAGACAGACGACCACTGCGTCCATCCAGGAACAATGCATTTATGAGAACTAGACAATCTTAATTTCACTCTGACATCCTTGTTTCTCTTTTCATCCGAGTTCATAGATGCGACATTATGACATTGTCAGCAGTAAGATTTTAGTTTGATTTCCAAAAAGACAAGGCCTGTAGCTTGTCCATTTCTATTTTCTGATTATTATTTTTTGGGGGTTCAGAGTTTAACAGGTTAAAATATATCTGACAATCACGCAAAACCTCTTTCCAAACATTCACTCTAGGCATACATTGGGTGGTTGCCATTGATATCATTAAATTGTATATAACGATTTCCTCTTGCTGTCCTTTTTAATGTGATATAAAACCTTACTGTGCATGTGTGAATCACTCTGGATAAGAGTGGTTGGGCCAATGACTACTGGTAAATTAATGTAATGTCCTCAACACTTGCTTGGGACTTATTTTCTATGAGATTTGCATGTTCTGAATATCAATCCTGTGGAAATTCATTGCTAAATTAACATGTATGTAAATGGTTTAATGTACTGGTTATCTGCGTTGAACCTGCAGACTCATGACTTTTCTTGACTTGTTCAGTTATTACAAGTACACATTGGTTGTTCCAGAAAAGGTTGAACAACTCTTAGTTACTGTTTTAGTGCCAACATTGGTGTCAATGCTACGGTCTGTTTTCATGTGACTGGAAACAATTATGGTGCAGTCTATCATGTTCACCACTCAGCAATGTTGCTGTCCACTTCTGCAGGCCCCTCAGCCATTTTCGCCATCATTGATTGCAGTATTCTTTTTGATGTGGAGTTTTTTTCACAGTTCACAGTTTTATGACTTTATGACTTTTCACAGTCTTCAGAGTGAACAATTCATAATTTCTAAAGGTCTCTTTTTGCTCACCAAAGCCACAGAGTATATACAGTACCCGTCAAAAGTTTGGATACAGCTACTCATTCAAGGGTTTTTCTTTATTTTTACTATTTTCTATTTTCTATTTTCTTGTAGAATAATACTGAAGACATGAAAACTATGAAATAACACATATGGAATCATGTAGTAACCAAAAGATGTGAAACCATTCAAAATATATTTATATTTATTAGATTATTCAAAGTAGCCATCCTTTGCCTTGATGACAGCTTTGTACACTCTAGGCGTTCTCTCAACCAGCTTCACCTGGAATGCTTTTTCCAACAGTCTTGAAGGAGTTCCCAGTAACTTGGGTGCTTGACTGCCGTTGAACGCTGGATCAACCCAACTCCTTGGCCAAAGCATCCAGTGTGCGCTCTGAACGCTCTAAGAGCGAAACGCTCAAAATTTACAAACGGACAATCTGACAACACTCTGGATTTACGAACGCCCAGAGTGCACTCTGGCACTCCAGATTGAATTCACGAACACACCCAAAATTGTAAAATGTCAAGCTAGTCATTTGCTATGCTAACAAGCTAGCAAGAGGTTGAATAGCAACAGCATCAACTTCCGGTAGACAGGCGAAGCACTAGTACGCTCAACTTAAACAATATGGTTAGTTTACAGTATACGTCAGCTGACGGGCGGCTCTGGCAGCTCCTGACTGACGGGCGGCTCTGGCAGCTCCTGACTGACGGGCGGCTCTGGCAGCTCCTGACTAACGGGTGGCTCTGGCAGCTCAGGACAGACGGGCGGCTCTGGCAGCTCAGGACAGATGGGCGGCTCTGGCAGCTCAGGACAGACGCAAGCCTGGTGCGTGGAGGAGGCACCGGATGAACCGGACCGTGGAGGCGCACTGGAGTTCTCGAGCACCGAGCCTGCTGCTGCACAACCTGTCCTGGCTGGATACTCCCCATAGCCCGGCAAGTGCAGCGGGGTGGAACAGACCGCACTGGGCTGTGCTGGCGAATTGGGGACACCATGCGTAGGGCTGGTGCCATATAACCCGGGCCGAGGAGACGCACTGGAGACCAGATGCGCTGATCCGGCTTCATAGCTCCTGGCTCGATGCCCACTCTAGCCCGGCCAATACGAGGTGCTGCGATGTAGCGCACTGGGCTATCCCTGCCACTGGGGACACCGTGCGCCTCATGCATAACATGGTGCCTGCCCAGTCCACCTCAAACAGTTTTCTTCTAAGGGGGAGGGGTGGGGGGTGGACTATCATAGGTCAAATTACAATTTATGATTGCATAAGAAAGAATCAATGCCTTTGCAACTGAAATATGAAAATTACGGAACCAAAATGAAAGGTGATTACTGAGAGACTTGCTGTTTGGTTTTACACTTGTGGTAAATATAGTAGACAGACCCTACATTTATTCACGTAATACATTTGTCCCAGCCAGTATGGAGCTTGGAAGTGAAGATCCTGGTTCATCTTCTCCACCTGCCCGTTGGACTGAGGCCGATACTCGGAAGTGAGGCTTACCGTGATCTGCTGGAAGAGACCTGCTGAAGACCTGCTGGAAGAGTGCCTCAGCAACCTGGAGAGCAGTGGGGAGACCAGGAAGAGGGATTAAGCGATGATGAAAGCATCAGAGGGGGAGAGAGATCGGTTACACAATGGATAGATGGGACCAGGAGTTGACATAATGAGTGACACCCTGCACCAAGGTGGGCCACCAGTACTTCTTAGCGATGGAGTGAATGGTGCAAGAAATACCTGGATGTCCAGTGACGACAGCTGTGCCCAGGTCAGCAGCCGGTCCCTTATCCCGTGGGAACGTAGATGTGTGTGCCCAGGTCAGCAGCCAATCCCTTATCCCTGTGGGAACGTAGATGTGTGTGCCCAGGTCAGCAGCCGGTCCCTTATCCCTGTGGGAACGTAGATGTGTGTGCCCAGGTCAGCAGCCGGTCCCTTATCCCTGTGGGAACGTAGATGTGTGTGCCCAGGTCAGCAGCCGGTCCCTTATCCCTGTGGGAACGTAGATGTGTGTGCCCAGGTCAGCAGCCGGTCCCGTATCCCTGTGGGAAAGTAGATGTGTGTGCCCAGGTCAGCAGCTGGTCCCTCATCCCTGTGGGAACGTAGATGTGTGCCCAGGTCAGCAGCCGGTCCCGTATCCCTGTGGGAAAGTAGATGTGTGTGCCCAGGTCAGCAGCCGGTCCCTCATCCCTGTGGGAACGTAGATGTGTGTGCCCAGGTCAGCAGCTGGTCCCTTATCCCTGTGGGAACGTAGATGTGTGTGCCCAGGTCAGCATCCGGTCCCGTATCCCTGTGGGAAAGTAGATGTGTGTGCCCAGGTCAGCAGCTGGTCCCTCATCCCTGTGGGAACGTAGATGTGTGTGCCCAGGTCAGCAGCCGGTCCCTTATCCCTGTGGGAACGTAGATGCGCTCGGGAGGACATTTTCGGGGGGCAGACTCCTTCTCTAGAGCCTGGCGGATGTCCACATCTATGTCCCAAACCATTGGACCCACGACTCGGGAGGATGGGATTATGGGTGCCCTCTGGACAGGAAGCTCTCCCGAATTGTAGATACGGGACAGAGCATTGGCCTTCAGTTCTTAGAACCTGGGCAATAAGTCAGCATGAAGTCGAACCTGGTGAAGGTGCACACCTGGCTTGGCGCGGATTCAGTCTCCTCGTTGTCCGTATGTACTCTAGGTTCTGTAGAGGACTGCTAATTCCTATGTAGGTGACACTACATTACTATTCATTCCTATGTAGGTGACATTACACTACTATAGCTGAGACAACGTATTTTCATAGTAAAACAGGTCGGGCCCCATACAGGATATTTCTCACACACACACTCACTGTAATCATCCAGAACACTGTCACAACAGGATACTCCTAGCCACAGGTGCTAGCCATCAGTTCGGCCACAACTCCCCAGAAGATAGGGACGCACACACATTACACACGGACTCTCAAGGACAGGACAGGGACGCATACGCTCTTACACACTGACCCCAGAAGACAGGGACGACGCACATACAGTACACACATAGCTGCCGAGGACACCCAGATAAGACACCCACACATTGGCAGAAAGCCTAGACTTAGAGACAAACTAAGCACACACACATAATTTCCCTCCCAGCCGAACATTGTGTGATTGAGGATAGCGCACACACCAAATCTCCTTTTCAGCTGAACATGGTGTGACGACCAAGAACAGGCATGGCAGGATTCTACGATGACGGACAGACAACAGAGCCAATGCCGGATGACTACACCCCAGCCTGATCCAATCCGAAGATCCGATCTCCTAGATATCAACCTACTTTCTGTTCTGTATATGAAGCTTGTACCCATTGTTAACTAGTGTCTTTTTTGCTAGTCTCTGATGAGCTAACAGAGGGGCCCGTATATACGCTGTACCAGATATCTCCACTCTGAAATAAACCTGTCGCTTGTCGTACAATCTACCACCTTGTCTGCATCGATCCTTGACCGACTCACCCTTTATCATATCCCATTATCAACAGTTCCGATGGTCGGTGAGGATGACGAATGGTTCCTTGGCACCCTCCGATCAGTGACTCCACTCCTCTAACACCAACTTCAATGCCAGGAGCTTCTGATCGCCAATTTCGTAATTCCTCTCTACGGAGGAGAAAGAAAGCACACAATCTCAATGGGTTACCCTGTCTTAGACAACTTCCCCCACCTCAGATGTGTCTACCTCAACCACAAGAAATAGAGTGGGGTCTGTGTGTTTTAGCAAGGAGGTGGAGGTGAAACGCCCCTTGAGACGAAAGGCCTCGTCGGCTGCTGGAGACCACACCAAACTACGAGGCCCACCCTTGAGGCCGGAAGTGAGAGGGGTGGTGACAACGCTGAAAATCCTGATGAAGTGGTGGTAGAAGTTGTCAAACCCCAGAAACCGTTGTAACCCCTTGATGATGGTTGGAACTTGCCATGACCTTAACTCATCTACCTTCTTGTTCTCCATCCTCACTCCCTGCAGGTGATTTGGTAACCCAGGAAGGATACAGCCCTCTGGTGGAATTAGCACTTCACCTTCACAAACAGGTGATTGACCAAGAGGCATTCCAGGACTTCTCGAACGTGGGTGACGTGATCTTTCAGGTTGGTCGAGAAGATCAGGACATCATTGTATACAATCACCTGCCCTCCGAGCAGGTCCCTAAACCTCTCATTGATGAATGCCTGGAACACTGACAGAGCATTGGCCAAGCCAAAGGGCATAACCAAATACTTGTAGTGACCAGACATTGTGCTGAACGCAGTCTTCCACTCATCCCCCTCATGGACGAGGATGAGATTGTAGGCAAATCAAATCAAATCAAATGTATTTATATAGCCCTTCGTACATCAGCTGATATCTCAAAGTGCTGTACAGAAACCCAGCCTAAAACCCCAAACAGCAAGCAATGCAGGTGTAGAAGCACGGTGGCTCGGAAAAACTCCCTAGAAAGGCCAAAACCTAGGAAGAAACCTAGAGAGGAACCAGGCTATGTGGGGTGGCCAGTCCTCTTCTGGCTGTGCCGGGTGGAGATTATAACAGAACATGGCCAAGATGTTCAAATGTTCATAAATGACCAGCATGGTCGAATAATAGTAAGGCAGAACAGTTGACACTGGAGCAGCAGCATGGCCAGGTGGACTGGGGACAGCAAGGAGTCATCATGTCAGGTAGTTCTGGGGCATGGTCCTAGGGCTCAGGTCAGTTGAAACTGGAGCAGCAGCATGGCCAGGTGGACTGGGGACAGCAAGGAGTCATCATGTCAGGTAGTCCTGGGGCATGGTCCTAGGGCTCAGGTCCTCCGAGAGAGAGAAAGAAAGAGAGAAGGAGAGAATTAGAGAACGCACACTTAGATTCACACAGGACACCGAATAGGACAGGAGAAGTACTCCAGATATAACAAACTAACCCTAGCCCCCTGACACATAAACTACTGCAGCATAAATACTGGAGGCTGAGACAGGAGGGGTCAGGAGACACTGTGGCCCCATCTGAGGACACCCCCGGACAGGGCCAAACAGGAAGGATATAACCCCACCCACTTTGCCAAAGCACAGCCCCCACACCACTAGAGGGATATCTTCAACCACCAACTTACCATCCCGAGACAAGGCTGAGTATAGCCCACAAAGATCTCCGCCACGGCACAACCCAAGGGGGGGGGGGGGGGGGGGGCGCCAACCCAGACAGGATGACCACAACAGTAAAAGTGGCAGTAATAAAGCCTCTCAGCCCCTGTAATAGGGTTAGAGGCAGAGAATCCCAGTGGAAAGAGAGGAACCGGCCAGGCAGAGACAGCAAGGGCCGGTTCGTTGCTCCAGAGCCTTTCCGTTCACCTTCCCACTCCTGGGCCAGACTACACTCAATCATATGACCCACTGAAGAGATGAGTCTTCAGTAAAGACTTAAAGGTTGAGACCGAGTTTGCGTCTCTGACATGGGTAGGCAGACCGTTCCATAAAAATTGAGCTCTATAGGAGAAAGCCCAGGGACAATTAGGAGGCCTGCGTCTTGTGACCGTAGCGTACGTGTAGGTATGTACGGCAGGACCAAATCAGAGAGATAGGTAGGAGCAAGCCCATGTAATGCTTTGTAGGTTAGCAGTAAAACCTTGAAATCAGCCCTTGCTTTGACAGGAAGCCAGTGTAGAGAGGCTAGCACTGGAGTAATATGATCAAATTTTTTGGTTCTAGTCAGGATTCTAGCAGCCGTATTTAGCACTAACTGAAGTTTATTTAGTGCTTTATCCGGGTAGCCGGAAAGTAGAGCATTGCAGTAGTCTAACCTAGAAGTGACAAAAGCATGGATTAATTTTTCTGCCACATTTTTGGACAGAAAGTTTCTGATTTTTGCAATGTTACGTAGATGGAAAAAAGCTGTCCTCGAAATGGTCTTGATATGTTCTTCAAAAGAGAGATCAGGGTCCAGAGTAACGCCGAGGTCCTTCACAGTTTTATTTGAGACGACTGTACAACCATTAAGATTAATTGTCAGATTCAACAGAAGATCTCTTTGTTTCTTGGGACCTAGAACAAGCATCTTTGTTTTGTCCGAGTTTAATAGTAGAACGTTTGCAGCCATCCACTTCCTTATGTCTGAAACACATGCTTCTAGCAAGGGCAATTTTGGGGCTTCACCATGTTTCATTGAAATGTACAGCTGTGTGTCATCCGCATAGCAGTGAAAGTTAATATTATGTTTTCGAATAACATCCCCAAGAGGTAAAATATATAGTGAAAACAATAGTGGTCCTAAAACGGAACCTTGAGGAACACCGAAATTTACAGTTGATTTGTCAGAGGACAAACCATTCACAGAGACAAACTGATAATCTTTCCGACAGATAAGATCTAAACCAGGCCAGAACATGTCCGTGTAGACCAATTTGGGTTTCCAATCTCTCCAAAAGAATGTGGTGATCGATGGTATCAAAAGCAGCACTAAGGTCTAGGAGCACGAGGACAGATGCAGAGCCTCGGTCCGATGCCATTAAAATGTAATTTACCACCTTCACAAGTGCCGTCTCAGTGCTATGATGGGGTCTAAAACCAGACTGAAGCATTTCGTATACATTGTTTGTCTTCAGGAAGGCAGTGAGTTGCTGCGCAACAGCCTTCTCTAAAATTTTTGAGAGGAATGGAAGATTCGATATAGGCTGATTGTTTTTTATATTTTCTGGGTCAAGGTTTGGCTTTTTCAAGAGAGGCTTTATTACTGCCACTTTTAGTGAGTTTGGTACACATCCAGTGGATAGAGAGCCGTTTATTATGTTCAACATAGGAGGGCCAAGCACAGGAAGCAGCTCTTTCAGTAGTTTAGTTGGAATAGGGTATGCAGTATGCAGCTTGAAGGTTTAGAGGCCATGATTATTTTCATCATTGTGTCAAGAGATATAGTACTAAAACACTTGAGCGTCTCTCTTGATTCTAGGTCCTGGCAGAGTTGTGCAGACTCAGGACAACTGAGGTTTGGAGGAATACGCAGGTTTAAAGAGGAGTCCGTAATTTGCTTTCTAATAATAATAATCTTTTCCTCAAAGAAGTTAATGAATTTATCACTGCTAAAGTGAAAGTCATCCTCTCTTGTGGAATGCTGCTTTTTAGTTAGCTTTGCGACAGTATCAAAAAAGGAATTTCGGATTGTTCTTATTTTCCTCAATTAAGTTAGAAAAATAGGATGATCGAGCAGCAGTAAGGGCTCTTCGGTACTGCACGGTACCGTCTTTCCAAGCTAGTCGGAAGACTTCCAGTTTGGTGTGGCGCCATTTCCGTTCCAATTTTCTGGAAGCTTGCTTCAGAGCTCGGGTATTTTCTGTGTACCAGGGAGCTAGTTTCTTATGAGAAATGTTTTTAGTTTTTAGGGGTGCAACTGCATCTAGGGTATTGCGCAAGGTTAAATTGAGATCCTCAGTTAGGTGGTTAACTGATTTTTGTCCTCTGGCGTCCTTGGGTAGGCAGAGGGAGTCTGGAAGGGCATCAAGGAATCTTTGTGTTGTCTGTGAATTTATAGCACGACTTTTGATGTTCCTTGGTTGGGGTCTGAGCAGATTATTTGTTGCAATTGCAAACGTAATAAAATGGTGGTCCGATAGTCCAGGATTATGAGGAAAACATTAAGATCCACAACATTTATTCCATGGGACAAAACTAGGTCCAGCGTATGACTGTGACAGTGAGTGGGTCCAGAGACATGTTGGACAAAACCCACTGAGTCGATGATGGCTCCGAAAGCCTTTTGGAGTGGGTCTGTGGACTTTTCCATGTGAATATTAAAGTCACCAAAGATTAGAATATTATCTGCTATGACTACAAGGTCCGATAGGAATTCAGGGAACTCAGTGAGAAACGCTCTATATGGCCCAGGAGGCCTGTAAACAGTAGCTATAAAAAGTGATTGAGTAGGCTGCATAGATTTCATGACTAGAAGCTCAAAAGACGAAAACGTCATTTTTTTTTTGTAAATTGAAATTTTCTATCGTAAATGTTAGCAACACCTCCGCCTTTGCGGGATGCACGGGGGATATGGTCACTAGTGTAGCCAGGAGGTGAGGCCTCATTTAAAACAGTAAATTCATCAGGCTTAAGCCATGTTTCAGTCAGGCCAATCACATCAAGATTATGATCAGTGATTAGTTAATTGACTATAATTGCCTTTGAAGTAAGGGATCTAACATTAAGTAGCCCTATTTTGAGATGTGAGGTATCATGATCTCTTTCAGTAATGACAGGAATGGAGGTGGTCTTTATCCTAGTGAGATTGCTAAGGCGAACACCGCCATGTTTAGTTTTGCCCAACCTAGGTCGAGGCACAGACACAGTCTCAATGGTGATAGCTGAGCTGACTACACTGACTGTGCCAGTGGCAGACTCCACTATGCTGGCAGGCTGGCTAACAGCCTGCTGCCTGGCCTGCACCCTCTTTCATTATGGAGCTAGAGGAGTTAGAGCCCTGTCTATGTTGGTAGATAAGATGAGAGCACCCCTCCAGCTAGGATGGAGTCCGTCACTCCTCAGCAGGTCAGGCTTGGTCCTGTTTGTGTTTGTGAGTCCCAGAAAGAGGGCCAATTATCTACAAATTCTATCTTTTGGGAGGGGCAGAAAACAGTTTTCAACCAGCGATTGAGTTGTGAGACTCTGCTGTAGAGCTCATCACTCCCCCTAACTGGGAGGGGGCCAGAGACAATTACTCGATGCCGACACATCTTTCTAGCTGATATGCACGCAGAAGCTATGTTGCGCTTGGTGATCTCTGACTGTTTCATCCTAACATCGTTGGTGCCGACGATAACAATATCAATATCTCTATACTCTCTACACTCGCCAGTTTTAGCTTTAGCCAGCACCATCTTCAGATTAGCCTTAACGTCGGTAGCCCTGCCCCCTGGTAAATAGTGTATGATCGCTGGATGATTCGTTTTAAGTCTAATACTGCGGGTAATGGAGTCGCCAATGACTAGAGTTTTCAATTTGTCAGAGCTAATGGTGGGAAGCTTCGGGGTCTCAGACCCCGTAACGGGAGGAGTAGAGACCAGAGAAGACTCGGCCTCTGACTCCGACCAGCTGCTTAATGGGGAAAACCGGTTGAAAGTTTCTGTCGGCTGAATGAGCGACACCGGTTGAGTGTCCGGCTGCGGGGACTGTGCCAGGGGATTTATACTACTATCTGTACTTACTGGTGGCACAGACGCTGTTTCATCCTTTCCTACACTGAAATTACCCTTGCCTAACGATTGCGTCTGAAGCTGGGCTTGTAGCACAGCTATCCTCGCCGTAAGGCTAGTACAGCGACTGCAATTAGAAGGTGTCATGTTAATGTTACTACTTAGCTTCGGCTGTTGGAGGTCCTGACAAATCGTGTCCAGATAAAGCGTCCGGAGTGAAAAAGTTGAGGAAAAAATAAATAAATATATGAACGGTAATTAAAAAGTGAAAACCGTAAAGTTGTCAGGTAGCAAAATAGGTTGGCAACAAAACGCACAGCAACTCGAAAACAAGCCTGCATTTATGACCAGAAATGACGTCAGAGGCACTACGCAGGTCCAGTTTGGTGAAGAACTGAGCCCCGTGGAGCTGCTCTATGGCTGACGGCACCAACAAGAGAGGGTACCAGTACTTCCTGGTAATGTCATCGAGTCCTCGGTAATCGTTACATGGACATAATCCTCCCTCCTTTTTGGTCATGAAGAAGAAACCAGCCGACGCAGGGGACGTGGATGTGCGGATGAAACCCTGTTGGAGCGCCTCTTGAATGTAATCCTCCATGGCCTGGGTCTCAGCCACAGACAGAGGGTAGATGATTTTCTGATTTTCATCCCTGACCATGAGATTAGGGTTATGGCATGTGGAGCCAAGGGAGGCCGATTTTGTGACCTGGTGCACTTGTGATGAAGAAAGATGCTCTCCTGGTGATTGGACCATGGTGAAGGTGAGTGGTTGAGTGATGTGTGTGATAGACCCTGATCCTAAAGTCCTTGAACTGGAAAAGGAGAGGAAAGCAGATAGATGGTAATGTTGAGGGAGTAGGCAAGGGTCTGATCCATAAAGTTTCCGGCAATGCCGGAATCCACTAAAGCTGTAGACAAAGTACATGAGGGACAGTCAGCCAGAGTGATGGACACCAAAAAGAGTCTAGCAGGAAGAGCTGAATATGGAATACTCACTCCTGGTCCAGGGGATGGAACATCACATGACTGTCCCTCTGCTCTAGTGAATCCCAGATTCAGAAGTACCTGACACCGCTGGAGGTGGTGCCTTCCTTGCCCGCAATACAGACATAGCCCCAGCTGTATCCATCTGTGTTGTTCTGCCGCGGAAAAGCATGTGACCTCTACCTCCATGGTTGATCCAGAGTAATCGCCGAAGGAGGGAGAGAAGCGATGAGAATGCCGACTCTCCTGGAGAAGGTTATCCAGGCGGATGGTTATCGCAATGAGTGCGTCCAGGGTGAGATTGTCATCCCGACAGGGCAGATACGTCTGGACCTCCTCGAGCAGACCTCATCTGAATAGCGTGTGAAGCGCCGGCTCATTCCATCCACTGGAGCTGCTACTGTCTGGAAGGTGAGTGCATACTCAGAAGCCGTCTGATTCCCCTGCTGTAGCAGAAGCAGACGCTCACGTCCCACTCTGATCGAAAACGCATTTAAACAGAGCCAGAGCCCCTCATAAGAACCTAGCTCCTCCTCTCCTTTCTCCCAGATGGCCGTAGCCCATTCCAATGCGCGCCGGGTCAGCAGAGAAATAACCGTGGCAACCTTATGTTGCCTTTATGCTGCCTTTAATGCCACAAACCTCAGTAAGTCTTTGGAATTTAGTAGTAGGCAACTACTGAGGAGTACACCAGATCAGTCATTGACTTCATCAATAAGTGCAACGATGAAGTTGTCCCCACAGTGACCGTATGTACATACCCCAACCAGAAGCCATGTACTACAGGCGGCATCCACACTGAGCTAAAGGATCGAGCTGCCGCGTTCAAGGAGTGGGACTCTAACCCGGAAGCTGATAAGAAATCCAGCTATGCGCTCCGACGAACCATTCAACAGGCAAAGCGTCAATACAGGACTAAGATTGTATCGTACTACACCGGCTCTGATGCTCGTCGGATGTGGCAGGGCTTGCAAACCATTAAACTACAAAGGGAAGCACAGCCGAGAGCTGCCCAGTGACACAATCCTTACCAGACGAGCTAAACTACTTCTATGCTCGCTTCGAGGCAAAAACACTGAAACATGCATGAGAGCACCAGCTGTTCCGGAAGACTGTGTGATGATGCTCTCCGCAGCCGATGTGAGTAAGACCTTTAGACAGGTCAACATTCACAAGGCCGCAGGGCCAGACAGATTACCAGGACGTTTACTGCGAGCATGCAAAGCAAGTGTCTTCACTGACATTTTCAACCTCTCCCTGTCCGAGTCTGTAATACCAACATGTTTTAAGCAGACCACCATAGTGCCTGTGCCCTAGAACACTAAGGTAATCTGCCGAAATGACTACCGACATGTAGCCCTCACGTCTGTAGCCATGAAGTGCTTTGAAAGGCTGGTCAGAGTGAACACCATCATCCCAGAAACACAAGACCCACTGAAATTTGCATTCTGCCCCAACAGATCCACAGATGATGCAATCTCTATTGCACTCCACACTGCCCTTTCCCAACACCTCCCTCTGCAACTGGATCCTGGACTTCCTGACGGGCCACCCCCAGGTGGTAAGGATAGGTAACAACACATCGCCACACTGATCCTTCATACAGGGGCCCCTCAGGGGTGCGTGCTTAGTCCCCTCCTGTACTCCCTGTTCACTCATGACTGCACGGCCAGGCACGACTCCAACACCATCATTAAATTTGCCTATGACACAACAGTGGTAGGCCTGATCACCGACAACAACAAGACAGCCTATAGGGAGGAGGTCAGAGACCTGGCCGGGTGGTGCCAAGACAACAACCTCTCCCTCAATGTGATCAAGACAAAGGAGATGATTGTGGATTACAGGAAAAAGAGGACCCGAGCACGCTCCCATTCTCATCAACGGGGCTGCAGTGGAGCAGGTTGGGAGATTCAAGTTCCTTGGTGTCCACATCACCAACAAACTAACATGGTCCAAGCACACCATGACAGTTGTGGAGTGGGCACGACAAAACCTATTCCCCCTCAAGAGACTGAAAAGATTTGTCATGAGTCCTCAGATCCTAGAAATGTTCTACAGCTGCACCATTGAGAGCATCCTGACTGGTTTCATCACTGCCTGGTATGGCAACTGCACAGACTCCAACCGCAAGGCACTACAGAGGGTAGTGCGAAAGGCCCAGAATATCACTGGGGCCAAGCTTCATGCCATCCAGGACCTCTATACCAGGAGGTGTCAGAGGATGGCCCTAAAAAAAATCAACGGCTCCTGCCACCCTAGTCACAGACTGTTCTCTCTGTTACCGCACGGCAAGCGGTACCGTAGCGCCAAGTCTAGGTCCAAGAGGCTTCTAAACAGCTTCTACCCCCAAGCCATAAGACCCCTGAACATCTAGTTAAATGGCTGCCAAGACTATTTGCATTGCCCCCCCTTTACACCGTTGCTACTCTCTGTTGTCTTCTATGCATTGTCACTTTAATAACTCTATCTACATGTACATATTACCTCAACTAACCGGTGCCCCCGCACATTGACTCTGTATCGGTACCCCTCTGTCTCACTATTGTTATTTTATTGCTGCTCTTTAATTACTTGTTACTTTGATCTCTTATTCTTATCCGTATTTTTTTAAATAGCATTGTTGGTTAGGGGCTCGTAAATAAGTAATCACATTTTATTTTATTTTATTTTATTTTATTCTAGGCAGAGTTCCTCTGTCCAGTGTCTGTGTTCTTTTGCCCATCTTAATCTTTACTTTTTATTGGCCAGTCTGTGATTTGGCTTTTTCTTTGCAACTCTGCCTAGAAGGCCAGCATCCAGGAGTCACATCTTCACTGTTGACGTTGAGACGGGTTTTGTGGGTACTATTTAATGAAGCTGCCAGTTGAGGACTTGTCTGTTTCTCAAACTAGACACTCAAATGTCCACTTGATCAGTTGTGCTCTGGGGCCTCCCGCACTATTCTGAGAAGGAGGTAGTCCACAGCGTTGCACAAGATCTTCAATTTCTTGGCAATTTCTCGCATGGAATAGCTTTCATTTTATTAGCCTTCAAGAAGAGTTTCAGAAGAAAGTTCTTTGTTTCTGGCCATTTTGAGCCTGTTATCGAACCCACAAATGCTGACGCTCCAGATTCTCAACTAATCTAAAGGCCAGTTTCAATGCTTCTTTAATGAGCACAACAGTTTTCAGCTGTGCTAACATAATTGGAAAATAGTTTTCTAATGCTCAATTAGCCTTTTAAAATGATAAACTTGGATTAGCTAACACAATGTGCCATTGGAACACAGGAGTGATGGTTGCTGATAATGGGCCTCTGTACGCCTATGTAGATATTCCATTACATATCAGCCGTTTCCAGCTACAATAGTCATTTACAACATTAACAATATCTACACTGTATTTCTGATCAATTTGATGATATTTTAATGGGCAAAAAAATGTGCTTTGCTTTTAAGAACTATGACATTTCTAAGTGACCCCAAACTTTTGAACAGTACTGTACATATGAGGAAAGCTGAAGTCTCTACCTTTCTATTGATGTCTGATTCCCAGTTCATCCAACAGATAGCAGTAGTACATCACATAACGTCTCTTGTCGCCTTGAAACCATTTGCACCTGGTTTGGGTAGTGAGTCACTGTTCCAAAATGGCAGAAAAGATTTAAGCCTAAAATCTTAAAATGACCTTAGCAATCAGGGCTTTCAAGTTATGTAGTTAAACAATTAAAAATAAGACACAGACAGGTAAAGGAATCTCAAACCTTTTTTCCCGTTCACTTTTGCTATTGTAAACAATGTTCTAACTAAACAGTGCATGTGGAGGATGCATACAAGGTCATGTGGAGAAGGAAATGCATTGCTTTACAATGACCATCAGAGTGTACGGTTTCCATGCATACTATGTTGACACTTTTGGTGACTTGACCTAAATATGTCCATAGCGCATCCCTCTGGATGAGAGTGTTTTGGCCAATGATTACTGGTAAATTAATGTAATGTCCTCAACTGCTGCTAAGGACTTATTTTGTTTGAGATTTGCATGATTTGAATTTTCTAACTTGGAGATAACTGAAGTCAAACCTAATATATCTATCCTGTGGACATTCATTGCTAAATGAACATGTAGGAAACTGATTTAATGCACAGGTTATCTGCGTTGCACCTACAGATTCATGACTTTTCTTGACTTGTTCAGTTATTACGAGTACACATGGGTTGTTCCAGAAAAGGTTGAACAACTCTGAGTTCCTGTTTTAGTGCCAACATTGCTGTCAATGCTGTGGTCTGCTTTCACGTGACTGGAAACAGCTATGGCGCAACCTGTCATGGAAATTGCAAGATTATGTTATAATGTTTGTATTGCATTATAATGGTTGTTTTATTCGACAGAATATAGTATTCTGTTAACTATTGTGTGTGTGTGTTCTACAGAGGATGGGCCTCTATGAGATAACACTGACAGAGGAGATTTACGATGTCTTTGGGTGATAAAACCTAAAGAACATTCCAGAGAACATGAGTTAATGTTTCTGCTCTATACCGTACCGGGGTGAGATGGTTCCAGTTTGGAGTAGGAGGGCCAGACACTGGTCTATACAATGAAAACTGTTGACACAGCAGTTGCTGTCTGCTATGTATTATAGATATCTTTCATACATCTTAACCTTATGACCATTCTATGTATCTGTTGTTCGTCATGTACTACTTCTCTGATAGAGTTCAGTGTGTCAAATCGGAGGGTCTGCTGTCCGGACCTCTGGCAGTCTCTATGGGGGTGCCACAGGGTTCAATTCTTGGACCGACTCTCTTCTCTGTATACATCAATGAGGTCGCTCTTGCTGCTGGTGAGTCTCTGATCCACCTCTACGCAGACGACACCATTCTGTATACTTCCGGCCCTTCTTTGGACACTGTGTTAACAACCCTCCAGGCAAGCTTCAATGCCATACAACTCTCCTTCCGTGGCCTCCAATTGCTCTTAAATACAAGTAAAACTAAATGCATGCTCTTCAACCGATCGCTACCTGCACCTACCCGCCTGTCCAACATCACTACTCTGGACGGCTCTGACTTAGAATACGTGGACAACTACAAATACTTAGGTGTCTGGTTAGACTGTAAACTCTCCTTCCAGACCCATATTAAACATCTCCAATCCAAAGTTAAATCTAGAATTGGCTTCCTATTTCACAACAAAGCATCCTTCACTCGTGCTGCCAAACATACCCTTGTAAAACTGACCATCCTACCAATCCTTGACTTTGGCGATGTCATTTACAAAATAGCCTCCAATACCCTACTCAACAAATTGGATGCAGTCTATCACAGTGCAATCCGTTTTGTCACCAAAGCCCCATATATTACCCACCATTGCGACCTGTACGCTCTCGTTGGCTGGCCCTCGCTTCATACTCGTCGCCAAACCCACTGGCTCCATGTCATCTACAAGACCCTGCTAGGTAAAGTCCCCCCTTATCTCAGCTCACTGGTCACCATAGCATCTCCCACCTGTAGCACACGCTCCAGCAGGTATATCTCTCTAGTCACCCCCAAAACCAATTCTTTCTTTGGCCGCCTCTCCTTCCAGTTCTCTGCTGCCAATGACTGGAACGAACTACAAAAATCTCTGAAACTGGAAACACTTATCTCCCTCACTAGCTTTAAGCACCAACTGTCAGAGCATCTTACAGATTACTGCACCTGTACATAGCCCACCTATAATTTAGCCCAAACAACTGCCTCTTTCCCAACTGTATTTAATTAATTAATTTATTTTGCTCCTTTGCACCCCATTATTTTTATTTCTACTTTGCACATTCTTCCATTGCAAAACTACCATTCCAGTGTTTTACTTGCTATATTGTATTTACTTTGCCACCATGGCCTTTTTTGCCTTTACCTCCCTTCTCACCTCATTTGCTCACATTGTATATAGACTTGTTTATACTGTATTATTGACTGTATGTTTGTTTTACTCCATGTGTAACTCTGTGTCGTTGTATCTGTCGAACTGCTTTGCTTTATCTTGGCCAGGTCGCAATTGTAAATGAGAACTTGTTCTCAACTTGCCTACCTGGTTAAATAAAGGTGAAATAAAATAAAAAAATAAAAAAAATGTAGGTTGAGAGGGGTGTATCTTGGCTTTAAAATAACTTTGTACTTTTGTTTTATCACTCTCAACGGTTCATTAGAAATGGTGAATCGTTGAAAGTCATTGCTATTGCAAAGCTCTTCTTATTAAAGATTTAGTTTAAGTAGAACTCTGACTTGTGTGATAAGTTTGTCTCTCCTCGTTTGATAATACAGAAATTAACCACCACAAGCCTCTCACATTCACCACTCAGCAATGATGTGGCCACTTCTGCAGGACCCTCAGCAGTTTTTGCCATCATTGACTGCAGTATGATGTGGAGTTTTTTAAAACAATTTCATGACGTTAGCCACAGTCTTCAGAGAAAACAATGCATTATTTGTAAAGTTCCTTCTTTGCTCACCAAAGCTAGAGAGAATGTATAAAGAAGGTAAGATAAGGATCTGAGAGTGGGAGGGGAGCTGGTGAAGCATGTGGGTATTTTTCACATTTTGTTTTGCTTGACAACTTATACCAAAAAAGTGTGGGGAAAAATCTTAACTAACCTTTAAACCTGCCCCTTTTAACCTGACACTAAAAGGTCTACAGACTTTCTTGGTCTTGTCCTAATCTGAGGGTGGGTTGATGATAGTATCTGCATACTGTTACAAACTGTTTCAATGTTTTTTTTATACTATGTGAAAGGTAATATGGATGTTTGTGTATTTTAGAATACAACTACAACTTAGATTGATGAATCCAGAATGAATGCTACGTTCAGTATTGTTGATTGAAAAATAGTGAACATAGGAAATTCTGGATTCACCATGCTAACTACAACTAGGGTTAGAAGTCAAATCAAATCAAATCAAATTGTATTAGTCACATGCTCTGAATACAACAGGACATTACAGTGAAATGCTTACTGACGAGCCCCTAACCAACAGTGCAGTTAAAAAAAATACAGATAAGAATAAGATAAAAGTAACAAGTAATTAAAGGAGCAGCAAAAAATAACAATATATACAGGGGGGTGCCGGTACAGAGTCAATATATACAGGGGGGTTCCGGGGGCACCGGTTAGTTGAGGTAGTATGCACATGTAGGTATAGTTAATTAAAGTGACTATGCATAGATGACAACAGAGAGTGGCAGCGGTGTGGAGAGGGGGGCAATGTGAATAGTCTGGGTAGCCATATGGCTTGGGGGTAGAAGCTGTTTAGAAGCCTCTTGGACCTAGACTTGGCTGTAAGGGGTGCGTAACTGGTGGCAGGGAAGTCAGATGCAGGAGAGAAGAACTAGGTAATAGCCGGAGCAGTTTAATTCCAAAACCAACGGCATCAAGAAAATAACAACTTGAGTACAAAATCCGACGCGCGCCAGTCAACATGTGCACAAGCACTTACAAACAAACAATACCACACAAAGACATGGGGGGAACAGAAGGTTAAATACACAACACATAATGAGGGAATGAAAACCAGGTGAATGGGAAAACAAGACAAAACAAATGGAAAATGAAAAATGGATCGGAGATGGCTAGAAGACCAGTGACATCGATCGCCAAACACCGCCCGAACAAGGAGAGGAACCGACTTCGGCAGAAGCTCCGGTACCGCTTGCCGTGTGGTAGCAGAGAGAACAGTCTGTGACTGGGTTGGCTGGAGTCTTTGATCATTTTTAGGGCCATCCTCTGACACCGCCTGGTATAAAGGTCCTGGATGGCAGGAAGCTTGGCCCCAGTGATGTACTGGGCCTTTCGCACTGCCCTCTGTAGTGCCTTGCATTCAGTTGCAATAGCAGACAGTGCTGCAACCAGTCAGGATGCTCTCGATGGTGCAGCTGTAGAACCTTTTGAGGATCTGAGGACCCATGACAAATCTTTTCAGTCTCCTGAGGGGGAATAGGTTTTGTCGTGCCTACTTCACAACTGTCATGGTGTGCATCGACCATGTTAGTTTGTTGGTGATGTGGTCACCAAGGAACTTGAATCTCCCAACCTGCTCCACTGCAGCCCCGTCGATGAAAAGGAGGCGTGCTCATTCATCTTCTTCCTATAGTCCACAATCATCTCCTTTGTCTTGATCACGTTGAGGGAGAGGTTGTTGTCCTGGCACCACACGGCCAGGTATCTGACCTCCTCCCTATAGGCTGTCTTGTTGTTGTCGGTTATCTGGCCTACCACTGTAGTGTCATCGCCAAATTGAATGATGGTGTTGGAGTCGTGCCTGGCCGTGCAGTCATAAGTGAACAGAGAGTACAGGAGGGGGCTGAGCACGCACACCTGAGGGGCCCCTGTGTTCAGGATCAGCGTGGCGGATGTGTTGTTACCTACCCTTACCACTTGGGGGCGGCCCGTCAGGAAGTCCAGAATCCAGTTGCAGAGGGAGGTGTTTAGTCCCGGTGTCCTTAGCTTATTGATGAGCTTTGAGGGCACTATGGTGTTGAACACTGAGCTGTAGTCAATGAATAGCATTCTCACATAGGTGTTCCTTTTGTCCAGGTGGGAAAGTGCAGTGTGGAGTGCAATAGAGACTGCAACATCTGTGGATCTGTTGGGGCGGTATACAAATTGGAGTGGGTCTAGGGTTTCTGGGATGAGGGTGTTGATGTGAGCCATGACCAGCCTTTCAAAGCACTTCATGGCTACAGTTGTGAGTGCTACGGGTCGGTAGTCATTTCGGCAGGTTAACTTAGTGTTCTTGGGCACAGGCACTATGATGGTCTGCTTAAAACATGTTAGTATTATAGACCCGGACAGGGAGAGGTTAAAAATGTTAGTGGAGACACTTGCTAGTTGGTCAGCGCATGCTCGTAGTACACGTCCTGGTAATCCGTCTGGCCCTGCGGCCTTGTGTATGTTGACCTGTCTACTAATGGTCTTATTCACATCGGCTGCGGAGAGTGTGATCAGACAGTCTTCCGGTACAGCTGGTGCTCTCATGCATGTTTCAGTGTTAAATGCCTCGAAGCGAGCATAGAAGTAGTGTAGCTCGTCTGGTAGGCTCATGTCACTGGGCAGCTCTTGGCTGTGCTTCCCTTTGTAGTCTGTAAATGGTTTGCAAGCCCTGCCACATTGGGCGGCAGGTAGCCTAGTGGTTAGAGCGTTGGACTAGTAATATCGAATCCACAAGCTTACAAGGTAAAAGTCTTTCTGCCCCTGAACAAGGCAGTTAACCCACTGTTCCTAGGCTGTCATTAAAATTAAGAATCTGTTCTAAACTGATTTGCCTTGTTAAAGGTAAAATAAACAAGTGTCAGAGCCGTTGTAATATGACTCGATCTTCGTCTTGTGTTGACACTTTGCCTGTTTGATGATTTGTTGGAGGGCATAGCGGGATTTCTTGTAAGCCTCCGGGTTAGAGTCCCGCTCCTTGAAAGCGGCAGCGCTAGCCTTTAGCTCAGTGCGGATGCTGGTAGGGGTATGTACGTACAGTCACTGTGGGGACGACATCATCGATGCACTTATTGATGAGGCCAATGACAGATGTGGTGTACTCCCCAATGCCAGTGGAGGAATCCCGGAACATATTCCAGTCTGTGCTAGCAAAACAGTCCAGTAGCGTCATCATGAAGTGCTTTGAGAGACTAGTCAAGGACCATATCACCTCCACCCTACCTGACACCCTAGACCCACTCCAATTGGCTTACTGCCCAAATAGGTCCACAGACGATGCAATCTCAACCACACTGCCCTAACCCATCTGGACAAGAGGAATACCTATGTGAGAATGCTGTTCATCGACTACAGCTCGGCATTCAACACCATAGTACCCTCCAAGCTCGTCATCAAGCTCGAGACCCTGGGTCTCGACCCCGCCCTGTGCAACTGGGTACTGGACTTCCTGACGGGCCGCCCCCAGGTGGTGAGGGTAGGCAACAACATCTCCACCCCGCTGATCCTCAACACTGGGGCCCCACAAGGGTGCGTTCTGAGCCCTCTCCTGTACTCCATGTTCACCCACGACTGCGTGGCCACGCACGCCTCCAACTCAATCATCAAGTTTGCGGACGACACAACAGTGGTAGGCTTGATTACCAACAACGACGAGACGGCCTACAGGGAGGAGGTGAGGGCCCTCGGAGTGTGGTGTCAGGAAAATAACCTCACACTCAACGTCAACAAAACTAAGGAGATGATTGTGGACTTCAGGAAACAGCAGAGGGAACACCCCCCTATCCACATCGATGGAACAGTAGTGGAGAGGGTAGTAAGTTTTAAGTTCCTCGGCATACACATCACAGACAAACTGAATTGGTCCACTCACACAGACAGCATCGTGAAGAAGGCGCAGCAGCGCCTCTTCAACCTCAGGAGGCTGAAGAAATTTGGCTTGTCACCAAAAGCACTCACAAACTTCTACAGATGCACAATCGAGAGCATCCTGGCGGGCTGTATCACCGCCTGGTACGGCAACTGCTCCGCCCACAACCGTAAGGCTCTCCAGAGGGTAGTGAGGTCTGCACAACGCATCACCGGGGGCAAACTTCCTGTCCTCCAGGACACCTACACCATCCGATGTTACAGGAAGGCCATAAAGATCATCAAGGACAACAACCACCCGAGCCACTGCCTGTTCACCCCGCTATCATCCAGAAGGCGAGGTCAGTACAGGTGCATCAAAGCTGGGACCGAGAGACTGTTAAACAGCTTCTATCTCAAGGCCATCAGACTGTTAAACAGCCACCACTAACATTGAGTGGCTGCTGCCAACACACTGACACTGACTCAACTCCAGCCACTTTAATAATGGGAATTGATGGGAAATGATGTCAAATATATCACTAGCCACTTTAAACAATGCTACCTAATATAATGTTACATACCCTACAGTATTCATCTCATATGCATACGTATGTACTGTACTCTATATCATCTTCTGCATCCTTATGTAATACATGTATCACTAGCCACTTTAACTATGCCACTTTGTTTACATACTCATCTCATATGTATATACTGTACTCGATACCATCTACTGTATCTTGCCTATGCTGCTCTGTACCATCACTCATTCATATATCTTTATGTACATATTCTTTATCCCCTTACACTGTGTATAAGACAGTAGTTTTGGAATTGTTAGTTAGATTACTTGTTGGTTATTACTGCATTGTCGGAACTAGAAGCACAAACATTTCGCTACACTCGCATTAACATCTGCTAACCATGTGTATGTGACAAATAAAATTTGATTTGATTTGATTTGATTTTTAGCTTAGCATCTGCTTCATCTGACCACTTTTTTAATCAATCTAGTTACTGGTGCTTCATGCTTACATTTTTGATTGTAAGCAGGAATCAGGAGGATAGAATTATTGTCAGATTTGCCAAATGGGAGAGCGATTGAATAAACCCCCACTTCCCTCAACTCTTTACCACCTATACTCCACACACAGAGATGCATACAAACCTCAATTCTGCTCGCAAACATGTAATCTTTGGACAATGCAGAGTTCTTTTCCCTCTGATGGCACATTTCACATGATGATAGAAATTTCCCTGCATAAAAGTCCCCGGCTACTAGGAGCGCCGCCTCTGGGTGAGCGTTTTCTTGTTTGCTTATGGCAGAATACAGCTAATTTAATGCTATATTAGTACCAGCCTCTGACTGTGGTGGTATGTAAACATCTACAAAGAATATAGATGAAAACTCTCTCGGTAGGTAATGTGGTCTGCAGCTTTTCATGAGAAACTCTACCTCAGGCGAGCAATAGCTCGAGACTTCCTTAGATATCGTGGACCAGCCATTGTTTAAAAAATAGATAGAACGTCGCCCCTTGTCTTACCAGACGCCGCTGTTCTATCCTGCTGGTATGTCCTATAACCAGCCAGCTGTATGTTGATATTGTCGTCATTCAGCCATGACTCCGTGAAGCATAAGATGTTACAGTTTTTAATGTCCCGTTGGTAGCTTAATCTTCCCAATAACTCGTCCATTTTATTGTCCAAAGATTGCATGTTTGCGAGCAGAATTGAGGGAAGTGGGGGTTTATTCGATAACCTCCTACTCCTCAGAAGGCAGCCCGCCATCTGCGGTTAAACCCAATGATGAAAAAATCACATGAGATGAACTGGGCAGTTGGGTTTGTAAATGTACATGATATCACTGTTGTGTGGTAGAACGTAGCTAGCACCCACCTTTGCGCTAACCTGAGATTTTGAGCAAAGATCCACTAGATTCACACACATTGAACCTGCTCTGTAAGGAAATGAACACCACAGCAGAGACTCAATCTGCTTAAAAATGGGACACACATCCCACAGGAGCTCTGCGATTTTGTTAAATTTTTCTTAGTTCATCCCTCAGTCACACTGTGCTGCGATTTGTGCTGTCTGAAAAATAAAGTTGTTTTATCGCTCAGTCCCATTGCATAGCATTGTGTGCTGTCTGTTGTGTCTGCAGTGCACTGCCACTAAACTGCTACTACTTGTCTTCTCCTTCCCCTCATCCATGCCTACCACTTGTTTCTCTGTTGCAGACATCACTCACAACCCTGTCACTCACCGCTCCCCCATGCATGCAACCATGTACACTAAACTGACACTTCTGTACACTAAACTGACAAGTCTCTTGCCAACATCGAACAGAGGGGAATAACAAAAAATATATATGACCATGTAAATTACAAGTTTAGTATTTTGTAAAGAAAAGAGACTGTATTTACTATTTACCCTCCCTCGTACATGGCGGAAAATTCCCAATGTGATTTGATGTCGGCCATTTGGGAGCTAGCTCAAGAAAACTCTAGGCAACATTCTGCCTTCTCCCTACAGTTTTCAGTGGTTAGCTTAGCCCACGACTGGCTCATGTGAACTACATTCCCGACGCTGTGTTTTAACGTTTATAAATGTCATTAATCATCGCTTGTGATATGACTTTCTAAACATATGGCCCTAGTTGGTGTTCGGAACATGCTAGAAAGCTAATTAGCAAAAGTATTAGTCTCTGTCTTCTGTCTGTTTTCCATAAACAAGTGCGGTAACATGGAGATAAGGCCATGTGGGAACACTAATCCTTAAAAGGTGTGTATCAATTAAACCTTTTGTGTTTTAATTTTTTTTTTATCACCAATATGAAAAATATGGTTCTTATGCTTCCGAACCTGTCCTGCAAGCAATGCATGTTAATGTTCAGACCAAGCGTCAGGGCTCTTAATAACAAAACTGCCCCATACAGAAGACGTTTTCGTCCGATAACTCTTATGTGTAATGGAACTGAGAGATGATCAAGGGCTATGTGGGCACTAGCTAGCTGGCTGTAGCTATTTAGCAAGTGTAGAGCATTAAGAAGAAGACGTCACCAGACATCATAGAATGTTCTTGTAGCTAATCAGAAGAATACAACTGGACAATTTAGAATGTATGCGTTCTAAACGCATATGCAAAACTTCTTGACATGAGTCTCACGTTAGCTAACCAGCCGGTTAGCTTAGCTAAAGTTAGTTAGCGCCTGTTAACGTGTTTGAAGTTACTGGACATGAATAGCAACAGGCATTGTACACGTGTCATTGTTTTATATGTTTTTTTTCACCTTTATTTAACCAGGTAGGCTAGTTGAGAACACTTTCTCATTTACAACTGCGACCTGGCCAAGATAAAGCAAAGCAGTTCGACACATACAACAACACAGAGTTACACATGGAATAAATAAACATACAGTCAATAGTATATATACAGAAAGTATATATACAGTATGTGCAAATGAGGTAAGATAAGGGAGGTAAGGCAATAAATAGGCCATGGTGGCGAAGAAATTACAATAAAGCAATAAAACACTGGAATGGTAGATGTGCAGAAGATGAATGTGCAAGTAGAGATGCTGGGGTGCAAAAGAGCAAGATAAATAAATAAATACAGTATGGGGATGAGGTGGTTTGATGGGCTATTTACAGATAGATACATATGCAAACATAGATACTACATGTTTGCTGGAGTTTTAGTTCATCTCAGAAGGACAGTGTACCGTCTAGCTATACTCCCAAGTACTTGAATACTCCCACGTGCTTGTATGAGAAGACTACCTCAAGCTCTAAGCCCTCAGAGGTAGAAATCACACCGGTGGAGAGAGGGGCATTCGTCTTACCAAACCACATGAGTTTTCAAAGATGTCAAATTAAAGGAAAGTAGACAATGAACGTAGGGTGTTCCAGCAAGAGCGAACATTGAAATATTTATTTATTGGGGCATCAGGGAAAGCTGTGTGCTTAGTGTGCAAAGACAGCATCGCTGTCTTGAAAGACTACAAGTCCCAACCCTTCCAGACAAAGCATGCAGAGAAATATAGAAATATGTCTTCTGAGCAGAGGGCAAGTGCTTCGAAAGAGTTACTTTCTCAGCTGCAACAGCAGCAAGGACTTTTCACAAAACTGCATTCATCAAACGACACAATTGCGAGAGCTAGCTATTTACAGTCCCACAAAATTGCTAAACATAGCAAGCCATTTGCTGAGGGTGAATTCATTAAAGAATGTTTAATTGACTGCAGCAATACTTTGCCCCGACAAGAAAGATCTGTTTGAAAATGTTTCTCTGTCAAGAAGAACAGTGACACAACATGTTGAGGACTTCGCAGAGAATGTGGAACAACAGTTGAAAGACAAGGTAAAGGATTTCACCTATTTCTCCTTGGCCCTGGATGAGAGCAGTGATGCATGTGACACGGCGCAGTTGTTGATATTCTTCCCGAGGCATAACCCCAGCCTTTGAAATTACGGAGGACCTTGCTTCAGTGCAGTCAATGAAGAGCACAACCACAGGAAAATATTTATTGGAGGATGTTAATAAGTGTGTGGCAAAGCTGGGACTGAGTTTTGAAAAATTATCCAGTGTGACCACTGATGGGTGCCCAAACTTGGCCTTTTGATAAGGATACAAGATCAAGTAGCTGAGTTGAACCCAGATCAGAAAATTATTTTCCTGCATTGCATTATTCATCAGGAGGTTCTCTGTAAATGTGTTCTGAAAATGAGCCATGTTGTGGATACAGTCACTAAAGTGGTAAACTTCATAAGAGCAAAATCTTTAAACCACAGGCAGTTTGTCTCACTGTTGGAAGAGACTGAGTCGGGCCCTGCAGATCTCCCCTACCACACAGACATGTCATGGCTGAGTCTGAGGAAGGTGCTTAAAAGGATGTGGGACCTGAAGTCGGAGAGTTATTTCAAATGAAACGAAAACATGTGGATTTCCCTCAACTGCAAGATAAAGAATGATTGGCTGATTTTGCCTTCACCGTGGACATCATAGCCCTCATGAATAAACTGAATTCCAATCTACAAGGGAAGGGCCTTTTTGCACATCAGATGTACGTCCTTGTCAAGGCATTCAAGGGAAAATGACTCCACCTAACCCGCCAAGTAGGTGCCAACAATCTCACCCACCTTCCGACACTTCTAGCCTGTTCCCTATCAGATAACCAGCAGGAGAAGTATACATCGCTGCTGCGTGTTTTGAACGGTGAGTTTTCTCATCGTTTTGAGGAACAAACAGTCTGTCCCTCGGTTGGGTAAACAAGCAATTTCATAGTCAACAAAGCACACAGGAGTCATGAGAAAAATAGCATGAAGCACAAGAACAAAATAGAACGACTTGGGGCTAGTAAGTTCAAAGAGTCACTGCCCCAACAAGATAACTTGAGAGAGTAGCTCTCTATGAGTCCAGTAGGCTATAAAAGTATGAGATAAAAGCTAACATAATAAGCTTCACTGCAGGAATGACTGCAGGAATGTCCCTCAGAGCTGTTACCTGAGAATGTTATGATAATTTCTCTACCATAAGCCGCCTCCAACATCGTTTTACACAATTTAGCAGTAGGTCTAACCAGCCTCAAAACCGCAGATCACGTGTATGGCGTTGTGTGGGGAAGCGGTTTGCTGATGTCAATGCTGTGAACAGAGTGCCCTATGGTGGGGTTAGGGTATGATCATGCATAAGCTATCAGCAACGAACACAATTGCATTTTGTCAATGGCAATTTGAATGCACAAAGGTACCGTGACAAGATCCTGAGGTCCATTGTCGTGACATTCATCAGCCACCATCACCCCATGTTTCAGCATGATAATACGTGGCCCCATGTCGCAAGGATCTGTACCCAATTCCTGGAAGCTGTCTGCATACTCACCAGACATGTCACCTACTGAGCATTTTGGGATGCTCTGGATCGGCGTGTACGATAGCATGTTCCAGTTCCTGCCAATAGCCAGAAACTTCGCACAGCCATTGAAGAGGAGTGGGACAACATTGCACAAGCCACAATCAACAGCCTGATTAGCTCTATGCGAAGGAGATGTGTTGCTCGGCATGAAGCAAATGGTGGTCACACCAAAAGATACCTTTTTTTAAGTGTATTCCCAGTCATATGTATCTGTATTCCCAGTCATGTGAAATCCATAGATTAGGGCCTAATGAATATATTTAAATTGACTAATTTCCTTATATGAACTGTAACTCAGTAAAATCCTTGAAATTGTTGCATGTTGCATTTATATTTGTGTTCAGTAATACTTTGGATTCACTGGAATCTGGAACAGAGAAAGCAGAAGTAAACCCTTAACCCAGAGACCGATATCTTGGCTACAGAATGTACTTATATTTCCAAGTGATATTTACTGTCATCGGAGCAAGATCTAGCCCCCTCATGAAGTCAGAGGAAATGACTACATTCCCACCACCCCTGCTTTTGACGCCTTTGCCTGCTGTCTTGTGTTGACATTCTGTTTTATAGGCTACCTATTTATGGCACTAAACCACAAGTCACATCAGCTTCCATTTTAGGACTTAGTGTGTTATGTTACATGATGTTATTTGAATCACAAATGTTTCATCTCATCCAACAGGAGTCTTGAAGGTTTAGAACTGATTGGATATTCTAAACTGCCTTTTGAGTGTGATGTAACTAACGGGTTCAATGGCCATGCAACTACATGCTTAATTTTTTATTTCCATTAGAGGTCAGCAGATGGACCCTGTCAGGTCTGTGCATATCCCTGTGTGTGAGTCTATCTTCATTTCAGGACATAAATGTATTTTCCATCACCAATTTACATTTTGAATCAGGATTCAGGAATCAGGATTTATACTTTAGTTTAGCGCAGCAAATATGCAGTATGTCACACCGGCACCATTTTTGCCACCATATTAGATGTGTGAGTGTTTTAATGATCCTATCATTAAAATATAAAGGTGCAAAATGCAGAATTTGCTCTGTCATTTCCTGGTCGTCAAAATAATTAGCCTAATTTCGGGTTTATGTGACAAAACAAGCACTCAGAGTGTAGAGAACCAATGTACCATCTAAACCTCTTTGAAATATATTTTAAGTAACCATATTAAACATTGTATTTTCAGCTGTTTGAACATAAAACGTGAAGCATAAAAATTGCGCACAAAGAACAGATCTACCACTTCTTAGACTTGCTTTCAATGAGAATGACAGATCTATAACTCACATTTCAGTCCAGATACAAGGCAAGGTTGGTTTGTTTCCGGCACCTGGGCTGCCAGTTGTCAAACCCTGCTCTAGAAAAAATGGGTGGCCCTTGAGCTCAGCACAGCACAGCTCGCATCAGACCTTAATATGGCATTATACCTTGTCATGAAACACAACAGAGGTGTGAAATTTAAAGCTGAGAGCCACTAATGTTTTTCAAGGTATCAGCCCACAAGCAAAATGCACTTTTAGTGTGAGCTTTATTTAACATGTTGTATGATAGTCTACCAAACACTTGGATACAAAATAACTCACTTATGGTGGTACAAAATTGTCAGCTCTATTCAAAAACGGTCATTTGATTTAATTTGATACTTTTCTGCACAGATCTGTGTTATTTGGTACCAAAAAAATGTTGCCTGTAATGCCAAACACCTTAACAAATCTTTTGACACTTAGCAGTAGGCAACTATTCAGCATGAGCTTCAACCCTAAATGTGATTAGTTGATTGTCCTTCTCCCCAAGCAGGTCGACAGAGGACCAATGATAAAGGGGATTCAGTCTCATACAACAACAAGGTGTTTGAAAACATCAGTTTAAGTATGCAAACCCAACAGAGACAGGCGACCACTGCATCCATCCAGGAACAATGCATTTATGAGAACAAAACCATTTAAATCTCACTGTCATTCCTTTTTCCTCTTTTTATTTGAGTTCATAGGTATTTGTAGCCTTTAGCCAATTTTCAAATATGGTAGTATTGTTGTATGATGCTTTACTATCCCAGATCAAGGTATTGTTGAATCGATCAAACATTGGACCAGTGTGTCTTGAATACTAGCTCAGTTGAACATGTCCAAGCTACAGAAATAGTTATTTAGTATATCTGACAGTCACCCGTAAACTCCTACCCTACATTCACTCTGGACATAAATTGGATGGTTGCCAGTTATATAATTACATTGTATATAACGTTTTCCTCTTGCTGTCATTTTTAATGTGACATAAAACCTTAATGTGCATGTGTGAATCACTCTATAAGAGTGTTTGGGCCAATGAATGTAACGTCCTCAACTGCTGCTTAGGACTTATTTTGTATGAGCTTTGCATTATATATATTTTCTGACTTGGAGATGAAAAGTCAAACCTAATATATCAATCCTGTAAACATGTATTGCTAAAAAAAATAATCAGGAAACGGGTTTAATGAGCTGTTCATCTGCATTACACATGCAGATTCATGACTTTTCAGTTATTTGTAAGTACGCATTGGTTGTGCCAGAAAAGGCTTAACAACTCTGACTTCCTGTTTCACTGTCAACATTGCTGTCAATGCTGTGGTCTATTTTTACTTAACTGAAAACAACTATGGTGCAGCCTCTCACAACCACCACTCAGTAATGCTGTGGCCACTTCTGCAGTTTTCTCCATCGTTGACTGCAGTATGCTTTTTGATGTGGAGTTTTTGTTCACAGTTTCATGACATTAGCCATAGTCTTCATAAATTCTCAAGTCCCCTCTGTTCACCACAGCCAGAGAGAAAGTATCTAAAAGGTAGGATAAGAGAGTGTGAGAATTGGAGGAGAGGTGGTGATGCATGTGGGTAATTTTCACATTTTGTTTTGCTGGACAAAATCTTAAAACTAATCTTAAAACCTAGCTGCCCATTATAACCTGATACTCTTTCTGGGTCTAGTTCTAATCTGAAAATTAGTTTTAACACCTAGCTAACTATTGCAATTTTACTTGCCTTCTCTAAATACATTTTTATTGTATGTTTCTTGCCAAAGTAGAGCTTTAAGATAACTCTGTAATGAAAAGCGTTAAACCATAGTATTATTAAGTGTGTAAATAAATAAAAAAATTCACATGAGCTGTGAACTCTCTGTTTCAATTCAACATATGACCATGGGCTGAGTGTCTGCATGCTGTTGCAAACTGTTTCAATGTTTTATTATAGTAGGTGAACGATATTTCTAAAGCTAACATGGATGTTTGTGTATTTTAGAATACAACTACAACTTAGACTGGTGAATCCAGAATGAATGCTACATTCACTAATGTTGATTGAAAAATAGTGAAAATAGCTCATTCTGGACTCACCATGCTAACTACAACTTGGGCTACAAGTCAAACCATTATCAGTAGTTAAACCCAATGGTGAAAAAATCACATTGGGTCTGTAAATGGGTCCGTAAATGTCACTCAAGGCGTGTTGTGTGGTAGAGGGTAGCTAGCACCAATCAGCTAACATGAGATGTTGAACACAGAAGCACTAGACTCACACTCATTGAACCTGCGCTGTGAGGAAATTGATACGAGATGCAATGGTGATATAAATGATAGTGGTTCACACAACGACACAGAGGACGTAAGTACAGTGCATATCTTGAGGATTTGGATGCAGGTGTCTTTAACTAATAGATATGGTGTATTCAAACAGATTTGTTCATTCCATCTTAATTAAAAAAATGTATATTTAAATGTTAAAAATGTTATTATTTTAACTGCACTATGGAAAAATCAGTCGAATATGAGAGTAAACGGAATGCTTCTTGAACGATTTTTGTATTAAACTTCTGTTAAATCTATTCGCTGAGAGACTTGCATATGCTTTAGGTCCGCAAGACTCCACACTTCTGTGTCAGAATCTTGCAACAAAAACTGCGATAGAACTGCAATATTCAACATATTTAATGTCTACCATTCAAAATAAAATGTATTTGTTATTTTGGAAACTTCACAAAAAAACCATTTCTGTCATTCCAGTCATGTTTTCAGTGTATGATACCAGCCACACTTCACGTACTGAACCTCTTGTAATCACAGGATGTGAAGGTTGAAAAACCACTGAAATGTTGTGTTTAAGTAACTATCTTATCTTTGTCGTTGCTCTTTTTGGAACAGATGTCGGTGCTCTATTCTTCTGTTCTGCATTTGGCAATGCTTCTGAGTCTCCACTCAGGTAATGTGAAATGCTTTGACAAAACCTCTTCATACATTATACATTTAGAGACTGTACTTACTATGAAAACTGTGGACACTTAAGGTACAGTTTTGTTCTAAGGGGAGGGGTGGGGGGTGGACTATCGTAGGTCAAATTATAATTTATGATTGGATAAGACAGAATCAGTGCCTTTACAACTGAAATATGAAAATTATGGAACTGAAATTAAAAGTGATTGCTGAGAGAATTTCTGTTTGGTTTAACACTAGTGGTAAATATAGTAGACAGACCCTACATTTATTGACTTAATACATTTGTCCCAGCCAGTATGGAGCTGGGAAGTGAAGTGGCTTAAAATAGTTTTACAATTGTCATGAGGTGTATCACCACCTGAACCAGTTCATTATCTGTTTTCTCAGACTGATCAACATTGATCTAATTTTCTACAGGTTTGCAGAACCTAACTACACTGCCAAATCCAACAGCAGTCATATTACACAAAGGAAATTCAGTGACAATCCACTGCACCCACAATTTACCCAATGACATTGAAATATTTACAGTAACTATAAAAGGAACAGAGGTGCTGTGCTTTTCTCAGTTTAACAGACAAGAGTGTCTGGTGTCGAAGAAATGTAAAGAAAGCATACAAATTAAGTGGAATAATGAGACCAGAGAAATCTTCTTTTCACTGATGAATCTACAGATAAATGATTCTGGACTTTACTCTTGTGAAGTGAAAAGAGCTGCACCTCCACCTGCACAAGTTTTCTCAAAAAACATAACTATTTGTGTAACAGGTTAGTGATCTCTGAAAATACTTGATAGAACTACAATCTACATGTACAACCATTATGACCCAGTCATCACATGGTATGTGAATGCTAGTTGCCTCCAAATTTAAAATAATTTGTCTACAGTTTAAACTCTTTGTTTACACTTTTATTTCTGCATCTGCAACTTTCTGTTTGTGCATCCAGCCCCTCCTGCAGTGTCTGTGTCTGATGTAAAGGAGTCCAGTAGTGGACTTCCCATGTTGCTGTGCTCCTCTCAGGGGTTTTACCCAAAGACCATAGAGCAGGTGTGGTTTAGAGATGGTCAGCTCCTCAACACCAGACTTTCAGACAGGCAGAGAGAGGTCAACACAGATGGTTCCATCACAGTACACTCCTACCTGCCTCTGTCCTCAGGACCCAGCCAGGCTGGCCTCTATCTCTGCTGGGTCAACCACTCTTCCCTCAGCCATCCCATCACTGTCAATCACACAGTCATGTCCAATGGTGAGAGCTAAGTGTTAATAAATCAGGATTACTAGTTGACAATGTAATCGGTTGATTTCTATATCTATGTAATATAATGTTGGTGGTCTACACAACTTTTCCATAATATCTTGTGATACAGTGTACTCCAAAAGTATTGGGACAGTGACATATTTTTGTGGTTTTGGCTTTGTACTCCAGCACTTTGGATTTGAAATGATCTGGTTAGAAATTACAGCACTTTTTTTTACATTGTCCCCCTATTTTACAGGACAAAAAATATTGTGAAAAATTCACTTACATGTGTATTCAAGTAGTATAACGTATTTGGTCCCATATTCATATCACACAACGACTACATCAAATTTGTGACTCTACAAATTTGTTGGATGCATTTGCTGTTTGTTTTGGTTATGTTTCAAACGGTTCACCCAATATGGATGAAAATAACCTCAGATTAAATCTGACAGTCTGCACTTTAACCTCATATTCACTGTATAATTTCAAATTGAAAGTGCTGGAGTATAGAGCCAAAACAACAACCAATGTGTTACTGTCCCAATACTTTTGGAGCTCACCACCATTCAATCACCATTCTAAGAGAATGGTGGATCCATTTTTCAATATACTGATCTAACTTCTATTCTTTCTGGCAATAATTATGTTTTGGGGTACTGTATGTCAATAATTTTTCTCATTATTTAATGAACATCACACACTTTTCCTGATATTTTTTAGGTGTCCCAGTGCGTTGGACATTTATTGTGGTCAGCATTGGAGCAGTCTTGATTCTAGTGGTCCTTATCATCATGATCATCAAGTGTACACATTTCAGTGAGTAATTAGCTTTTCTGTTTCGCATGCTTGACATCGTGATAGCATGATATGATATTTAAGATGCACTCTGGGATTTTAAGCTCAACAAATTCATAACATATTGCACGAATGAGGTTTGTAACATCACACAAATTGCTAAATTCATATGATATAATACGAATTGCAAAATTCGCAACATGACACAAAATGTATGATGTAGTACACAATTGGATGACGTAGTACACAAAAAACAGGGACCTGTTTTGGCTCGTGAGCACCACTTTCAAACTACTGGCTGAAATGATACAAGAGTTTGAGAGTGCATCTCTAAGTATCAAGCACTAGATGTGTAATGCATTAGAAAACACAAAAAATGGTTAACTATTAGTGCACATTTACAATTACAGTACAAGTCATAAACATACAGTAATGTTTGGAATATTTGGGAGTCAGGGGAATTATTTGTGACATATTTCCCAATCGAACATATTTTGTTACAGTGCATTTGGTCCAGTTGATCAATGTCACATAGATTTTTATCCAGAGAGAGTCAAACACCTTTTTCTTCTTGGAACATCCCAAGAACCTGTCCACACTGTCTCCTCCATGACTGAGAACATCATCTACTCAACACTGGGAGACCATCATCCAATCACTCTCTCCACTGCTGTACCAACATAGACAAGGGATCAACAAGCAGTACTGTACCAATAGGGCCATAGACAGTACCACCTGATGTACCAAATCCTAGGATGGGATGCTAGCTGCAGATGAATCATGTAGGACTTTCTCAGAATCACCATGTTTGGGACACTTGACTGGGGAATGAAAAAAATATAAATTTGCTTGTAGGCTATCTATTCTAATGATGTGCATAAAATCAATTTGATGTTGAATGGTTGTCCATACTGTAATGCCTCTGATTAATCCATGAAAATCGAGAATTTCAATAAGCATTTTTCTACAGCTGGCCATGCTTTCCACCTGGCTACCCCTACCTTTTCTCTATTGTGTTATTGGCTGTATGTTTGTTTATTCCATGTGTAACTCTTGTGTTGTTGTTTGTGTCGCATTGCTTTGCTTTATCTTGGCCAGGTCGCAGTTGTAAATGACCTGGTTAAATAAAAGGTGAAATAAAATAAATACAAAAATAAAAAATTTAAAATGATATGCCATTAAAAAACCTATTACATTTTATTTCTGTGAAATGTATTTTTGATGGAGACCTCCCTTAGAGAGCAACTTGTATAAACACAGCATACTATCATACATTTAGGAAATGTAGCAACAAAGCAATATATACAGTGGGGCAAAAAAGTATTTAGTCAGCCAACAATTGGGCAAGTTCTCCCACTTAAAAAGATGAGAGAGGCCTGTAATTTTCATCATAGGTACACTTCAACTATGACAGACAAAATGAGGGAAAAAAATCCTGAAAATCACATTGTAGGATTTTTAATTAATTAATTTGCAAATTATGGTGGAAAATAAGTATTTGGTCAATAACAAAAGTTTATCAATACTTTGTTATATACCCTTTGTTGGCAATGACAGAGGTCAAACGTTTTCTGTAAGTCTTCACAAGGTTTTCACACACTGTTGCTGGTATTTTGGCCCATCCCTCCATGCAGATCTCCTCTAGAGCAGTGATGTTTTGGGGCTGTTGCTGGGCAACACGGACTTTCAACTCCCTCCAAAGATGTTCTATGGGGTTGAGATCTGGAGACTGGCTAGGCCACTCCAGGACCTTGAAATGCTTCTTACGAAGCCACTCCTTCGTTGCCCGGGCGGTGTGTTTGGGATCATTGTCATGCTGAAAGACCCAGCCACGTTTCATCTTCAATGCCCTTGCTGATGGAAGAAGGTTTTCACTCAAAATCTCACGATACATGGCCCCATTCATTCTTTCCTTTACACGGATCAGTCGTCCTGGTCCCTTTGCAGAAAAACAGCCCCAAAGCATGATGTTTCCACCCCCATGTTTCACAGTAGGCATGGTGTTCTTTGGATGCAACTCAGCATTCTTTGTCCTCCAAACACGACGAGTTGAGTTTTTACCAAAAAGTTATATTTTGATTTCATCTGACCATATGACATTCTCCCAATCTTCTTCTGGATCATCCAAATGCTCTCTAGCAAACTTCAGACGGGCCTGGACATGTACTGGCTTAAGCAGGGGGACATGTCTGGCACTGCAGGATTTGAGTCCCTGGCGGCGTAGTGTGTTACTGATGGTAGGCTTTGTTACTTTGGTCCCAGCTCTCTGCAGGTCATTCACTAGGTCCCCCCGTGTGGTTCTGGGATTTTTGCTCACCGTTCTTGTGATCATTTTGACCCCACGGGGTGAGATCTTGCGTGGAGCCCCAGATCGAGGGAGATTATCAGTGGTCTTGTATGTCTTCCATTTCCTAATAATTGCTCCCACAGTTGATTTCTTCAAACCAAGCTGCTTACCTATTGCAGATTCAGTCTTCCCAGCCTGGTGCAGGTCTACTATTTTGTTTCTGGTGTTCTTTGACAGCTCTTTGGTCTTGGCCATAGTGGAGTTTGGAGTGTGACTGTTTGAGGTTGTGGACAGGTGTCTTTTATACTGATAACAAGTTCAAACAGGTGCCATTAATACAGGTAACGAGTGGAGGACAGAGGAGCCTCTTAAAGAAGAAGTTACAGGTCTGTGAGAGCCAGAAATCTTGCTTGTTTGTAGGTGACCAAATACTTATTTTCCACCATAATTTGCAAATAAATTAATTTAAAATCCTACAATGTGATTTTCTGGATTTTTTTTCTCTCACTTTGTCTGTCATAGTTGAAGTGTACCTATGATGAAAATTACAGGCCTCTCTCACCTTTTTAAGTGGGAGAACTTGCACAATTGGTGGCTGACTAAATACTTTTTTGCGCCACTGTATATTTTGTGCAAATTTACAGGATTACTGGATGCGGAACCATATAATAGTAGAATGAAAAGTACGTCGGAAGCTTTTTGTGAAGCTCTCTCTTTCATGGACGTTAGCTAACAATCAAAATACTGGAGTAAGTGGATTAACTTTTACATTTATTTTGTATTGAATCTTTGATTTCTATTTCCATGAAGTCTCTTATCAGTAGGGTATTGATGTTGGATGTATATCCATTAGTAATGAAGTTAAGATGACAAGTTAGTGTGATGATGATTGAAGTGATGCTGAAACAGCCAGCTTGTCACTAACATCCGGAGGCTCAGTTAGCTACTTTAGCCAGATAAATAAGGTTGTGGAATGCATACTCTAGTTATTGCATTGTCGACACCTATTCCATAAACACGTTTGGCTGTTTTGTCAGCTACCTGCTTCGCATTTTATATAACGTTGAATGTTACAATAGCTAGTTAGGTAGGCTAGCAAAGTTACTAGCTAACTAACTAGCACGCCTGTACAGCGGGTATAATTATCTTGTTATAGCTAACCATATATATCCTAGCTAACTAGATAACTACTTTTACAACTCGCCAATAAAGACATTGGATTGCTAGGTCATTTCTGAGGACTGAACGTACTCAACTATCTACAGTTCTGCAGTGGTCGATATGCAATGTATTCTGTACTTGCATGTACTGTTTACTTATGTCTCTGATGGGCTTGGTGTTTGACTGTATTTGCAGTTGATGTTGGCCAATTTGTCAGCCATGATGACCCATGGGTTTAAGAGCAGTAAGCAAGACTTCATATTCGGACCATGGAAAGTGACTGCAGCAAAAACCCACATTATGAAGTCTAAGGACATTGAACGGTAACCTGGTCCAAGTATTTTGCCGATTTTTGTGTCAGACTAAACTTTTTCTTTAATGTTGTCTGTTTAGTATTCTTAAGGTTTAGTCTACATTGGGGAGCTTGTTTATCGACTTGGTCTTACTTTAAAGACTAGTAACCAAAATGGTTGCAAGTTCAAATCCCTGAGCTGACAAGGTACAAATCTGTCGTTCTGCCCCTGAACAGGCAGTTAACCCACAGTTCCTAGGCAGTCATTGAAAATAAGAATTTGTTCTTAACTGACTTGCCTAGTTAAATAAAGGTCAAATAAAAATTGTCAACGTACTTGGCTAGCTACATTGAGGTTAGTTGTTCAGGTTTCAATCTTGACAGTTTTGTCCCAGGTTAGGGGAGGAGATGCACATGCCCTCACTCCCAGAGATGCTGTTTGGGGACAACGTTCTACGCATTCAGCACACAGACGGCTATGGCATTGAGTTTAATGCCATCGATGCCCTCAAGAGGGTCAACAACATGCAGGACTCTGTGAAAGTGGCCTGTGCACAGGAATGGCAAGAGAGCAGGTACAACCACTATCATAATACCACTGTGATAACAATATCCACCTTCATTGTCTATATGCTTGTAAAATAAATACAACAAAAAATTGCATTTTTAAATTGTTTCGATAAAAAGTGTTGAATAATCAGTCAATTACCAGTCCCGTTATGGAGAATGGATCTGAGACTGTTGTCATGTGGTTGTATTCCCAGGGCCGATTCTGAACACTCCAAAGAGACTGTGAAACACTACGACTGGACATATACCACAGACTACAGAGGCACTTTGTTAGGAGAGGACCAGCAGATGAGGGTGAAAGGCCTTTCAGTTCACACTGTGGATACAATACAATATCCCAAACAAACACATTACAAAATAAGGGGCTAATTTGAATTTAAGTCAAAATTGAACTTAGTCTCACATTGATACATGACTAAATGTATATTTGACATACAGTACCGGTCAAAGGTTTGGACACTTACTCATTACAGGGTTTTTCTTAATTTGTACTATTTTCTACATTGTAGAGTAATAGTGACAACATCAAAACTATGAAATAACACAAATGGTATCATGTAGTAACCAAAAAAGTTAAACAAATCAAAATATTTTATTTGAGATGCTTCCAAGTAGCCACCCTTTGCTTCATGAGGTAGTCACCTGGAATGCATTTTCCTCACAGCGCAGGTTCAAATATATAAAAAATCATTAAAACCTTGAATGAGTAGGTGTGTCCAAACTGTTGACTGATACTGTAAGTGGAAGATAGGATTCACCCCCAAGTCATTGGCTGCGTTTCAGGTCGTCTATATTGCAAACTCCTGCCAGATCTATTGGTGATTAACATATCAACTAACCACACCATATGGTATATCAGTCTGATGCCCGACTGCACCGTCAATGATGTGGAACACAACCATCGGCTGATGCAATGCAACAACTGCAATGTAGTCCGCCTGGAATGCAAGGTTTCTTTCGCATAGGCATAATATTCATTAACTTATCTCAAGCTGTCAATTGCCTTATTCATTAGGAATCAAATTGAGGCAAACATGCCGAAACAACGAGAGACCTACCTACCTGAATGTGTCCAATAAAAAAATGTTCAGTTGCAAAACATTTTGTTTTTTGCTACGGTTTGCACTAATAAATCACTCTTTATTCCATCAGGCGACAGAAACGTTGGAGCGCATCGACATGGAGAAGCTGAAGGCGCGAGAACAGATCATGTTCTTCGATGACGTTCTGCTGTTTGAGGACGAGCTTCACGACCACGGCGTGTCCATGATCAGCGTCAAAATAGTGAGTGCCACTTTCAGACAGGAACTGACACTTTATGATGATGCACATTCGCCCCATATGATGTCTGTGGCTGTGTGACAAGCACCAAAGGACATGTCCTTGCGGGGGCTGTAAGACCAGGAATAAAAAAGGCTTTTTATATTCACCTATAGTACTTATGTTTAATGGATTTTCTTAAACGCTTGCATCTTTGAGAGACAGATTCATTTGTTCTGAGGAGATTTTGAAGAATGACTTACTCCCTTCGTACCCACTTTTGTGTGATACAGAGAGTGATGCCCACCAGTTTCTTCCTGCTTCTGCGGTTCTTCCTGCGGGTGGATGGAGTTCTGATCCGGATAAATGACACGCGGCTCTATCACGAGGCAAGTGTGACTGGGCTTTCCTGGGAAATGGCAATCGATTAACGGTAACAACCAGAATGGATGTGCATTGGAATCAAATTCTGTGGATAACTTTAGTGATGTCCATTTCCTTCTATGTAACTTCAACTACATAATGGTTATGCCTACTTATGAAATGACTAATCGCTTACAGAGGTTTTCTTTACAGACTGGAAAGAATTACATGATCAGAGAGTTTAGCACTCGGGAAAGCAAAATTTCAGAATTGAAGGTGAGATTTTTCTTCTCTGTTTGAAAAGTACATGTGTAGCGGAAGTCCGCTGGCAAGTCAGAGCAAGCTCAGCATTGTGCAGTGACATCCCTAAAATATTGTCCAAAACATTCATGCTACATGCGTATATGTCACTGTGCAGCTGATGCAATCATACCACTATTGTAAATGGAGAACAATTAGTCAATGGCAATATCTAGAAAAGACAACAGCATTTAGTTTCTCTCTCTTTGCCTTCCAGAACGTCCCTGCTGCTCTGTATACTGACCCCAACGAGATTGCCCAGCACTTAACTTTGAAGTTGACCGAGTGCGAGAAGTTGGAGCTCCCTGAGACAGGCCCCCATCCAGGGGACACAGAGGCCCCCCAGTGATGGAGAGCAGGCTGGGTCCTGTGATTGGACATCAAATTCTCTCCTGCCTGGACTTAAGATGAGCGTCTGCCAACCAAGGCAGAGTTCATCCTCCCTCCGCTCTACAAAGAAATACTTTTTTTTTTTTAAAACCAAAACACTGCACCTGCCTCCCTCCATACACAGGAAAAACAGCAGTTAATAGAACTTAATTTTGGCATTTTCAAGTGGCCTCTTATTTTTAGTGTTATTTCACATTTCCTCAACGTAAATATTTTGGTCGGAAAATTGAGATAATTGCGTCTTTTCTATTAGAACTCCACATAATGGGTTTGTTGAATTCCACATAAAGTAGTCTGATATTTGAATGTTGTGCTATCACAGAGATAGCTATTATAGAGATCCATTCCTCATGTTATCAAAATGTTGAAAGAGCCAATGTGTAAATAAATTAACTTTTTGTATGTGTTTAATCTTTTACTGGACATTGGATCTTGATTAGAGGAGAGCTCACTGCTGAAGTCGAGGAGCCCCGCTGTTGTCCATCTCACTTTAATGACATCTCCCTACCTTTCCCCCTTTTCAAACTAAGATTTTGATCTAGCTAGCTGTTGTAATAGAACGGTCTCCTTACAGAACCTGCTCTGCTTGTTTTATTGTATTCAAAATAAATGTCTAATAAAAGTCGTTAGCCTTAACATGCAAACATTTATTGTAGTGGTTGCGTATCATTTCTGTATTGAATACAATTTGGAAATAATTCACACTCGAGACATGAATCACCAGAGCGGAATGGAAAGTATTTGTTTGCCTTCGGACATTTTATGCTACAGGACAGAACACGATTCTCACGTGTAGCTATCAAACCAAACTGATTTGGGAAAAGGGAGAGTTTATAGCTAATATGTGTTAAATCCGAAGGTGGGAACATAAGCAAAACAGGTAACGTTCGCTATGTTTTAGCATTATATAACGTTAGCTACAGTTTGCAAGCTAGCTAACGTTAATTAACGTTAGCCCATAAACTTTGTTATTAGCTAGCTAACATTTGTATCTGAAGCTTGCTACAGTAGTTACATAACACCAAGTATTTGCTATCGAACGGGCTATTCCAACTGCACTTCACCAAGGGCACTGTTAATCTTAATTTGATAGCAATGCAAAATTGAAACTGCTAAGTAGCTATCTTCTAATCTAATGCCACTGATGTAACGTTCTCTATCAGCTAAAGATGCCCAGGAACGGAAGAAAAGCAGCATCCGGAGATGAGGAGGTCGCTCCCAAACATAGGAAAACAGACTCCAATGGCGTCCCCTCTCCTTTCTGCTTCGACACCCCAGACACTGTCTTCCAGAGTCTAATTTCCCCAGTGGGACAGGAGGAATTTTTCACTGACTACTGGGAGAAGAAGCCCCTCCACCTCCAGAGGTCTGACCCAGGCCTGGCCTCCTACTACAAGTCTCTGTTCCAGCTTTCAGACCTGAAGGGGCTGTGCGCCCAGGGCCTGACGTATGCCAGAGACCTCAATGTGTGCCGCAGCGTCCAGGGCAACAAGACTGTGTTGAACAAGGAAGGCCGTGTCAACTACAGCCAGCTCAAAAAGGACTTCAACCAGAAGGCCACCATCCAGTTCCACCAGCCTCAGAGGTTTAAGGTGAGAGTAGTGGACATGTGTTTATCCACAGTGTTTTGTACTCCCGAGTCATGGGTTCTGGTCTGTGATAGTATGAAACAGGAGAACATGTTTTGTGCCTACTGAACATGACTCTGCTCCTGTAGGGCCACAGTATGTGGGGAAAGGTTGTCCCAGCCTAGCATTATTACCTAAACACCTGATTCAGCTTGATTGTATTAATTATGACTGTTGATCAGTTGAATAAGGTATTATTAGATCTTGGCCTGCCAAAACTGCATCCCTGTAGAAAATGGAGTGAAGGTCCTAGTTAATGCAGCACTGTGGCAGTGGCTATGTGGTAACAGAAAGGGACTGGTAGTGACAGATATCCTTTAGCTAAGATGTTGTTTAGCTCAGATTCAGATTTGCCTATTTTAAATGTGAACGCCTTGAATATGTTGCTGAACACAACAGGAATTAAAATCTATTGCACAGATATCTGAACATCTTGATCATTCCATATTTGTGCAGAGCTGAACCCAATAGTATTCTATTCGGAGATTCTAAGATGCCTGCTCTCCTCTAACTAACCGTGTGTCTCCAGGACGAGTTGTGGCGGATTCAGGAGAAGCTGGAGTGTTTCTTCGGCGCTCTTGTGGGCTCCAACGTCTACATCACCCCACAGGATTCCCAAGGGCTACCCCCACACTATGACGACGTGGAGGTACACCACTGAACTGGCCCCAAAATGGTCCACATCAGGGTAGTGTTCAGTGGGAACCAGAACATGTCATAGCTACCCATAAGAAACTAAAATTTTACCTTTACATTTCAAATAATTTTGCTACAGTGTTCCCTACTGAACATAACCCTGGCTGCAACGTTTGTAGTATAGTTTGAGGGTTAGACAATATTTAAATGTTTACATACTCTTTTACCCACTTCATATGTATATGCTGTATTCTAGTAATCCTATATATCTACTGCTGTACACCTTTCCTATTCATATACTGTCCATACTGTCTACACACCATCATATATATACACACAGTGGGGCAAAAAAGTATTTAGTCAGCCACCAATTGTGCAAGTTCTCCCACTTAAAAAGATGAGGCCTGTAATTTTCATCATAGGTACACTTCAACTATGACAGACAAAATGAGAAGAAAAACCCCAGAAAATCACATTGTAGGATTTTTAATTTATTTATTTGCAAATTATGGTGGAAAATAAGTATTTGGTCACCTACAAACAAGCAAGATTTCTGTCTCTCACAGACCTGTAACTTCTTCTTTAAGAGGCTCCTCTGTCCTCCACTCGTTACCTGTATTAATGGCACCTGTTTGAACTTGTTATCAGTATAAAAGACACTTGTCCACAACCTCAAACAGTCACACTCCAAACACCACTATGGCCAATATACATATACACATACACATATACATACATATATATATATATTGATATGCCAGATCTGTCAAGTGGATGGATTATATTGGCAAAGGAGAAATGCTCACTAACAGGGATGTAAACACATATGCACAACATTTGAGAGAAATAAGCTTTTTGTGCATATAGAAAACTTCGGGATCTTTTATTTCAGTTCATGAAACCAAAACTTTACATGTTGCGTTTATATTTTTGTTCAATATATATATATATATATATATATATACACTGCTTAAAAAAATAAAGGGAACTCTTAAACAACACAATGTAACTCCAAGTCAATCACACTTCTGTGAAATCAAACTGTCCACCTGTGGACGTCGGGCCCTCATACCACCCTCATGGAGTCTGTTTCTGACCGTTTGAGCAGACACATGCACATTTGTGGCCTCCTGGAGGTCATTTTGCAGGGCTCTGGCAGTGCTCCTCCTTGCACAAAGGCAGAGGTAGCGGCCCTGCTGCTGGGTTGTTGTACTGTACTGGCCTGTCTCCTGGTAGCGCCTCCATGCTCTGGACACTACGCTGACAGACACAGCAAACCTTCCTGCCACAGCTCGCATTGATGTTCCATCCTGATGAACTGCACTACCTGAGCCACTTGTGTGGGTTGTAGACTCCATCTCATGCTACCGCTAGAGTGAAAGCACCGCCAGCATTCAAAAGTGACCAAAACATCAGCCAGGAAGCATAGGAACTGAGAAGTGGTCTGTGGTCAACACCTGCAGAACCACTCCTTTATTGGGGGTGTCTTGCTAATTGCCTATAATTTCCACCTGTTGTCTATTCCACTTGCACAACAGCATGTGAAATTTACTGTCAATCAGTGTTGCTTCCTAAGTGGACAGTTTGATTTCACAGAAGTGTGATTGACTTGGAGTTACATTGTGTTGTTTAAGTGTTCCCTTTATTTTTTTGAGCACTGTATATATATATATATATATATATATACACACTGAACAAAAATATAAAGGCATCATGTAAAGTTTGGGTTTCATGAGCTGAAATAAAAGATCCCTAAGTTTTCTATATGCACAAAAAGCTTATTTCTCTCAAATGTTGTGCGTATGTGTTTACATCCCTGTTAGTGAGCATTTCTCCTTTGCCAATATAATCCATCCACTTGACAGATCTGGCATATCAAGAAGCTGATTAAACAGGTGCACCTTGTGCTGGGGACAATAAAAGTATACTTTAAAATGTACAGTTTTGTCACACAACAAAATGCTACAGATGTCTCAAGTTTTGAGGGAGTGTGCAATTGGCATGCTGACTGCAGGAATGTCCACCAGAGCTGTTGCTAGAGAATTGAATGTTAATTTCTCTACCAGAAGTGTCGTTTTAGAGAATTTGGCAGTAAGTCGAACAAAACACAGACCATCTCGGGGAAGCTCATCTGCGTGCTCGTCATGCTCTGGATCAACTTGTACAACGACGTGTTCCAGTTCCCGCCAATATCAAGCAACTTCACACAGCCATTGAAGAGGAGTGGGACAACATTCCAATGCCCTCAATCAACAGTCTGATTATCTCTATGCAAAGGAGATGTGTCACTCTACATGAGGCAAATGCTGGTCACAGCAGATACTGACTGGTTTTCTGATCCATGCCCCTACCATTTGTTTAAGGTATCTGTGACCAACAGATGCATATCTGTATTCCCAGTCATGTGAAATCCATAGATTATGGCCTAAAGAATGTATTTCAATTGACTGATTTCCTTATATGAACTGTAAATCTTTGAAATTGTTACATGTTGCTTTTATTTTTGTTCAGTGTATATATTTATATTCTGGACACAGACATGGCTCATTATGCTATTTCTACATTTCTTTCTTAGAATTTTGGGGATTTGTGTGTATTGTTTTGTAATGTTCTTTATAACTGTTTGAGCCAGAAACAAGTATTTTGCTGCACCTGCGATAACATCTGCTAAATATGTGTACGCCTTTCCCCAGGTGTTTATCCTCCAGTTGGAGGGCGAGAAACATTGGCGTCTGTACAGCCCCACGGTGCCCCTGGCCAGAGAGTACTGCGTGGCGCTTGAGGAGCGCATCGGCAGCCCCACACACGACATCATACTGAAGGTACGTTAGGAGCAGGGTGAAGCTGCCCATAATCTGTGTCAGTTTGCATTTATTGGGGGCAATTGCGACATACATTTTGGGACTTTAAAATTAATGATATACAGTCGTGGCCAAAAGTTTTGAGAATGACACGAATATACATTTTCACAAAGTCTGCTGCCTCAGTGTCTTTAGATATTTTTGTCAGATGTTACTATGGAATGCTGAAGTATAATTACAAGCAGTGTCAAAGGCTTTTATTGACAATTACATGAATTTGATGCAAAGAGTCACTATTTGCAGTGTTGACCCTTCTTTTTCAAGACCTCTGCAATTCCTGGCAGAATTTGTGGGTTTTTGTTTGTCCACCCGCCTCTTGAGGATTGACCACAAGTTCTCAATGGGATTAACCTCTCTGGGATATGTGGGACGCTAGCCAAGGAAAATGCAGAGCGCCAAAATCAAATAAATTACTATAAAAATCTAACTTTCATTAAATCACACATGCAAGATAGCAAATTAAAGCTACACTTGTTGTGAATCCAGCCAACATGTCAGATTTCAAAAAGGCTTTTCGGCGAAAGCAAATGATGCTATTATCTGAGGATAGCACCTACGTAAACAAAGAGAGAAACCATATTTCAACCCTGCAGGCGCAACACAAAACACAGAAATACAAATATAATTCATGCCTTACCTTTGACGAGCTTCTTTTGTTGGCACTCCAATATGTCCCACAAACATCACAAATGGTCCTTTTGTTCGATTAATTCCGTCGATTATATATCCAAAATGTCCATTTATTTGGCGCGTTTGATCCAGAAAAACACCGGTTCCAACTTGCGTAACGTGACTACAAAATATCTCAAAAGTTACCTGTAAACTTTGCCAAAACATTTCAAACTACTTTTGTAATACAACTTTAGGTATTTAACTTAAATAATAGTTAAAATCGAAGATGAGATGATCTGTGTTCAATACAGGAGGAAAACAAACTGTAGCTAGCTTTCTGGTCACGCGCCTCTATCTAACAGTACACTTCAAGTGACCCTCGTTCAAGATGGCCGTACTTCTTCATTACACAAAGGAATAACCTCAACCATTTTCTAAATACTGTTGACATCCAGTGGAAGCGATAGGAACTGCAAGAAGGTCCCTTTAGAAATCTGGATTCCCAATGAAAACCCATTGAAAAGAGTGACCTCAAAAAACAAAATCTGAATGGTTTGTCCGCGGGGTTTCGCCTGCTAAATAAGTTCTGTTATACTCACAGACATGATTAAAACAGTTGTAGAAACTTCAGAGTGTTTTCTATCCAAATCCACTAATAATATGCATATCTTATCTTCTGGGGATGAGTAGCAGGCAGTTGAATTTGGGCATGCATTTCATCCGGATGTGAAAATACTGCCCCCTGTCACCAAGAAGTTAAGGTCTGTGGAGTTTCCTGGCCATGGACCCAAAATATCAATGTTTTGTTCCCCAAGTCACTTAGTTATCACTTTTGCCTCATGGCAAGGTGCTCCATCATGCTGGAAAAGACATTGTTAGTCACCAAACTGTTCCTGGATGGTTGGAAGAAGTTGCTCTCGGAGGATGGCATGACACAGGACTGATGGTAGTGCTCACCTTGTCTTCTCCGGACAAGCTTTTTTCCAGATGCCCCAAACAATTGGAAAGGGGATTCATCAGAGAAAATGACTTTACCCCAGTCCTCAGCAGTCCAATCCCTGTACCTTTTGCAGAATATCAGTCTGTCCCTGATGTTTTTCCTGGAGAGAAGTGGCTTCTTTGCTGCCCTTCTTGACACCAGGCCATCCTCCAAACGTCTTCGCCTCACTGTGTGTGCAGATGCACTCACACCTGCCTGCTGCCATTCCTGAGCAAGCTCTGTGCTGGTGGTGCCCTGATCCTGCAGCTGAATCAACTTTAGGAGACGGTCCTGGCGCTTGCTGAAATTTCCTGGGCACCCTGTAGCCTCTTTCACAACAATTGAACCGCTCTCTTTGAAGTTATTGATGATCTGATAAATGGTTGATTTTGGTGCAATCTTACTGGCAGCAATATCCTTTCCTGTGAAGCCCTTTTTGTGCAAAGCAATTATGACGGCACGTGTTTCCTTGCAGGTAACTGGTTGGCAGAGGAAAAACATTGATTCCAAGCACCACCCTCCTTTTGAAGTTTCCAGTCTGTTATTCCAACTCAATCAGCATGACCGAGTGATCTCCAGCCTTGTCCTCATGAACACTCACACCTGTGTTAACAAGGGAATCACTGACATGATGTCAGCTGGTCCTTTTGTGGCAGGGCTGAAATGCAGTGGAAATGTTTTTTGGGGGATTCAGTTCATTTGCATGGCAAAGAGGGACATTACAATTAATTGCAATTCATCTGATCACTCTTCATAACATTCTGGAGTATATGCAAAATTGCCATATAAACTGAGTCAGCAGACTTTGTGAAAATTAATATTTGTGTCATTCTCTCAACTTTTGGCCACGACTACAGTACCTTCAGAAAGTATTTAGACCCTATGACCTTTTCCACATTGTATTACATTGCAGCCTTATTCTAAAATTGATTAAATTAAGTGTTTTCCTCAATCTTCACACAGTACCCCGGAATGACAAAGTGAAAACAGATTTTTAGAGAATGTTATTTACATAAGTATTCAGACCCTTTGCTATGAGACTTGAAATTGAGCCCAGGTGCATCCTACTTCCATTGATCATCATTGATGTTTTTACAACTTGATTGGAGTCCACCTGTGGTAAATTCAATTAATTGGGCATGATTTGGATAGGCACACAACTGTCTATATAAGGGATAAGAGCGTCTGCTAAATGACTTAAATGTAAATGTAAATGTTGACAGTGCATGTCAGAGCAAAAACCAGTTCTTGAGGTCGAAGGAATGGTCCGTAGAGCTCAGAGGCAGGATTGTGTCGGCACAGATCTGCATCGCCAGGCACGACTCCAACACCATCATTAAGTGTGCAGACAACACAACGGTGGTAGGCCTGATCAACGACGAGACAGCCTATAGGGAGGTGGTCAGAGACCTGGCCGGGTGTTGCCAGAATAACAACCTGTCCCTCAACGTAATCAAGACATAGGAGATGATTGTGGACTACAGGAAAAGGAGGACCGAGCACGCCCCCATTCTCATCGACGGGGCTGTAGTGGAGTAGGTTGAGAGCTTCAAGTTCCACATCACCAACAAACTAGAATGGTCCAAACACACCAAGACAGTTGTGAGGAGGGCACGACAAAACCTATTTCCCTCAGGAGACTGAAAAGATTTGGCATGGCTCCTCAGATCCTCAAAAAGTTCTACAGCTGCAACATCGAGAGCATCTTGACTGGTTGGATCACTGCCTGGTATGGCAACTGCTCGTCCTCCGACCGCAAGGCACTACAGAGGGTAGTGCGTACGGCCCAGTACATAACTGGGGCCAAACTGCCTGCCTGCCACCCAGGACCTCTACACCAGGCGGTGTCAGAGGAGGGCCCTAAAAATTGTCAAAGACTTCCGCCACCCTAGTCATAGACTGTTCTCTGCTACCGCATGGCAAGCGGTACCGGTGCACCAAGTCTAGGACCAAAAGGCTTCTCAACAGCTTTTATACCCCCAAGCCATAAGACTCCTGAACAGGTAATCAAATGGCTACCCGGACTATTTGCATTGTGTCCCGCCTTTGTGGTAGAGTGGCCAGGCGAAAGCTACTCCTCAGTAAAAGGCACAAGATTGGAGTTTGCCAAAAGGCACCAAAATATTCGCTGGTCTGGTGAAACCAAGATTGAACTATTTGGCCTGAATGCCAAGCATCACGCCTGGAGGAAACCTGGCACCATCCCTACGGTTAAGCATGGTGGTGGCAGCATCATGCTGTGGGGATGTTTTTCAGCGGCAGGGACTGGGAAACCCAGTCAGGATCGAGGCAAAGATGAACGGAGAAAAGTACAGAGAGATCCTTGATAAAAACCTGCTCCAGGGCTCTCAGGACCTCAGACTGGGGCGAAGGTACACCTTCCAACAGGATAACGCCCCTAAGCACACAGCCAAGATAATGCAGGAGTGGCTTCGGGACAAGTCAATGTTCTTGAGTGGCCCAACTAGAGCCTGGACTTGAACCAAATCGAACATCTCTGGAGAGACCTGAAAATATCTGTGCAGCGATTCTCCCCATTCAACCTGACAGAGCTTGAGAGGATCTGCAGAGAAGAATGGGAGAAACTCCCCAAATATTGGTGCGCCTGCCAAGCTTGTAGCGTCATACCCAAGAAGACTCGAGGCTGTAATCGCTACCAAAGGTGCTTCAACAAGTACTAAGTAAAGGGTCTGAATACTTATGTAAATGTGATATTTCATTTATTTTCTTTACCAGTATCGCAGACTACATAGACTCTTTGGTCCTGTACAAACTTGCTATATGTCAAATATTGTGTGCTATAGCTTGGAAAATAAATAAATGTGACTGGATGACAACATTATATTTTTTTCCAATAGTAGGGCTATTTTCCTATAGAAGTTTGTTTCCTTGCCACGATATTGAGTATCGATATTGAGTATCGCCCTACTGATGTTGTCCCGGCCCAACTATAAATGCCTCATAGGCTTAGTTTAACTGTCATACACTATCAGAACCCAACATTTAAGCCTGTTTTACTTCATTGTTTGCAAACAATGTAATTGTAAACAAACACTGTGTAGCTTCAAAACAAGTTTTAACCATCATTTTAATACCATGGACGGTCAGTTCTTGCATCCATAGCTTTGTCTATGAATTTGACCAAAACAGTGGCAGGGTGATCACGCTTTAGGGGTTTCCTGCCGACTAAACAAAACCAATGTCTCTCTAGGCAAGACCAGTCAAAGGCCACAACCCGAAAGTAATCCACAGTAGTGCACTTAAGTCTTGATCCACATTTGGAAAACGCTTCATTGGAGTATTTTGCAACGTAGTGTGACTTGTGGCCTGAGCTATTGAGGTTAAGTGAGGGGGGTGTTTGACCTTTTTTTCCATAGGCAGGTGATCTGCTCTACTTCCCCAGAGGAACCATCCATCAGGCGGACACCCCCGTGGGAGTGGATCATTCTACCCACCTAACCCTCAGTACCTACCAGAACACGTACGTGAGACTCACTGTGGCACCTAAGAAATTGATACCAGCGACCCTCTGGTTGCGAACTCATTCTTTGAAAAGTAATACGCGCAACGCTCGCACACTATTAAAAACCTGATATTTTATTTATACAGCTATTAATATCATGTTTCAGCCATCAATGGCCTTAGTCAGAATTTGCCAACTCGTAGCCTGACAGATCTTCCCCTGGTTTTCGAACTGGCTATACCTCTCTAACCTCAACGCTATCTCAGCCCCACCACTTCTTCATTCTCTCATTTGAAACAATGGAAATTCATAATCTTGATGTGTAAAGTTACTAAAACTTTTTTCACCTCAGGTCATGGGGAGACTATCTGGCCAACGTGTTCCCCAATTTCTTGTATGACTCCCTTAAGACCAGTGACATCACCAGGAGGGTAGGCATGCCCAGGAGAATCTTGATGGTGAGGTCGCTTCCGTACTCTGTTCCAACACTTAAACATTTCATCCTTCCTTCTGTCCTTCCTTGAGGGAAACACTCATCTGCCATGGTCAGATTGGTGAATGTGAGTGATAACTTACAGTTCAGTGATTTACCTAAAGGAGGAATAAGGAATTTGCACTGAACGATGTGTTGAATGTTTAATGTCTAAACTTTAGTTCTCACTGGTTGCATGTTCTGCTAAATTTCGTTTCATAATAGAAATGACAATGTATGCCTATTGAAAATAATAGTGTCCTATCTGCGTAGTTCAGTCTTACCTACTGCTATCTATTAAGCTCTATAACATTGTGTGTGTACAAGGGAGCCAACGCAGCCCCAGACACAAGCAGGCAGTTGGCCTCATTATTGAGGAGCGTGGCAGATCAGATGGAGAGGGGCGAACACGAACTCCGTGCCGGGGACATGAAGAGGGACTTTGCCCTCCACAGACTGCCACCTTACACACCAGAGCAAGATGACATCTCATCATCAGGTGTGTGTCTTGCTGAATAATATTTAAAAGTCCAATGAGTAGATTGTTTTGTACAGACAGTGTGTGTTGCCCATAGAATGTGAAACAGTAACTGGACACAGCCATATTCTGAGATATGAATCCATTTAAATTAGAAATGGACAGTGGTGTTTTTCTACTAAGAAGTGATGTTTCTGTACAGGCTACAGATATGCATTTAAATAGTGATGTGCATTGATACTTTAGAATGCGCCTCTTACGTTTTTCTGACAGACTTAACATATTTGTTAACATCTGTCCGGACGCTTGCTGAATCTGAGCTAAGCAGGGAGAGTAACATTTATAGTAAGGTCTGGAAAATAGTGTTGGGGCATTGAATATGGATAGGTACAGTATCGCTAGCCACTTTGTTCTGGATCGGGTCTTTCTATAAATAATGGGGCCAATGTGTGACATTGGGATCAAAATTTCAAACTGGTTTGAAACATTATTTTCCATGCAGTTCCTCATGTGTATTTTGAGGAATATATGCAAATTGATCCATAACTCCACCTATATAACATAGGCCTAGGACTATTCATCCTTTAAGCAAGTCAAATTCATGGACTTTTTCAAGCACTTAATTGTAATTTTCAAGGACATCAATATTATACAATTGTGCGGCAGGTAGCCTTGCTGTTAAGAGCATTGGGCCAATAACCGAAAGGTTGCCGGTTTGAATCCCCGAGCAGACTGAAAAATATGTCTGTGCCATTGAGCAAGACACTTAACCCTAATTCCTCCTGTAAGTCGCTCTGGATAAGAGTGTGCTAAATGACTAAGATGTAATAATTGACATTTATGTACAGTGGTAGTCGAAAGTTTACATACACTTAGGTTGGAGTCAATAAAACTTGTTTTTCAACCACTCCACAAATGTCTTGTTAACAAACTATAGTTTTGGGAAGTCGGTTAGGACATCTACTTGTGCATTACACACGTAATTTTTCCAACAATTGTTTACAGACAGATTATTTAACTTATAATTCATTGTATCACAATTCCAGTGGGTCAGAAGTTTATATACACAAAGTTGACTATGCCTTTAAACAGCTTGGAAATTGGAGGTGTACCTGTGGATGTATTTCAAGGCCTACCTTCAAACTCAGTGCCACTTTGCTTGACATCATGGGAAAATTAAAATAAATTAGCTAAGACCTCAGGGGGAAAAAATGTAGACCTCCACAAGTCTGGTCCATCCTTAGGAGCATTTTCTAAACGCCTGAAGGTACCACGTTCATCTGTACAAACAATAGTACGCAAGTATAAACACCATGGGACCACATAGCCGCCATACTGCTCAGGAAGGAGATGCATTCTGTCTCCTAGAGATGAACGAACTTTGGTGTGAAAAGTATGAATCAATTACAGAACAACAGCAAAGGACCCTGTGAAGATGCTGGAGGAAACAGGTACAAAAGTATCTATATCCACAGTAAAACGAGTCCTATATCGACATAACCTGAAAGGCCTCTCAGCAAGGATGAAGACACTGCTCCAAATCCGCCGTAAAAAATACAGACTACGGTTTGCAACTGCACATGGGGACAAAGATCATACTTTTTGGAGAAATGTCCTCTGGTCTGATGAAACAAAAATAGAACTGTTTGGCCATAATGACCATCATTATGTTTGGAGGAAAAAGGGTGAGGCTTGCAAGCCGAAGAACACCATGCCAACCGTGAAGCACGGGGGTGACCGCATCATGTTGTGGGGGTGCTTTGCTGCAGGAGGGACCGGTGCAATTCACAAAATAGATTGCATCATGAGGTAGGAAAATTATGTGGATATATTGAAGCAACAAAATGGGCCAAAATTCCCCCAACCTATTGTGGGAAGCTTGAGGAAGGCTTTCATAAATGTTTGACCCAGGTAAAACAATTTAAAGGCAATGCTACCAAATATGGGTCATATGAGTGTATGTAAACTTCTGACCCACTGGGAATGTGATGAAATAAATAAATGCTGAAATAAATAATTCTCTCTACTATTATTCTGACATTTCACATTCTTAAAATAAAGTGGTGATCTTAACTGCCTAGTTAAATTAAAGGTTAAAAAAAAATATATATATATATATTAATATATTATATATTAATATATTATATATTATATATATTATATATATATATTTATATATAATAAGTAACAAGAGTATTAAGTAACCAATATGGTACAACTTATCCAATCCTTGCAGAGCTACAAGAAGTTCCCAGGAGGAGTTTATTGGGCATGAGTGTACATGTATTAGCCTAGGTCCTTCTGTCTATTTCTGTGTGTGTTTTCTTCACAGCTGGAAAGATGCCTGCTTTAGAAGATACGGTGTGTCTGAGGTTTAAAGACCACATCCTGGTGTCTTTAGAGACGTGTCAAAGCCCATCAGTAAGTGCCTTCAGTTTTAACAGTTTACATATTTTACCTAGCTGCTCTTGGACTAAAGTGTGTGTTTGTGTGTGTTTAGGATGGGTCGGTATCGTTGGTGGTTGATGTGATGCACTCTCTGAGGAACAGAAGGGAGAAACATATGATGGGACAGAGTGGTGATGATGATGATGATAGTGGTGGTGATGATGATAGTGGTGAAGAGGAGGAAGATGCACCCTCTGAGGTAACCTGGCACATTTTTCCAAGACAATGTACTTAGTTGACAATATGGATATCAAATCAAATTGATTTATATAGCCCTTCGTACATCAACTGATATCTCAAAGTGCTGTACAGAAACCCAGCCTAAAACCCCAAACAGCAAGCAATGCAGGTGTAGAAGCACGGTGGCTAGGAAAAACTCCCTAGAAAGGCCAAAACCTAGGAAGAAACCTAGAGAGGAACCAGGCTATGTGGGGTGGCCAGTCCTCTTCTGGCTGTGCCGGGTGGAGATTATAACAGAACATGGCCAAGATATAGGATTTGAGTTAAAGTACCTCTACCATTTGGATATTATATAGGATTCTTAGAGTATATTATACACTGCCAGTCAGCCAGGATTTGAATGGTTTATGAATGAAGATGTTTGTGTTACTGTAATTCATATTGACTCTCATCAAAGTATCGAATCAGAAGCTATATGTCTGTAGATAAGGCCCAATTCCTGATATTTTGTTTACACAGGCAAAATGCATGGTCATGTCTGAAACTGTCTGTAAAGTTCTGTCTGTCATATCTCTCCACCTATCTCCTAGACCCCCGGCATGACCTTCCCCTTCGAAGACCTCCCGGCCATCAGGCAGCTGCAGGCGGGACAGCCCATCCCTGTGTCTCAGCTAAAAAGGCAATTGGACAATGACAAAGTCCAGATGGCCCTGGTGCTCTGGTCGGAGGGCCTGCTGGAGGTGTGCTAATACCCCAACAGCATACTCTGACACCAACAACCACTGCTTTCCATTTGGTCACACAATAAATCAAGAGTCCTTTATTCTACGGTTTACTTCATCTAATTGAAATGTGTTCGGTGTGGTTTGTGTGTGTGTCTGTTTACAGATCTGAAACAACTGTAAATGTAATATTGTAACACACTTTATCGACTGGAAACACATCAAATACATCAACATAGCTTGGGCAAAGCGGGGGAGTAGACACGACACGGGGATGTGGTTGGCCTGTGGTCTGAGTCTGCTCATAGGCTCTTAACACCCCCAGACCTTCCAATGCAAAGTGTCTGTGCAAACAGACTTTCTTGGTTCCACAGGTACACTGTAGTTGAAGAGATCTGTGAACTTAGGCTGGATGATATGTGCTCTGAGGAGAGCAGCAGTTATCAGACCTGGCCTTTCTGCCACCCTAGGCATGACAAAAAAACATTGCCCCCCTTTCCAAAAAAATAGAATAGTCCCAGTAAGCAAGTTTGAAAATATTTATTTTCCAGAAGTTAGGTTCTAAATGAAAGTTGAAACCTGAACCAAACATGGAAGTATATAGCCCAATTTAAGGCTGGTCCAGACTGGACAAAATCTAGACCAAACATAGACGTCTATGATTGGTTCAGATTTGGTCAGGACTAAAAACCAATGTGGAAATCTAGGCCGGTCTGGACGGGACCAAAAAAACATGTCAAAGGCATCGGTCTGTGTGTACTGGGGTGTAGCCTACAGTGTCTGCCTACAATGGAATTTTATGAATGCCCATCAATGTGGTAGGCATAATGTTTGTGAAACACCAAAAGCCTGCGCATAAAAGACGTCTGCGTCGGTCCTTGCTTACATTAGGGTTTAGGCTACATGTCTGGTTGCATTGGAATTTTATGAATGCCCATCTGCGGTAGGCCACCGTTTGTAAAACAGGCCGTTGCATTGGCTTTAGTCCTGATTCCTGTGACGAATGAATGGCTATTTATAAGATGAATATCAGCAGCTACACAACGTTATCAGGAGTTATCCTGGGCCTAATTGCAACGAGAATCAATGTGTGTACACAGCGGGAAATGCCGATGTATTTTATTTTTCGCTATGATCATAAAACATTGATGGATACAAACTTGAAACCATCATGACTACTTAGCCCACGGGGTGAACCCTACAATGTTTTTATGAACGTGCAGTAACTGCAGTCGACTGGTATTTTGGACGCAGTGATACATTATTTTGGACGCAGTATGTACAGCATACTACAGTTAGTCGTACTGCACTGACTGCAATCTTTTTTCGTAAAGGAAACTCCTGGACCGCAGTTGTGAGTAGCCTGATTGTCCATTTACTTTGACCTCTCCTGTTTTTGGGGGATGTTTGTTCATATTTTTGGGGATTGTGTGCCATTTAGGTTAGGCTATTTGATCGGAGAAACCTCCATGATGTAGTCTATATCTGCTACGTGATTTATGTTCAAATATTTTAGGGGGACGGAAAGTTGGTGAAGCCTCGCGTCTCTCCAACAGCACCATGGAGAGGCGTGCTCGGAATGGACAAGCGAACTATTTTGCGTTATTGAAAAAGTGACCACTGCTTATCACATGGCGGCATCAGCGCTCACCTAACAAGCCCATATGCCACTGGTTGAGCTAAATCGTCTTTGTTTTTTGGCAAAATAATGTGAGGTTTTATTTGTTGTTGGAGGTGCGCCTTGGTCAGTTTAGAAATGTCCGCCATCAATCTGCGCTGCAAAGGCTATGCTTCGAGCAGAAGTGATGAGTTTGACAACTCTTCGCTCTAAGAGATTGGCCGCTTCATGGGCGTAGGCGTGAACCTATTCAAGTAAGTAAATACATTTGGAAAATGTTTATATATATTTTTTTTAAGTATTATTAGCTAACTGTGTATGCTATTGAGCTGCTTGTTAGCTAGCAGGCCAACTTTACAGAACTAAGTGAAATATCACCAACTAACGTTAACAAGTTAATATGAAGTTATCTTGATGTTTGCCTATGTATCATTGTAAATAAAAAATGTATGCTCCAAATGCATTTGTACTGAACAAAAATATAAATGCAGTGTTGGTACCATGTTTCATGAACTGAATTAAAACGTTCCAGAAATATTCCATATGCACAAAAATATTATTTCTCTAAAATGTGCACAAATTTGTTTACATCCCTGTTAGTGAGATTTTCTCCTTTGTCAAGATCATCCATCCACGTGACAGGTGTGGCATTTTTTATTTAAAAAAGCAGATTAAATAGCCGGATCATTACACAGGTGCACCTTGTGCTGGGGACAATAAAAGGCCTCTATAAAATGTGCAGTTCTGTCACACAACACTGCCAAAGATGTCTCAAGTTTTGAGGAAGCGTACAATTGGCTTGCTGACTGCAGGAATGTCCACCAGAGATGTTGCCAAATAATTAAATGTTAATTTCTCTACTATAAGCTGCCTCTGTTGTTTTAGAGAATTTGACAGTACGTCCAACCGGCCTCACAACCATAGATTAGGGCCTAATTGATTTATTTCAATTGACTGATTAAGTAAAGTTGTTGCATGTTGTGTTTATATTTTTGTTCAGTATAGATAACAGCAATGGAAAAGGGTGAAAGGGTTTCCTGCTCCAGCTGTCTTAAAGGGTGTAGGTGGACTAGTTAATATAGGGCGGGTTGTGGGATGACAACATGAAAATATTCTCCAATTTTAGTCCCTAGAGAGGAAAACTGAAGACAGAGAGATAAGTCAGGGCTGTCTAATTGTAATAAAGTGAAGCCTGTTTCTTTGTGATGTCTGTCCTTGGATATGGAGAGCTGTGAAAGCATGTCTGCAGATGAAGAGGGCCCAGTGAATGCCCCAAGAGACTTCTGGCACATTGTTGTATGCCATGGGTTGTATGTGCACTTATGGTAGCAAATGTTTTATTCAACAATGCATGTCTAATTTGTCTGTTTGTTGCTTTCTCAAATTACATGACCTTTTTGTCCAGTTGTGAGCTCTCCAATTGGTTTTATTTGATTGTCACTGTCTCAGGATATCAGCCATGTGAACTCATTATGCAGCTTATCATAATGTCATGCATCAGCAATGCAGCTATAGTCCTACAGTATGATGACATAACTGGTCTAATGGGCATGTGCATCAATGTGCCCCTTGTCATTGTACATCTGAAGCAGAGAATAGCTAGACTCAATGCCATGACACCAGTATAATGAAAGAGCGATAAGCTATAATATGAGAATCAAGATACCATAATACCATTGGTAGCATATTACATGGACAATTCATGCTTAGTGTATCATTTACAATGTTTTTAATGCATGTTTCTATCCTTTGGTGGGACATTTCACAATTTCAGTTTTGAGGTTTAGGCTGCTCGATGTTCATAATTAGCTAGCAGCACAAGCAAGCGTGCAAATCTCTCTTCACTCACCATCAACACCAACAGTCTCTGCAATCATGCTTTTGACCTTATGATTTTGTCTCTGTATTCTAGCAAAGCAAAACCATATATAATTGGAAAACCAGACACAGCAGGGATTGGCTTTCCTCCATCTATTTTGGTTGTGATTGTCTGGAACTATGTTTCATGAATGGAAGGGTTCGCCAGCTCACCTTCCCACAATCCCCTGCCCATTTCTTTGCGTGCTCCTGTTGAAATTGAATGGGGCGGGGCTTTGGCAAATTCTGAAGTGGTGGAAACCCTACGCACTCGTTCACTCCCCCTTATGCGTTGTCAACCCTGTAGTGAAATGGCTCGCTGCTATATAGCTGCAACGGCGCCATCTAACGGAGAAGTAGCAACCACACAGCTTGGCAGTGCGCCACAAAACGTGGTCTGTCTCATTTACCTTTTTGTCCAAAATTAGCATGCATTTCATAGTGTTGTACAAGTGGGTTGAAACTCTAACGATTGAATACAAAACAAATTGTCAATATTTTCTACCAGTGCAGGTAAGACAGTATGAAGGTAATTCTAGTTTTGAAAATTTGTTTCAAAGATACAAAATAGTTATTTGTAAATGGGCTGTTGTGCCATTTGTTTACATGAGAAAATTGCAATTTGAAATTAAAACTGATACAATTGTAACTCAATTCGTTTACAATAGAAACTCTTATGAAACTACGTAGGCCTAATTGAACTCATACAGTGACATTCATTATGAAATAGGAAGTAGGCTACTTTTGATATTTAAAAAATGTAAAGCCCATTTAGGTAACCTGTGCTGGACACAGTGTTTATTTTTGAAGTCCATTATATCCCATCAAGATGTTGAAAGTAACAGAAGTATAGGGCAACCAACCATCCACTACCAATTGCCATGAATGTCCAGCTAGGCTACTATTCCCCCTCACTTGAAAAGTGACCCATGTTCAAACCACAATGCAACCAGAGGCAGACTTTAGGCCTACTTCTGTCAGCATTGTAAGGACTGAAAGGGAACCACTGGAGTGGAGCTTGAACTATAACAATCCTGCAGGGCAAGCATACATTCCTCAGTGCTGTAAACACGTTTTAGTTAACTCACTGTCGATTTTTGAGAAGCACACACAACAATATAATACCAGGCATCCATCTGGGATCTCCACACTACAAATGGCCAAGAAGAGACAAAACATTTAATTTAATCAACACAATAATACATGCATCTTTATTGATCCATTACCAAAACAAACAAAAAAACTAGACTGTTTTCAGGTTATCTAGAGCGTTGGTGATTGTAACCGTTGCCACGTTCACTGACACCTGCCATATTCAATGCATGCTGTAAATTAATCAGTTATTCTGCGCTCTTGCACGCTCAGACGAGAGTGCTCTGAAATCGGAGTAGATAGCCAGAGTGCATTTATGAACGGAAGCTTAAAGATCCGAGCCCTTTCACCAAATTGTTGCTGAAAAACGGTTCATTACTCAGAGCATCATTATCTGTTCATAATATTCATTAGTGACATCTGCTGGTCAGCAATAAATAGCAGCGTGAGATGTTCAGATATACGTTTTTTTCCTCCGCTGTTTTCATACATACTCCGTGGCGCAGCGATAAATCGTTGGCCTTACACGGAACCCAAACCGGCTGCGCGCGTGCGCCATCGTGCGCACATTTATTTTGTCCCCCTACACCAAACGCGATCACGACACGCAGGTTAAAATATCAAAACAAACTTGCTGCTGCTAGCTAATTTGTCCTGAGATATAAACATTGAGTTCTTATTATACCTGAACTGCATAAGGTCCTCTACTCCGACAATAATCCACACATATAACGGCCACCCGAATCGTTTCTAGTCATCTCTCCTCCTTCCAGGCTTTTTCATCTTTGAATTTATATGGTGATCGCATCTAAACTTTCATAGTATTACCACAACTGTTATGGGTGTAAGATGGCACAGTGATGCCATCTGTTGGTAAATGTTCATTACTGCAACTCTTGTGTTTTACCGGGGTGCTTGAGATACCCGGATGGGTTGTGAGGTACTGAACAAGACTGGTTACTCGCATCAATGCCTCTGTCTCGTCATTTAACATTCAAACATGGTGTCAGAGTCAGATAACTAACCATGCTTTCCGCAAATTAGAGTCACCTGCTCTGGTTTACAAACAAATGCTTAGTTGTGTAAAATTTCGCCCGGAATTGGCCTTAGCTAGAGTGAGTTTGGTAGTTAGCTTCAGTGGGGATTGGAGCACGAACTACGTTTAGAAGGGAATGGGAGGACTATGCGCTAGCAACGGGACTTCTGGAAAAGGACGATGAGGTAGTGGCTGCCACTTTGAGGACTATAATGGGAACTGAATGCCGACACGTATACAAACACAACCTGAACTTAACAGCAGCTCAGCAAGGTAACGCTATAGCTATTCTTGATGCTCTTGAACATTACTTTACGCCAGCAAAGAACGTCATCTACGAGCGTTATGTTTTCGGTCGTTGCAAACAGGAGGACGGGGAGTCCATTGACAGCTTTGTCACTAAGTTAAGGGAAAAGGCAGCTACATGTGACTATGGTGCTTTAAGAGATGAACTGATCAGAGATAAGATTGTGCTTGGCATAACTGATGAGGGCACCCGCAGAACGTGACCTGACGCTGGCCTTGGCAGTGGAGACATGCCGTGCAGCAGAGCTTACTGATATACGGATAAGGTCCATGGAGCTAGAAAGGCAACATACGGACAATGTCAATGCTACATTCAGGCAGCCAGTAAAGAAAATCCCTTTTGCCACAGCTAATGCTAATACTACAGCCAACTCTGCAGTAGACAACCCCAATACATGCCGATATTGTGGCATTTCTCATGGACGAGGAAAAGAACACTGCCCAGCCTATGGAAAAATATGCAAATCCTGTGGTACAGCTAATCACTTCGCAAGGGTCTGCATGAAAAGCAAGAGAAAGGAGGGTAAAGTGCACTCCATGGAAACAAACACAGATGAAGGGAACGACAGCACAGAGGATGTATATGCTAGCGAGTGCATAGGGGCAGTGAGGGCAAAAGGACAAAAGTGGTTTGTCACTCTGCTACTTAATAATAAACCACAGCAATGCCAGCTAGATTCAGGGGCCACATGCAACTTATGAGCCTTAAAGACAAAAGGAGGCTTGCGCCCAGAGACAAACTCGCACAGAGTAGCACCAAGCTGAAACTGTATTCAGGCCAGTTCATGACCTCTTTAGGCCTGTTTGTGACAGAGTGTGTTTTACGAAGCCAGAAATACACCCTTGAGTTTGAAATAGTTGAGGCTAGTCAACAGCCATTACTGTCAGGTTCTACATGCGAGCGCCTTGGACTTATTAACTTCACCATCCCAGCTGATCTTAACATTATAGACAAAGTCCAGGCTGGGCCCCTGAGCAAGGAGACACTCCTAAGCAAGTACCATGATGTCTTCAACGCACCGGTTGAGTCAGTTCCCGGGGAAGTCCACTTTGAGTTGGACGCAGCAATCCAGCCTGTCCAGTGTGCACCCCGCAATGTACCAGTGGCCATGAAAGCAGCTACGAAGGCTCAGCTTGACAAATACGAAGCAGATGGCCACATCATATCTGTCACCGAGCCTACGGACTGGATAAGTAATATGGTTATCGTCAAGAAACCAGACAGGCTACGGATATGCATTGATCCTAAACACCTCAACCGGGCTCTGCGACGTTCACATTACATTATGCCCACGCTGGAGGATGTTCTTTACAAGCTCCCAAAGGCCAGAGTCTTCACGTTCGTGGATGCCAGAGATGCCTTCCTGCAGTGCAAGCCCGACGAGCCCAGCAGCTACATGACCACCTTTTGGACACCCTGGGGCAGGAAGACGTGGTTGAAGCTTCCGTTTGGTGTCTCCGTGGCTCCAGAGGTGTATCAGGGGAAACAGCATGAGCTGTTGATGGGACTCAGTGGCGTGGAACCCATAGCAGATGACATCCTCGTAGTGGGCTGTGGGGACAGTGATGAGGAGGCAGAATGTGACCATGACGCCAAGCTGCTGGCCCTGATGGTCAGATGCAGACAGGTCAAGCTAAGGCTAAGCATAAAAAAGCTTCAGTTTAAAGTGCCAGAGGTCCGCTTTCATGGGCACATCTTGTCCTCCACCGGATTGAAGGCGGATCCTGAAAAAGTGAAGGTTGTCTTGGAAATGCCCCACCCATCTGGCGTGAAGGGAGTGCAGCACTTCGGATTCGTCACCTACCTGGCCAAATTCCTACCGCGGCACAAGGAAGTGTGTGAGCCACTGAGGAGGCTCATGGACAAGGACACCATCTGGCATTGGCTCCCAAAACATGACGCAGCGGTGAGGGAAATAAAACAACTGGTCACCCAGACACCTGTACTGTGATACTACGATGTGTCAAAACCTGTCACGATTCAGAGTGACTCAAGCCAGTATGGACTTGGCTGTTGCCTCAGCAGGAGGGCCAGCCTGTGGCATTCGCCTCTAGGGCACTCACCCCAACAGAGCAGAACTATTCCCAGATAGAGAAGGAGTGCCTCAGCATTGTGTTTGCATGCCAACGCTTCCACCACTACCTGTACGGCGCTACAATATTACCGCAGAGACAGATCACAAGCCCCTTATTGCTATATTCAGCAAGCCTCTCCTGAATGCCCTAAAACGACTGCAGAGCATGCTACTGGCCCTACAAAACTACAACCTCAAGGTGGTGTATAAGCCAGGGCCAGAGATGTATGTGAGTGACACGCTCAGCAGGGCTACTGCATTAGGCACTCACACACGCTCCATGCATGAACAACACGCAGTGTGCAGCTTACAAACAGAGCAAGTGGATGTTGAACACATCAACCAGGCTGACTACCTCAATGTTACGGACCAGCACCTTATACAAATCAGACAGCACACAGACAGGGACGGGCAACTCCAGGTATTGAGGTCTGTGATTCTGATGGGCTGGCCCGACTGCAGGGAAGAAACTGCTTTAGCCGTCAGAGAATATTGGCCAGTCAAAGAGGAGCTCAGTGTTCAAAACGGAGTAATATTCAAGAGTCAGAGAGTCGTTATTCCCCGGTCTCTGCGCCCTGAGATGTTGGCACGCGTGCACTCAAGTCACATAGGAGGTGAGGCCTGTTACAGACAAGCACGTGACACACTGTATTGGCCAGGAATGCAGATTGAAATCAAAGACTATGTCAGTAAATGCACAATCTGCAATGAATATGCCATTGAGCAGCAGAGAGAGACGATGATGTCCCACGAGCTACCGATGCGCCCCTGGCAGATAGTAAGTCTAGATCTCTTCCAGCACAATGGCAAAGACTTTCTGCTGGTAGTCGATCATTACTCAGACTTTTGGGAGATCGACCTCCTCCCCGACCTCTCAGCAGAGACAACGATCAAACGCTGCAAGGCTCAGTTTGCCCGCTATGTCCAGCCAGATAGGGTAATTTCAGACAATGGACCCCAATTCTCCGGAGTTGAGTTCCGAAAATTTGCTGCAGGATGGGAATTTGAGCATGTCACTTCATCACCACGACACCCAAAAGCTAATAGGAAGGCGGAGTCCGCAGTAAAAATGGCAAAGAACCTCTGCAAAAAGGCTCTGCGAGAGGGCAAAGATGCCTGGAAAGCAATCCTGCAGTGGCGCAATACCCCCGACAGAAGGCATGGATAGCAGCCCGGCACAGCGCTTAAAAGCAGCTCTGCCAGTAGCCAGCACTCTCCTGGAGCCATGTGTGATGACAGACGTGCTGGTGAAGCTACGTCACAGAAGACAGGTCTCCAAGTTCATCAACGACAAATCAGAAAAAGACTTAACTGAGCTCAGGGTGGGTGAAACGGTGCGAATGAAGCCACTACCAGGGGACCGGACAGGCCTCTGGAGACTCGGATCCTGTGTACAGAAAGTGGCACCACGCTCCTACTTGGTCGAAGTTAATGGATCACTGTACCGTCGTAACAGGGTTGACCTTCGGATTGCTGAGCCAGCACCTACTCAGAACCCTGATGGCCAAAGGGGTCGCATGACAAAAGACAGAACCCCAGCAAGTCACATGGGGCCTGAGGCACTGGGCGAAGAGCCAGGGGATCACAGGTCGGCCGCTCCCTCGCCCATCAATTCTCCCCTTAGACATTCAGGTGACATGCCTGTGCGGGAACCCGCAGTCCTCGCAGACAAGCCCCCTGTCTTTTCACGCTGCGGGCGTCTGTCCCAGCCACCAAAAATACTTAATCTGTAGGTTTCCCATCATGGATTTTTGACAGAGATAAAAGTGAAGAGAATATCAAAATGTGTTGTTGTTACCTGAGAAAAAAAAGAGGAAAAAAAATTACTAAACTGTTCATGTTGGAAATTGTTACTAGGTTTTTTTTGTTAGTGAATTGACACCTTCTGTCCTATTTTATTAAATGGAAGATGTTATGGGTGTAAGATGGCACAGTGATGCCATCTGTTGGTAAATGTTCATTACTGCAACTCTTGTGTTTTACCGGGGTGCTTGAGATACCCGGATGGGTTGTGATGTACTGAACAAGACTGGTTACTCGCATCAATGCCTCTGTCTCGTCATTTAACATTCAAACAACAACCACCAGCAAAACAGTTCGTCTTTCAATCACCCATGTAGGTATAATCAATGAGGAGATGGCACGTGGGTACCTGCTTCTATAGAGGCAGGACTTTCAGCACGATCTGCGACAGAAATAGAAAGGAGTTCTATTTTAGCTCTTGGCATCGCAGACGCTCGTTGGTGTAACGGATGTAAAACGGCTAGCTTAGTTAGCGGTGGTGCGAGCTAAATATTGTTTCAATCGGTGACGTCACTTGCTCTGAGACCTTGAAGTAGTAGTTCCCCTTGCTCTGCAAGGGCCGCGGCTTTTGTGGAGTGATGGGTATCGATGCTTTGTGGGTGACTGTTGTTGATGTGTGCAGAGTTACATTGATGCTGTTGACCCGGATCACTGGTTGCTGCGGAAAAGGAGGAGGTCAAAAGGGGGGGTGAGTGTAACAGATGTGAAACGGCTAGCTTAGTTAGCGGTGGAATAGTGCGCTCTGCAAGGGCCGCGGCTTTTGTGGAGCGATGGGTAACGATGCTTCGTGGGTGACTGTTGTTGATGTGCGCAGAGGGTCCCTGGTTCACGCGCGAGCAGTGTGGGTGCAATAATTGAATAACATGGATTTCTAAATGTATTTTGCTACCTGTCAGGTCTGGTCAGCATGTTAGTAGTTTATAATTAGTTGGAATACTAGGTTTACATCATGCTTCCCCTTTTTTTTGCCTTGAAGTTGACTATTTTTCAAAAACTGAATCTATGGCATTATTTAGGATGCTTAAGACAGAAGCTTTTACTATACTAAATAAAACAAATGATTTAAACATTTGCATAAACATATTGTTCTCTAACATAAAGATAAATATATAGCCAATTATATATAAAATCGTGAAAACAGTCATAATAAAATGTAGAAAGTAATATTTCATGATCAACCGTGTCCGACGCTTTGGCTAAATCTAGAGGTATTCATTGTTGTTCAGGGCTGTAAAGATTTGATCCACAAGTTGCAAAAGAGCCATATCTGTGGAGTAGTTTTTACGAAAACCATATTGGTGCTCATATAGAATACAGTGTCGATTTAAATGTTTCAACATTCTCTTAATCACCAATTTTTCAATGAGTTTAGAAAAACATGCTAGTACAGATATTGAGCGATAATTTGTAAAAGATCTGGGATCGCAAGATTTATAGTGGTGAATAACTTTGGCAATTTTCAAATATTTAGGAACAATACCTGTTTGCATTGATTTGGTGAAGATATATTTCAGAGGCTCAGTAATCGAGGAAGACACTGATTTCCCCAGAGGAACCAATCTTGTCATGACCTGCTGCTGATATCTTAAAGTTAACAATTATCTCCATCACCTCCATTACATCAGGAGGATCAAACTGAAGCAGAGAAGGGAATGTAATCTTAATGTAATCCAAAGGATTTCCATCAGTTTTTTGTTTGACAGAGAGGAAGGAAACTACATTCACAAAAATGTTATACAATTAACATGAAATAACCTCAGGATCACTGTAGGTCCTCTTTTCAACAATAAATTGAGATGGAATAGTTGTAGATGTCTTTTTATTCAACAGTTGATTGAGGATTTTTGGAATTTGTTTGTAAAATAATTTTTGGGGGATATCCAAAGTAGATGAGTAAATGTGTTCTTATACTTTTTGTAATTTGCAGAATTCAGGGGAGAGGGATTTTGAAAAAGTTTTTATATAGGATTTTAACTGAGGATTTTTAAAAACCGGTTGTAAACCAAGGTTTCCAGCTCTCTTACGTGATTTAACTAAAGGAAAGCTGTGGTAAAATACAGAATTGAAAGATGTGAGGAAAGTATGGTAAGCAGACTATATTATCAATAAGGGTGGCAGATGAACTGGTCACTATTGTGGGCTGAGATGAGGGGATACATATAGCTGGAGTATAAAGTATTAAAACATCAGATGTCAGTGAGTGGTTCTTACTTTTAAATAAGGTATGTTGTAGTCACAAAATAGAAAACAAATCTAACCTTCATTATTAATCAAATCCAAAGTTGATGCGAGGATACCAATGAAGCCTTCCGAGTGGTGCAGCGTTTTTAGGCACTGATCAGTGCTAGAGGTGTCACTACAGATCTGGGTTCGATCCCGGGCTGTGTCGCAGCCAGCCGCGACCGGGAGACCCATGAGGCAACGCACAATTGGCCCAGCGTCGTTCGGGTTAGAGAAGGGTTTGGCCAGGTGGGTTGACCTTGTCCCATTGTGCTCTAGCGACTCCTTGTGGCGGCTGGGTGCATGTACGCTGGCTTCGGTTGCCAACTGTACGGTGTTTCCTCCGACACATTGGTGCGGCTGGGTTAAGTGAGTAGTGTGTCAAGAAGCAGTGCGGCTTGGAAGGGTCGTGTTTCGGAGGATGCATGGCTCTCGACCTTCGCCTCTCCCGAGTCCGCACGGGAGTTGCAGCGATGGGAAAAGACTGTAACTACCAATTGTGAAGAAAAAGGGCAAAAAAATATATCATAATAAATTTATAAAAGGATATCAATGAAACTACCAATGTCAGAATCTGGTGGCCGATACCAGGGAATTTCTACAAAATCAATGTCATCTGTAAGTGCGAGGTCCTCTCTTACAAAGAATTTAAAACATTTATGAACAAAAATTGACACTTCTCTACAGTGGTGAACAACATTATAAGGAGATATGTCATAAAGCAAGGTTGCCTCTTCAAGAGTATCCCAAAGTATTTTGCTCTCATTGTTAAAAACACAGTACCTCATATGGTTGACATCCCTCATTTGCCGTCATTACTGATTGATGGGCATGATTTCACAAGTGATAAATTGCCAAACAAATGAATCCATCAACTTTAAACCAACAATTTATTTCCTATGCAATTGAGCAAAAAATCCATATCTCTAATTTATTCGAAACCCATTATTAGGAAATGTATTAATTACTTGTCTTTTACTGTACCGCCTAAAGTGAAGGAATATATTTAATGATATATATCCCTCGAGAGAATTCCTTAGCCATAGATTCAATTTTGGTCACAATAACTGCATATTTTGTGTCTCAGAATTTGAAACTACAGACCATGTGTGTTTACAGCAATACATCCTGGAGTGATATGTATGACTGGTTAGAAGAAGAAGAAATCTTTCCAATAACCCAGTTTACTAGAGATAATGTTACTTTCAGTATAAAACTTGGAAGATAAGAACATAGAATTTCTATTGAATGTTTTACTTATTTTTGGTAAATGTTATATTCATGAAAAGTAAATATAGCCTTTGCTTATTGTTTTTCAGAAATAATATGTTAATTACTTCAATTCATTGAAATGTGTATGGAAAAAAAGTTGTCTAAAAGACTCTTGAAATGTCACATCTGCTCCTGCCATGCCCTCTGGTGTTCATCCGGTATCTTCTTGACCTGCAGTTACTCCCCCTGTACACACTTTCTCTCTCACTCTCCCTCTCTGTGTGATTGTGTGGTTGGAGACCGGTGTGCTGGAGTCAGAGCAGATCCCTACCAGCTGCAACTTGTTGCATAATCAAGACCTCTACAAACACTCAGTCCTGCCACTTCCACTCTGCCAGATCGTAATCTCTGCTCAGTCAGTTCATGATTCTAGCCATTTATGATTATGCAAGATCCTGTTACACTGCTGTGCCTGTTTCCCTGCCTGACACCGTTTATCCTCTCATTGTAGTTATCTCTCTGTCTCTGGCTCCTGTCTCCTGTTCCACATCTCACCACCCAACTACATTGCTCTGGATTTTACTCAACACCACTACCTTGGATTCCCCTCAGGACCTGTTTACCCTGTTCTACTCAGCTAGCTCCAACCTCAGTCTCCACATCTGTTTTTTCTGCAACTCATCCGAGCTTCCCGGATCTGCACTCCATGTGTAACAATTAATAACAATGAATACTTTGGTTCATTCATCCCAGTTTCCTCATCTGAGAATGCTCTTGGGTTCCCCTGTGTCTCACCGCTTAACATAAAATTGATTAATAGATTAGATTTATTAGAAGACCCCATATCTTAAGTTATGCCTAATTTGTAGCCCTTATTTTATTATGGTTTATTTATTTGCTTTTGTATTTTGGTTTGTTTATTTAGCTGTGATGTAACCCTTGTGTGCTCTGATTCCCACTGATTATTTGAATGCATGTCATGCCTTATTGTATTTGTTCATTGGCAATAAAATACATGTATACAAAAACGTTATCAGAAGCACGTGATAAATGACGTCCAAAGCTTCATTTTGTCGAACAACCACCTGATTGGTTTGGTAGTGATTTGTTAGAAGACAAAAAGCCTTCGATGCACACAAGCTACGGAGTGTGGGACATCATCTATAATGATTTGGCTGCTCTAAATTCTTTTGACCAGCAGGTGACACTCCTGAACACTGTTGATCAAAGCCTTGACTAATGAACCTATTTTAGACTAAATAGAGCTCGCCAGCTTGTGGTGCAAAAATGCAGGTTCATTCAGCTTTTATGAATTATGTGCTTTGTTTTTTATTACGTAAATGCTTAAAAATTCACAAAAAGTTACGTTAGGTGATGAAGGTTATCTCATAGAACAAAATGTAGTAAATCTCCTAAACCTGTGTATGGGGCCACAGTGTCTCCTGACCCCTCCTGTCTCAGCCTCCAGTATTTATGCTGCAGTAGTTTATGTGTCGGGGGGCTAGGGTCAGTTTGTTATATCTGGAGTACTTCTCCTGTCCTATTCGGTGTCCTGTGTGAATCTAAGTGTGCGTTCTCTAATTCTCTCCTCTCTTTCTTTCTCTCTCTCGGAGGACCTGAGCCCTAGGACCATGCCCCAGGACTACCTGACATGATGACTCCTTGCTGTCCCCAGTCCACCTGGCCATGCTGCTGCTCCAGTTTCAACTGGCCTGAGCCCTAGGACCATGTCCCAGGACTACCTGACATGATGACTCCTTGCTGTCCCCAGTCCACCTGGCCATGCTGCTGCTCCAGTTTAAACTGTTCTGCCTTACTATTATTCGACCATGCTGGTCATTTATGAACATTTGAACATCTTGGCCATGTTCTGTTATAATCTCCACCCGGCACAGCCAGAAGAGGACTGGCCACCCCACATATGCTCTCTCTAATTCTCTCTTTCTTTCTCTCTCTCGGAGGACCTGAGCCCTAGGACCGTGCCCCAGGACTACCTGACATGATGACTCCTTGCTGTCCCCAGTCCACCTGACTGTGCTGCTGTTCCAGTTTCAACTGTTCTGCCTTATTATTATTCGACCATGCTGGTCATTTATGAACATTTGAACATCTTTGCCATTTTCTGTTATAATCTCTACCCGGCACAGCCAGAAGAGGACTGGCCACCCCACATAGCCTGGTTCCTCTCTAGGTTTCTTCCTAGGTTTTGGCCTTTCTAGGGAGTTTTTCCTAGCCACCGTGCTTTTACACCTGCATTGCTTGCTGTTTTAGGCTGGGTTTCTGTACAGCACCTTGAGATATCAGCTGATGTACGAAGGGCTATATAAATAAATTTGATTTGATTTGTATACCACAACTTATTTTCAGCGTTTATCCAAAAACCCTACAAGAACGCAATATATTATATTGCACATCAATACAGGGACATTCCTGTAAAAATAAAACAAATTAACAGGTGAACACCCCACCCACACAGAAAATAAATAAATAATAATAATTCAGGACATCATTTATATGTGACAAGGCAATGAGACATTAACAGACGTTCAGAGGCGTAAATTCTAATAATTTTTCCAGCATTTCAACTTTCACAAATTTGAGGGATTTATAAGATTGTAACAGTTAAATGAAAAGAACAATAAAATAGGAATTTTTACACCCCATTTATATTTGTGAATATAATATTTGGCCAAGAGAATAATGTTAATAAAATAGTTATGGTTGGAATTACAAGGATAAGCATAATCCCATTTAACATCATCAAAGATAATTCTGGAGAATTTATACACAGCCATTCATGAATTTCAATCCATAGTTTACTAGAATGGCTGAATGAAAAAAATAAATGCTTTATAGATTCTGAATCAGAGGAACAAAAAACACAAGGCATTTTTCCAAAATTGAATATTTTGTGCAGGAAATCCTTAAAACAGGGTAGATGGAAGAAAATATTTTAAAATTAGTTTCAATATTATTTTTTTTACATAACTGGATAATTAAGGTTAAAGGTAGTCGTTTTTGACCATAGCATGGGTTGGTCACTTCCATAGCAATATATTGAATTATAAATATACTTCATTAACTGCCAATCGTATCCACTTATTGTAGATTTTTATTCATGTGTCATTCATTTGTAAACTTGGAAAAGAGGGAACAACCTCATAATATAACAGTGTTCTTAATAAGTCCAAGTAAAGGATGTGTAATTGCTTTGCAAACCTTCATATATTCTCTCTGAGTAATATTAACCTGAACTGTACCAATTAATTCATAAAACTACAGAAACTCCCCAGTGTTGTCGAACAGATCACATACAAAATTAATACCCTTGTCAAACCAAAGGCCTTTGAAAATGGATTTCCTATTAATTTTAATAACTCTATTATTCCAAATCAATGTTTTGTGCTTGAATATCATTTACCAGAAAAATCTAATTTGCTGGTGAAACTTAAACAGTTTCACAGGTCATTTTGGAGGGTCAAAATCGCATTTCATTCGGAATTTAAGTTCACGAAGTTTATAAAACCAACTGTTAGGGCTATGATACCACCTAGAGGTAGGATTAGACAGACAATTTCAACCATTTAATTCTAAAAGCACCCACTAACGACTCAAAATCAATAGCCTGTAAACCTCCACGGTCATAGTCTTTCACTAATTGAGATTCCCAACTATAATGTGTTTTATTCCTCCAAACAAATCTAAGTATAACAGAATTAACTGTTTTCGATGTTTTTAGAAGAAAGGTAAAGGGAGGGACTTGGGTAAATGATTCTAGATAAACCATCAGTCTTGGACAAAAGAATACGACCCAAAATGTAGATATCACGTTGCAGCCATTGACTTAATGAAACTCTCATGGAATTAATTTTATTACTGACGTTTAAAGATTCTCTATCTGAAACGTTTTTAGTGATAACAATTCCTAAATATTTAACTACCTTTTTAACAGGTATGGAGGCAATGTTGACGGAGTCACAGCAATGAATTGGCATGAGATCACATTTGTTAAATTTGAGAGTCAATTCAGAGGCCATTGAAAATGTCTTGATGCTGTCAAATAGCCAAGGGAATAGCCGCTCTATCCTTTAGGAAAAGGCCAGTAATCATCTGCAAATTGACTGATATTTATATCTTTACCAAAAATACGTATCCCTTTTAAATTCTCCGATTTTTTAAGAAATACGGCTAGTAAATCTGTGGCTAAAATAAATAAAAGAGAGGAGATTGGACAACCATGGTAGAGTTTAAAAGGGATACGCCATTACTATGTATTTCTATTGACAGGAGACACACAGCCAGAACAATTACCTCTTTCTCCAGTAGAGGGAACTAAAGGTGTCTCTCTTCAGATTCAATACATTGACCTACTTGTGCGTCTGTGAATTCTGAACATTAGTTTAATTTTTTGGAGAATATCTACACTTTGACATTACTTAGGTCAGGTTTATGGCTGATACAGCGAAACATGGAAATGCTTTTTCACTGTTTATTTCAGAGCCATGAAAAGCTACATATGGCTCTGGATTATATTAGATATATAAAAACATTGCGTCATAAAATGTTCGTTTTTCTGCTCCTGATAAGCATGATGTGTGATGAATCACAGTTATTCCATTATTCCAGTGTGTTCATAGGTCCTATATTCTCATTTGCATAACACTGGGGATTTTTTTTCATCAATGTGATTGGGAATTGTATTTAGTCATTTGCACAGTATTTCTCCACAACAATTTTTTGTCATCATCTGTAAAATATCTACAAAATGGACTTTTAAAAAGTGTTTTCTTTTGAGAGTTGATTGACTGTTCTTTTAAATTGCGTCACTTCCTCAACGAAGGAGGTGGGTCTTTGAGTGTCACCTAATATTTCCACTATAGTAAATATTACAGCCATAGCTGTAAACTACATCGTAAAATAACTTCTTGGTCTTAATATAAAGTTAGCAGTGTGGTTAAGGTTCCGGTTAGGCTTAAAATCATATTTTAAGAAGAGAAATTGTAGAAATAGGCGGGGTTTATGACTTTGTGGCTGTGTTGTAACTAGTGACGACCCTTACCTAACCGAACGAAAATAACAAACATTCGAAGTGAACGACAGAGAACGGTAAGTGGAATCGAATGTTCTCTCAATGCGTATTCGAAATATATATATTTCAATGGTCTGGCGGCGTAGGTATATTTCCCGATGATTTTTGTTAAGGACCATTGTTTTAGGTTACAACATATTCCCTAAATCATAGCTACAGTAGATGAGCATGGATGTACCGTATAAGTAGCCTACAACCTGTTACTTCACACACATATCATTGTCGCAATCAAATAATAATCTATTGATCTTGTCGATTTATACAGCTTGGTTTCAAAGCAATGTAATTTGATGCATTTTGGGTGTTTTTATTCACTGTCGATTTTTTTTCTTCTGGAATCATTCTGATTTCGAGGAAGGTTTTTCTCAATTCAAAAAATTGGCTGCGGCATAGCATGAAAACCGGTTCAGGATACATAAACGTATAGAACCGTGCAAGTTTTCTATACACATACAAAAAAAAATCCCCAAGAACTTGAGTTTATTCAAGTAGAATAGCAAGTTTCCTAGCAATGTAGGAAATCCACTGCAATTACGTCACAGTCACATTGGCCACGTTCAAGAATTATTAACTAATTGTTATATCTTGTTCTAATGCCCCCCCCATTACGCGTTGGGCCACAAAGGTGTTGTCATGGCAGCTGTGCGCATGACCCCTACCCCCACCTTCTCCCATAGGCCAACCATGTCCTCCGCTCTTCATTAATATACCCTACCGAAAAGAAAAAAAAATACAAAATAATAATAAATATACATACATATACCCTACCGGTAGTCTTTTGTGATGGAAGTCGTGCTCTATCGTTGAGTTTTGTCACATGTAACCTTGACATCCAAAACCTGTTTCTGTTGTGTCCTTATGATATGGCATATGCTCATGTTTTGAGGTAGTAGCCTATGTTTGAGCGTTACAGAATAGTGTTCACATTGTCAACAAACGTGTTAAAGAATTTGAGTTAACTCCAGTTATTATTGACGAGCATATCTCAAGTCTGGCTGACTTGTCAAGGCAAGCAGGCTATGGTTGTGGTTTAGAACCACAAAAATCACATTGCTATAGTCTATTTTATCGGACATACTTGAAAATACCAGCCAAGATCTCTTGGTAATGTAACTATAAACAAATGTTGCACCTGTAGTACCACTGTCACTCTCTTGGCCCTTACAATGAGCTAAAATACCCATGACTATCAGGGCTAATCTTCCTGAATTCATACTCAAACACAAAGTTATCTCAGTGTTAATCCCAGTTTGCCGTCAGAAGCACCTGATCTGGGCTATTAGGAGTCACGTCTTTGATCCCAGGTGTATCGAAGATTGAAACCAGAGGGTCTCTGATATGGGAAACCTTCTCTAACTGGACTTCACACAGGTTCTTGACAGAACCCTGTCTGTATGGTGTCATCATGTTGTCTCAGACGGCTCAGGGCTGGGAACAGAACCACTTGAGATATGCCTACTGGTTTATTGGCTGCTTTACACTCCTGAGCCAAGCTGAACTACGCTGGCCTGGTTACGTATCCACCATAGTGCTGGAAAGGGCAAAGTGAAAATAAAATGCCTGAGTTAGGCTAGTTCTGTATGGTTCGAGTCAGCATGATGGTGTGAAAAGGGTATGTTGTGAGTTCAGATTGGTCCAGGCCAGAGAATCAGTTTGCAGACAGACCGAGCTTAACCCAATCAGATACGGAAACCGATAAGTCTGATCATTTAGGAAGCACTGTAAGAATCCGACACCTGCTCAGACACCTGTGTTCTTACGAAAGGCATTACATATCTCTAACTTCATACCTGGAGAGCCACTGAGAGTGTAGGCTTTTGTTCCAGCCCAGCAGAAACACACCAGGCCTTGATTCAACAAATTGTGGTTCAGAGTCAGACTGAAGACCATCATTAGTTGATTATTTTAAATTGAAACAGTGCTGCCCTTACGAAAAAATATTGAAGTTAGAGTGCAGTATAACTGCAGTATGCAGCAAATACTGCATCCAGAATGTGTAACTGCAATTACTGCGTCCATAATACCACAGTCGACTGCAGTTACTGCCCTTTTACTGCAGTTTAAACACTGAAATCTTTGTAAGCTTTCACTAAAGCCTGTGTACCCAGTAGCACTCCATGACCGTTGGAGAGAGTGTATGGACTTTTCTTTTGACTCAACATATAGACTGTTGCGTAAACCTTATGCAGGCTAAGTGAACCACAAATGTTAGAGATCAGTGATTTCTGTCAGACTAGTATTAAATCAAATGAGAGTTGAACAGGATATGTTAAAGAACAGAGTAGAGTGAATCATTGTTACTTCTATTGAAAAGGTCATTATTATATCTATGGTTACTTCATTGAGATGATGTCACAATGTGGAAGGATAATGGGTTCACTCTTTTAGCTCATTTGACACGCTCTCTTTCTTTCCCCCCTCTTGGGCCCTCTCTCTCCCTAAGCCGCAGTGTACCAGGCCTGTGCTGCGTGAGCCACTGGCACTGCCTCCTCATCCACCAGGCCTGGCCGGTGCCAGAGAGGGCGAGAGACAGCAACCTCCTCACAATACTACAGCCCAGAGGTGTCTGTCTGTGGTCCACACCAACTTTACCCCTAGAGGAGTCATATTTGTGAGTCAATATTTCAAACATTCTCTGCTAACCTTAAGTCAATGTTTTGGTACGTGAACAAGATTTGACTTGTTAGCATGTATGCTAGCAGTAGACAAGTCAGTTGAAAGGGCATGTAACTAAAACCATGTGCTTTATCTGTAAAGACCTATAGCCTCTATATGCTATACCAAGTGTTTCCAAAGTCTGATTGGCATGGACATGTGGTGTACCCAACAAGTCCTACTGTACTTTGTAACCATACCCCTGGGTGTAAGCCTCTCGCTCTCTCTGATCAGACAGTTGGGGTCATGGAGTCCTCTGATGAAGAGGAGGGGCGCACCTTTGTCCAGGTGGTCAGTGAGAAGTACAACCCAGAGAATTTCCCATACTGTCGTGGGAACGGCATGGGTGTCGTGGTAGTGTCTCGTCCACAGGGGTCGCCCATCAAAGGTCAGAAATCAAGGTGTTTGTATCCGTAGCTTATGCTGCCTTCAAATGCTCCTCGCAAGTAGGAAATACGAGGTTCCGTGGGAATGTTGGAGATCATTTTACACTAGTTGTGACGATTATAAAGCAAATACATTTTTGACATTGTCAAACTTATCAATGTAGATAATGTAGCTAGTTTGACCATATTGGCAACGTTTATCATTAGCAACGTTAGCTAGCTCCTCTAGCTAGATAAAATCTCATTGTTTGAGGAATTATTCTGACTTCAAAACCACCTGAACACAGTCATATCGGACTTATGACTTCATAACTTTGAAGTTTTCCAGTTCCGACAAGCATTTGAAGGCCGCATTAGCGCGCTGACTTTGAGTAAAAACTCAGTGATATGGTGGCCTATGCATCTTTTCTCTGTAGCATTTGTTATGTTACGTGCTAAACTGAGTTGGTGGGTGCGATGTGATTTATACTCTAATGAACTGAAAAAGTTGTTATTTCTCAAGGTAGAAGAGTCAAGGGCCATACTTTACAGCCTACTTTCTGTTTTACAAAAACACCTGAATTAAGCGGTAATAACTCCATGTAGGCTTACTTGCATGTGTTATACAGGGAAATCACACAAGTTATCATCTTCTAGTTACCCAGGAATACTGCAAACTCCATGTACTTACCCTATAAGGGATATAGTGTATCTACACATCATGAGTCATTCTCTAATGCCTTAGCGCCCCAAGGATACTGCCTATGTAGTGATGCCAAAATAAGTAATGACAATAAGTGATACCAGGTTGTTGTCCCCTGTAATGTGAATGTGATTCTTATTGACGGTACAGTTTGATTAAATAAAGAACAATTATTCACTAGAAAGATTGTTGTCTCGCTCCAGATCGTCTGAACCTGCCCAGTGTGCTGGTCCTGGACGGCTGTGGCATCAGTAAAGCTGGGGACAAGGCTGAGGTGGCCACCTTTTGTGCCCATGTGGTGGAGCTGGACCTGTCCCACAACCAGCTGCAAGACTGGGGGGAGGTGGGTACTGTAGTTCTCCTCCTCACCCTTGTTACCATGTTATGCACCATTTTATTTATAAGCAGCTTGTTATTAGCACGAAGGCATGGTCAACACATTTCATTTACACATTTTTCATTGTTTTCATAATTTTCAGAGATTGTTAACTTTTTTGATAAAAGTTTGACTTATTTTCTACACGTCTAAGGTGTTGTTTTATCTGGACAGTTTTTACAAAATAACCAACTATTGTACTTTTTAAATGTCCAGCACCTCTTGGCTAGCATTAAAGAAGCATGTAGCAAATGGACCATACTGCCTTGTTCAGGGGCAGAACGACAGATTTTGTACCTTGTCAGCCCATTCCCATCCCCCATATTTAAATTTCTGTCACCCATGAGTTTGAAACCTACAGTTGAAGTCAGAAGTTTACATACACTTATGTTGGAGTCATTAAAACTAGCTTTTCAATCAACCCACAAATTACTTGTTAACAAACTATAGTTTTGGCAAGTCTGTTAGGACATCTACTTTGTGCATGACACAAGTACTTTTTCCAACAATTGTTAACAGACAGATTATTTCACTTATAATTCACTGTATCACAATTCCAGTGGGTCAGAAGTTTACATACACTAAGTTGACTGTGCCTTTCAAAAGCATGGAAAATTCCAGATAATTATGTCATGGCTTTAGAAGCTTCTGATAGGATAATTGACATCATTTGAGTAAATTGGAGGTGTAGCTGTGGATGTATTTCAAGGCCTACCTTCAAACTCAGTGCCTCTTTGCTTGACATCGTAGGAAAACCAAAAGAAATCAGCCAAGACCTCAGAAAAAAAATTATAGACCTCCACAAGTCTGGTTCATCCTTGGGAGAAATTTACAAACGCTTGAAGGTACCACGTTCATTTGTACAAACAATAGTACGCAAGTATTAACACCATGGGACCACGCAGCCGTCATACTGCTCAGGATGGAGATGCGTTCTGTCTCCTAGAGATGAATGTTTTTTGGTGAGAAAAGTGCAAATGAATCCCAGAACAACAGCAAAGGACCTTGTGAAGATGCTGGAGGAAACCGGTACAAAAGTATCTATATCCACAATAAAATGAGCCCTATATTAACAACCTGAAAGGCTGCTCGGCAAGGAAGAAACCACTGCTCCAAAACCGCCATAAAAATGCCAGACTATGGTTTGCAACTGCACATGGGGACAAAGATCGTACTTTTTGAAGAAATGTCCTCTGGTCTGATGAAACAAAAATAGAACTGTTTGGCCATAATGACCATTGTTATGTTTGGAGGAAAAACGGGGAGGCTTGCAAGCCGAAGATCGCCATCCCAACCATGAAGCACGGGGGTGGCAGCATCATGTTGTGGGGGTACTTTTCTGCAGGAGGGACAGGTGCACTTAACAAAATAGATGGCATCATGAGACAGGAAAATGATGTGAATATATTGAAGCAACATCTCAAGACATCAGTCAGGAAGTTAAAGCTTGGTCGCAAAAGGGTCTTCCAAATGGACAATGACCCCAAGCATACTTCCAAAGTTGTTGCAAAATGGCATAAGGACAACAAGGTATTAGAGTGGCCATCACAAAGCCCTGACCTCAATCATATAGAAAGTTTATGGGCAGAACTGAAAAAGTGTTTGTGAGCAAGGAGACCTACAAACCTGACTCAGTTACACCAGCTCTGTTAGGAGGAATGGGCCAAAATTCACCCAACTTGTGGAAGGCTACCCAAAATGTTTGACCCAAGTTAAAGAATTTAAAGGCAATGCTACCAAATACTAATTGAGTGTATGTGAACTTCTGACCCACTGGGAATGTGATGAAAGAAATAAAAGCTGAAATCAATCATTCTCTCTACTATTATTCTGACATTTCACATTCTTAAAATAATGTGGTGATTCTAACTGACCCAAGACAGTGGATTTTTACTCTGATTAAATGTCAGGAATCGTGAAACTGAGTTTAAATATATTTGGCTAAAGTGTATGTAAACGTCCGACTTCAACTGTACATGCCAAGTGTAGACTAATATATTGTGCTCCGTACAAGTTATAAAAAAAGAGCAGAAGTGCTGAGCCTAGCCGTTCAGACCCCAATCCTACCTACTTTTTGCTCTTTTAGTATTTGTTCAGGAGGTTTCTTTGAAGAAAGACCCAAAAAGAGAATAAAATAATAAAACCACTATAGTAAATAATACAGGAATTCAAAACCGGTCAACGTGTGTATAAATTATGTAAAGTATAAGGCTATATATTTAAAGGTGCACTCCACCATTTCAGTTTGTGACAAAACAAGCAATTATAGTGTAGAGAATCATTGTACCATCTAAACTGCTGTAAAATATATTTTCCATTACCAAAAATATTGTATTTTCAGCTATGGTGTTCAAAACCGCTGGTGTACAAAAGTAAAAGATTATAAAATATAAATGTAATAACGGGAAGCATATAAATAGCGCACATAGAAGAAATCTACTGTTTCTTACTTGCGTTCTATGAGCATGACAGATCTATAACTCACATTTGTGGGTCACCCAAAAAGTTACATATTGCTGCTTCAAAGGTTTAATAGAGTGACATAGACAGGCATATGCAAATGAGAAAACAGATGCCTTCCTCTAAGGGGTTCGCAGGGCAGACCTAAACACTTGTGTATTATCTTTTTGTGCTTTCACCCTTCCATGCCTGGAGCTAAAACATTAAATCAAGGATGAGACCTATGGTTTGAATAGACTATACATTTCAAATGTCTTGATTGCTTAAGGACACCATGACCTAGTTTATTGTTCAAGGTCCCAGGCCTTCCAATCGGGAATAATCATCAGAACATAATTCTTAACACAGTACACTACAGTGTATACTACAGTATACAGCTTCTACCCCAAAGCCATAAGACTGCTGAACAGTTAATCAAATGGCCACCTAGACTATTAACATTGACCCCTATGCACACTCACTGGACTCTACCCTCACATTCACACATGCTACGTTGACACTCCAGCGCACACACACACACACATATTATGCACAGTGCATATTGATGCCACAGACACACTTTCACACTCCACATATGTTGCTGCTATTCTATTTATCCTGATTGCCTAGTCACTTTTACCCCTACATACATGCAATGTTCCCTCAACTGCACACGCACCTCCTCCAGAACTGGCCACCGTGCACCTCCTCCAGGACTGCTGCGCAGAACGAATGCCATGCTGCACAGAGACGCACAAGATTGAACTTCACTGAGTTTTCCCCATTAGTTTGCACTATATTATCAACTTTTTTCTGTGGTCGAATCAATGTTATATCAGCCCCTTTTCAATGAAACAAACCAAAACCAATGTTATTTTGTGTTACTATTTGATTGTTTTTTTTGCTCATCCTTCTTCCTTTTTAACTCTGCGTTGTAGTGAAAGTCTACACCTGTTGTATTTGGTGCATGTGACATACAGTGTGATTTGTGCATAATATCTCCAATCTGTCTTTTATGTTGTCAGTTAAGTGTTTTGGCTCCAATCTGTCTTTTGGGTTGCCAGATCTGCACGATTGTGTCTAACATCCCCAACCTGGACTTCCTTAACCTGAGTATGAACCCTCTGAGTGGGATTGAACTGGAGCCAGGCCTGGCTGAGGTGTTCTCCCGAGTCCGCCGCCTGGTCCTCATCAACACGCGTGTCACCTGGGACACGGTACACACACTCACACGCCAGACCCCTGAGTAAGTCATGACAGATAGTGGACTGTGAATCACAAACCAGACACATGGCACACGTGAATACAATTCGGTGCCTTTTAAGAAGTGTAACTTGGTCCAAAATATATTTTTAATTTCACCTAATTTTAACATTGTCATAAAGAGGACATGTTCAACTTCATAAACACGTTTTCAATCTCAAGAGGTACAAAAAAAGCACTAGTACGTGCCTGTTAAGTGCCAAATAAAGTACCAGGGTTGACCTCACCAGTTTTTACACTATGATTTGACTATTACATGTTCAATGTTTGTTTATTTTTTTTATTTTTTTTAAAGATTTAGTTATACAGTATTAAAATGTGAGATCAGTTCACGTAACAGGGTTGACCATAAAACGAGGAACAAATGAATCACTAATCGCATTAAATAAATAGTAATCTTCAGAAATTACTTTATCAAAGCAACACAATAACTATGGCTTTACAATGATGGTAAAAACATGGATACATTTTGGGATTAAGTGGGTTGAAACTTCCTAGAAGTGTCACAGGGTTGACGGTGGGACATGTCAAAATGCAGAATTTGGCCACTTATTAAGTCTTTATATAAAACAAATTATATCTGTTTATTGAATTCTCCATGTGGTCTATATTAAAGGGCACTTCATTTAACATAACAGGCTTTTAAAATTCAATATTGGTGTACAAAGTGATATTTTAAGTGAAAACGGGATGCAAAAGGCACTCTTTGTGGAATGACCCAGCTACCTCTGATACTCATACTATCTCCCCCTGCAGATTGGAGGAGCTCTTCCTTTGTCTGAATGATTATGACCAGGTTGCTGAGTCCCCGGTCCCCTGCCCCTCCCTGCGCCTGCTCCAGATCACAGACAACCAGCTACAGGAGTGGAGTGAGGTCCGTAAGTTTGGGCCGATGTACCCGTGCCTGGACACCCTGGTGTTGTCCAACAACAGACTCAGCTCTGTGGAGGAGGACACACCTCAGGACACACTGCAGCGCCTGTTTCCTAACCTGCGCAGCATCAACCTCAACAACTCAGGTTTGCGAAGGGAGTCTCATACACATGCAAACACACACACACACACAGGTGCGCACACACACACAGCAGGAACATACTTAAGTGATAATGCTCGAGAAGCCTGTGTTTGGAGGATATATTGGCACGTGTGTTGTTAGGCCCAAGTCTTCATCTCTGGCAGGAAAACCGGGACAATATGTCCTCCAAACACCGGCTTTGAGGGCATTAACACTTTTACAATGGGTTACCAACATATTCAAATAAAGATTTGACATATTTTCATATTTTAAAATATTTTTGATTAATTTATTCATACTATTTCATCCTTCCACAAGATATAGTCCCAACACAAATCTAGGGTTGCTACCCAAGCCGGCTGGTCTAACATTCTATTGGTTCGGTTGCCAGAGACGCGACCCAGTCGTTCATTCTAAATGTTCCATTGCCATACTGGCTGCCAACGTTCTTATCCCTTGCTTGCTAGCCAGCCAACCAAGGCTAACTTACAGTCACGTCAAACAGTGCAGCCAGAATAACAGCAAAGTAGCTGCATTTGCGTTTGTTTAAGCTGTTTTCTTGTGACATTTATTTGGATACATCGGTAACAATGAGATAATGATGAGCGATTTCGCCTGGCGTAAAAAATGTGCTCTCTCGTCCGGACACCTATTCAGGCGAGTTAGCCAACAACACAGCTAACACAACCACTTAAACTGAAAATGGAAAGACTGCAAACTAGCTGCACTTTGTGTTTTACCTGTTTTCTATTGATAGTTCTTTGTACAGTCGTGGCCAAATGTTTTGAGAATGACACAAATATTAATTTCCACGAAGTTTGCTGCTTCAGTGTCTCTAGATATTTTTTTCAGATGATACTATTGAATATTGAAGTATAATTACAAGCATTTCAGAAGTGTCAAAGGCATTTATTGACAATTACATGAGGTTGATGCAAAGAGTCATTATTTGCAGTGTTGACCCTTTTCAAGACCTCTGCAATCCGCCTTGGCATGCTGTCAATTAACTTCTGGGCCACATCCTGACTGATGGTAGCCCATTCTTGCATAATCAATGCTTGGAGTTTGTCAGAATTTGTGGGTTTTTGTTTGTCCACCCGCCTCTTGAGGATTGACCACAAGTTCTCAATGGGATTAAGGTCTGGGGAGTTTCCTGGCCATGGACCCAAAATATCAATGTTTTGTTCCTTGAGCCACTTAGTTATCACTTTTGCCTTATGGCAAGGTGCTCCATCATGCTGGAAAAGGCATTGTTCGTCACCAAACTGTTCCTGGATGGTTGGGAGAAGTTGCTCTCGGAGGATGTGTTGGTACCATTCTTTATTCATAGCTGTGTTCTTAGGCAAAATTGTGAGTGAGCCCACTAGTCAATACTGTATCCTGGCCTTCCATAGAGAATGAGTGCTGATCATTTCCATATCCTTGGGTGTGTGCATGCATGCGTGTGTTTGCACATGTGTGTCCTAAAGGACTTAACCGATGGGAGGACATAGAGAGGCTGAATTTCTTCCCTAAACTGGAGGAGGCGAGGCTGATGGGGATTCCCTTACTGCAGCCTTACACCAACAAAGAGAGACGCAGCCTCACCGTGGCACAGTGAGTGTACACACACACACACATTTACATTTTAGTCTTATCCAGAGTGATTGAGTTAGTGCTTCATCTTAAGGTAGCTAGGAAAGGCAACCACATGTCACAATAGCATGTAAACATTTTCTTCAATTAAGCAGCTATCAGCAAAGTCACTACTAGTGGGAAAAGGCAAGTGTACAGGTGTTAGTGCAAGAAAAGTACAATGGTAGGGTGTTAATTATTTCTTTGAGTTTGGGGGGGGGGGGTATTCAACCTGTTGAAGAGGTTCACACAAACACAATTGAATACACACCTGTTTGATTTGTGTAAATGTGTCTCACACACACTCATAATCTTTGTCCTTTTGCAGGTTGCCATCTGTGACTGTGTTGAATGGGAGTGTGGTGACGGAAGGAGAGAGGGAAGACGCTGAGAGGTTCTTCATCAGACATTACCTGGACTGTTCTGAAGAGACGCTGCCTCAGAGGTACTGTTGACACACTCCACACTCTGTTGAGGTAAAGCTACTGTATGTCAGAGGAACTGTAAACACACGCACACATTTTTCTTCTGATATGAACCAGATGGAGGTTGTTCTTAATAGCACTATCATTCCTCTGAGACAACAACCTCAACAGCAGACAGGAATCACTGAGTCAGTACCTCTCAGATACCGCCTACCTCTCTCTGCTTATGTTAACACTCCCCTCAGTGTTCTAACACACCTGACGTCCCGTAACATATTGTCATCTCAGGACTTCCCATGATGGGAATTTTATTGGGGGGGGTTCGGGCCCATGCATAAAAATGAATCGGCCCACGCTTTTTGCCAGCCACATTCCACTTAACCTTAGGAGAATGTGATGGAAGGATTTTCGGGGGGAAAGCGCGCTCCTTGACTGGGGGAAAGTAACCTTTGCGAGACAATGGCACCAGTCACTGCCTACTCAATGACTTCTTTGTGCCTCTGAATACTCAGATCGGAAAACCGATACACAAGGTGGCAGGTAGATTATTTTTTTGACCTCCTCCTCCTTCACTCGTTCATTCGCTCTCTCTTTTCTTTTCCTTTAAGGGGGAGATTGAGAGCTTGACTCATTTCCCTGTGTAACCAGACCTGTTGTAGCTCGGCTCTGTGTGAATATTGTCCTCCTAATTATGTGGAGAAAGTGCCTTTTTTGGTGGGGGGGTGCTTGGGTTTTCTTTTTCTCTGCAGGTGTGTTTCTGCCAGTGGACCAATGACTCCAAACCAACACAGCGTCCCCACAGTGTCTCAGATTAATCAGGGTACTGCAATGGAAGTGTTTCAAAGCCGCAAACCGCTTTCTTGGTTTTCTTTTGCTCACTTTTCCTCTGTTTAATTATATTTCTCTCTCTCCTTGCTTTTTAAACAACTGGTGAACACGGCAGCCTGCACAGATTTGACGGACAGCTGCCTTTGAATAACCGTAGCCTAGTCTTAGTCATAGCTATAGATAAACAGATCACCTAAAAAATAATATATTATTATACTAATACAATTGCTCAGAGAAAGAGATTCTGTTTGCAATACTGTAGCACCCTCTCCTTGCGAGGATAACGACACTGAGTCTTTTTCTACAATGTTTTATGAGATTGGAGAACACGTTGGGAGGGTTCTTAGACCATTCCTCCAAACAGAATATTTCCAGATCCTTGATAGCCTTCGTCTGCTCTTAGACTGCCCTCTTCAATTCAAACCACAGGTTTTCAATGGGGTTCAAGACTGGAGACTGAGATGGCCATTGCAAAATGTGTGTTTTGTGGTCAATTAACCACTTTTTTTGTGGATTTTGATGTGTTTTGGCATATTTTCTTGCTGCAAGATCAACTTGTGGCCAAGTGTCAGTCTCATGGCAGAGGCAACCAGGTTTTTGGCTAAAATGCTCTGGTACTTAAAGTTTATGATGCCGTTGACCTTAAGGGATCCAGGACCAGTGGAAGTAAAATAAAATTAAAATAAAATCCCCATAACATCAAACATCCACCACCATATTTTACAGTAGGTATGAGCTACTTTTCTGCATATGCTTCTGTTTTTCAACACCAAAACCACCGCTGTTGTGCATGGCCAAAGATACTTATTTTCATGTCAACTGATCAAAGCACCGCCTGGAGTTTGATAAACGGACTTGGCACTTGGATTTGAACCAGTGCGATGGTCAGGTGACATGAAAATAGAGCTATTTGGTGGTTGTAAGCAGCTTTCTGAAACAGCTTGGGGAGATTGAAACGATGTGAGAGTGGAGAGACTGGGGAGGCTTGGGGTAAGGAGAGAGAGGAGGGGTTTACAAGAGGGGTGTGGAGAGGAGTGCACTTGAGGTAAGGAGAGAAAGAAGGGGCTACAGAGGGGTCTGGGTAAAGAAGGGGGGGTTATAAAGAGGAAGGGCCTTGTGATATGTAGAGATGGGGCATGGGGTCATTATTAAGAGACAGAGTAAGGGGATTGAGGGCATACCGGGGAAGTGAGGAAATGCAACGTAACACAAACCTTTTAGCACGTCATCTCTCAACCAGGCAGCTGAGGAGGATTAAAGAACAGAGAGTGAGAGTGGCATGAAATGCCAGACGATAAGTCCCTAAGAGATCTCGGGTAGATACAAGGTAAGGTATTAGCCCCAATACTTTTGGCCGTGTATAGAAACACGGGTATTAAATGAATGCCACCGCTTTTTTTCAGGCACCACAGGACCATTAAATATGGCATTTAGCATTACCATACCTCCATTATCTCTCGCAATGTAATTTACAGAGGTGTATGAGTGGTTAGTTACCACATTAAATGAGACCTTTAAGTGAGAGTAGAAATGGGCTTCTCACAGAATGGCACTTTGTGCACTGACTGGGGCCTTGGAGTAGAATTCCCATGGCGGTGGCACACACACACGCACTGAAACCCCGGCCAGGCGGGGTTTTGGGGGTGGGAAGGGGAAATTGCTTTGATTGGCCCAGATGGTATAGTAGCTTTGAAAAGAGAAAGGCTTTTTCTCTGGGATTTTATTTAATCGTTCCTTATCTCTACCTCAGTGTTCCCTTGAGGGGGGAGTGGGGGCTTTCTCACGGCTGAGAGAGGGGTAGAGGGCTCACTGTGTTTTCCAGCACACACAAACACACACTCATTCACTAACACATTTGTCCCAACTTACCCCCACAGTGTCAGAAAAAGCTTTTTTCTTAGATAATGATTAGACTATAAAATACTGCAAACCTTTTCACTATGTTTTCGCTGGTGTTATCGTTCAGATATATTCATTATGTATTAAACTGAAAAATAATATGCTTGTTTGAGAGAGAACAGTTTGTCTCAGTGTACATCACGTCTGCAAAACATGTGGGATTCAAATGGTCTGTTTCCCATAATGTACAATGCTTTCAGAAAGTATTCATACCCCTTGAATTATTCCACATTTTGTTGTTACAGCCTGAATTCAGAATTGATTTAAAGTGAATTGATTTGATTTTTCCCACCCTTTGACACACAATTAGTGAAAATGTGTTAGTATAAACTTTTGCAAATGTATTGATAATTAAATACGGAAATATATAATTTACATAAGTATTCACAACCCTGAGCAAATACATGTTAGAATCACCATTGGCAGCAATTACAGTTGAATGTCTTTCTGAGTAAGTCTCTAAGAGCTTTGCACATCTGGAGTGTACAATATTTGAACATTTATTATTTTAAAAATTCTTCAAGCTCTGTGAAGTAGGTTGTTGATCATTGCTAGACAGACATTTTCAAGCCAAAACTGTAACAAGGCTCCTCAGGAACATTCAGTGTCGTAAGCAACTCCAGTGTATATTTGGCCTATTGTCCTGATGAAAAGTGAATTTGTCTCCCAGTGTTTGTTAGAAAGCAGACTTTTCCTCTAAGATTTTGCATGTTCTTGACTCTATTATGTTTCTTTTATCTTAATTAACTCCCTAATCTTTGGTGATGACAAGCATACCCATAACATGATGCAGCCACCACCCTGCTTGAAAATATGAAGTGGTACTCAGTGATGTGTTGTAGGATTTGCCCCAAACATAAAGCTTTGTATTCAGGACCTAAAGTCAATTTCTTTGCCAGATTTTTAAAAAAGTTTTACTTTAGTGCCTTATTGCAAACAGGATGCATGTTTTGGAATATTTTTATTCTACACAGGCTTCCTTCTTTTCACTCTGTCATTTAGGTTAGTACTGTGGAGTAACAACAATGTTGTTGATCCATCCTCGGTTATCGCCTATCACAGCCATTAAAGGATGATGTCTGTATCTTTGTAGTGACTGGTTGCATTGATACACCATCCAAAGTGTAATTAATAACTTCACCATGCTCAAAGAGATATTCTTCAATGTCTGCTTTTTTTAAAACCCATCTACCAATAGGTGCCCTTCCTTGCGAGGCATTGGAAAACCTCACTGTTCTTTGTGATTGAATCTGTGTTTGAAATTTACTGCTCGACTCGGGGACCTTACAGACAAGTCTATGCGTGGGGTACAGAGATGAGATTGAATTTAATTTATTTTGGCTAACAGACATACAACAAAATGTACAGTGTGGACCAAGGATATCACTTAAATGTATTAATTAAAACACTTGTTTCCAACGTGGTTCTCGATTGGCAAATACAATAACACAAAAAAAATGAATAAAAGGCTAGACAAAATTACAAACTGCCATAAATACATTCATTTATATTGACATCCTAAAAAGTGTCACTATTCACTACACTTTTCCCTAACCTTAAAAATAAACCATATTCATTTCACATTTCAACCTTAAAAAACAATCTTCACTGCACATCATACCTATCATTCAAATAAATCCACCTGACCAGCAGTAGGGGACACAAGGGGCAGTGGAGGGGTTTCTCTTACTTAGACAACCATGTCCAAATGAAAAACCTTTGCCTGCTTTTTAAAGCTTATACTTTTTCTTTGCTTGATCTCCAAGGGGAGGCTATTCCATAGACAAATGCCTGTATAGAAAACGTGCTCCTCGCAGTACTGTTTACTCTTGGGGTTTTACAAGACATCACACTAGTGCTGGTATTGTGACTGTGTTGGTTAAGACCCATATCAATGTGGTTTTTCATATAGCCTCAAGCATGATCATTTAAGATGTCATACATACGATTAAATTTAAGTTGGTCCACTCTGCACTTCAAAGGTAACAAGCCCACCTCCTGTACCCCTATATGGGTCCTAGAGGGGACATTAAGCATATACCTGATAACATTATTTTGCATGACCAGCATTCTCTTTTTCAACTTTTTTCATACCCCACTATACCAAGCAGAGCAGTAATAATCAAAATGAATCGAGGTTGAGACCAGCAGTTTCTTAACTTTAATGTTAAAATATCTAGTGTTATCATATAAAAAATGTAAATTTGTTCACCATTTTAGAAATAATTTTAGCAGGTCTCCAGAAAGGGATTGATGTAGGGACAGACCATGATAAGGTACACTTGTTTTAGATTAATTATCCTGGCCTGCACAGTTTACCTTTTATCTTGTCAGCCCTAAGCAATCTAAGTTTTGTTCCAAACAAAATTAAGTTTTTCCTAAATGTAGCGACAATTTGTTGTCAGTCAACCAATCTCTAACAAAATGCATTTCCTTACTCAGGGTCTCCTCTATGTAAAATGTATCCTTCCCAGATACCACTATGGCTGAGTCATCAGCATAAAGTAGTAGTTTACACTTTACTGTTTCTGCCATATCATTAACGTATATTAGAAATAAGAGAGGCCCTAAAATGAATCCCTGCGGTATTCCACAGGATATTTATTTGGCCTCTGACAGAACATCACCAACATTACATACTTGTGTTCCGTTGTTCAGATAAGACCTATACCAATTCACTGCTACATCATTTATACCCATGCATTTTCAGTTTCATCAGGAGAATATCATGGTCCACAGTGTCAAATGCTTTCTGCAAGTCTAACATGACCATACCTGCATAGTTCCCCTTCTCACTTTCCTGCTTGACGCGGTCAAAAAGGTGTATAAGGCAAGTATCAGTAGAATGAGCTGTTGTAAAGCCAGATTTGAGTTCATAAAGAAGTTTGTGCTCGAAGGTATCCCTCAGGTTGATTTTAAAGACAATTCTCTCAACAACTTTGGATAAGGTGCTGAGGATCGACACAGGCCTGTTTTTTCCTAAATTTGTCTTACTGCTCTTCTTGTGGAGCGTAACCACCCAGACTTTTGAGATCATTGGGAAATGTACCAGCACTAATAGAAAGGTTTACAATATGTATTATCATTTTAGCAGTGACAAGCGCTATCCTTTATGAATCTTGCAGGAAGGTTATTCAGCCCATTTGCTTTGTTTGTGCTCATTAAGCATAGTAGATTGGAAACTTTGTCCTCTGTTACCATGCACAGCTCAAACATACCTTTGCTATGGTAAAAGTTATTAATGAAAGACTGGCCATAGTGTCCAGAGCAGGTGGGTAACTTCTTAACCAGAGATGAGGCTATAGTGGTAAAACCTTGTTCATAGCATAAAACATAATCAATATCCAGGCCAATATTACAGGATTTTACCTAATGGGGAGTTTTTGAGCCAATGTTCTTACATTTTCCACAGTTTACGAGGCTGGTGTAAGTTGTAATTATTAACAACGTCGTTATAATGTTGAGATTTGGCCTTATCTGTTTTGTATCTTTCCTATAGTTAATATAACCATCATAATTGTATTGTAGATTTGTCCTTTTGGCCAGGTAGTGATCCCTTTCCTTATAAGGTCTAAGATCTCGGATGTGATCCATTTCCCTGACCACTGTTTGAGTCAATTAGTTTCATCGGAGCCAGAGAGTCCAGTGCCGACAAACAGATCTTTAAAAAGATACCAAGCTTGATCAACATCACAGTTTAGTACATGAGCCCAATCCAAATTCCCAAGTACTTCTACAAAACATTCCTTTGAGTATTGTTTCATAGACCGTACCTTCATGAAGTTATTACCTGGCTCAAGCAGCATTTTGGATTTCTTACAGGTACAGTAGGTTACCATATGATTACTAAATGCAATATTTAAAAGTCTTGACTGACATATGTTCCCCTGGTTTGACACAATAATCAAGTCCAAAGTTTATTTACTGTCAATACATACCTGGGTTGGCTCAACAATCAGTTGTTTCAGTCCAAATAACTGATTAAAGTTATACAGGGCATTTACTTGTGTACTGTTCTTGGGTGATAACTGCACATTTTGTATTAAAATCACCAAGCAGAATACATTCTCTATCAGCAAATACTTTGATCACACCAATTTGATTCAAGTAAATCATAGACATTATTCTGCTTAGGAGGCCAATAGCAGACACCAACAGTGACAGGATGACATTTAGGAAGAAGTATATCTACCCATGCAACTTCAAGACCTATTTTCAGTTCTAAACAAGGGTTAAAAAACACTTAATACCAAGTAAAAACACACCGCCACCGTTTCTGTGAATTCTATGAATGCTATAACCCCGTTAGCTCAACGTTATTGTCCTCAATTGACCCGTCGAGCCATGTCACAGTCACAGCAACTACTGCAGCCCAGGTGTCAGAAGCGAGGTGTTTTAATTCCGATTGCAGGCTCCATGCGTTCACATGGATAACGTGAAGTCCTCTCCGATTGTAACAGTCAAACATGTCATTGTCTGTCCCCACTACTGATAAGTCGACTATCTCATCTAGATTGCACTCATCATCCCTGCTTGTGTCCAGCATCCCAATGTTTGGCGCTGCGTTTAAACAGCATACATTGCAAACAAGCTAAATGTTACTTTGAGACTTTACAGCTTCATTATATGACATGGGTTGTGTATCTCCATACTTTATGTGAACAAACACATCACAAATGTCACAGGCCACCGCTTTTGAGTTCTTCGGTCTTACCACTGTTTGGGCATAGTTTTTTAGCTTGCTTTGTGGTGTTTGGACCAGGACAGCGGTGTATATTGCCACAGAGTAGCAGACTGAAAGTAGCAAGCAGCTAGAGACGGACATTAAAAAATCATCTTAAAAACTTATTGCAACAGAGTGAGTCAATGCAACTTATTATGTGACTTGTTAAGCACATTTTTACTCTTGAACTTATTTAGGCCATAACAAAGGGTTGAATACTTATTGACATTTCAGCTTTTCATTTTGAATTAATTTATACACATTTCTAAAAACATAATTCCACTTTGACATTATGTGTAAGCCAATGACACAATCTCAATTGAATCCATTTTAAATTCAGGCTGTAACACAACAAAATGTGGAGAATGTCCAGGGGTGTAAATACTTTCTGAAGGCATTTGGAAAGTATTCACACCCCTGGACCTTCTCCACATTTTGTTGTGTTACAGCCTGAATTTAAAATGGATTCAATTGAGATTGTGTCATTGGCCTACACATAATTCCACTTTGACATTATGAGGTATTATGTTTTCAGAAATGTTTGCAAATCTATTAAAAATTATAAACGGATATCACATTTACATAAGGATTCAGACCCTTTACTCAGTACTTTGTTGAAGCACCTTTGGCAGTGATTACAGCCTCGTCCTCTTGGGTATGACTCTACAAGCTTGGCACACCTGTACTTGGGGAGTTTCTCCCATTCTTCTCTGCAGATCCTTTCAAGCTCTGTCAGTTGGACTGGGAGCGTTGCTACACAGCTATTTTCATGATGTTCGATCTGGTTCAAGTCCGGGCTCTGGCTGGACCACTCAAGGACATTCAGAGACTTGTCCCGAAGCCACTCCTGCATTGTCTTGGCTGTGTGCTTAGGGTCGTTGTCCTTTTGACAGGTGAACCTTTGCCCCAGTCTGAGGTCCTGAGTCTCTGGAACAGGTTTTCATCAAGTATGTCTCTACTTTGCTCCATTCATCTTTGCCTTAGTCCTGACTAGTCTCCCAGTCCCTGCCGCTAAAAAACCTCCCAGCAGCATGATGCTGCCACCACCGTGCTTCACTGTAAGGATGGTGCCAGGTTTCCACCACATGTGATGCTTGGCATTCAGGCCAAAGAGTTCAATCTTGGTTTCATCAGACCAGGGAATCTTGTTTCTCATGGTCTGAGAGTCTTTAGGTGCCTTTTGGCAAACTTCAAGCGGGACGTCATTTGCATTTTACTGAGGAGTGGCTTCCGTCTGGCCACTGTACCATAATGACCTGATTGGTGTGCAGAGATCTAGAGTTCTGTCAGAGTGACCATCAGGTTCTTGGTCACCTCCCTGACCAAGGCCCTTTGCCCCGATTGCTCAGTTTCACAGGGCAGCCAGCTCGGGACCTTTTATATAGACAGGTGTGTATCTTTCCAAATCATGTCCAATCAATTGAATTTACCACAGGTGGACTCCGATGAAGTTGTAGAAACATCTCAAGGATGATTAATCGAATAAGATGAACCTGAGCTCAATTTTGAGTCTCATTGCAAAGGGTCTGAATACTTATGTAAATAAGGTATTTCTGTTTTATTTATTTTTATTCATGTGCAAACATTTCAAAAAATAAATGTTTCACTTTGTCATTATGGAGTATTGCATGTAGATTTCTGAGGATTCTTTTATTTATTTTGATCAATTTTAGTATAAAGTTGTAACGTACCAAAATGTGGAAAAGCCAAGGGGTCTGAATACTTTCTGAGGGTACTGTATGTACAAGACTGCCTGTCAAATGACCAATCACCACTATTCTCGAACAAATTACCAATCCCAACCTCCCATCCATCCTGTCCTATCTCAAAAGGTACCACGTCCTGGTGTCCAAGTACGGGCAGCTTGCCCCGTTGGCAGAGGTGGACCTGCGTCCGCCCTGCACGGCCACCCTGGAGGTGCGCTGGGGCGAGCGGACGGAGGCGCTGAGCCTGCGGCTGGAGCAGACCGTTGGGGAGCTCAAGAAGGAGCTCAGGGCGCTGGTGGGGCTGCCAGCCAACGGCATGCGACTGTACTACATCGCCCGCGAGCTGGGCTCCGCGCTGGGACCTGAAGAGATGAAGTACAGCAGCCGGGCACTCCACTCGTACATGATCCAAGACGGGGATGAGATCCTGGTGGTGCCCAAAACCAAGAGCCGCACCATCTCATCCACCTCCTCGGACTCCTAAGAAGTGGTGTGTGTGTGTGTGTGGAGGACTCAGGGCTTAATTACAGACTGACCAGCTTCTGGCCACCAACTTTCTATGCAGTCTCTTTTTTTATTTTTTATTGTTTTATTCTGTTTCCTAAATTATGTTGATTGTAAAGATGTTTATTAGCAAAGCCTCTTACTGTACACACACCTACACACACACACACACACGACTCACGCATGTATGCTACATGCACACTATCACACTGAGGGCTCAATTTATGGCTAGTTGCACTGCGATTTGCCATTGCGTTTGGTCTGTCAAAAGAGAGCACAGAAGAGTCTTTTATCAGAAATATTTATGGTTTTTAAGTCATGTTAACCCAATAGCATAGTCCCCCTCTCTCCCACTCAGTCTTGAACCACGTGCTTCAGATGTCCTGAGATAACCTCTGAGTCCGAATTAGAGGGTGGTGCACTGAGAGACGCTCCATTGAGCTTTGAGGATGATAGAGCTTGTGACACACAGAGACCACACGGAACATCACTGACCTCAACTCACACAGGTGACCTGGCGGAAAGAGGAGGAGGGGAGGTGCACTGCACTCAGGTTGCTTCAGGTCGTCTTGCTGTCTGTTTCCTCATGAATGGAGCAGCTCTCTACCCCCTTGCTGAGGGGAGTGGGGATGGGATGTGAGGGGGAGTGGGTGTTGGAAGGAGAACCCCAGCCCAACCTCACTGGGTAACCACACACCGGCCGCTGTGTCACGGTCACTTCCTCTGTGCTTGGATTTCAATTGGTTCACCCAACAGGAGGTGGCCTTCCTCACCTCTCTCTATCGCTCCCTCTCTCGTCCTCTCTCCCCGTCTCACACCTCCACTGGAACCAGTGTCCATTGTTTTAGTCAACCCTGGGTCAATGATACACCCCTGGAATTTGTGCTCTCCCATTGGTGCATGTTGTCCAATAGGTGTCTTCAGATTCAGAGACTTTCTCCGATTGGTGGATAGATGTGAGAAATGACCAATGGGAAAACACATCTTGTTGTTCCCCAGTCCTATGGATAATTTCACTCAGCGTTTGTTTGCATCAGTTTGCATCTACTCTTATAGATGGGAGAAATCAGTAAACCAAGGTGAACCACATACTGGGTTTATTTACCAATTACTCTACCAATTACATTTCCCTTTTTAATCTAAATTCCTCTATGATGTTTTTTACATTCCATATTATGTGGAAAAACGTAAGAAAAGTACGTTTGCAAAAGCTGAATGAACGTGACTATCTGTCACAGCTAGGCTTTGTTTAAATAACTGGATGACTTTTGTCCTTTGGGAATTATTTTAGGTGAATCTCAGGTGCTTCTTGATCCTTTAATATGTTGTGTTTGCATGATTGGTAATGGTAAAGTGTGTAATATATGGTATGTGGGCTGGGACCATGGATTTTTTTTAAAGTGGGCCATTTAATATTTGGGATTGCATGGACTTTTAACTAATTAGAGGAACCTACACTAAAAGTGTATACTATAGTACATATGTGTTTATCTGATGTTACATGAAGTTATTGGAGGATGATCAGATCGATAACTATTGTTTAGTGATTTAAGATTTTTTCTGAAAGCTTCAATGCCTCCAGTACATTTTTTTAATGTTATTTTGTCTTTGGCTAAAATCAAATTGAATGCACACGTAGATAATTTATGTACCAATGTTTTCCTGCAGACTGTTAAATCTGACTATTTGTAGCACTGTAATTTACTTCTCTCTACAACCTTTTAACCATCGCCTTGATATCTGTAAATAAATGTTTTAGATACTTCTGGTTTTATGAGAATGTTTTGCTTTATTATGGTGGTGTTTTATGGTTTTCTCTTATGTTGGCAATGCTTTATTTTACAGCCCTATTTCAGATCGTATTTACCTAGAACTTCTTGTATAATGGAATTACGGGATAACGATGGATATTTTCTGCAACTTAATCTATGTACTTCAAGGAATTCAATATAGTTGGAAACATTCCACCAAATTGTGGTAGGTGTCTTTGTATCAATGAATGCCAAAGAAACCAAAAGGAAATTGTTATATAATTGTTTGTTTTATATTATTTCTAAGTAAATATTGGACTAAGGAATAAAGCATTGCATTTTTCTTTTACTTTTTCATATTAACTGTATGCTAACATAGAGGCTTAGAACCATATCGTCACATGGCTGTTTTAATGTTGTTGTTTATTTAACCAGGTAGGCCATTTGAGAACAAGTTCTCATTTACAATTGCAACCTGGCCAAGATAAAGCAAAGCAGTGCGACACAAACAACACAGAGCTACACATGGGATAAACAAACGTACAGTCAATAACACAATAGAAGCTCTGTATACAGTGTGTGCAAATTAAGTAAGGAGGTAAGGCAATAAATAGGCCATAGTGGCAAAGTTATTACAATTTAGCAATTAACACTGCAGTGATAGATGTGCAGATGAGGATGTGCAAGTATAAATACGGGTGTGCAAAAGAGCAGAAAAACAAATATGGGGATGATGTAGGTGGTTGGATGGGCTATTTACAGATGGGCTGTGTACAGCTGCAGAGATCGGTAAGCTGCTCTGACAGCTGATGCTTAAAGTTAGTGATGGAGATATGTCTCCAACTTCAGTGATTTTTGCCATTCGTTCCAGTCATTGGCAGCAGAGAACTTGAAGGAAAGGCGGCCAAAGTAGGTGTTTACTTTGGGGATGACAGGTGAAATATACCTGCTGGAGCGCATGCTATGGGTGGGTGTTGCTATGGTGACCAGTGAGCTGAGATAAGACAGAGCTTTACCTAGCAAAGACTTATAGACGACCTGGAGCCAGTGGGTTTGGTGACGAATATGTAGTGAGGACCAGCCAACGAGAGCGCACAGGTTGCAGTGGTGGGTAGTATATGGGGCTTTGGTGACAAAACGGGTGATACGGTGATAGACTGCATCCAGTTTGTTGAGTAGAGTGTTGGAGGCTATTTTATAAATGACATCATGGAGGATGGGTAGGATGGTCAGTTTTACGAGGGTATGTTTGGCAGCATGAATGAAGGAGGCTTTTCTATATGAATGAAGGAGGCTTTTCTAGCATGAAATAGGAAGCCAATTCTATATTTAATTTTGGATTGGAGATGCTTTAATGTGAGTCTGGAAGGAGAGTTTACAGTCTAGCCAGACACCTAGGTATTTATAGTTGTCCACATAATCCAAGTCAGAACCGTCCAGAGTAGAGATGCTAGTCTGACGGGTGGGTGTGGGCAGCGATCGGTTGAAGAGCATGCATTTAGTTTTACTAGCATTTAAGAGCAGTTGGAGGCCACGGAAGGAGTGTTGTATGGCATTGAAGCTCGTTTGGAGGTTTGTTACCACAGTGTCCAAAGAATGGACGGAAGTATACAGAATGGTGTCTGCATAGAGATTGATCAAAGAGTCACCCGCAGCAAGAGAGACATCATTGATATATACAGAGAAGAGTCTGCCCGAGAATTGAACCCTGTGGCACCCCCATAGAGACTGCCAGAGGTCCGTACAACAGGCGCTCCAATTTGACACACTGAACTCTATCTGAGAAGTAGTTGGTGAACCAGGCGAGGCAGTCATTAGAGAAACCAAGGCTGTTGAGTCTGCCGATAAGAATGTGATGATTGACAGAGCCGAAGCCTTGGTCAGGTTGATGAAGACGGCTGCACAGTACTGTCTTTTATCAATGGCGTTTAAGATATCGTTTTGGACCTTGGCGTGTGGCTGAGGTGCACTCGTGACCAGCTCAGAATCTGGATTGCAGAGCGGATAAGGTACTGTGGGATTCAAAACGGTCGGTGATCTGTTTAACTTCGCTTTTGAAGACTTTATAAAGGCAGGGCAGGATGGATTATAGGTCTGTAACAGTTTGGGTCTAGAGTGTCTCCCTCTGAAGAGGGGGATGACCACGGCTGCTTTTCAATCTAGAATTTTCAGACGATACGATGTAAGCACTTCCACTGACGATTTTGTAAACGCTGCCTGCAAACAGTCCAGCCAATGCAGCTCCATGTCATAGGCTGCAGTAGCCTTGTGGGCTCGGTAAGGTAGACACAGCCAGGTCCATTCCACAAACCTAGGTTCTCTCTCTCCGGCATTCATGTTTAAGCTTAGCTGCAGCTATGTTTCCATTCCATAGGTGCCAGGTGTTGGGTTTCTGGGGATTCCCCTCTCTACTCCCCTCCTTCATTTCCCACCAAAATGTATTTAATCCGGAGCCTATGAGTGGTATAGCTATGTCCACCACCACAAGACCCCTTCTCAAGGCAACTCAGTGCAACACTATCCCGGTGAAGGGTGTCAACTGGAACTCAAGACCCATTAGGGACTTCAGATTAGGCTCAGAGGTGCTTTTCATATCCCAAATGGGTCCACATTTAGTGGGATAGAGGTTATACAGGTCTGGGTGTGACTTGACAACTCTGTGGCATCTGAGGATATTCACAGACATGTATCATGTCACGTCATACCTTATTCACTTCTATCGAAATGGGAATCCTTCCTCAGGTGCATTCTCGTTGGCCTCGCACCTTTGTAAATTGAGTTGTCTGGTTCCTGATGCAAATGATGTCTGCACTCTTGTTGGCTGGTGTCTTTCTAACTGTGCCGTGTCTGCAAGACCTATCAAATTGTATTAGTCACATGCACCGAATACAACAGGTTTAGACCTTACAGTGAAATGCTTACTTACGAGCCCTTAACCAACAATGCAGTTTAAATAAAAATACGAATAAGAAATAAAAGTAACAAGTAATTAAAGAGCAGCAGTAAAATAACAATAGCAAAACTATATAAGGAGGGGTACCGGTACAGAGTCAATGTGCGGGGGCACTGGTTTGTTGAAGTAATATGTACATGTGGGTAGAGATATTAAAGTGGCTATGCATAGATGATAACAGCAGAGTAGCAGCGGTGTAAAAGGAGGGGAGCAATGCAAATAGTCTGGGTGGTTTTTGATTATGATCCACTGGCTTTAGGTCATACATTTCATAATTTATAGTTTTGACTGATAGGAAGTTGCTTTCCTGACCTGTTTTGTGGGAGACCTGAAAAAGCCAACTACTGCAGTCACCACCACGGAGCTCAAGTCTTCCAACTGGAGCCAGTCCCACAACCGCCTGGATCACTGCAACAACTTGGCTGCAAAATAATCAGGCTTAATTGGTGTCATCCAGCCTGGAGGTGCTGAAATCTCCACCTCCCCTCACTCCCCATCCTCCAGCCATGGTGTGACTGTGAACCACATGAGACACATTTGGCTGATGCCATCGCGACCTCCCTCAGCCAATTCAGCCGGCCGGCTCTAAATCCCAACTTCCAGCCCCAGCAGAAGCTCTGCCACCAGGCAGGGGTTTGAGCTGAGGTCTCCTTGGCCTGGGCCTTCTCTGACTGGAGCACCAGGCCCACCAGTTCCAGTTCTTCCATAGAGGGAAGTCTAGGCTTCTGGAGACAAACGGGCTGGTGATAGGGTTACCAGGCTGTGAAAACGAGGCTGCCCCGCTAATGCAGGGTCACGCAGAGGTTGGGAGGTGGTGGGGGGTGAGTTGTTGCGTTACCTCTTCACGCCCTTGTCCCGTATCTAAGACCTGGCCGGGCAGGCGGTATCCTGATCTCCCCCATTGCATTATGGAGCTGGACCAAGGGCTGGTTGGGCTGAACGGAGCCCATTGTGTGCCCAGGAGAAGGAGTCTTTTGGGAAGGTGGATTTGGGTTACCACAAGGAGGTTCTACATTGTGGAGGAAAGAAGAGGAGAGGAGGGCAAGGCCAACTGCTGGGCATAGGGGGAGGTTAGAGTGTTGATATGGAGTGGCCCCCTCTGGGGATTGGGTGACTGTTGTGCTGAGCTCACCCAGAATCCATGCCAGGATTATTTTTTTTGGAGGGTTGGTCAAGCTTGATGGGCTCTCCAGAACTTCTGATGTTTGATATGCCCGACTCTGTTCTCACCTGTCACTGTGGTCCCACATAAACGGTTGATGTAATGCTTTTTTACTTATTGAGGTAAATGGATCAGTCCGTTTCAACCATGACTTTTATTTTCTCAACTTTTTTACAATTGAAATGACAATCAGACCATTTAGTCATAGTTCAACCTCCTTAGGAAGACTATGTTCCTGGAAATATCTATGTCATCCTGTCCTCCATTTCGGCATAGATGTGTGCACACATTACATGGGGCAAATATGCAGTGTCACCTCAGCCGAGCTCAGTATGTAACAACCAATTTGATTATACAACACTGTCCCCATTCCCAGTGAGCTAAATGGAGAGGGAGCGACCATTATCCTCTCACTATCATGTCCTTGTTGTCTAAAGAATTTTGTTTGGGCAGATGAGAGTGTGAGTGAGTCCATGCGAGAGAGAGAGGGTTCAAGTGAAAATCCGGCCTATCGTCCCCATCTCAATTTCTCCCACTTCTCCTTGTCCTCGACATTTCCCAAAACACTGACCGTTAGCACAGGAGGATCCCGGTCCCGGCAGGCCCACTGGGATCATGTTGTTTTTTGTCCCCTTTTGTGTGTCGCTCTCTTTCACAGGTTGGTTAAGAGTATGTGCTTTTTACACAACAAGGCATGGGAGGTGTAAAAGAATCCTCCACAGAGAGCCCCTACACTGGTCAATGGGAGCCCCGGGTCGACCCTCAGTCCTGCAGCCTTTCACACATCCTGCTCCCACCTCTCCAGTTACCTCCACTGTCCCCCTTACAACAAAGACCCAAGTGACTCCCCTCTCCTTCCCAGACCCTATCAGCACGGATCCACCTACGATTTCCCTTATGCCTAATCTCTCCAGGATCTATGGAAATAAGGTGCGCTGTGTGTCCCTGTAAATGAGGCCGTCCCTAATTAAAGAGAAGCACACAGTGTGTCCTAAGTGACTCATGTTAATTCTGTAACTCAAACTACCCAAGGTCTTGAAAAAGCAAGGTTTTAGTATGTGTGTTTTTCTCTCTCTTTGTGTCCATAAAATAACCCAGAGTGAGACTGGGCTGCTTTGGCTGGGTCTGAGTCACTCCGGTAGAAAGCTTTAGCCATACATAGACAGACCCTGTCGACAGGGCTGATGGGGGGGGATCAGGGCCCAATCCAAGGGGCTGACATTTATGTCCAAATTCCTATTTGTTTAAACCGTTTTGCCTTCCATGCTTGGAGGGAAATAAGGTCTAGTTTCAATATTTTGCCTTTGCTTGTGTAGTATTTCCTCCCTCATTTCCAGGATCTCTTATTTGCTCTCTCCCTCACTTTCTACACACTCTCTCTCCCTCTTTCTGCACTCTCAAAGTCCCCCTCCCCACTTTCCCCTTTCCCCAAACACTGATTTCTGATTAAGTTGAACACTATCCCCGGTAAAGTTTGCACCTGCCTCTTTTAGTAAAGTTCCTTCCAGAGCTTCGGCAGGGGCTTACACTTTCTCTGCTCCTCTCATTCAAGTATTCTCTTTCTCCCTGCTCCTTTTGAAATCCATTGGATGCCCTAGGCGAGGATTCGGCTGTTTTCTGGGACTCCCATTATTGCAGTACCATTAATCCTGCTGGAAGTGGACGAGAAGTGCTCCTCTGTTTGGATGTCCACCCCCTCCCCTCCCACCACCATCACCACAACAACCACCACCACCCCTCAGTCTTTCTCCAGTCCTCTCCTCACTTCTTTTAAACTCTGTGGATGTTCCCAGCTGGATGGAACACAGCTGTGTACTGGAGGCAGCCTGGTGAGAGTGGTGAGGAGCTAAATGTCCATCTTCTGAAAGCAGGTGAGTGGTCAATCTATCTACCTCTTCCTCTATCTCTCTTTCACTCCAGCAGGTTCCTCACCGACAAGTGGACAGTTAAGGTGCACCTGAATCTGACTCCTGGATAGGTGTGTGTTTTATACTTGTTTATCCTTGGCATCTCATAGCTTTTTGAAGATAATCCACTGATAGACATGGTGTATACAGCATTTAAGGTATCAGGACATTTTATAGCGTCACCCATTTCAGCTCTTAGGAAATATGGACATGAGAGTATAGAGGGCGTCATATTGCTTTATGAGCATGTGTATGGTGATGTCTCACAGGGAAGATGACGGTGCTATCCTTGGCATTTGGTCTTGGAATAATGTAATGCCTTTCTTTCATTAGTTAATACTGTATTAAGATTATATGTTCAGTGTTATAACATTGCTACTGCTGAGCATCTGGCAATATAGTTTGACTTGACAAGTATGTGCTAATGAAGATGTGTGTTGAGAAGTTAATCAGTCTGTCGTTTTAATAGCATTTCAGTAACATTAGCCATCAGTCCCTAATCTACTTGTGTCTTCAGATACATGGCAATAATTATGCTATATTTGAATGTTCTGCTAGCTGTATTATTTCATGAATTGGATACTCCCACAATTGTTTGTGTTCTATTAGTTGTAGCTAGAGTAAACTCCTGATACATTCAGAAGTTTAGGGCACTGGAGTGTGAGCCCAGAGGGGTTGTGTTTACACCATTAGAAGAGCTCTTTCTTTTGAAAGTGCAGTCCCTGAGTGCATTCCCGGGCTTTATCGCCATTGTTCTGTTGAAACATTATGGAGTAAATGTCTGTCAGATAGTGTGGGGGGAACTGAAGGAGTGAAAATAGCAGTTGTGGTAATCTCTGTGTTGACAAAGCATGACGACAGGGCGATGACTGAACGATGATCCCCTCTCACCAGGGTCCACTAACCTTGGCACACCTGAACACAATTTACCATCAGGCTGAATACTGTACACGCATTAAAGAGATGACAGTGGAGATTTGGGAGAGACATACTTCATTCACATCACATTCCCCAGAGATCACAATGAGGATAACTGGGCATACCACATCATTTCAACATGGACATTTGGGTAATATTTGGTTGAGACGTTGTTCAATGAGATTTCAACCTTTATTCACCCACTCAAAAAGACTGTCAGAAGTTTGTTGAAATCCCATTGTGTTATCACTGGGCTTTCAACCATTTAATAGCACAACAGAGTTAAAATGGGAATACATTTGATCACTGTGCTTCATCTCATAGCACAACAGAGTTAAAATGGGAATACATTTGATCACTGTGCTTCATCTCATAGCACAACAGAGTTAAAATGGGAATACATTTGATCACTGCTTCATCTCATAGCACAACCAAATGACCTGAATTGCAGTTGAGATTGCATTACATAATGCAAGTGATCCAAGCTGTTTGAGATTCTGCGCATATTATTATAGCAGTTGTGAAGATCTCCACAGACCAGCGACCTGCATGCTATCTTGATTATGATTACATAAGTAGTTACTGTAGGCTTAACTCAAAATGTGGCCATGGATGTGTTACTCATTTTAATGTTGAATAAATACTGTTACATTAGTTTGTTAGCCTTAACTTTTTATGTGACTCCAACATCAATTATTAATTTGTAGATTAACTGAATATTGATTTCTGTTTGGTTGACAACGCAACCAAATATAAACATTTGAAAGGATATCCAACATATCAATTATTAATTTGTAGACTACCGGTAGATGGAATTAAAGCCAGACTAAGTCAGTGGCACAGATGGAACTATCCAAGCAGAAGATGAATCTCCTTCAAATGTTGGTAATTGGTTGTCTTGACAACCAAACACAATTCAATATCAAGTTTGTCTACAAATGAATCATTGATGTTAGATTCCTGTCTCCATCTCAACCAAAATCTAAGTGAAAGAATTGGACTACATTTAAGGACTAAACTTACATTGTTGGTTGAGATGGAGATGTGAATCCAACATTTTAATAATTAACTTGAAGATAACATTTGAAATCAACCAAAGCTTGAAACTCTAGGCCTATATGTATTGTCTGTATTCAGTTGAAATGAAAGCTGTTGATGACTTTGCAAATGCTATAAAGGCCTAATAAATAATATCATCGATATGAGACTTATAAAGTATGGTAACATTTCATTTGCTTTGTTAAACCCTTTGGAATGACTTCGATAGCTGGTGGTGCCTCCATGCATCTCACTTCAGCCTCTCGATGGACCCACTCTTCTCACGTAGAACCCCCCAGCCGCTATACATAAGGGTTAAACGGCAACATTCTGTGCATTACCTTGGAATAATGCTGCAGGACGAGGTGGAGCCCAGTCCCTTTGCAGAGTTAATTTTTTAAAGATAATGTACAGAACAGAGGCGTTTATCGTTAAATAAAGGTACAAATGTATTTTACTTTTTTTTTTTTTATAAATCGTGCTTATTCCACATTTGCATAAGAAAATAATATGAAAGCACTAATTTACCAGTATAAATATTTTTTTTGTTGATATTTTCATAAGCGACAGTGGGGACCAGAGAAATTCATGTTCATCACTCACCATGTTAGGTCATCAGATGCTCCAAAAAAAAGTATCTGCAAAAATAAATGAATGCTAGTTAGCTAGCTACGTTTTTTCCTTGTTGGACCTGCATTTACAATATATCCAATTTTGGTTTGGGTGGTTGTTGGTTTAGCTTTCTGTGACTTTGAAGCAAGTCCGGCCTGCATGTGAAGGTGCTTATTGCGTCATGATTGCAAGGTGTCCCAATGTCTTTTCCAACTGTCCCGATATCTTGTTTTAATGTCCATTCTAACCAATCAAAAACAAGCATTCAATAATGCTGTGGTATGATTTAATTTAATTCACAAGGTATTACAAACTGGCCACAGTATTTAACTGTCAGTTTTTCTCCAATTCATTTACAATGACATAATCCACATATTTTTGGTATGTTAGGGGAGGAGTAGGAGCTTAGAAGCCCTAAAAAGGCATAGCGCCTCAAAATAAAAAATACAGTTGAAGTTGGAAGTTTACATACACTTAGGTTGGAGTCATTAAAACTCATTTTTCAACCACTCCACAAATGTCTTGTTAACAAACTATAGTTTTGGCAAGTCGTTTAGGACATCTCCTTTGTGCATGCTTTTTCAGCTACTTTGACATAGGTAATTTTTCCAACAATTGTTTACAGACAGATTATTTCACTTATAATTCACTGTATCACAATTCCAGTGGGTCAGAAGTTCACATACACTAAGTTGACTGCCTTTAAACAGCTTGGAACATTCCAGAAAAGTATGTCATGGCTTTAGAAGCTTCTGATGGGCTAATTGACATAATTTGAGTCAATTGGATGTGTACCTGTGGATGTATTTCAAGGCCAACCTTCAAACTCAGTGCCTTTTTTGCTTGACATCATGGTAAAATGAAAAGAAATCAGCCAAGACCTCAGAAAAACAATTGTATACCTCCACAAGTCTGGTTCATCCTTGGGAGCAATTTCCAAACACCTGAAGGTATCACGTTCATCTGTACAAACAATAGTACGCAAGTATAAACACCATGGGACCACGCAGCCGTCATACCGCTCAGGAAGGAGACGCGTTCTGTCTCCTAGAGATGAACGTGCTTTGGTGCGAAAAGTGCGAATCAATCCCAGAACAACAGCAAAGGACCTTGTAAAGATGCTGGAGTAAACAGGTACAAAAGTATTTATATCCACAGTAAAACGAGTCCTATATCGCTGCTCCAAAACCGCCATAAAAAATGCCAGACTACGGTTTGCAACTGCACATGGGGACAAATACCATACTTTTTGGAGAAATGTCCTCTGGTCTAATGAAACAAAAATAGAACTGTTTGGCCATAATTACCATTGTTATGTTTGGAGGAAAAATGGGGAGGCTTGCAAGCTGAAGAACACCATCCCAACCATGACGCACGTAGGTGACAGCATCATGTTGTGGGGGTGCTTTGCTGCAAGTGGGGCTGGTGCACTTCACAAAATAGATGGGTTCATGAGGAAGGAAAATTATGTGGATATATTGAAGCAACATCTCAAGACATCAGTCAGGAAGTTAAAGCTTGGTTGCAAATGGGTCTTCCAAATGGACAATGACCCCAAGCATACTTCCAATGTTGTGGCAAAATGGCATAAGGACAACAAAGTCAAGGTATTGGAGTGGCCATCACAAAGCCCTGACCTCAATCCTATAGAAAATTTGTCAGCACAACTGAAAAAAATGTGCGCGAGCAAGGAGGCCTACAAACCTGACTCAGTTACACCAGCTCTGTCAGGAGGAACGGGCCAAAATTCACGCAACTTATTGTGCAAAGCTTGTGGAAGGCTACCCGAAATGTTTGACCCAAGTTAAAGAATTTAAAGGCAATGCTACCAAATACTAATTGAGTGTATGTAAATGTTTGACCCACTGGGAATGTGATGAAATAAATAAAAGCTGAAATAAATCACTCTCACTCTCTCACTCTCACTATTATTCTGACATTTCACATTCTTAAAATAAAGTGGTGATCCTAACTGACCTACGACAGATAATTTTTACTCTAATTAAATGTCAGGAATTGTGAAAATCTGAGTTGAAATGTATTTGGCTAAGGTTTATGTAAACTTCCGACTTCAACTGTAAGTATTGCTTTATGTAATTTGTTTTTTATGCAAGAGCTACACCTCAAAAAATGATAAATGTAATATTGAAAGATAATCTTGTTGGAGAGGCCTATGCTGCCACCTACTGTAGTAACAGAAGAGGTGTAGGCATCCTGATAAATAGGAATACACCTGTTTCCATTACTGTATATCCCAGCATACGGACCAAGAAGGACATTTTCTCATTTGAATTGTACCTTACATGAGGAAATATACACATTGATTTATATCCTCCCAGGTGCAAACCTGGTGTTTTGAGATATAATTCAAGCTATATTAGATCAACACCAGACTGGAACTATTATTTTAGCAGGTGATCAGCCATTTAGCAAGTTAGACAGATATGGCAATAAAAAAAAGTGAAATTCAAGGAACCTCCAAAGAGGCTGAACATTTTCATCTCTTCAAATATTTTACAGGAACTCTGCAGATTATTATTACCAACTACAAAATACTTTATTTTGTCTCAAAGTAAGGAAAGCTATTCAAGAATTGACTACATTTTGATTTACAAAAATGCACTCAACAATATACTGGGTTTTAAAATATATGATACGGTGCCTTCGGAAAATTTTCAGACCCCTTGACTTTTTCCACATTTTTTTTCTCTCAGTAATCTACACACAGTACCCCATAATGACAAAGCAAAAACAGGCTTTTAGAATTTTTGCTAATGTATAAAAAATGAACAGAAATACCTTGTTTACGTAAGAATTCAGACCCTTTGATATGAGACTTGAAAGTGAGCTCACGTTCATTCTGTTTCCGTTGATCATCCTTGAGATGTTTCTACAATTTGATTGGAGTCCACCTGTGTAAATTCAATTGATTGCACATGATTTGGAAAGGCACACACCTGTCTATACAAGGTCCCACAGATGACAGTGCATGTCAGAGCAACAACCAAGCCATGAGGTCGAAGGAATTGTTCGTAGAGCTCCGAGACAAGTTTGTGTCGAGGAGAGGCACAGATCTGGGGAAGGGTACCACAAAAGGTCTTCAGCATTGAAGGTCCCCAAGAACACAGTGGCCTCCATCATTCATAAATAGAAGAAGTTTGGAACCACCAAGACTCTTCCTAGAGCTGGCCACCTGGCCAAACTGCGCAATCGGGGGAGAAGGGCATTGGTCAGGGATGTGACCAAGAACCCAATGGTCACTCTGACAGAGCTCTAGAATTCCTCTGTGGAGATGGGAGAACCCTCTAGAAAACCATCTCTGCAGCACTCCGCCAATCAGGCCTTTATGCTAGTGGCCAGACGGAAGCCACTCCTCAGTAAAAGGCATGTGACAGCCCGCTTGGAGTTTACCAAAAGGCACCTAATGACTCTGACTAAGAAACAAGATTCTCCGGTCTGATGAAACCAAGATTGAACTCTTTGGCCTGAATGCCAAGCATCACATCTGGAGGAAACCTGGCACCATACTTATTGTGAAGCATGGTGGTGGTAGCATCATGCTGTGGTGGGAATGTTTTTCAGTGGCACGGACTCAAATCAAATCAAACTTTATTTGTCACATGCGCCTAATACAACAGGTGTAGACCGTACCGTGAAATGCTTACTTACAAGCCCTTAACCAACAGTGCAGTTCAAGAAGAGTTTACCAAATATTTACCAAATAAACTAAAGTAAAGAATAATTAAAAGTAACACAAAATAACAATAACGAGGCTATATGCAGGGGTGCCGGTACCGATTCAATGTCCAGGGGTACAGGTTATTCAAGGTCATTTGTACATGTTGAGATAGATGTTGAGTGACTGCATAGATAATAAACAGTGAGTAGCAGCAGTGTATAAAACAAATGGGGGGGGGGGGGGTCAATGTAAATAGTCCGGTGGCCATTTGATTACATTGTTCAGCAGTCTTATGGCTTGGGGGTAGAAGCTGTTAAGGAGCCTTTTGGTCCGGACTGGGAGACTAGTCAAGATCGAGGCAATATGCAAACATTTCTAAAAACCTGTTTTTGCTTTGTCATTATGGGGTATTGTGTGCAGATTGATGAGTGGGGGAAAACAATTTAATACATTTTAGAATAAGGCTGTAACTTAACAAAATGTGTAAAAGGTCAAGGGGTTGGAATACTTTCTGAATGCACTGTATAGTGATATTGGATCATTCTCCTGTATCGTACCCACAGAAAATACACTTAGTGACAGAATATGGAGAATGAACAGATTGCATCTTCAAGACCCAAAAGGTATTAAATGTGTAAATGAAAACAAAAATGAATTTTGTATTACAGATGTAGACCTAGAGGACAGAGAAAAGCTGACCCCCTACATAATTTGGGATGCATTTAAGATGTCCTTTAGGGGAATGATAGTCTCATACTCTGCAAAAGTTAAATCTGAGTTAGTTATTGATTTGTATTCATTTCTATTTTAGAAAAAAAAAAAAAAATCTTTACATGGTAAAGAAGATAATACCAATTCTGAACTTAAACAGGTACAGTGGGGCAAAAAAGTATTTAGTCAGCCACCAATTGTGCAAGTTCTCCCACTTAAAAATATGAGAGAGGCCTGTAATTTTCATCATAGGTACACTTCAACTATGACAGACAAAATGAGAAGATAAAAAATCCAGAAAATCACATTGTAGGATTTTATGAATATATTTGCAAATTATGGTGGAAAATAAGTATTTGGTCAATAACAAAAGTTTATCTCAGTACTTTGTTATATACCCTTTGTTGGCAATGACAGAGGTCAAACGTTTTCTGTAAGTCTTCACAAGGTTTTCACACACTGTTGCTGGTATTTTGGCCCATTCCTCCATGCAGATCTCCTCTAGAGCAGTGATGTTTTGGGGCTGATGCTGGGCAACACAAACTTTCAACTCCCTCCAAAGATTTTCTATGGGGATGAGATCTGGAGACTGGCTAGGCCACTCCAGGACCTTGAAATGCTTCTTACGAAGCCACTCCTTCGTTGCCCGGGCGGTGTGTTTGGGATCATTGTCATGCTGACAGACCCAGCCACGTTTCATCTTCAATGCCCTTGCTGATGGAAGGAGGTTTTCACTCAAAATCTCACGATACATGGCCCCATTCATTCTTTCCTTTACACGGATCAGTCGTCCTGGTCCCTTTGCAGAAAAACAGCCCCAAAGCATGATGTTTCCACCCCCATGTTTCACAGTAGGTATGGTGTTCTTTGGATGCAACTCAGCAATCTTTGCCCTCCAAACACGACGAGTTGAGTTTTTACCAAAAAGTTATATTTTGGTTTCATTTGACCATATGACATTCTCCCAATCTTCTTCTGGATCATCCAAATACTCTCTAGCAAATTTCAGACGGGCCTGGACATGTACTGGCTTAAGCAGGGGGACACGTCTAGCACTGCAGGATTTGAGTCCCTGGTGGCGTAGTGTGTTACTGATGGTAGGCTTTGTTACTTTGGTCCCAGCTCTCTGCAGGTCATTCACTAGGTCCCCCCGTGTGGTTCTGGGATTTTTGCTCACCGTTCTTGTGATCATTTTGACCCCACGGGGTAAGATCTTGCGTGGAGCCCCAGATCGAGGGAGATTATCAGTGGTCTTATATGTCTTCCATTTCCTAATAATTGCTCCCACACTTGATTTCTTCAAACCAAGCTGCTTACCTATTGCAGATCCAGTCTTCCCAGGCTGGTGCAGGTCTACACTTTTGTTTCTGGTGTCCTTTGACAGCTCTTTGGTCTTGGCCATAGTGGAGTTTGGAGTGTGACTGTTTGAGGTTGTGGACAGGTGTCTTTTATACTGGTAACAAGTTCAAACAGGTGCCATTAATACAGGTAACGAGTGGAGGACAGAGGAGCCTCTTAAAGAAGAAGTAAGTTACAGGTCAGTGAGAGCTAGAAATCTTGCTTGTTTGTAAGTGACCAAATACTTATTTTCCACCATAATTTGCAAATAAATTCATTAAAAATCCTACAATGTGATTTTTCTGGATTTCTTTTCTCATTTTGTCTGTCATAATTGAAGTGTACCTTAGATGAACATTACAGGCCTCTCCCATCTTTTTAAGTGGGAGAACTTGCACAATTGGTGGCTGACTAAATACTTTTTTGCCCCACTGTATATGATATTTTACTTTTGAAGAGAGCCAACAGCTTCAGGTTAAACTAAAAAAAGCATACTATTTTATGCCAAATAAACCTGGTAAACACCTCACAGCCCTCACAAAATGAGTACACACCAAACCAGTTTATAATTTTTAAAGATACAAATGCTTTAATTAGAAACAACAATGTCAGAGTCATGTCTTAAGTGTAAAACTAACACTAACTCAATAATTCATAACTTCTGCGAGAGCTGTCAAGTCCAAAAGTTAAAGGTAGAGTTAGAAAGTTGGATGTCAGAAGTTTGACAATGTAAATTGACTTTTAATCCACCCATCTGCATATTCCAAGACATGGCAAATGGGGGTGCGGTGAGATACCCAGTGGGTTGGACAATATTATTTTTGTGACAAACTGAAGATGCCATTACTTAAATACTGGGAGTCAAATGATACTCCAACGTTAAGAGAATGGAAGAATATACTGCTTCATTATTTTAGACAGAAATAAAACAAAATTTGTCATATGGGGTAGAGTCTTACAAGTATTAGAAACAACACTGAGTGTGGATACGATGGGAACTTGGGTCTGCGCAAGTGTGACATAAAAAAACTAAAACTAAAATACAATATATCAAAAAAGGAATGACTTCGATAGCAACAGTGAAATATATTCATTTATTAAGAGATCTCTCAATAATCATTCTCACAATAACACATTGTTAGTAGTGACAAAGCTAAACCAGGGCTTGGTTAAAATCCTGGATGGATAGCCAAACAAATAGCTGTAAATAGATCAACTCTCCAGTAGGATGTGTTGCCTCGCCGGTTGTTTGTTTTTTCTGATAGTGGATATAACATTGAAGGTCTGACATTGATTCAAAGGTACAAATTCAACATATTTTATACAAGGTTTGCCTATGTTGAAAATGGGTTACAATGATGACATAATCCTATGGTTGAAATTCCCCCAGTTTACGTTGATTACTTTTTTCAAATCCAATATATTTTCCACATAGATTCCACGTCACAATATGTTGTAAAATTACTTCGAAACAATGTTGGTTCAACCAGTTTGTGCCCAGAATGTTGCATATGATACTGTCTCTCATTCTTAGCAAAAAGGTCAAGAGCCACATGAACTAATACATTACATTTTTTTTTTTTTTTACATAGATCTAGTTTTATAAATGAAGTTTTTTTAAACTACATCTACAAACGCTTAATTTTGATTATGTAGAACAATGGGCATGGATATCAATTAACATTGTCCATTATGAATAAAACATGCTATTCTCTGTGATCACTTTCAAAGGCAATAAAAAAAACACCTATGCAAAAAAAGTACCTTGAGTTTTGGTTTTTCAAATCAGTAATGAAGTAATACCGTAACCATTGAACCCCTTTGGGACTTTCTCCAAGCGTCTTACAGGCACAAATCAGAGAGGACACAACGTTAAATGATATTTTTACATTCAATTGACGACAACCATTCAATCAACATTCAGCTACCATTCAATCAAATGTTGAATTGAATTAGATCAGGAATTTTCCCTTGGATGGACTTGGCTGTACATTCTGGTTTGGCAGTGGGAAGCCGGCCAAGCCAGGCACCGACGCAACCCCAGAGGGCCACAGTAAGAACCCTAGCAATTCAAGCCTGCTCAATTAAAGCTATTAGTGCTCCACTGTTTACGCTCCCCTCTCTTTAGCCAACAAGACATGGCTCCCAAACAGACGTAATGAGCTCCCAGGCCCAGCTCCCATCAAGGAGACTCTGGAGCGGAGAGGCTTGGGTTGGGCCGCAGGGTCCATGGCTTTGAGAGGGCACAGCCCCACCGTGGTCCACTCACACGGGACCGCAAGGCGAATGTGATCCTGACACATTGTTCCTGAATGCATAATGGGGCCTTTTCAGGGCTCCTTTAATGGGCCACCGCGGCGGGGAGAAAGGGGTACTCCCAAGGGAGACATGGGAGACTGATTTTAAAGAAGTTACGTGTCGTCGTCGTCGACCGGCTGGCCGGTACTCCCTTGCTCCCCAGTGCTCTTGTTAAATGCTCCTGTTTATGAGAAGTTGTCTCTGTGAGTCATTTGACCCTTCTTTGGTATCAGCCTCCTAGAAGACATAGGTTTTAGTTGCTGGCGCTGTTGTTCATGAGGTTTTGGGGGTCTATGGCTATGGAAGAATCCGAAAAACTCAATCAACAAGCCCTTCCTGAATAACTCTCGTTAAATGCTTTGTCCTGAATGAACTATTCTCACTCTCATTGTCCCCAGTGGACTTACTTCAATCCCCTCTTTCTCTTTCCTCCATCTAGGATGCTCAGGCCAGGCACTCCAGTCATTCTGTTCCACCTCTTTAGCTTCTTTACTCAAAGAGAAGGTGAGTGACCTGGATCCCATTCTGATTCACATGTTTTCTGTATCTTATATAGAGGTATCAGAGCAAATTACTCAATGACCTCTGTCTTATAGACCGTTATGAAAGAGTAAAAGTTCTGTATGTTTAGAAGGCATAAGTTATTTTCCCTTTCTTTCTGGTTTAACAAGCACAACATTGATCTTATCTTGATTGAATTCTCCAAAATGTCTCAGATGATATGAGTAGTCTATATAAAAATTTGACCAGTTGTTCTCACTTCTTTGCTAGATCTGTTACAATTGTCTCCCTCCTTCTTCCTTCAGCTCTTTCTCAAGAGATCATGTACCCTTATGGGCCCGTCCACCGAGATCTGGAGACACCCAAGATGGATGATGGAAGTTCCACTGAAATAATTATACTCATGCCATTCATTTTCTTTAATAACCCCTATCGATCAATCTATGTAAGCTCCTATATACCCTTCTTTCCTTCAATAATGGCAAATATCTCAGAGAAATGTTAATCCACCATATCATTCACCTAACGATTAATTGTTATTTTTATCACCAATCTGTTCATCAACACATCAATCAGGACCGTGCCTCCCTCTCAATCTCTGCAGGTCAACAACAACGGTGTGATCTCCTTCAACGTGCAGGTGAGCCAGTTCACCCCCGAGGCCTTCCCCCTGAGTGACAGCAGATCCTTCATCGCCCCACTATGGGCAGACGTGCACAACGGCATCCGCGGAGACGTGTACTACCGCGAGAGCGCAGACCCAGAGTTACTGGAGCGGGCCTCACAAGACATCCGCAAGTACTTCAAGAACATGCCCACCTTCACAGCCACCTGGATCTTCATCACAACCTGGCACCAGGTCACCTTCTACGGAGGCAGTCAGACCACCCCGGTAAAATAACCACAATCACTAATCACAGGGATTATTATGCTCCACACTCAAAACACCTCTAGGCACACACACAGGAAAAGAGATGGTACCTGAATTGGGGTTCTACAGTATGTGGCCTTAGTTGACGATGGCCACTGACAATACCATTTATCCCAGAAGAAATTTTAAAAATCATGTGTGTCTGTGATCCATAGCCAGAACTGAAGGTAAATGTTGCCTCAAATAGAAATCTCATTGAACCTCTAGGTAAGTATTTGTTTAGTCTAATGGATGGTTAATTGTTTAGGTTAAAAGGTCCGTTCTGCCAGGTGGTGAATCTTTGTTTATTTAGTCTCACTCAGGGTTTTTCTTTTCTCTCTCTTTGGGCTCATATTGAACTTACTATGTCTGCATATTCTCACCTCTCTATAGGTTAACACGTTTCAGGCTGTATTGATATCAGATGGTCTGTCATGCTTTTCCATGTTCAACTATGGAGAGATCAACTGGAGCACAGGCACTGCAAGTGGAGGAGACCCTCTGACTGGTTTAGGTGGAACCACAGCACAGGTAGTCCAATCATGATAACCTACATATACCACCAACGGCACACATCAAACCAATCACATTTCCCCATGTACTACCCCTAAAACACACCAAACCAACCAACCAACCATGATGTCCCATATACCTCCCCTAAAACCATATCAGACCAATCATGAAGTCCCACCTATGACCTCTAAAACACAGAAGACCAACCCCCCAGATATAGCTGAAATACAGCAGATCAATCTTGATGCCTCCCACCTCTAAGTAAGTGATAACCTCCTCACTTGCCTTTCCCCATCTCTCCCATTTCCAGTCAGGTTTTAATGGAGGAGACATTGGTCACTTCCTCAACCTGCCTGGGTCCCGCTCCAATGACGTGGTTGAAATCGAGCAGACGACCAATGTTAACCTGCCTGGCCGCTGGGTCTTCCGTATAGACACTGCCCTGATAGACCCAGCCAATGGCTGCAGTTACAATGGTGAGTATGAAGTGGAACATAACAAAGACTTGACACACTGGACAAATATCTAGGTTCGGGAAGACCCCATAGTCATTAGGAATGTCCATATCTTCTCCTAGGGCGGTTCTATCGCCGCGGCGAGATCTTCTGGCTGTCTGATCAGTGCTCCCAGCGGTGCCGCTGCCTAGACTTGGACAATGAGGTGCTCTGCCAGGAGGCGCCATGCGGCCAGCTGGAAACATGCGAGCAGCAGGAGGGTGCCTTCTACTGCCAGCCCACGCGCACCAGCACCTGCGTGGTTTTCGGTGACCCACACTACCATACCTTTGACGGCTTCCTCTACCACTTCCAGGGCACCTGCTCCTATTTGCTTGCGCGGCCATGCTGGGAGGTGGCCGGCCTGCCCTTCTTCAGCGTGGAGGCAAAGAACGAGAACCGCGGCGTGGCTTCCGTATCCTGGTTGAGGGACGTCACTGTGGAGGTGTACGGCCACCGCGTCACCCTGCCTAAGGGCAGCCAGGGCACTGTACAGGTGAGGCTAGGTACATAAAAGTGGTCTGATCAGGTAGTTTGACAGGTAAGACCAGCAGATTCTGTGTACCTCTCTATTGGTTATCGAATATGGTGTTTACGTGGTACTAAACTCCATAATCCACCCTGAATCTCCTAGCTCTTTCTTTTCCAGGTGGATGGGCTGGTAAAGACACTGCCAGTCCAACTCCAGCTGGGTGCGGTCAGGGTGTACCAGTCAGGTGTTGCTGTCGCCCTGGAGACCGACTTTGGCCTCCTGGTGTCTTACGACGGGCAGCACTATGCCTCTATCTCCCTGCCTAGCTCCTACTTCAACAACACATGCGGCCTGTGTGGTAACTATAACGATGACCCTGCTGACGACCCTGTGCTGCCCGACGGCTCGCTGGCCGAGAGCGTGGTGGAGCTAGGTGGCAGCTGGCGGGCAGAGGATGCTGACTGGCGCTGCACGGATGGCTGCGCTCAGAACTGCAGTATCTGTGACCCGTTGACCGAGGCGTTCTACTTCCGCCCGGACTACTGTGGACTCATCAACAAGACAGACGGGCCTTTCAGGGACTGCAGGGCAGTGGTGGACCCCACGGCCTTCGTCTATAGTTGTGTCTACGACATGTGCAGCAACAGGGACAACATTACCACCCTCTGTCAGGCCATCCAGGCCTATGCCTTAGCCTGTCAAGCCCTGGGGGTCACCATACGACCCTGGAGATCACGCACCTTCTGTGGTAGGTGCTCTTCTGTCCCACATGTATCTCCCACATATGTCGGGGTAGGAATGGTTTTGTTTGGACATGAAAGGGACTCATAGCTACTTATCACTAAAATAAAGATGTAATTTGATGTTTCTGTTAGATGTGGTTAATATTGCTTACTCCAACAGCTGTCTTTATCTCTCATTCTTTCTTTGCCCCCACAATATCATAATATAACTTACAGTAGTAATAATTTAACACATAACAGCATAACAATGTTTCATTAATATAATTTGTAATATAACATCCTCTTTCTCCTTTGATTTGCTGCCAGCCCTGACATGCCCTGAGTCCAGCCACTACCAGGTGTGCACCAGTGCCTGCCCGGCCTCTTGCTCAGACCTCACCGCTCACCTGTACTGTGCCCACCCCTGCACCGAGGGCTGCCAGTGCGACCCGGGCTACGTGCTGAGTGGCAGCCGCTGTGTCCGGCGGCAGAACTGCGGCTGCGAGCGTGACGGCCTTTACTACCCCCTCAACGACACTTTTTGGGCGGGCCCCACTGGTGAGGCCAGAGAGTGTACCCTGCGCTGTGTCTGTGGGCCCAACGGCGAAGTCTCCTGCTTCAACGACTCGTGTAGAGAAGGCGAGGTGTGTGTGGCGGAGGTCGGCCTGTTGGGTTGTTACCCCCGCAGGGAGGGAGTGTGTTCTCTGGGCCAGAACGTTGTGACGGCCTCCTTCGACGGGGCCTCCATGTTCTTTCCGGACGACAGCTCCTACTACCTGCTGAGGTCGTGCGGGCCGACGCCGGCCAACGTGTCGGCTGTGGAGGTGAAGATGGGCCGGCGGTTGGTGAACAAGGGTCCGGCCTGGATGAGGCCCGTGGTGGTCAGGGTGGCCAACCTGGAGGCCCAGATGGGTGGATCGGACTTTGACACAGTGAAGGTCAGTATTATAGCCTGGTGCTCTAGTCTGTTTGTGCTTTAGCCAACTTGTCTCTGTGTTTGTTCATTGTCATGCAAAACATACAGTATGGGACCAGGCTATTTTGGTACTACCTCAGTCTTATGATTGAGAGAAAACGTATGAGTCTCCAGACAGATAAAGAGATCTGTAAAGATTCTGTTGAAAATGTATTCAGAAAGCATCAGTATTGTGGGCCTCGTTGCCGGTCGGGTTTCCAGACCTAGGCTAACTTTACTTCTGGACTAAGAATCACTTCCAGTGGAGAAACTCCATTTGACATAATTTTACACCAGGGATAGGCTAATTATGAGTCTGGGAAACTCGCCCTGAAAGTCTAATGTCATCATGAGATACCTTTCTCATGCTCAAAGTAATTTAGCTGGAATATGTATATCCCAACACTACATTACAGTAATTGAATGTTGCTGCCGGGTAAATCTATTTCAATTAAATCGCTTTTTGACAACACCCCTCTCGATTTGAATGAAACCTTCCATAAATATTTGCCAATGGTATAAGTGCTCAGAAAGGGACAATGTTGACCAATTTCTTATACCCCACCATGTCATGTCGTCATCACTGGAAAAGATAAACAGTTGAGATTGATTTAAAAGCTTACAAACAGGGTTGTCAAATTATTTGATCATTTTTCTTGGACATATTTTTTAGTATTTTTTTTAACCTTAAACATCAATGATCTAAAAACACATGAACTAGAGTTTTCATATTCGCATATGTTGTAGCTTACACTTAATTTTACATCATCACCTTGTGTTGTGCTCGCCATTGGTTGCTCTCAACACGCTCTTGAATATGGGTGTCATGCTCAGGATGGGTGTCATTTACAAAAATGTTAAAAGCATTTACATTTGAACTTTCAAATGGTACCACAAAGATGGTTGGAGGTCCACACATCAGAGAATGTTGACTATGGATGGGAATATCTTTTGTTTCAAATAATACTGTCAATCTTCCATAGGAAACCTATTGAAATCATAGAAATATAGATAATAGAATAGACATGACCATTTAAGTTGACATTCAACGGTGGGTGATTCGGCGGCCATCTTTGTTGTAGTAATTGAAGTAAAAATGTAAATTCAATTTCAATGGTGTACTAGCTAAATTGCAGTTGTCTGAAGGGATAGGTCCAATCTATGAATTACATTTCTATGATCGAAATGACGCCCACCCTGTATTCAAGAGCATGTTGTATCAACCAATGGCAGGCACAAAAAAAACCCACAGATGATGTAAAGTAGGGTCTAAACTACAACATACGTGAATATGAAAACAATCAGAATTTACTAAATGTTTGAAAATTGACGTTTAAGGTAAAATAATGCTGTGTGTATATATATATATATATATATTTGAAAGAAATTATTATAAAATAGTTTGACAAACCCGTTTTGTAAACTTTTAAATGATATCAAACTCAACCATTTATCTTTCACAGTGATAAAGACATGGTTGTCTCAAGATATGGTGGGATATGCAAAATGGTTCAACTTTGAGCACCTTTATCTCCTGGTTTTTGCATTCAGGTCCAAAAAGTAACTTCCTGACCACTTCTTCCATGGGCAAACATGTATGGAAAATCTTGTTTAAATCAAAAGGGATGCTGTCAAAAAGTGATTGAATTCAAATGAATTTACCCTGCTCTTACCAGTCTGTGACACAATGTTATGATGTCTCTAATTCCCAGCTGAACGGTGAGCCGGTACTACTACCTTATATCCACCCTCTGGAGACCCTGATGATCTACCGCGCCCCGGGCAACGCCACCGTGGTGGAGTCCAGCGGATTGGTCCTAGTCCGCTACACCCGCCAGGGCTTCCTCAACATCTCCCTCTCTACCCTCTTTTACAACGCTACCTGTGGCCTGTGCGGCCTCTTCAACGGAAACGCCAGCGACGACCTCCGTCTACCCAACGGCCGTCTGGCCGAATCCCCCGAACTCTTTACCGAAGGATGGCGGGCCATCGCCGACGACCTGACATGTAACGGCGATTGCGACGACCTGTACCGCATGTGCACAGACCTGCGGCTCTACCAGAGCCCATGGATGTGCGGCAACATCAACGACCCGGGGAACAGCTCCTTCCTGGCGTGCCACGGTGCCGTCAACCCCTCACCTTTCTTCCGGAACTGCCTGTACAACATGTGCGTGCGGGAGGGAAACCGCTCGGCGCTCTGCTCTTCGCTGCAGGCGTATGCCTCAGCCTGTCAGGACGCCCAGGTGGGCCTTGCCGCCTGGAGGAGTGCTACCAATTGCCGTGAGTTAGTCCCCTCACCACCACCACCTTGGAATGTTGTTGAGTAATTGACTAACCATGTATTTTTCCTTTATGAACCACGCATTGAATCTGCTAATTCTTTTTGTTTCTCTTGTTTCTGTCTCTGTTCGACATCTGTCTTTATCTCTCTACTTTTTTCTCTTTCTTTCTTTCTCTCTCCCCCACCGCAGCCTTGCCCTGTCCAGAGAACAGTCACTTCGATGAGTGCACTAGCGCGTGCCAGCTGACCTGCGCCGGCCTTGACGAGCATGACGAGCCGTGCCCACTGCCCTGCCAGGAGGGTTGCCAGTGCGAGGAGGGCTTTGCGTTGCGCGATGGCCAGTGCGTGGCACGCAGTGACTGCGGCTGCCTCGACCTTGGCAGCCGGCAGCTGACCACCAACCAAACCTTCTGGACCGACTGGGAGTGCAAAGAGCGCTGCTACTGCAACGGCTCGGACAACAGCGTCTACTGCACTCTGGCACCATGTGGGGAGGGCGAGTACTGCCAGGAGGGCCTTGAGGGCCTCTACTTCTGTCAGCCGCGCACCGAGGCGCTATGTGTTGCTGCCGGTTACAGCCACTTCCTTCCGTTCGGTGGTGTGCCCTTCGAGCTACAGAGCAGCTGTACCTTGAGGCTGGCTACGACGGCGTGCAACGGCGGGGTGGTGGGGGATGATGGGGATCAGAGCCCCGCCACCCAGCCTGAGACGAGCAGCAGCGACACCTTCCCTCACTTCAAGCTGTCAGCCCGGAACGAGGAGAGGGACACGGGGCAGGCCATCTGGGTGAGAGGGTTCATCTTGGAGGTCTACGGCTATGAGATTGAGGTGTCTCGGAGCTACAAACACACCATCACGGTGAGTGGATTTCACACTACCTCTCCCTTTTCACACTACCTCCTGAACCAAACTGTACTGGCTCTGATATTGCCCTAGACCACTGCGCCACCTGGGAGGGCCGGCTCTGATATTTTTCTTTCACATTGTCCTTTGTGAAATGCTCAGTAATGCTTGGTTTGGTTTGAGTCAGTAGTGTGAAAAACTCTTGAGGCACAGTCAAGACTTTATTAGGAAGAAACCTCTGTGGTAAGTAATGGGAACAGGCCAATAATCTTACCAATGCCTTTCAGAGAATCCAACTGAAAAGTGACAGGGGAAATGTGTTCTTATTATGTCTTAATTTCAGTGCGTATTCATCCTTCCAATGTGACTGATGTATTGTGAAAGTCACAGTGGTTGGACGTGTAAGGGAGAGTTATTTGCTAATCAAGCCTATAGAATAACGGAGAAAAGTGTGAATTCCTCTTTGATTGGCTCAGGGTGGATCTTATTTCAATCAACATCTTTTATCGGGGTGGATTGGGCTCAGAGGAACGGCTGACCTGAGCGACATTTGGAAAGGGTTCACAAGCCAACCCAAAGATCTGAGAAAACCACAATACACACACTTGATCCTATACACTCACACCCACTAGATATAACACACACACACACACACACACTGTCATGGCTGAATCAGAATTAGTTAGGTAACATTAAACATTAAATTAAATGTTTTATTTACTTTCATAATATGCTTATGTGAGATACTTGTCCTTAGGATGTCTTTTTTTGGACTATACTGTCGGCAGTTGTATTTTCCTTTCTTCTCTAGGGAAAAGTCACTTGGGGCCCAGAGAGGGGAGAGGTCAGGCTTGTCTTTTACATGTCTGGTAATGTGCAGAATATCAGAAAGGGAGAAGTCAGAATTGAACTTTTTCTTCATATGTGAATGTATCTGTTATACCATGTGATGGGAAGATGTCGTGGAAAATTGCAAGATTATGTTATAGTGCTTGTAAGATTATTTTATAATCTTTGTATTGCATTAGAATGGTTGTTTTATTCGACAGAATAGAATATGTAGACTATTGTGTGTTCAGTGTTCCACTGAGGATGGGCCTCAATGAGATAGCACTGACAGGGGAGATTTACAATGTCTTTGGCCAATAAAGCCTAAAAAGCATTCCAGATAGTGAGGTAATGTTTTGGTACTATGAAGTACCAGGAACGAGATTAGAATCTTGTTTTAGAGACCAAACTGAACGATAATTTATAGCTAATGCCATCTGGCTATGAGATACTCATTTTTTAAGTAAAAGGCCCTTTGTGAAGAGTTCCTGAGATCTGTGGTTTGTCATGTAAGTTGAGAGGGGTGAATCTTTGCTATAAAAGATCTCAGTTGCCATTATGTTGACACCTTCAGAATTCATTCATAGACACTGAATTGATCTGAGAGTCACAGGGCTATGGTTAAGCTCATATTATTAAAAGTTTAAGTATAACTCTGACTTGTGTGTGGTTTGTAAACTCTCCTCATTTAGTAATACAGGAAATTACCACGACAACACACACAAACAAACAAATACAAACAAGCAGACATACAGAGCCATCATGATCATAGGTGGCACAAGGGCACGTGTCCCATTATATTTGTCCTGTTAAAAAAAATTAAATAAAAAAAAACATACAGTACCAGTCAACAGTTTGGACACTGGCTCATTCCAGGGTTTTTCTTTATTTTTTACTATTTTCTACATTGTAGAATACTAGAAGACATCAAAACTATGGAATCATGTAGTAACCAAAAAAAGTGTTAAATAAATCACAATATATTTTATATTTGAGATTCTACAAATAGCCACCATTTGCCTTGATGACAGCTTACACACTCTTGGCATTCTCTCAACCAGCTTCACCTGGAATGCTTTTCCAACAGTATTGAAGGAGTTCCCACATATGCTGAGCACTTGTTGGCTGCTTTTCCTTCACTCTGCGGTCCAACTCATCCCAAACCATCTCAATTGGGTTGTGGTTGGGGGATTGTGGAGGCCAGGTCATCTGATACAGCACTCCATCACTCTCCTTCTTGGTCAAATAGTCCTTACACAGCCTGCAGGTGTGTTGGGTCATTGTCCTGTTGAAAAATAAAAGATGGTCCCATTAAGCACAAACAAGATTGGTTGGTGTATCGCTACAGAATGGTGTTGTAGCCATGCTGGTTAAGTGTGCCTTGAATTCTAAATAAATCACAGACAGCTTGCCCTGACAGCTTTGCATACTCTTGGCATTCTCTCCACCAGCTTCATGAGGTAGTCACCTGGAATGCATTTCAATTAACAGGTGTGCCTTGTTAAAAGTGAATTTGTGGAATTTATTTCCTTCTTAATTCATTTTGAGACAATCAGTTGTGTTGCGACAAGGTAATGGTGGTATACAGAAGAAAGCCCTATTTGGTAAAAGATCACATCCATATTATGGCAAGAACATCTTAAATGAGCTAAGAGAAACGATAGTCCATCATTACTTTAAGACATGAAGGTCAGTCAATCCGGAAAATTTCAAGAACTTTGAAAGTTTCTTCAAGTGCAGTCGCAAAAACCATCAATTTGCATCCTGTAGCACAAACTCAAAGAAGTTCTGGGACACTGTAATGTCCATGGAGAATAAGAGCACCACCTCCCAGCTGCCCACTGCACTGAGGCTAGGAAACACTGTCACCACCGATAAATCCACTATAATTGAGAATATATTGAATATAAGCACATTTCTACGGCTGGCCATGATTTCAACCAGAATACCCCTACCCCAGTTAACAGCCCTGCACTCCCCACAGCAACTCGCTCAAGCCTCCCCCATTACTCCTTCACCCAAATCCAGACAGCTGATGTTCTGAAAGAGCTGCAAAATCTGGACCCCTAAAAATCAGCTGGGCTAGACAATCTGGACTCTCTCTTTCTAAAAAATGATCTGTCAAAATTGTTGCAACCCCTATTACCAGCCTGTTCAACCTCTCTTTCGTGTCGTCTGAGATTCCCAAAGATTGGAAATCTGCAGCGGTCATCCCCCTCTTCAAAGGGGGAGACACTCTAGACCCAAACTGCTACAGACTTATATCTTTCCCACCCTGCCTTTCTAAGGTCTTCGAAAGCCAACTCAACAAACAGATTACTGACCATTTTGAGGTCCAAAACGATATCATAACCGCCATCGATAAGAGACATTACTGTTCAGCCGTATTCATCGACCTGGCCAAGGCTTTCGACTCTGTCAATCAAATCAAATCAAATTTATTTATATAGCCCTTCGTACATCAGCTGATATCTCAAAGTGCTGTACAGAAACCCAGCCTAAAACCCCAAACAGCAAGCAATGCAGGTGTAGAAGCACGGTGGCTAGGAAAAACTCCCTAGAAAGGCCAAAACCTAGGAAGAAACCTAGAGAGGAACCAGGCTATGTGGGGTGGCCAGTCCTCTTCTGGCTGTGCCGGGTGGAGATTATAACAGAACATGGCCAAGATGTTCAAATGTTCATAAATGACCAGCATGGACCAATAATAATAAGGCAGAACAGTTGAAACTGGAGCAGCAGCGGCCAGGTGGACTGGGGACAGCAAGGAGTCATCATGTCAGGTAGTCCTGAGGCATGGTCCTAGGGCTCAGGTCCTCCGAGAGAGAGAAAGAAAGAAAGAGAGAATTAGAGAGAGCACACTTAAATTCACACAGGACACCGAATAGGACAGGAGAAGTACTCCAGATATAACAAACTGACCCTAGCCCCCCGACACATAAACTACTGCAGCATAAATACTGGAGGCTGAGACAGGAGGGGTCAATCACCACATTCTTATTGGCAGACTCAACAGCCTTGGTTTCTCAAATGATTGCCTCGCCTGGTTCACCAACTACTTCTCTGATAGAGTTCAGTGTGTTAAATCGGAGGGCCTGTTGTCCGGACCTCTGGCAGTCTCTATGGGGGAGCCACAGGGTTCAATTCTCGGGCCGACTCTCTTCTCTGTACATGTCAATGATGTCGCTCTTGCTGCTGGTGATTCTCTGATCCACCTCTATGCAGATGACACCATTCTGTATACTTCAGGCCCTTCTTTGGACACTGTGTTAACTAACCTCCAGACGAGCTTCAATGCCATACAACTCTCCCTTTGTGGCCTCCAACTGCTCTTAAATGCAAGTTAAACTAAATGCATGCTCTTCAACCAATCACTTTCCGCACCTGCCCGCCCGTCCAGCATCACTACTCTGGACTGTTCTGACTTAGAATATGTGGACAACTACAAATACCTAGGTGTCTGGTTAGACTGTGAACTCTCCTTCCAGACTCACATTAAGCATCTCCAATCCAAAATTAAATCTAGAATCAGCTTCCTATTGCTGCTAGGTAAAGCCCCGCCTCATCTCAGCTCACTGGTCACCATAGCAGCACCCACACATAGCACGCGCTCCAGCAGGTATATCTCACTGGTCACCCCCCAAGCCAATTCCTCCTTTGGCTGCCTTTCCTTCAAGTTCTCTGCTGCCAATGACTGGAACAAACTGCAAAAATCACTGAAGCTGGAGACTCATTTGTCCCTCACTAGCTTTAAGCACCAGCTGTCAGAGCAGCTCACATATCACTGCACCTGTACATAGCCCATCTGTAAACAGCCCATCCAACTACCGCATCCCCATACTGTATTTATTTATTTATCTTTCTCCTTTGCACATCTACCATTCCGGTGTTTAATTGCTATATTGTAATTACTTCGCCACCATGGCCTATTTATTGCCTTTACCTCCCTTATCTTACCTAATTTGCACACACTGTATATAGACTTTAAATATATATATATTTTCCTACTGTATTATTGACTGTATGTTTGTTTATTCCATGTGTAACTCTGTTGTATGTGTCAATCTGCTGTGCTTTATTTTGGCCAGGTCACAGTTGTAAATGAGAACTAGTTCTCAACTAGCCTACCTGGTTATATAAAGGTGAAATAAAATGTAAAAAATAAAAATGGCTCTCATGAGGACCATCACAGGAAAAGGAAGACCCAGAGTTATCTCTGCTGCAGAGGATAAGTTAATTAGAGTTACCAGCCTCAGAAATTGCAGCCCAAATAAATGCTTCAGAGTTTAAATAACGGACACATCCCAACATCAACTGTTCAGAGTAGACTGTTTAAATCAGGCCATGGTTCAATTGCTGCAAAGAACCCACTACTAAAGGACACCAATAATAAGAAGAGACTTGCTTGGGCCAAGAAACCTGAGCAATGAATATTAAACCGGTGGAAATCTGTCCATTTGGTCTGTGTCCAAATTTCAGATTTTTGGTTCCAACCGCCGTGTCTTTGTGAGACGCAGAGTTGGTGAACGGATGATCTCCGCATGGAGGAGGAGGTGTGTGTGCTTTGCTGGTAACACTATCAGTGATTTATTTAAAACTCAAGGCAAGCTTAACCAGCATGGCTACCAAGGGCATTCTGCAGCGATGCAGCTGAAGTCGGAAGTTTACATACACTTAGATTGGAAATATTAAAACTTGTTTTTCAGCCAATCCACAATTTCTTGTTAACAAACTATAGTTTTGGCAAGCCGGTTAGGACATCTACTTTGTGCATGACACAAGTAATTTTTCCAACAATTGTTTACAGACAGATTATTTCACTTATAATTCACTGTATCACAATTCCAATGGGTCAGAAGTTTATATACACTAAGTTGACTGTGCCTTTAAACAGCTTGGAAAATTCCAGAAAATTATGTCATGGCTTTAGATGCTCCTAATAGGTTAATTGACATCATTTGAGTCAATTGGAGGTGTACCTGTGGATGTATTTCAAGGCCTGCCTTCAAACTCAGTGCCTCTTCGCTTGACATCATGGGAAAACCAAAAGAAATCAGCCAAGATATCAGAAAAGACATTGTAGACCTCCACATGTCTGGTTCATCCTTGGGAGCAATTTCCAAACGCCTGAAGGTACCACGTTCATCTGTACAAACAATAGTATGCAAGTATTAACACATGGGACCACGCAGCCGTCATACCGCTCAGGAAGGAGACACGTTCTGTCTCCTAAGATGAACGTGCTTTGGTGCGAAAAGTGTGAATCAATCCCAGAACAACAGCAAAGGACCTTGTGAAGATGCTTTAGGAAACAGGTACAAAAGTATCTATATCCACAATAAAAATTAGTCCTATATCGACATAACCTGAATGGCCGCTCAGCAAGGAAGAAGCAACTGCTCCAAAACAGCCATAAACAAAAAGCCAGACTATGGTTTGCAACTGCACATGGGGACAAAGATTGTACTTTCTGGAGAAATGTCCTCTGGTCTGATGAAACAAAAATAGAACTGTTTGGCCATAATGACCAACGTTATGTTTGGAGGAAAAAGTGGGAGGCTTGAATGCCGAAGAACACCATCCCAGACATGAAGCATCATGTTGTGGGGGTGCTTTGCTGCAGGAGGGACAGCTGCACTTCACAATATAGATGGCAACGTGAGGAAGGAAAATGATGTAGATATATAGAAGCAACATCTCAAGACATCCATCAGGAAGTTAAAGCTTGGTTGCAAATGGCTCTTCCAAATGGACAATTACCCCAAGCAAATATTTCCAAAGTTGTGGCAAAATGACCTAAGGACAACAAAGTCAAGGTATTGGAGTGGCCATCACAAAGCCCTAACCTCAATCCTATAGAAAATGTATGGGCAGAACTGAAAAAGCGTGTGTGGGCAAGGAGGCTTACAAACCGGACTTATTGTGGGAAGCTTGTGGAAGTCTACCCGAAAAGTTTGACCCAAATTAAACCATTTAAAGGCAATGCTACCAAATACTAATTGAGTGCATGTACACTTCTGATCCACTGGGAATATGATGAAAGAAATAAAAGCTGAAATAAATATTATTCGGACATTTCACATTCTTAAAATAAAGTGGCGATCCTAACTGACCTAAGACAAGGACATTTTGCTATGATTAAATATGAGGAATTGTAAAAAAAAAAAAAAAACTGTTTTAAATGTATTTGCCTAAGGTGTATGTAAACTTCTGACTTCAACTGTACTTCATTCCATCTGGCTTGCGCTTAGTGGGACTATCATTTGTTTTTCAACAGGACAATGACCCAACACACCTCCAGGCTGTGTACAGGCTATTTGACCAAGAAGGAGAGTGATGGAGTGCTGCATCAGAGGTCCTGGCCTCCACAATCCCCCGACCTCAACCCAATTGAGATGGTTTGGGATGAGTTGGACCGCAGATGAAGCAAAAGCAGCCAACTCAGCATATGTGGGAACTCCTTCAAGACGGTTGGAAAAGCATTCAAGGTGAAGCTGGTTGAGAGAATGCCAAGAGTGTGCAAAGCTGTCATCAAGGCAAAGGGTGGCTATTTGAAGAATCTCAAATATGAAATATATTTTCATTTGTTTAACACTTGTTTGGTTACTACATGATTCCATATGTGTTATTTCATAGTTTTGATGTGTTCACTGTTAATGTAGAAAATAGTCAAAATAAAGAAAAACCCTTGAAAGAGTAGGTGTGTCCAAACGTTTGACTGTGCGTGTGTTGTGTGTGTGTGTACAGTACCGTTGAAAAGTTTGGGGTCACTTAGAAATGTCCTTGTTTTTGAAAAGCACATTATCCTTTAAATTAACATCAAATTGATCAGAAATACAGTGCTTGTAAATATCTATTCTAGCTGGAAATGCCTAATTTTTTATGGAAAATCTACATAGGCGTACAGAGACCCATTATCAGCAACCATCACTCCTGTTTTCCAATGGCAAGTTGTGTTAGCTTATCCAAGTTTATCATTTTAAAAGGCTTATTGATCATTAGAAAACCCTTTTGCAATTATTTTAGCACAGCTGAAAACTGTTCTGCTGATTAAAGAAGCAATAAAACTGGCCTTCTTTAGACTAGTTGTGTATTCGGAGCATCAGCATTTGTGGGTTCGATTACAGGCTCAAAATGGCTAGGAACAAAGACTTTCTTCTGAAACTTGTCAGTCTATTCTTGTTCTAAGAATTGAAGGCTATTCCATGCGAGAAATTGCCAAGAAACTGAAGATCTCGTACAACGCTGTGTACTACTCCCTTCACAGAACAGCGCAAACTGGCTTTAACCAGAATATAAAGAGGAGTGGGAGGCCCCGGTGCACAACTGAGCAAGAGGACAAATATATTAGAGTGTCTAGTTTGAGAAACAGACTGCTCACAAGTCCTCAACTGGCAGCTTCATTAAATAGTACCTGCAAAAAACACCCATCTCAATGTCTACAGTGAAGAGGCGACTCTGGGATGCTGGCCTTCTAGGCAGAGTTGCAAAGAAAAAGCCATATCTCAGACTGGCCAATAAAAAGTAAAGATTAAGATGGGCAAAAGAACACAGACACTGGACAGAGGAACTCTGCCTAGAAGGCCAGCATCCCTGATTTAGTATGACTAGCTTGCTAAAGGTTTGCCTGCATTGTTTAAATGTCGATTAATAGTGGAGCGATATGTAAACACTCCGAATTTTCTGTGAAAATATTAAGTAACTAATGTTAGGGAAGCAAAAGTAGCATATTTCACTATGGACTAAGCTAACAGGTTCATTTCCACCACTCACGGACTACACCCACCTTCCTTTGTGAAAAATTGGGTGACACATAACCTGCCCAGGGACTGCGGTTGAAAATGAGCTGGCTGGCTAAAACCGGCACTTTTACTGAAACGTTGATTAATGTGCACTGTCCCTGTAAAAATAAAATTAAAATAAAAAATAAACATACTGTCGCCCTTTTCTCTCTCCTGTCTTTTTTTTAGTTTATGGAAGCCAGATTTTTCTTTAGGAAGCGAGACATGATACTCTTCACTCACTGCTAGCAAGTACCTTTCCCGCACAGTTTGGGGGCAGGACAGAACCATTTCATGTAAACAGAGGCTCTCTGGATGTTTACTTTTAGCCAAAAACAAGAAAATAAAAATAAACTGTTAGTTTTATTTGTACATTGTAAATAAAATATTATATTAATGATGATAGGTACATTTTTTTCAATATTAAATTATTAACCTCATGTTCTAATAATTTTTTAGGGCCCCTGTCAGTCACAGGCCCTTAGAATCATCTTAACTTTCCCCCCCTATACGGCGTCCCTGCACACACACAGACACACAGCCATGACTCTCTCTCATGTTATCTCCTAGGTGAATAAGGAGCGTCTATACCTGCCTCTGAAGCTGGGACCAGGGAAGGTCCACATCTTCACCTTCGGCATGCAGCTGGTGTTGGAGACGGACTTTGGCCTGAAGGTAGCCTTCGACTGGAACACCCTGCTCCTGCTCACGCTGCCCAGAAGCCTCTACAACGCAACCTGCGGCCTGTGCCAGGGCATGCCACTCTCCTCTCCTCCCACCTTCACCACCAACGACTGGGGCATGGCCTGGGCCGATCGGGACACCTTCTGCCAGGTAGGCTGCGGCGACTCGTGCCCACGTTGTGGATTGGTCGAGAGAGGCCTCGGCGCCGTCGACGCCCCTCTCCTTGTCACGGATGCCAACGTGGAAGATGGGGCCCAAAATGTTGAGGGAGGAGGCATCAATGTTGAAGGCGGGGGCTACACGGGAATCCGATTCCACCTGGGTGACGGGCTGTACGTGTTTGTGGAGCCCGAGGCAGTGCGTCTGTGCGGGCTGATCGCGGACCGCGGTGGTGTGTTTGCACGCTGTCACAGCAAGGTGGCGCCAGCATTCTTTTACCAGAGCTGTCTGCAGGACACGTGCCTGGACCAGGGCGCCCCAGAAACTATTTGCAACTGGCTGCAGATCTACACCAGCACATGCCAGACCCAGGGGGTGCGCGTGTTAGGCTGGAGAAGTGACACGCCCTGTGGTGAGCACAATAATAATTGAGGCTCACATGGGACTACACTTCAATAGAAATAGCTTACTAGATAATAATAACTTATACTTTCTCAAAGGTTACATGGAGTTTGTCATATTATTAAGGAAGAGATTAAGGTAAATGAAAAAAGGTTTATCATGTCTGTCTAGTGCGCTACTGTACATAAGGAATAGGGTGCCATTTTGGTCTTAACCCACATCTTCGTTGAGGACATGATTAATTTTCTCCTTCCTCAGTGCTGACATGCCCAGCCAACAGCCACTACTCTGGCTGCATGTCAGTGTGCCAGCCGCAGTGTGCCCCAGCCCGAGGCCAGAGGGAGTGCACCCAGGACTGTGTGGAGGGCTGTCAGTGTGACCAGGGCTACGTCCTCAACGGCAAAGGCTGCATCCTGCCCCAGAACTGTGGCTGCTACACAGACGGCAAGTACTATGAGGTGAGTCAATCACACAGAGTAGTCTCTCTCCACAGACAATCATATACTGTTCACCTGACATGGTACCAGCAAACAAAAAGTTCCCAGAAAATACGTTAGGTCACGACAAATGTTCTCATAACACAAAAACTGTCCAGCTGTGCGGATGTTTATTGTGAGCGGACCAAGTAATTGGGCGTCACTCTAAAGCGGGAAGGTGGAATAAACGAGTCAGGAGTAGGTTTTCTTGATTGAACACAGTTCTCTATTGAGGGCATTTGGTCAACACAAACACTCCAACATAATCAATGAAAATCTTCCAAGGAACAACATACATCTTCTTCTCCAGATGAAACAGGAACACAATAGGCTTATCTTTAAACTACAACAAAAAGTCACGGGATTGTCACCGTCTTAGTGGTTCTTCCTGGATAGCTCCTCTCTCTCAGTGGCCATCTTCCAGAGATAGTTTCCCCCCCTCTCTCTGCTGGTTCCATTCTCTCTCTTATAGGGGAAGGAGAGTATGTCATTAGTACCGTCAGCTGTGCTTAATTGCCTCTGGTTACCTTGTCTCCCATGCCTTGTTGGGCTACTATCCATGAGCCCAGCCTGCCCTCTGGTGGTCCTTCCACATTATAGAATGTTTCTTTTAAGTGTTCCCAGAACATTTAATTTGGTTATGGGAACAGTGTGGGTATATTACAAGAGAGAGGTTACTAAAAAAACTAAATAGGCTCAGTTGTGATGAGATTCATACAATGTTTAAAGAAAAATTCCACCCCAAAACTATCTTTTGGTATTTGTTTCCTTAGTCCTTTGTTGATATAGTCCCAACATGTTTTGCATGCCAGCAATCAAGTTTTCAAGACATAACTTTCAAAATACCGAAATACAGCCGGTATGATGCATTTTGCATCATATGACACAAACTACCACATCATATGACACAAACTACCACATCATATGACACAAAATGCATCATACCGGCTGTATTTCTATACATGTTCGTGAGAGTCTCAGCTTTTCCTAGATAGCTTTTAATAGTTTGTATCTCAAACCATTCAGACTCGACAGACGTTTTTGTAAAATAAAAGACCTGGCCTAGCCCCTTCGGTATCTGCCCTTGTCTCACAAAGACCACTCTAGCAGCCCCTGTTAATCACACAGACTAATGGTTGATATCTACGGAGGCAGACGAAATAGACAAATCCAATAGTATAACCCAGTCTGTAGCTCAAACTGTAGTACACACGATCGTCTGTAGTTTAAAAGTGGTTAGAAGTCCTAAATCATGCTGGCATTATGGTGGGACTCATTGGGTCCCTCTGCACCACCATGGGATATCTGTATTGCAGTGTTCATTCAGGCTAATATGGTCAATCAGGACATAGAACATCATTTTTTTGTTATTAAGATGTTCCCATCCTCTTCACATGCTGTGTACTTGTAAAACTGTATTTGATGATTCCCTTTCTCCATCACATGTTGAAAGTATTATAAAATTGGATTTGAGTTTGATTGAGCTTCCTTTAAAGTGACTTGAATTCTTGCGAATTCATATGCTTCTTAAATACAGGCTCCAAACCATCAAACTAAATAAGAAAATAATTGGACCTTTTCTTATAAAAGCAAAAGCCATTCTGAAATATATAAAAACATATTGATGTTCAATGCAATAATCTTTTATTGATTTAAAGGTCCAATGCAACTGTTTTAATCTTAATATCAAATCATTTTGGGGTAACAATTAAGTACTTTACTGTTATTGTTTTCAATTAAAATTGTGAACACAACAAAAAATACAATAGCAAAGAGAAAAATCATAATATGCAGTGTTACAGTACACAGCATGTGAAGAGAATGGGAACATTTGAATAATTCAGAAAATGTGTTCTGTGTCCTGATAGACCATATTAGACTGAAAAAATCCTGCAAGGACAAAGATATCCACTGGTGGTGAAGAGGGTTAATGATCTAGTTGGAGATCCTAATATTACAGGTTCAATCCCACATATTTTTTAACCATGTTTCATTAAAAACAAAACAACAGTGAAGTTGAGGCACAGATATCCTCTACTGAAAGAGAGGATGTCTTTATTTGGTCCAGACTAGGTGTTATGTCAGCATTCTTATAGGAATGTCTTTTGTAACCTAGCTTTAATTTTTAGGAACGTTACCACAACAAAGCACATCTCTTATCAAATCAAATAAAAAAAATCAATCAAATTTTATTTGTCACATACACATGGTTAGCAGATGTTAATGCGAGTGTAGCGAAATGCTTGTGCTTCTAGTTCCGACAATGCAGTGATAACCAACAAGTAATCTAACTAACAATTCCAAAACTACTGTCTTATACACAGTGTAAGGGGATAAAGAATATGTACATAAGGATATATGAATGAGTGATGGTACAGAGCAGCATACAGTAGATGGTATCGAGTACAGTATATACATATGAGATGAGAATGTAGACAAAGTAAACAAAGTGGCATAGTTAAAGTGGCTAGTGATACATGTATTACATAAGGATGCAGTCGATGATGTAGAGTACAGTATATACGTATGCATATGAGATTAATAATGTAGGGTAAGTAACATTATATAAGGTAGCATTGTTTAAAGTGGCTAGTGATATATTTACAACATTTCCCATCAATTCCCATTATTAAAGTGGCTGGAGTTGGGTCAGTGTCAATGACAGTGTGTTGGCAGCAGCCACTCAATGTTAGTGGTGGCTGTTTAACAGTCTGATGGCCTTGAGATAGAAGCTGTTTTTCAGTCTCTCGGTCCCAGCTTTGATGCACCTGTACTGACCTCGCCTTCTGGATGATAGCGGGGTGAACAGGCAGTGGTTCGGGGTGGTTGATGTCCTTGATGATCTTTATGGCCTTCCTGTAACATCGGGTGGTGTAGGTGTCCTGGAGGGCAGGTAGTTTGCCCCCGGTGATGCGTTGTGCAGACCTCACTACCCTCTGGAGAGCCTTACGGTTGAGGGCGGAGCAGTTGCCGTACCAGGCGGTGATACAGCCCGCCAGGATGCTCTTGATTGTGCATCTGTAGAAGTTTGTGAGTGCTTTTGGTGACAAGCCAAATTTCTTCAGCCTCCTGAGGTTGAAGAGGCGCTGCTGCGCCTTCTTCACGACGCTGTCAGTGTGAGTGGACCAATTCAGTTTGTCTGTGATGTGTATGCCGAGGAACTTAAAACTTGCTACCCTCTCCACTACTGTTCCATCGATGTGGATAGGGGTGTTCCCTCTGCTGTTTCCTGAAGTCCACAATCATCTCCTTAGTTTTGTTGACGTTGAGTGTGAGGTTATTTTCCTGACACCACACTCCGAGGGCCCTCACCTCCTCCCTGTAGGCCGTCTCGTCGTTGTTGGTAATCAAGCCTACCACTGTTGTGTCGTCCGCAAACTTGATGATTGAGTTGGAGGCGTGCGTGGCCACGCAGTCGTGGGTGAACAGGGAGTACAGGAGAGGGCTCAGAACGCACCTTGTGGGGCCCCGTGTTGAGGATCAGCGGGGAGGAGATGTTGTTGCCTACCCTCACCACCTGGGGGCGGCCCGTCAGGAAGTCCAGTACCCAGTTGCACAGGGCGGGGTCGAGACCCAGGGTCTCGAGCTTGATGACGAGCTTGGAGGGTACTATGGTGTTGAATGCCGAGCTGTAGTCGATGAACAGCATTCTCACATAGGTATTCCTCTTGTCCAGGTGGGTTAGGGCAGTGTGCAGTGTGGTTGAGATTGCATCGTCTGTGGACCTATTTGGGCGGTAAGCAAATTGGAGTGGGTCTAGGGTGTCAGGTAGGGTGGAGGTGATATGGTCCTTGACTAGTCTCTCAAAGCACTTCATGATGACGGAAGTGAGTGCTACGGGGCACACTGTACTCACACTGTTCCCAAAGCCTAATTAAATGTTTTGAGAACCTTTTCTGTTAACATTTTTGCAACATTATATTTGTATTTTGTGCACACTAATACAAACATAATTTGAATGTCAGCACATCTGGATAGGTTCCCATAACACTAAAACTATCTCTTGTCATATCCCCAAAATGTTCCCACAACCTAAAGAAACTTTTTACAAACTTTTAAAGAACATACAACATTTGGTCTTGGAACATTCTTTTAACACTAGGTGAATAAAAGGCTAAAAAAATATATGTTGGCCATTCCTGTATAATCTGCACAACTCAACAGTTTTTTGTGTTTTGGGAACATATATTTTGTGATGTCCCCACAATGTTCCCAACAGACTCTTCCCACAACCTAATGAAAAATCAGGGCACTTTTAAGGAACAGACTAAATGTGTTCTGGGAATGTTATTGCAACATAAGGAGAATGTTTTATAAAAACATTATGATCATCATCATGACTAAACAGTTTTTGTGCTTTGAGAAAATTTGCTGGGAACTTTCGCAGAACAAATTTTGGTTGGCTGGGAAAATGTTACTGGTACATTGTTTTTACACTTCTTGGAAACCTAATGAGAACTTTGGGGGAAGGTTCTGTGGTGGTTGTTGTTACAGAACATTTTAGTGAATGTCAGGAGATATCTTATTTAAAACATTTTTATTTTGTATTTTCATCAAAAACATTATTAGAATGTTTTGGGGATGTTATCATCTTAATGTTAGATAAAACCCCAACTAGAGCTTAATGGGAATCTTAGCTAATGTTCTGGGAATGCTCCCAGTATTCTGGGTAGTTAGCTTGAGATTTCAATTATGTTTGGAGAGAGTACACAGACACTACTTAATGCAATTAATTGTCTGTTGTGTGAACTGAACATTATGGAATGGTATTCAGCCTTTGAAATCCTCACCTAGAGGTTTAAATATTGTAAAATTAAAACTGCACATACAGTGCTTTCAGAAAGTATTCACATCCCTTGACTTTTTCCAAATTTTGTTGTGTTACAGCCTGAATTTAAAATTGATTACATTTAGATTTTGTGTCACTGACCTACATGCAAAACTCCATAATGTCAAAGTTGAACCTTTATTATTAAAAATTAAAAGCTTAATTTCTTGAGTTAATAAGTAATTGAACCCCTTTGTTATTTACATTTACATTTACATTTATGTCATTTAGCAGACGCTCTTATCCAGAGCGACTTACAAATTGGTGCGTTCACCTTAAGACATCCAGTGGAACAGCCACTTTACAATAGTGCATCTAAATCTTTTAAGGGGGGTGAGAAGGATTACTTTATCCTATCCTAGGTATTCCTGAAAGAGGTGGGGTTTCAGGTGTCTCCGGAAGGTCGTGATTGACTCCGCTGTCCTGGCGTCGTGAGGGAGTTTGTTCCACCATTGGGGGGCCAGAGCAGCGAACAGTTTTGACTGGGCTGCGCGGGAACTGTACTTCCTCAGTGGTAGGGAGGCGAGCAGGCCAGAGGTGGATGAACGCAGAGCCCTTGTTTGGGTGTAGGGCCTGATCAGAGCCTGGAGGTACTGAGGTGCCGTTCCCCTCACAGCTCCGTAGGCAAGCACCATGGTCTTGTAGCGGATGCGAGCTTCAACTGGAAGCCAGTGGAGAGAGCGGAGGAGCGGGGTGACGTGAGAGAACTTGGGAAGGTTGAACACCAGACGGGCTGCGGCGTTCTGGATGAGTTGTAGGGGTTTAATGGCACAGGCAGGGAGCCCAGCCAACAGCGAGTTGCAGTAATCCAGACGGGAGATGACAAGTGCCTGGATTAGGACCTGCGCCGCTTCCTGTGTGAGGCAGGGTCGTACTCTGCGGATGTTGTAGAGCATGAACCTACAAGAACGGGCCACCGCCTTGATGTTAGTTGAGAACGACAGGGTGTTGTCCAGGATCACGCCAAGGTTCTTAGCGCTCTGGGAGGAGGACACAATGGAGTTGTCAACCGTGATGGCGAGATCATGGAACGGGCAGTCCTTCCCCGGGAGGAAGAGCAGCTCCGTCTTGCCGAGGTTCAGCTTGAGGTGGTGATCCGTCATCCACACTGATATGTCTGCCAGACATGCAGAGATGCGATTCGCCACCTGGTCATCAGAAGGGGAAAGGAGAAGATTAATTGTGTGTCGTCTGCATAGCAATGATAGGAGAGACCATGTGAGGTTATGACAGAGCCAAGTGACTTGGTGTATAGCGAGAATAGGAGAGGGCCTAGAACAGAGCCCTGGGGGACGCCAGTGGTGAGAGCGCGTGGTGAGGAGACAGATTCTCGCCACGCCACCTGGTAGGAGCGACCTGTCAGGTAGGACGCAATCCAAGCGTGGGCCGCGCCGGAGATGCCCAACTCGGAGAGGGTGGAGAGGAGAGGCTTGTTATGGCAAGCCTAAATAAGTTCAGGAGTAAAAATGTGTTTAACAACTCACATAATAATTTGCATGAACTCCCTCTGTGTGCAATAATAATGTCTAACATGATTTTTGAATGACTACCTCATCTCTGTACCCCACACATACAATTATCTATAAGGTCCCTCAGTTTAGCAGTAAATTTCAAACACAGATTCAACCACAAGACAAGGGAGGTTTTCCAATGCCTCACAAAGAAGGGCACCTATTGGTAGATGGGTAAAAAGCAGACATTGAATATCCGTTTGAGCATGGTGAAGTTATTAATTACACTTTGTATGGTGTATCAATAAACCCAGTCACTACAAAGACACAGGCATTCTTCCTAACTCAGTTGCCGGAGAGGAAGAAAACCGTTCAGGGATTTCTCCATGAGGCCAATGGTGACTTTAAAATAGTTACAGAGTTGAATGCCTGTGATAGGAGAAAACTGAGGATGGACCAACAACATTGTAGTTACTCCACAATACTAACCTAATTGAAAATAAGGAAGGCTGCACAGAATACAAATCTTCCAAAACATGCATCCAGTTTGCATCATGGCACTAAAGTAATAATGCAAATAAATGTGGCAAAGCAATTCACATTTTTTCCTGAATAAAAAGTGTTATGTTTGAGGAAATTCCAATACAAAGCATTTTTTATTTTTTATTTTACCTTTATTTAACTAGGCAAGTCAGTTAAAGAACAAATTCTTATTTTCAATGATGGCCAAGGAACAGTGGGTTAACTGCCTTGTTCAGGGGCAGAACGACATATTTTTACCTTGTCAGCTTGGGGATTTGATCTTGAAACCTTTCGGTTACTAGTCCAACGCTCTAACCACTAGGTCTACCTGCCGCATTACTGAGTACCACTCTCCATATTTTCAAGAATAGTGTTGGCTGCATCATGTTATGGGTATGCTTGTAATCATTAAGGACTGGGGAGTTTTTTCAGGATAAAGAAACGGAATGGAACTAAGCACAGTCAAAATCCTAGATGAAAACCTGGTTCAGTCTGCTCTTCACCAGACACTGGGAGATAAATTCCTTTTTCAGCAGGACAATAACATAAAACACAAGACCAAATCTATGCTGGAGTTGCTTACCAAGAAGACTGTGAATGTTCCTGCATGACCAAGTTACAGTTTTGACTTAAATCTACTTCAAAATCTATGGCAAGACCTGAAAATTGTTGTCTAGCAATGATCAACAACTAATTTGACAGAGCTTGAAGAATTTTGAAAAGAATAATGTGAAACTGTTGCACAATCCAGGTGTGGAAAGCTCTTAGAGACATACCCAGAAACAGTCACAGCTGTAATCGCTGCCAAAGGTGCTTCTACAAGGTATTGACTCAGGGGTGTGAATACTTAAGTCAATTAGATATTTCTGTATTTCACATTCAATACATTTGAAAACATTTCTAAAAACATGTTTTCACTCTGTCAGTATCGGGTAATATGTGTAGATAAAAAAAACAAATTTAAGTCATCCATTTTGAATTCAGGTTGTAACACAAAACATTTAGGAAAATTCAAGGGGTATGAATACTTTCTGAAGGCACTGTATTGTCATAACTTATGTTCCTCTTCGCCAGCCCAAACAGCTGTTCTGGAATGGCGACTGCACCAAGCGCTGCCAGTGCATCGGCCGCAACCTCATCCAGTGCGACCCGCGCCGCTGCAAAGCCGAGGAGGAGTGTGCCCTGCACCACGGTGTGCGTGGCTGCTTTGCCCGGCGCTCGCAGCACTGCGTGGCATCCGGCGGTGGTGTCTTCAGGACCTTTGACGGGGCGTCCTTGCGCCTGCCTGCCTCCTGCTCCTTCGTGCTGTCCACCAACTGCCACAAGCTACCTGACCTCTCCTTCCAGCTCATCGCCAACTTCGACAAGTGGAGCACGCCAAACCTCACCACCATCTCCCACGCATACCTCTATATCAACGAGGAGAATATACTGATTTCCGGGAGCACTGTGAAAGTGAGGAGAAAAGAGGGATAGAGATGGATGGTAGATAGATTAATAGATGAATTAATACATGGATGGATGGATGAGTTTTAGCATCACTTTATAATGTTTATTACGAAAAGAATGCATGTGGAATGTGTGTGTTTGTATTAGTTTGAAGTTAGATGGTGAGTTATGTGTATAGTTATTTTTTTATGTGTACTTAGTCTCACCACGTCAATGCGCACATGAATCTTCGCTATCTCATCCTCCTAACCAGGTGAACGGCACACCCGTATCGGTGCCATTCGTCACGGGTTTAATGACACGCGTCTCCACGTCGGAGGGCTTCCTGGTCATCGACACACCACAGGACATCCAGGTGCGCTACAACCGCTTCAACACGCTTAGTATCACCATGGGTCAGCGGCTGCAAAACAAGGTTTGTTGTTTTCCTTATGGTTGTAGAGCATTATATACGCTTTATGTAATGCATTATATGGTTATTGTAAAGCGTCTTTAGGTTTTAGAAAATAACTGTGAGAGCTATAAAAGAGCTATATATTATTATTATTAAGGTGTGTGGCCTTTGTGGCAACTTCAACGGAGACCCCACTGACGATTACATCACCTCCCGCGGGAAGCCAGCCATCAGCGCCCTGGAGCTGGCCCAGAGCTGGAAGACCAATGGCATGCAGAACAGGTGAATTGGAGAGGAGGCATGGGAAGGGGTGACATGGAAGAGATAGACAGTTGTTAAATTGACAGTAACATTTTAAAAAATGTTTTCGCTTATCACACCTAGGATTTTGTGGCTTCCTCCAAGCTGTTTTTAAATTTGTTTGCTGGTTATTTGTCAGTGTCCAGAATCTTCTCGGATTTCTGGAGAATGTTGTGGTGCTAGTTTAAACAGATTTGTGCATTCAAAAGCATGGATGGATCTTCCCATCTCAACCTCTTATCTCCCATCTCTTCACCCTCTCCCCAGCTGTGACGAGACCCAGTACGTGGCACTGGCCCAGTCATGCGAGAACACGGCCGTGCTTGGCCTCCAGGGCGAGGAGGGGTGCCAGAAGCTCACCCAAATGAAGGGCTTCTTCCAGCCCTGCCACGGCCTGCTGGACCCCAGGCCATTCTACCAGTCCTGCTACCTGGACGGCTGCTACAACCACCGCAAGGCCCAGGTGTGCGGCTCGCTCGCTGCCTATGGCGAGGCCTGCCGCTCCCTGGGCACGCTCACAACAAAATGGATTGCGCAGGAGAACTGCTGTAAGGGCACGGGATGGGGACGGTCATGGGGGCATGGTGGAAAGAATGGCTTTCTGGAGGAGGGGTATAAAGGGAGGCACGATGGTGAATAGGTACCAATTTGTGCAGTTTGATAAAATTGTATTTAGAACACTAAGAGTTCTAAGAGTTCTGCAGGGGTAAGTCCTTGGACCATTATTGTTCCTACTAAGCTGTACATGCTACCAATGGGCGATGTAACACACAAACATATTTTGCAATGGCTCTCATTGTTTCAAACTTGAGCTACAGTGCCTTCAGAAGCTACTCAAACCCCATAACTTATTCTACATTTTGTTGTTACAGCCTGAATTCAAAAATGGATTACATTAAAAAAAAAATCTCACCCACCTACACAAATAGTAAATTGAAAACATATTTTTAGAAATGTTAGCAAATTTATTGAAAATAAAATATAGAAAAATCTGATTTGCATAAGTATTCACACCCCTGGGACAATACTTTGTAGAAGCACCTTTGGCGGCGATAACGGTTTTGAGTCGTCTTGGGTATGTCTTTATCAGCTTTGCACATCTGGATTTAGGGATTTTCTCCCATTCTTCCTTGTAGATTTTCTCAAGCTCTGTTAAATTAGATGGGGAGCATAAGTGAACAGCAATCTTCAAGTCTTTCCACAGATATTTAATGGGATTCAAGTCTGGGCTTTGGCTGGGCTACCCTAGGACTGTTTTGGCTGTATGCTTGGGGTCAATGTCCTGTTGGAACATATACTAAACAAAAATATAAATGCAACATGGAACAATTTTTACAGTTTACAGTTTATATAAGGAAATCAGTCTATTGAAAATAATTCATTAGGCCCCAATCTATGGATTTCATATGACTGGGAATACAGATATGCATTTGTTGATCACAGATGCCTGTAAAAAAAAGTAGGAGCGTGGATCAGAAAACAGGTCACCTCATGCAGTCTAGCGTGACCACCATTTACATCTCCTTCGAATAGAGTTGATCAGGCTGTTGATTGTGGCCTGTGTAATGTTGTACCAGTGAAATACGCTGTTGTACAGGTCGATCCAGAGAATCCCAAACATGCTCAATGGGTGACATGTCTGGTGAGTATGCAGGCCAAGGAAGAACTGGGAAATGTTCAGCTTCCAGGAATTGTATACAGATCCTTGCGACATGGGGCCGTGCATTATCACGCTGAAACATGAGGTGATGGTAAAGGATGAATGGCATGACAATGGGCCTTAGGATCTCGTCACGGTATCTCTGTGCATTCAAACTGCCATCAATAAAATACAATTGTGTTCATTATCTGTAGTTTATGCCTGCCCATACCAGAACCATGGAGCACTCTGTTCTCAACATTGGCATCAGCAAATTGCTCGCCCACGCGACTCCATACAAGTGGTCTGCGGCTGTGAGGCAGGTTGGACGAACTGTCAAATTCTCTTTAAAAAACTTATGGTATAGAAATTAACATAAGGTTTTCTGGCAACAGAGAATGTGTTGTGTGACAAAACTGCACATTTTAGATTGGCCTTGTATTGTCCCCAGCACAAGGTGCACCTGTGTAATGAGCATGCTGTTTAATCATGTTCTTGATATACCACACCTGTCAGGTGGGTGGATTATCTTTGCAAAGGAGAAATGCTCACTGACAGGGATGTAAACATATTTGCACAAAATTTGAGAGAAAGCTTTTTTGTGCATATGGAACATTTCTGCTATCTTTTATTTCAGCTCATGAAACATTGGATTTATATTTTTTATTTTTTGTTCAGTGTAAATCTTCGCCCCGGTCTAAGGTCATTTGCACTCTGAATCATCATCTCATCAATGATTTGCCTGTATTTGGTTCCATTCATTGTACCCTCTATCCTTACCAGTCTCCCAGTCCCTGCTGCTGAAAAGCATCCCCATAGCATGATGCTGCCACCACCACGCTTCACAGTAGGGATGGTGTTAGACTGTTAGACAGGTAATGAGTTGTGCAAAGTTAAGGAACATTTTTGTCTCCTCAGACCACAGAATCTTTTGCCTTTATGGTCTGTCTTTCACATGACTGTTTGCATACTCCAGACGATCAAAGGAAATTGGATGCACCTGAGCTCAATTTGTAACATCATAGCCAAGCGGTGTTAATACTTTATATCCTTTTCAATACATTTGCAAAAATGTCCAAAAATTACTTTGTCATTATGGGTTATGTCATTATGTCTAGATGGGTGAGATAAAAATACATTTGATCTATTTTAAATTCCGTCTGTAACACAACAAAATGTGCAATAAGTCAAAGGATATTAATACTGAAGGCACTTTATATACAGGTAACTTGAACTTGGAGCATGTGTTAATGACTGGGTGGTTTGCAGGAAAATGTTTGTTACATTTATAAAACATAGCATTAGGCTCTTCAAGAATAACAGTCAGTACAATTGGTTGGATGAGGTGGTGTGACAGCTAACATTGTGCCTGGATCTGTCTTTAGCAGAATGGATCTACGACCCCTGTGCAGGAGAGATCTGCACCAACAACACGTGTGAGCAGGAAAACGGGGGAGACCTGTGTGGCTGCCCCGAGCTGCCCAACAACGCTGGGGGTGAGTGTGTGGAGGGAGGGAGGGGAGGGGAGTCAGGGAAGGGGGATGAGCGAGGGGGTGGTGGTAATCGTTAGGCTATACAGGATAAATATATATTTTATCTCTATTTTTAATCTTAATAATGAATTTATCCAGCTCAGTCTTATTTTGATCAAATCTTTTACAAGAATACATTGGTCGTGTTCGTTAGGAACACCATTAGCTGTTGGGAAAGCAGCAGCTACACTTCCTGGGGTCCATGCAAAACATGAAACACTGCATAATACAGAATATTAATAGACAAGAACAGCTCAAGGACAGAACTACTTGCATCCTGACGTGTTGTATCACTGTCTGGTATGGCAACTGCTCTGCCTCTGACCACAAAACACTACAGAGGGTAGTGCATACGGCCCAGTACATCACCGGGGCCAAGCTTCCTGCCATCCAGGACCTCTATACCAGGCGGTGTAAGAGGAAGGCCCTAAAAATTGTCAGACTCCAGCCACCCTAGTCAAGGACTGTTCTCTCTGCTACCGCACGACAAGCGGTACCGGAGCGCCAAGTCTAGGTCCAAGACGCTTCTAAACAGCATCTACCCCCAAGACATAAGACTCCTGAACATCGAATCAAATGTCTACCCAGACTATTTGCATTGCCTGACCCCCCTCCCCTTCTACGCTGCTGCTACTCTCTGTTATTATCTATGCATAGTCACTTTAATAACTCTACCTACATGTACATATTACCTCGACACCGTTGACATTGACTCTGTACCGGTACCCCATGTATAAAGCCCCACTATTGCTATTTACTGCTGCTCTTTAATTATTTGTTATTCTTATCTCTTACTATTTTTTTGTGGTATTTTCTTAAAACTGCATTGTTGGTTAAGGTTTTTTCAGTAAGCATTTCACTGTAAGGTCTACTACACCTGTTGTATTCAGCGCATGTGACAAATACGATTTGATTTGATTCAAGTTTGAACACGACCCAAGCCCAAGTCTAGCATCTGTATTCAAGTTAGCTACCGTAGTCTTATGATTCTCAACCCCTGTGTTTTCCCACTAGACGAGGATGACATCATCCAGGCAGAGGTGACGTGTAAACACGCCCAGATGGAGGTGTCCATCTCCAAGTGTAAGCTCTTCCAGCTGGGCTTCGAGCGTGAGGACGTGAGGATCAACGACCAGCACTGCCCCGGCATCGAGGGAGAGGACTTCATCTCCTTTCACATCAACAACACTAAGGGCCATTGCGGCTCCATCGTACAGGTAATTAACCACAGATCTAGGATCAGTGGATAATTATTAAAACCTGACCTTAATCATTAGGGATGTGATAATACAGTTGAAGTCGGAAGTGTACATACAGTTAAGTGTACATACACTCAGTTGACTGTGCCTTTAAACAGCTCGGAAAATTACCAAAAATGATGTAATTGCTTTAGAAGGTTCTGATTGACAGGAGGTGTACCTGTGGATGTATTTCAAGGCCTACCTTCAAACTCAGTACCTTTTTGCTTGACATCATGGGAAAATCAATAGAAATCAGCCAAGATCTAAAAAAAAAAAATTGTAGACCACAAGTCTGGTTCATCCTTGGGAGCAATTTCCAAAGGCCTGAAGGTACCACGTTCATCTGTACAAACAATAGTACGCAAGTATAAACACCATGGGACCACGCAGCTGTCATACCGCTCAGGAAGGAGACGTGTTCTGTCTCCTAGAGATGAACGTACTTTGGTGCGAAAAGTTCAAATCAATCCTAGAACAACAGCAAAGAACCTTGTGAAGATGCTGGAGGAAACGGGTACAAAAGTATCTATATCCACAGTAAAACGAGTCCTATATCGACATAACCTGAAAGGCCACTCAGCAAGGAAGAAGCCACTGCTCCAAAACCGCCATAAAAATGCCAGACTACGGTTTGCAACTGCACATGGGGACAAAGATTGTACTTTTTGGAGAAATGTCCTCTGTCCCGATGAAACAGAAATAGAACTGTTATGTTTGGAGGAAAAAGGGGGGGCTTGCAAGCTGAAGAACACCATCCCAACTGTGAAGCACGGGGGTGGCAGCATCCTGTTGTGGGGGTACTTTGCTGCAGGAGGGACTGGTACACTTCACAAAATAGAGGAGGGAAAGTTATGTGGATATATTGAAGCAACATCTCAAGACATCAGTCTTGTTAAAGCTTGGTCGCAAATGGGTCTCCAAATGGACAATTACCCCAAGCAAAGTTGTGGCAAAATGGCATAAGGACAACAAAGTCAAGATATTGGAGTGGCCATTACAAAGCCCTGACCTCAATCCTATAGAACATTTGTGGGCAGAACTGAAAAAGTGTGCGCGAGCAAGGAGGCCTACAAACCTTACTCAGTTTCACCAGCTCTGTCAGGAGGAATGGGACAAAATTCACCCAACTTATTGTGGGAAGCTTGTGGAAGGCTACCTGAAATGTTTGACCCAAGTTAAACAATTTAAAGGCAATGCTACCAAATACTAATTGGGTGTATGTAAACTTCTGACCCACTGGGAATGTGATGAAAGAAATACAAGCTGAAATTAATAATTCTCTCTACTATTATTCTGACATTTCACATTCTTAAAATAAAGTGGTGATCCTAACTGACCTAAGACAGGGATTTCTACTCTGATTAAATGTCAGGAATTGTGAAAAACTAAGTTCAAATGTATTTGGCTAAGGTGTATGTAAACGTCCGACTTCAACTGTGTATCTGACCCTATATCAGTGATCTCCTTCTACATTAACAACACCAGGGGCCACGTGGCTGTAACGTAAAGGTTGCCACAGATCTGTAGTCAGATTATTTTACCTTTAATCATAACTAGTCATTAGGGGGATTGAAAAATATCTGATTCTGGAGTAGTGGTTAGTGCTACTTCCACCTACTGGTGCCAAACACATGCCTTAGGCTTGTGACTCATCACCAAGGGGCAATAGGACTTAATTTTATTGGTGAGAAACTGTATAGCCAATAGGATAAATAGGATAGACCTGTCATTTCCTATCGCAAGGGCCAGTAGGGCTCCATGTTACTGAGGAAATCTCTTCCCCGGCCAATACGCATACTATACTTACTGTAATAATGTTTATTGTCCAGCATATCTGCCATTTTTATTTTCTACCAGTCCAACAGCACACACATCATGTACAAGAACACGGTGTGGATTGAGAGCGTGAACAACACTGGCAACCTCATTACCAGGGACAAGACAATCAACGTGGAGTTTTCCTGCGCCTACGAGCTGGACCTCAAAATATCTCTGGAGACCGTGCTTAGGCCCATGCTCAGGTTAGAGGACCTACTTTTTCTCAACTTTCCCCAAATTCCCAGGTTTTCCAATCTAATCTAAGCAGGAAATCTGGAATCCTCAAATCATAACTTCCTGGGAATTTTGGGAGAGTTAGCAGAATTTTGCAACCCTACTGTGATTGTTTTCAATTAAAATGGTCAAAAAGAAACTAAAATAGCTTCTTGGCAAAGACTAATTTCTCAAGGAAGAATTTTACTAGCACTGTTTGGGAGTGGTCTGAGTGGGAAGGGGAAAACTGAAAACTACCTGTTATTGGCAGAGGTTTGGAACCCTTTTTTCTTATTGGTCTATTAACTAATCTACCACCAGGTAGCTCAAAACTCCATCACACAGGCTGAAATTTCAGGCAGTCTTTTTAAACAGCTTTTACACTAAAAGGGCATTATCATTTCACAATTTCACAGTATTATTCCAACCCCATAGTGTGGAAATGTATATAAAACACTAGAAATCAAGTTTTTGACTGCACTAGGCCTTTAAAGGACAAGTTCACTTTTTTTAACCAAAAATTTATTTGGCATGTTATAGAAGTGTCCAGACACTTTTTTTTTGCGATTTAACTTGGTTTGGAGAAACCTGCCCACCAGTGATACACTTTCTCATGCTCGTTGTATGTTCATGTTGTACACATGAAATTGTGTCATTACAACTTTATCCGCAACGTTATAGCATTCCGTTGGTCTCAAGCGATACTTCTCTGTGTAGCCCACGCATGTGTGTACAGAAAAGTACTGCTCCACACAAGACCAATGATATCCCTCACCTTCTCTCCCCCCTTCCTGTATCTCTCTCTCTCCCTAAACCCTTTCTCCAGTGTGATCAACCTCACCCTCCCCACCCAGGAGGGTAACTTCATCACTAAGATGGCACTGTACAAGAACTCGTCGTACCACCAGCCGTACCGCGAGGGCGAGGTGGTGCTGAGCACGCGGGACATCCTCTTCGTGGGGGTGTTTGTGGAGGGAGCCGACGAGAACCAGCTCATCCTTATCGTCAATATGTGCTGGGCCACGCCGTCCCGCTACAGCAGCGACCGTCTCCGCTACATCATCATAGAAAGAGGGTAGGCTCAAAATAACATACCACATGTCTGCAGCCAATATAGAACCCTATCCCCTATAAATTGCACAAATGACAGACAGACGGATGGACAGACGTTAGGAACAGACGTTAGGTTGTATTGTACGAAAACAAAGGACCACACTAACTTCTCTTTCTTTATCTATGAAGTTGTCCCAACATCAAGGATAACACCATAGGCATGGCTGAGAACGGGGTGTCCCTCACCTGCCGCTTCCACGTCACAGTCTTCAAGTTCATTGGGGACTATGACGAGGTCCACCTCCACTGTGACGTGTCGCTGTGTGACCACGAGATCAATGCCTGCAAAGTGGTGAGGAAACCCTGAACATGGTGATGAACACTGAATTAAATCCGGAACCAGTTTTGTCTTTGTCCAGTTTTTATAAGCGGCAAATGATAACAAATCTAACATGTTGTGAAGCATGCTTAGAATAGCTAAGCTTACAATGGCTATGTTATGCCACCTTAATACAAGTGTGTGTGGTGTATGTGTGTGTGTGTATGTGTGTGTGTGTGTGTATGTGTGTGTGTAGAACTGTCCCCATAACAGGAGGATGTACACGGACTACAGCAATCACAAGGAGCAGATCCTCACTGTAGGACCCATCAGAAGGAGAGGTACAGATCAGTGTTCCCCTAGTGTGTGTGTGCGTGCATGTATGTGATACAGACATGTCGCCTTAGTGTATGCATGCACTTGTGTAAATACCAGTATGTGTGCGATTCACAATTTTGTGTATATTAGAGTCGGACTGGTGTGAGGTGGGGAACGGGGGCTGTGAGCAGATCTGCACCAGTAAAGGCATGGGAGCTGTGTGTAGCTGTGTGACTGGGATGCTGCAGAGGGACGGAAAGAGCTGTAGAGGTAAACACACATCCTATACATTGCTATATGGGTCATTCTATGAATAAAGTGCCTTTTAAGTATTGTAATTTTGTTTAAAAAAAATACTATTTCACATCATTTTAACCTTCTTCGTAACAATGTTATCCCATCTCAACAGTGTGACTGGAGTTGCAAAATTCCGGTAACTTTCCCAAAATTCCCAAATCTGGATTTCTGCATAACTTGGGAATTGTGCAAACAAAAATGCACATACACTCTACAAAGGTTGGGGTCAATTCTATTATAATTGACTGAATTTAAATGCAATTTATCCCACGCACTGTACTGTGGGCACACACTCTGTCTTAATTTTGAAGGTACTGTACTTGCAAGTAAGTGATGTGTAGAGGAAGTCCTGTGTAGCTCAGTTGGTAGAGCATGGCACTTGCAAAGCCAGGGTTGTGGGTTTGATTCCCATGGGGGACCAGTATAGGGAGATTGTTTTTAATGAAAATGTCTGCACTCACTACTGTAAGTTGCTGTGGATAAAAGCGTCTGCTAAATGACTAAAATGTCAAATGTAAATGTAGAGTGTGACAAGCACAAAGAGTGAGCATGTGACTTCCTCGTTCAAAGAAGTTTTTTTACAGTATTTACAGTACTTTTCCTCTGGTATTAACTTGGTGTGTTTACTAGGAAAAATATGTGGTATCAATGGTTACTTTCTGGTACTTATTCAACACAATTGGTAACTACTTGTTACCTAAAGATAACCAGTTGTGCTTGTTTTAATCAATCCTCAACAAACGAGCACGTAAATCATTAATACTGTGTTATTAACATGTCACCGTCTATTTTGAAGTAATATCTGGTCATTTCAGTACCGTAAAGTAAGTGCTACCAAAAAATAATGTTTACGTCCAAAGGCACTGGGGTTCTCTTCTTTCTCATCTGACCAGGGGTGAAAGTACGGGACCTCCTATGTGTGCACATGCTTAATCATAGAATTACATTTAGAATCCCTATTACTTCAGTAGGATCTCTGTGGGCCTAGTCGTAAAGATTTATAATTTAACTTTTTAAATGTATTACATTTTATTGTGGCATAAACACAACCAGTCTTGATGTTTTTAGTCACTTCAAAGAAGCTCCTTTACTAGGCTACCCATACACGTTCATCCACTAGAAACATATTTCCAGCCTCCAAGCAGTGGTGAATGGAAAGAGACATCTGTTCCTCAAACACCACAAAGTGTAATGACATTTTGTCATTAGGCCAGAATTTATGTATCCACTACTGTCCGTGTGCGTCTTGGTGTCGGCAATTCATCTCTTCCTTGGCAAAATTTCAGTGTTCTCGTCTAACCACATTGCATGTTAGGGCGTAGGCTATACCAACTGTTTACTTGTCCATTCACTCATTTTTCATGCCTCTGACATGCGGTAGCCTAATGATAAATAGGGGTGTAATAGCCTCCAGTTTTCTTGACATTTGGTTTTAGTTATTGTGATAGGCTCATGTTTTACCAGTATGGCGTACCCCCACTATTTATTTTGCTGGGACGCCGTACCGGACCGCCTTACTTTCACCCCTGCATCTGACCCTTTATTCTGTCCTTCATAAGACATCCTTCTTCATTTCTTTTTTATTCCCTCCATCCAGCTGTCAGCTCCAGCGTTGACCTACGACCCCTCGTTCTCCCTCTGGCCCTTAGCACGGTGGTCTCCGTGCTCCATGCTCACTCACACACTTTTCTCTTCTCCTAACACTTGGAGGACAGTTAGAGAGACAGATAAAAAGAGAAGAGGAGAGCAATGTAACACGAAATAACAGCAAAATATAGAACAGGCAGCTACAGTTCCTGCTCACGGTCACAGAGACATCCACAGCAACCAATCACAGAGACAAGAAGCCCTTCCCTCTGGATGGACTTGACAACAGCAACAACTCACAAGGCCCTGGATCACAACAACAACAACTCACAAGGCCCTGGATCACAAAAACAACAACCACAAGGCCCTGGATCACAACAACAACTCACAAGGCCCTGGATCACAACAACAACAACAACCCACAAGGCCCTGGATCACAACAACTCACAAGGCCCTGGATCACAACAACAACAACTCACAAGGCCCTGGATCACATTAACAACAACTCACAAGGCCCTGGTTCACAATGAAAAAGCCCCCTAAAGAATATTTTTACTCACATAAACTTTAGCTAGACACAAGAAAGTCAGTATATTTCATTTAAAAACAGCTTAGTGAGTTAGTATTAGATAAAGCGTTTTTTTATGAAAGGTGAGGGCATAGTTTGCCCTACATTTATCTTTGATGGCAAAGCTTGGTTTCCAAAATGATTAAAAATATATGTTATCATTATTTATGTGTAAAGTCTAAGGCTGTGTATGTGAATTGATTACCTTTTCTCCACTCAACCCCTTATCCCCAACTCTGAAAATATCGAATGAGTCTCAATAACATACAATGTGCTGGTAGATGTGCCTTGACTACCAAAGGGTTTGGTCATGTCACACTGCCATTCTATGTGCCTACTCATGTGCCAGCCTCAATCAGAAACAGTTCTAAAATAATTTGTATGTTCAAAATGATACTCCTAGAAACATTTGATTGAAAAATAATGAATATTGTGAAAGTTAAATTACATCTCAAAAAGTTTTTTTTTGTGCACAACATACATTTTGTAAAAACCAATGCAGGTCCAGTTCTCCAGAACAGTTCTCCAAAAAAGCAATGTGACCTGTGTCAAAATACGCCTACCTAGGCTACTGTTATCAGCATGTGAAATAAGCAATGTTTTTGTACAATGACACAGAAAGAAGCTCATCCCACTCCATATAGCTAGCAATAACCATTTATGTTAGAAAATATTGGAGTATCTCATAACATTTTCATTATGTACAAATGTATACTGAACAAAAATATAAATGTAACCTGTAAAGTGTTGGTCCCATGTTTCATGAGCTGAAATAAAATATCCCAGAAATGTTCCATACGCACAAAAAGCTTATTTCTTTCCAATGTTGTTCACAAATATGTTTACATTCCTGTTACTGATCTTTTCTCCTTTGCCAAGATAATCCATCCACCTGACAGGTGTTGCATATCAAGAAGCTGATTAAACACATGTGGACAATAAAAGGCCACTCTAAAATGTGCAACACAATGTCACAGATGTTTCAAGTTTTGAGGGAGCGTGCGATTGGCATGCTGACTGCAGGAATGTCCAACAGAGGTGTTGCCAGTGAATTGAATGTTCATTTCTCTACCATAAACTGCCTCCAATGTCGTTTTAGATAATTTGGCAGTACATCCAACCGGCCTCACAACCGCAGACCACGTCTATGGCGTTGTGTGATCGAGCAGTTAGCTGATGTCAATGTTATGAACAGAGTGCCCCATGGTGGGGTTAGGGTATGGGCAGGCATAAGCTATGGACAACGAACAAAATTTACATTTTATCAACGGCAATTGGAATGCACAGCGATCGATACCGTGATGAGATCCTGAGGCCCATTGTTGTGCCATTCATCCGTTGCCATCACCTCATGTTTCAACATGATAATGTTGCAAGGATCTGTACACAATTTCTGAAAGCTGAAAGTGTCCCAGTGCTTCCATGGCCTGCATACTCACCAGACCTTTCACCCATTGAGCTTGTTTGAGATGCTCTGGATCGACGTATAAGACAGCGTGTTCCAGTTCACGCCAATGTCCAGCTACTTCGCACAGCCATTGAAGAGGAGTGGGACACCATTCCACAGGCCACAATCAACAGCCTGATCAACTCACGCTGCATGAGGCAAATGGTGGTCACACCAGATACTGACTGTTTTTCTGATCCTCGCACCTACTTTATTTATTTATTAAGGTATTTGTGACAAACAGCTGCATATCTGTATTCCCAGTCACGCGAAATCCATAGATTAAACCTAATTATTTTATTATAATTGACTAATTTGCTTATATGAACTGTAACTCAATAAAATATTTTTAATTGTTTCGTGTTGCATTTATATTTTTGTTTAGTATACATATTGTTGGTACAGGCTTTTTTGTTGTGATATTGTATGAATTTCAATTGGCATTTCAATATTGAGTTTGCACAATTAATTGACCCAAAAAGGCAGCAAGGGGAGGCAATTATCCAATTTTAGAAAAGCAATAACATTTCAAGAATAAACTGAACAGCTCTCATAATTGACCATTGTGTCTGTTTTGTCTCTTCAAAAGTTCCACATAAGCCTACATGCATTCATGCCTCAATGATTTTATAAAACCATACACTTAATTAATATGCTAAACGTAGGCTATGTGAAAGAGCTACAAATGTTAACATGCTTACTGTTAATTTGGGGTTGTATAGTTGTGCAATAAATAGGCGCGAATTTGGACTATAGACGAGCGTGTGCATGGGTATCCCGTCACCAAGGCGACCGCGTGATACCGGGTCTAAAATACTTTAAAAACGAAAATAGACCTAGCTACTGTACATGCATGCAATATACACAGCTTAAGGATACGGCAACTTTACCGCTATATTGATGGAAGGTGGAATATGTTATATATAATGTGCAGATATAGATAAGGGCAAAATAAATATTGGTTTGACATCGACGCAGAAGCTACATTTGCTTTTGGACACTGCAGAAAAGTGAAGACTTCGAAGGTGAGAGAGAACCTACTTTATGTAGTCTACTGTACACTAATAGCTCATTGCAATGATGTAACTGGCTAAGCGTAAATCTAACGTTGGTTACCGACTGTCTTTAAGCCCGGTTCCATGTAAAAGAGCATGGGTGGACAAGACTACTGATGCTATGATACTGTAACGACCCTGAGTTTGCGCTCTTTGGAAGGAGGGAGTAGTGTTTCCGCACGAGCATGGTGTCAGAAGTGATCGGACCTCGCATCCACGACAGTGCGTGTGCTTGGCCGGTGAGCGCGTTCCTGTAAGACGTAGAGCCGCAAGCTAGCGCGAGGACGCGCTCTTTGAACTGAGGGAGTAGTGCTTTTGCGGCCCAGTCGATAGCGCGCCGGACCTCGGGCTCGAAGGTCGAGGGATCGAGACCTGCTCCCTGCTGTTTCATTACAATACTTTTTAACCCCCTCTAATGTATTGCACCTACTAGGCCAGCTGTCTTCCCAACCTGCAGACTATGTTTATAGCAACTACATAACTACAGCAACAGGGGTTTGTTTGAGTTGATTTTGATTTATGCATTAGCAAAAAGCGACAATTAGGGGGCCTGCGTCTTGTGACCATAGCGTACGTGTAGGTATGTACGGCAGGACCAAATCGGAAAGATAGGTAGGAGCAAGCCCATGTAATGCTTTGTAGGTTAAAAAAACCCAGTCCTTGCCTTAACAGGAAGCCAGTGTAGGGAGGCTAGCACTGGAGTAATATGATCACATTTTTTGGTTCTAGTCAAGATTCTAGCAGCCATATTTAGCACTAACTGAAGTTTATTTAGTGTTTTATCCGGGTAGCCAGAAAGTAGAGCATTGCAGTAGTCTAACCTTGAAGTAACAAAAGCATAGATGAATTTTTCTGCATTATTTTTTGGACACAAAGTTTCTGATTTTTGCAATGTTACATACATGGAAAAAAACGTCCTTGAAAAAGCCTTGATATGTTTGTCAAAATAGAGATCAGGGTCCAGAGTAACGCTGAGGACCTTCACAGTTTTATTTGAGACAACTGTACAGCCATCAAGATTCATTGTCAGATTCAACAGAAGATCTCTTTGCTTCTTGGGACCTAGAACAAGCATCTCTGTTTTGTCCGAGTTTAAAAGTAGAACGTTTGCAGCCATCCACTTCCTTATGTCTGAAACACATGCTTCTAGCGAGGGCAATTTTGGGGCTTCACCATGTTTCATTGAAATGTACAGCTCTGTGTCATCCACATAGCAGTGAAAGTTAACATTATGTTTTCGAATGACATCCCCAAGAGGTAAAATATATAGTGAAAACAATAGTGGTCCTAAAACGGAACCTTGAATATCACTGAAATGTACAGTTGATTTGTCAGAGGACGAACCATTCACAGAGACAAACTGATATCTTTCTGACAGATAAGATCTAAACCAGGCCAAAAGAATGTGGTGATCGATGGTATCAAAAGCAGCACTAAGGTCTAGGAGCACGAGGACAGATGCAGAGCCTCGGTCTGACGCCATTAAAAGGTAATTTACCACCTTCACAAGTGCAGTCTCAGTGCTATGATGGGGTCTAAAACCAGACTGCGCAACAGCTTTTTCTAAAATGTTTGAGAGGAATGGAAGATTCGATATAGGCCGACAGTTTTTTATATTTTCTGGGTCAACATTTGGCTTTTTCAAGAGAGGCTTTATTACTGCCACTTTTAGTGAGTTTGGTACACATCAGTTCTTCTATACACACAGTCTTCTATTAATGAATTGTTCTTTACCTCAGTCTCATTCCAAACGTCATAAATTGTTGGTTATCTGTACGAACCCAGTCTAGACTATGAATCATCCGTACACCAATTGCCTTAATCATTTATTTACTAACTAACTAAATAATCACAGAAATACATAACAAACAGTAGATATTGGTTACTAACAATGATAGGGGAGATCCACTATTGGGCTAAACCGATATGACGGCCTGCTATACAAAGAAAAGGGGGTGTGGAGCGAGAAAGACAAGACAAAATGGATCACTACACACAGTGGATGCTAATCCTTTGCACATGAACGCTCGCTCATTCGGGAATAATTGCAATCAATATATTTACGCCCCTATTGTCGCTATTGGAATTGTCGGTCCGTCTGCTGGAGAGTCAGTTCATCAGAGATTCTCTGGTTACTCAAGGTGGTAGCTCTGTCGGTGGCTCCTGATAGTGTCTGTTGTAAAGAATATGTCAGGCGTTCATTGTTCTTAGAGTAGATGTTTTGGTGGTTGTCCTTTGTTTACATAATTTCTAGCTGAAGTCTAGTAATTAGTATCTAAGATTTGCTCTTATTCTGTAGGGATCGATAGTTTGAGTTTGAGTTTATTTTATTTTTACAGGGACAGTGCACATTAATCAACGTTTCAGTAAAAGTGCCAGTTTTAGCCAGCCGGCTAATTTTCAACCGCAGTCCCTGGGCAGGTTATTAAAAACAATTACAAAATAGACAATAGCAACATAGGACAAGCAAGACATAGCATACAGACAGAGCAACATAGGACAAGCAAGACGTAGCATACAGACAGAGCAACATAGCACACGTAAGATGTAGCATACAGACAGAGCAACATAGGACAAGCAAGATGTAGCATACAGACATAGCAACACAGAACAAAAAGCAGAAAGACTAAATTCATAAAAGCAACAAAGTGTTTCCACACCTCACAAGCTACAACAGATAACATGGAAAGCGGCAACACACAGCTAGGGATTATGTTCACAAATCTGATTGACCTTTAGCCATGTCTTCAAGCATTTTGTGAAAGTGTGATATGTGGTGCAGTTATGTGTGTCTGATGGCAGTGTATTCCAGACATGGGAAGCTCTCACAGAGAAAACGGATTTACTAAAGGTGCTTTTCCTTAAGGGAACTATACAGTCACCTCTCATGGCAGACCTTGTGGATCTGCTGCCATATGTTTGGGTTTTCTGTTGAACAAAAATACTGACTGGAGGGGGAGCCAGGCCATTTAGGATCTTGAATACAATACCTGCTTCGGTGTATTGCACAAGATTTTCCCAACTCAGGAGCTCATGCTTTCTGAGGATGTAACAGTGATAATGGCTATTGGACTTCCTATCTAGCACTTTGAAAGCCTGTTTGTAGAGAGACTGAATAGGTTTTAATGTTGTACAGCAAGCTTGGGCCCAACTAGTCAAGCAGTATGTTAAGTGAGGGAGTATCATAGATTTGAAGTACAGTTTTGCTACCTCTGTAGTCAAACAATTTCGTATAAATCGGAAATTAGCTAGGTTGAATTTGGTTATTTGAATTACCTTTTTCACATGCTTTTTAAAAGAGAGGTTGGAATCAAGTATGATGCCAAGGTACTTAAAATCAGATACCACCTGGAGCTTGTCCCCTGACACATAGACATCTGGCTCAGTAGCATCTGTTGCCCTCTTTGTGAAGAACATGCAAACAGTTTTTTTCACATTGAGATGCAAACACGAGTCACTGAGTCACTTTGTAACCTGGACCATTACAGTAGTGAGGTCTTGTGCAGCTTGTTGTTTGCTCTTTGCGTGCACATATATCACTGTATCATCCGCATACATTTTAACTTCAGACCCAGTACAGACAGAATGCAGATTATTAATGTACAGGCTGAACAGGAGGGGCCCCAGTATTGACCCTTGGGGCACGCCCACATCATAGCTAAGAGTGGGCGACAGTGGTGGTCACTCTGACACACTAAGTTCTGCCTTCAAGGTATGATTTCATCCATCTCAAGGCATCAGGGGAAAAGTTGAACTTGGACAGTTTTGTGATGATTATCTCATGGTTAACAGTATCAAAAGCCTTCCTTAGGTCCAGAAACACAGCCCCAACAACGCCCCCTTTGTCCATCTTGGACTTCACATTTTCCAGAAGAAAGCAGTTGGCCGTATCTGTGGAGTGTTTCACTCTGAAGCCAAACTGCATGGAGTGTAATGTGAAGGTGCTGTTGTTGAGGTGGGCAATCAGTTGTTCTGCTACACACTTTTCAACAACCTTTGACACCACAGGTAGTATACTAATGGGCCTGTAGTTACTCACGTCAGCAGAGTCGCCTGATTTAAAGATGGCCGTTATTATGGCCGACTTCCATACCCTTGGAAACACCCCGAGACCAATAGATGTGTTGGTGACCTTAGTAATGGGGCCAATGAGTGACTCTTTGTAGTCAGTACCCTGACAGAGTCAATAAAGTAGGAATTGAAGGCTATTGCTATTTCGACTGCATCCTGTGTTAGATTGTTATTCAACATGATTTCTAGTCTTTTTGCAGTGTTACTATGGTCTTTCCCTGTTAACTCTTTTAGATTCTCCCAGATCAGTTTAGAATTTCCCTTTGCTTCACCAATTATGTTAATAAAAAGGTTTGCCTTGGCCTGTCTGATTTCTTTCATCACCTTATTTCTCAACATGGTAAACCTACGTCTGTCATGCTCTAATTTGGACAGTACCCCCCCCAAAGGTGCGGACTCTGGACGCAAACCTGACACTATAGGGGAGGGTCCGGGTGGGCATCTATCTTGGTGGCGGCTCCGGTGCGGGACGCCTACCCCGCTCCACCTCTGGCTCCCCCACTTTGGTGGCGCCTCTGGTGCGGGGACCCTCGTTGCCTACACCGGAATGGGGACCCTCTCCGCAGGCCCCGGACTGGGGACGCTTGCCGCAGGCCCCGGACTGGGGACCCTCGCCGTAGGCTTCGGACTGGGGACCCTCGCTGCAGGCCCTGGACTGGGGACCGTCGCTGGAGGCTCCGGACTGTGGACCGTCGCTGGAGTCCCCGGACTGGAGACCGTCACTGGAGGCTCCGAACCTGGGACTGTCGCTGGAGGCTCCGGACCGGAGACCGTCGCTGGAGGCTCCGGACCGGACACCGTCGCTGCAGGCTCCGGACCGGGGACCGTCGCTGGAGGCTCCGGACCGCAGATCGACGCTGGAGGCTCCGGACTGCGGATCGACGCTGGAGGCTCCGTGCCATGGATCATCACTGGAGGCTTCATGCCATGGATCATCACTGGAGGCTTCGTGCCATGGATCATCAATTAGAGGCTTCGTGCCATGGATCCTCACTGGAGGCTTCGTGTCATGGATCATCACTGGAGGCTTCGTGCCATGGATCATCACTGGAGGCTTCGTGCCATGGATCATCACTGGAGGCTTCGTGCCATGGATCATCACTGGAGGCTTCGGGCCATGGATCATCACTGGAGGCTTCCTACGTGGAGCCGGAACAGGTCTCACTGGACTGAGGAGACGTACTGGAAGCGTGGTGTGTGGAGCTGCCACAGGGCTTACCAGGCTGGGGAGACATACTGGAGGCCTGGTACGTGGAATCGGAACAGGTCTCACCGGACTGGAGAGATGCACTGGAAGCCTGGTGTGTGGAGCAGGCACAGTACCTCCCCCCAAAGGTGCGGACCCCGGACGCAAACCTGACACTATAGGGGAGGGTCCGGGTGGGCATCTATCTTGGTGGCATAACACGGTGCCTGACCAGTACCATGCTCCCCACAGTAAGCACGGGGAGTTGGCTCAGGTCTAAACCCTGACTCCGCCAATCTCCCCGTGTGCCACCCCCTCCCCCCAAACCTTTTTTGTTTTAGGGCTTCTGTGCTAGCCGTGACCCTGTGTAACGCTGGGCCCCTTTACCAGCTGCCTCCGCCTTCCTCGCTGCTTCCACGGCAGGCAATCCTTTCCAGCCAGGATCTCCTCCCACGTCTAGGATCCCTTTCCTTCCAGCCTGTCTTCCCATGTCCATTTTGTCTGCTCCTCCCGGCCACGCCGCTTGGTCTGTTTGTGGTGGGTAGTTCTGTCACGATCGCTGTCATCGTGGAAATGACCGGACCAAGGTGCAGCATGGTGAGCGTACATTTCTTTTGTTGATAAATGTCTCCAACAAAACAAAGAACAAGGAAACGACCGTGAAGCTTACTTAGGCTATAATGCCACTAACAAAGATAACTACCCACAAATACAAAAAGGAAAAGGCTGCCTAAGTATGATTCCCAATCAGAGACAACGATAGACAGCTGTCCCTGATTGAGAACCATACCCGGCCAAAACATAGAAACAAAGAACATAGAGTTTCCCACCCGAGTCACACCCTGACCAAACAGACATAGAGAATAAAAGGATCTCTACGGTCTGGGAGTGACAGGTTCCATGACGCCAGATTATGTCTGTGCTCACGGGGGCGTGGCCGCTGACTAGTTAAACTTTACAGGGAATACAATTCTCTCATTCTAAAGGTTAACATCACATTACATAATTTCACAAATAGTTTAATCTATTCATCTATACTCATTCATTTCATACAAGAATTATATGAAAACCCCATAATTGAGAAGTGTACACATTCAGAGAGATAGTTATGTGAGTTTCCTGTCCACCATGAGTTCACCAAATGAAACACACTCGTCATACCCGCCCTTTAAGTGTCCACGGATCATTCCCACAAGTGGGAATATAGTTTAATTACCCCATTTTGGGGATTTAGGAGTTTGGCCAAGTGAAATCCTTTGTTCACTCTGTGGTGTCTCTCTCTGCATAACCAGAGATAGCAGAACCTGGGTGTAGGGAGAGAGGGGGAGCCATGATTTACACCTAGAAAGGGTCACGTCATGACAGTGGTTCCAGACTTGTTCCATTTAAGAATGATGGAGGCCACTGTGTTCTTGGGGACCTTCAATGGTGCATACATTTTTTGGTACCCTTCCCCAGATCTGTGCCTCGACACTCCTGTCTTGGAGCTCTACGGACAATTCCTTCGACCTCATGGCTTGGTTATTGCTCCAACATGCACTGTCAACTGTGGGAACTTATATAGATAGGTTTATGCCTTTCCAAATCATGTCCAATCAATTGAATTTACCACAAGTGGAGTCCAAGTTGTAGATCTCAAGGATGATCAATGGTAACAGGATACACCTGAGCTCAATTTCTAGTCTCATAGCAAAGGGTCTGAATACTTAGGCAAATAAGGTATTTCTGTTTTTTATTTTTAATACATTTACAAACATTTAAAAAAAATTGCTTTGTCATTATGGGGTCTTGTGTGTAGATTGATGAGGAAAAACATTTATTTAATACATTTCAGAATACGTAACAAAATATGGAAAAAGTCAAGGGGTCTGAATACTTTCCGAAAGCATTGTAAATACATCATACTCTGAGAGCCAATCTGTAGTTGATTCATAGTGCCTTTAAAGTGGCACAACAGATAAAGGTAATGATAGCAATACGACTTGGATGTTCCTTGGTGGCATAGGGTGCTAGCTATGCTTGCCTCCATCCAGCTGTCAGCTCCAGCGTTGACCTACGACCCCTCGTTCTCCCTCTGGCCCTTAGCACGGTGGTCTCCGTGCTCCATGCTCACTCACACACTTTTCTCTTCTCCTAACACTGGGAGGACAGTTAGAGAGACAGATAAAAAGAGAAGAGGAGAGCAATGTAACACGAAATAACAGCAAAATATAGAACAGGCAGCTACAGTTCCTGCTCACGGTCACAGAGACATCCACAGCAACCAATCACAGAGACAAGAAGCCCTTCCCTCTGGATGGACTTGACAACAGCAACAACTCACAAGGCCCTGGATCACAACAACAACAACTCACAAGGCCCTGGATCACAAAAACAACAACCACAAGGCCCTGGATCACAACAACAACTCACAAGGCCCTGGATCACAACAACAACAACAACCCACAAGGCCCTGGATCACAACATCTCACAAGGCCCTGGATCACAACAACAACAACTCACAAGGCCCTGGATCACATTAACAACAACTCACAAGGCCCTGGTTCACAATGAAAAAAGCCCCCCTAAAGAATATTTTTACTCACATAAACTTTAGCTAGACACAAGAAAGTCAGTATATTTCATTTAAAAAACAGCTTAGTGAGTTAGTATTAGATAAAGCGTTTTTTTATGAAAGGTGAGGGCATAGTTTGCCCTACATTTATCTTTGATGGCAAAGCTTGGTTTCCAAAATGATTAAAAAATATATGTTATCATTATTTATGTGTAAAGTCTAAGGCTGTGTATGTGAATTGATTACCTTTTCTCCACTCAACCCCTTATCCCCAACTCTGAAAATATCGAATGAGTCTCAATAACATACAATGTGCTGGTAGATGTGCCTTGACTACCAAAGGGTTTGGTCATGTCACACTGCCATTCTATGTGCCTACTCATGTGCCAGCCTCAATCAGAAACAGTTCTAAAATAATTTGTATGTTCAAAATGATACTCCTAGAAACATTTGATTGAAAAATAATGAATATTGTGAAAGTTAAATTACATCTCAAAAAGTTTTTTTTTGTGCACAACATACATTTTGTAAAAACCAATGCAGGTCCAGTTCTCCAGAACAGTTCTCCAAAAAAGCAATGTGACCTGTGTCAAAATACGCCTACCTAGGCTACTGTTATCAGCATGTGAAATAAGCAATGTTTTTGTACAATGACACAGAAAGAAGCTCATCCCACTCCATATAGCTAGCAATAACCATTTATGTTAGAAAATATTGGAGTATCTCATAACATTTTCATTATGTACAAATGTATACTGAACAAAAATATAAATGTAACCTGTAAAGTGTTGGTCCCATGTTTCATGAGCTGAAATAAAATATCCCAGAAATGTTCCATACGCACAAAAAGCTTATTTCTTTCCAATGTTGTTCACAAATATGTTTACATTCCTGTTACTGATCTTTTCTCCTTTGCCAAGATAATCCATCCACCTGACAGGTGTTGCATATCAAGAAGCTGATTAAACACATGTGGACAATAAAAGGCCACTCTAAAATGTGCAACACAATGTCACAGATGTTTCAAGTTTTGAGGGAGCGTGCGATTGGCATGCTGACTGCAGGAATGTCCAACAGAGGTGTTGCCAGTGAATTGAATGTTCATTTCTCTACCATAAACTGCCTCCAATGTCGTTTTAGATAATTTGGCAGTACATCCAACCGGCCTCACAACCGCAGACCACGTCTATGGCGTTGTGTGATCGAGCAGTTAGCTGATGTCAATGTTATGAACAGAGTGCCCCATGGTGGGGTTAGGGTATGGGCAGGCATAAGCTATGGACAACGAACAAAATTTACATTTTATCAACGGCAATTGGAATGCACAGCGATCGATACCGTGATGAGATCCTGAGGCCCATTGTTGTGCCATTCATCCGTTGCCATCACCTCATGTTTCAACATGATAATGTTGCAAGGATCTGTACACAATTTCTGAAAGCTGAAAGTGTCCCAGTGCTTCCATGGCCTGCATACTCACCAGACCTTTCACCCATTGAGCTTGTTTGAGATGCTCTGGATCGACGTATAAGACAGCGTGTTCCAGTTCACGCCAATGTCCAGCTACTTCGCACAGCCATTGAAGAGGAGTGGGACACCATTCCACAGGCCACAATCAACAGCCTGATCAACTCACGCTGCATGAGGCAAATGGTGGTCACACCAGATACTGACTGTTTTTCTGATCCTCGCACCTACTTTATTTATTTATTAAGGTATTTGTGACAAACAGCTGCATATCTGTATTCCCAGTCACGCGAAATCCATAGATTAAACCTAATTATTTTATTATAATTGACTAATTTGCTTATATGAACTGTAACTCAATAAAATATTTTTAATTGTTTCGTGTTGCATTTATATTTTTGTTTAGTATACATATTGTTGGTACAGGCTTTTTGTTGTGATATTGTATGAATTTCAATTGGCATTTCAATATTGAGTTTGCACAATTAATTGACCCAAAAAGGCAGCAAGGGGAGGCAATTATCCAATTTTAGAAAAGCAATAACATTTCAAGAATAAACTGAACAGCTCTCATAATTGACCATTGTGTCTGTTTTGTCTCTTCAAAAGTTCCACATAAGCCTACATGCATTCATGCCTCAATGATTTTATAAAACCATACACTTAATTAATATGCTAAACGTAGGCTATGTGAAAGAGCTACAAATGTTAACATGCTTACTGTTAATTTGGGGTTGTATAGTTGTGCAATAAATAGGCGCGAATTTGGACTATAGACGAGCGTGTGCATGGGTATCCCGTCACCAAGGCGACCGCGTGATACCGGGTCTAAAATACTTTAAAAACGAAAATAGACCTAGCTACTGTACATGCATGCAATATACACAGCTTAAGGATACGGCAACTTTACCGCTATATTGATGGAAGGTGGAATATGTTATATATAATGTGCAGATATAGATAAGGGCAAAATAAATATTGGTTTGACATCGACGCAGAAGCTACATTTGCTTTTTGGACACTGCAGAAAAGTGAAGACTTCGAAGGTGAGAGAGAACCTACTTTATGTAGTCTACTGTACACTAATAGCTCATTGCAATGATGTAACTGGCTAAGCGTAAATCTAACGTTGGTTACCGACTGTCTTTAAGCCCGGTTCCATGTAAAAGAGCATGGGTGGACAAGACTACTGATGCTATGATACTGTAACGACCCTGAGTTTGCGCTCTTTGGAAGGAGGGAGTAGTGTTTCCGCACGAGCATGGTGTCAGAAGTGATCGGACCTCGCATCCACGACAGTGCGTGTGCTTGGCCGGTGAGCGCGTTCCTGTAAGACGTAGAGCCGCAAGCTAGCGCGAGGACGCGCTCTTTGAACTGAGGGAGTAGTGCTTTTGCGGCCCAGTCGATAGCGCGCCGGACCTCGGGCTCGAAGGTCGAGGGATCGAGACCTGCTCCCTGCTGTTTCATTACAATACTTTTTAACCCCCTCTAATGTATTGCACCTACTAGGCCAGCTGTCTTCCCAACCTGCAGACTATGTTTATAGCAACTACATAACTACAGCAACAGGGGTTTGTTTGAGTTGATTTTGATTTATGCATTAGCATAGCGTACGTGTAGGTATGTACGGCAGGACCAAATCGGAAAGATAGGTAGGAGCAAGCCCATGTAATGCTTTGTAGGTTAAAAAAACCCAGTCCTTGCCTTAACAGGAAGCCAGTGTAGGGAGGCTAGCACTGGAGTAATATGATCACATTTTTTGGTTCTAGTCAAGATTCTAGCAGCCATATTTAGCACTAACTGAAGTTTATTTAGTGTTTTATCCGGGTAGCCAGAAAGTAGAGCATTGCAGTAGTCTAACCTTGAAGTAACAAAAGCATAGATGAATTTTTCTGCATTATTTTTTGGACACAAAGTTTCTGATTTTTGCAATGTTACATACATGGAAAAAAACGTCCTTGAAAAAGCCTTGATATGTTTGTCAAAATAGAGATCAGGGTCCAGAGTAACGCTGAGGACCTTCACAGTTTTATTTGAGACAACTGTACAGCCATCAAGATTCATTGTCAGATTCAACAGAAGATCTCTTTGCTTCTTGGGACCTAGAACAAGCATCTCTGTTTTGTCCGAGTTTAAAAGTAGAACGTTTGCAGCCATCCACTTCCTTATGTCTGAAACACATGCTTCTAGCGAGGGCAATTTTGGGGCTTCACCATGTTTCATTGAAATGTACAGCTCTGTGTCATCCACATAGCAGTGAAAGTTAACATTATGTTTTCGAATGACATCCCCAAGAGGTAAAATATATAGTGAAAACAATAGTGGTCCTAAAACGGAACCTTGAATATCACTGAAATGTACAGTTGATTTGTCAGAGGACGAACCATTCACAGAGACAAACTGATATCTTTCTGACAGATAAGATCTAAACCAGGCCAAAAGAATGTGGTGATCGATGGTATCAAAAGCAGCACTAAGGTCTAGGAGCACGAGGACAGATGCAGAGCCTCGGTCTGACGCCATTAAAAGGTAATTTACCACCTTCACAAGTGCAGTCTCAGTGCTATGATGGGGTCTAAAACCAGACTGCGCAACAGCTTTTTCTAAAATGTTTGAGAGGAATGGAAGATTCGATATAGGCCGACAGTTTTTTATATTTTCTGGGTCAACATTTGGCTTTTTCAAGAGAGGCTTTATTACTGCCACTTTTAGTGAGTTTGGTACACATCAGTTCTTCTATACACACAGTCTTCTATTAATGAATTGTTCTTTACCTCAGTCTCATTCCAAACGTCATAAATTGTTGGTTATCTGTACGAACCCAGTCTAGACTATGAATCATCCGTACACCAATTGCCTTAATCATTTATTTACTAACTAACTAAATAATCACAGAAATACATAACAAACAGTAGATATTGGTTACTAACAATGATAGGGGAGATCCACTATTGGGCTAAACCGATATGACGGCCTGCTATACAAAGAAAAGGGGGTGTGGAGCGAGAAAGACAAGACAAAATGGATCACTACACACAGTGGATGCTAATCCTTTGCACATGAACGCTCGCTCATTCGGGAATAATTGCAATCAATATATTTACGCCCCTATTGTCGCTATTGGAATTGTCGGTCCGTCTGCTGGAGAGTCAGTTCATCAGAGATTCTCTGGTTACTCAAGGTGGTAGCTCTGTCGGTGGCTCCTGATAGTGTCTGTTGTAAAGAATATGTCAGGCGTTCATTGTTCTTAGAGTAGATGTTTTGGTGGTTGTCCTTTGTTTACATAATTTCTAGCTGAAGTCTAGTAATTAGTATCTAAGATTTGCTCTTATTCTGTAGGGATCGATAGTTTGAGTTTGAGTTTATTTTATTTTTACAGGGACAGTGCACATTAATCAACGTTTCAGTAAAAGTGCCAGTTTTAGCCAGCCGGCTAATTTTCAACCGCAGTCCCTGGGCAGGTTATTAAAAACAATTACAAAATAGACAATAGCAACATAGGACAAGCAAGACATAGCATACAGACAGAGCAACATAGGACAAGCAAGACGTAGCATACAGACAGAGCAACATAGCACACGTAAGATGTAGCATACAGACAGAGCAACATAGGACAAGCAAGATGTAGCATACAGACATAGCAACACAGAACAAAAAGCAGAAAGACTAAATTCATAAAAGCAACAAAGTGTTTCCACACCTCACAAGCTACAACAGATAACATGGAAAGCGGCAACACACAGCTAGGGATTATGTTCACAAATCTGATTGACCTTTAGCCATGTCTTCAAGCATTTTGTGAAAGTGTGATATGTGGTGCAGTTATGTGTGTCTGATGGCAGTGTATTCCAGACATGGGAAGCTCTCACAGAGAAAACGGATTTACTAAAGGTGCTTTTCCTTAAGGGAACTATACAGTCACCTCTCATGGCAGACCTTGTGGATCTGCTGCCATATGTTTGGGTTTTCTGTTGAACAAAAATACTGACTGGAGGGGGAGCCAGGCCATTTAGGATCTTGAATACAATACCTGCTTCGGTGTATTGCACAAGATTTTCCCAACTCAGGAGCTCATGCTTTCTGAGGATGTAACAGTGATAATGGCTATTGGACTTCCTATCTAGCACTTTGAAAGCCTGTTTGTAGAGAGACTGAATAGGTTTTAATGTTGTACAGCAAGCTTGGGCCCAACTAGTCAAGCAGTATGTTAAGTGAGGGAGTATCATAGATTTGAAGTACAGTTTTGCTACCTCTGTAGTCAAACAATTTCGTATAAATCGGAAATTAGCTAGGTTGAATTTGGTTATTTGAATTACCTTTTCACATGCTTTTTAAAAGAGAGGTTGGAATCAAGTATGATGCCAAGGTACTTAAAATCAGATACCACCTGGAGCTTGTCCCCTGACACATAGACATCTGGCTCAGTAGCATCTGTTGCCCTCTTTGTGAAGAACATGCAAACAGTTTTTTCACATTGAGATGCAAACACGAGTCACTGAGTCACTTTGTAACCTGGACCATTACAGTAGTGAGGTCTTGTGCAGCTTGTTGTTTGCTCTTTGCGTGCACATATATCACTGTATCATCCGCATACATTTTAACTTCAGACCCAGTACAGACAGAATGCAGATTATTAATGTACAGGCTGAACAGGAGGGGCCCCAGTATTGACCCTTGGGGCACGCCCACATCATAGCTAAGAGTGGGCGACAGTGGTGGTCACTCTGACACACTAAGTTCTGCCTTCAAGGTATGATTTCATCCATCTCAAGGCATCAGGGGAAAAGTTGAACTTGGACAGTTTTGTGATGATTATCTCATGGTTAACAGTATCAAAAGCCTTCCTTAGGTCCAGAAACACAGCCCCAACAACGCCCCCTTTGTCCATCTTGGACTTCACATTTTCCAGAAGAAAGCAGTTGGCCGTATCTGTGGAGTGTTTCACTCTGAAGCCAAACTGCATGGAGTGTAATGTGAAGGTGCTGTTGTTGAGGTGGGCAATCAGTTGTTCTGCTACACACTTTTCAACAACCTTTGACACCACAGGTAGTATACTAATGGGCCTGTAGTTACTCACGTCAGCAGAGTCGCCTGATTTAAAGATGGCCGTTATTATGGCCGACTTCCATACCCTTGGAAACACCCCGAGACCAATAGATGTGTTGGTGACCTTAGTAATGGGGCCAATGAGTGACTCTTTGTAGTTTTTAAGAAAGGTAGAGTCCAGCCCAAACACATCTTTGGCTTTAGAGTTCTTTAGTGAGCTAATCACCTTGTTCACATTTGACTCAGAAACCTCCCTTATGATGAAGACAGGTTGAGCATAATTTACTAGCACTGAGCCCAAGAAACCAGTGGAGGGGTTCTGTGTCAGTACCCTGACAGAGTCAATAAAGTAGGAATTGAAGGCTATTGCTATTTCGACTGCATCCTGTGTTAGATTGTTATTCAACATGATTTCTAGTCTTTTTGCAGTGTTACTATGGTCTTTCCCTGTTAACTCTTTTAGATTCTCCCAGATCAGTTTAGAATTTCCCTTTGCTTCACCAATTATGTTAATAAAAAGGTTTGCCTTGGCCTGTCTGATTTCTTTCATCACCTTATTTCTCAACATGGTAAACCTACGTCTGTCATGCTCTAATTTGGACAGTACCCCCCCCAAAGGTGCGGACTCTGGACGCAAACCTGACACTATAGGGGAGGGTCCGGGTGGGCATCTATCTTGGTGGCGGCTCCGGTGCGGGACGCCTACCCCGCTCCACCTCTGGCTCCCCCCACTTTGGTGGCGCCTCTGGTGCGGGGACCCTCGTTGCCTACACCGGAATGGGGACCCTCTCCGCAGGCCCCGGACTGGGGACGCTTGCCGCAGGCCCCGGACTGGGGACCCTCGCCGTAGGCTTCGGACTGGGGACCCTCGCTGCAGGCCCTGGACTGGGGACCGTCGCTGGAGGCTCCGGACTGTGGACCGTCGCTGGAGTCCCCGGACTGGAGACCGTCACTGGAGGCTCCGAACCTGGGACTGTCGCTGGAGGCTCCGGACCGGAGACCGTCGCTGGAGGCTCCGGACCGGACACCGTCGCTGCAGGCTCCGGACCGGGGACCGTCGCTGGAGGCTCCGGACCGCAGATCGACGCTGGAGGCTCCGGACTGCGGATCGACGCTGGAGGCTCCGTGCCATGGATCATCACTGGAGGCTTCATGCCATGGATCATCACTGGAGGCTTCGTGCCATGGATCATCAATTAGAGGCTTCGTGCCATGGATCCTCACTGGAGGCTTCGTGTCATGGATCATCACTGGAGGCTTCGTGCCATGGATCATCACTGGAGGCTTCGTGCCATGGATCATCACTGGAGGCTTCGTGCCATGGATCATCACTGGAGGCTTCGGGCCATGGATCATCACTGGAGGCTTCCTACGTGGAGCCGGAACAGGTCTCACTGGACTGAGGAGACGTACTGGAAGCGTGGTGTGTGGAGCTGCCACAGGGCTTACCAGGCTGGGGAGACATACTGGAGGCCTGGTACGTGGAATCGGAACAGGTCTCACCGGACTGGAGAGATGCACTGGAAGCCTGGTGTGTGGAGCAGGCACAGTACCTCCCCCCAAAGGTGCGGACCCCGGACGCAAACCTGACACTATAGGGGAGGGTCCGGGTGGGCATCTATCTTGGTGGCATAACACGGTGCCTGACCAGTACCATGCTCCCCACAGTAAGCACGGGGAGTTGGCTCAGGTCTAAACCCTGACTCCGCCAATCTCCCCGTGTGCCACCCCTCCCCCAAACCTTTTTTGTTTTAGGGCTTCTGTGCTAGCCGTGACCCTGTGTAACGCTGGGCCCCTTTACCAGCTGCCTCCGCCTTCCTCGCTGCTTCCACGGCAGGCAATCCTTTCCAGCCAGGATCTCCTCCCACGTCTAGGATCCCTTTCCTTCCAGCCTGTCTTCCCATGTCCATTTTGTCTGCTCCTCCCGGCCACGCCGCTTGGTCTGTTTGTGGTGGGTAGTTCTGTCACGATCGCTGTCATCGTGGAAATGACCGGACCAAGGTGCAGCATGGTGAGCGTACATTTCTTTTGTTGATAAATGTCTCCAACAAAACAAAGAACAAGGAAACGACCGTGAAGCTTACTTAGGCTATAATGCCACTAACAAAGATAACTACCCACAAATACAAAAAGGAAAAGGCTGCCTAAGTATGATTCCCAATCAGAGACAACGATAGACAGCTGTCCCTGATTGAGAACCATACCCGGCCAAAACATAGAAACAAAGAACATAGAGTTTCCCACCCGAGTCACACCCTGACCAAACAGACATAGAGAATAAAAGGATCTCTACGGTCTGGGAGTGACAGGTTCCATGACGCCAGATTATGTCTGTGCTCACGGGGGCGTGGCCGCTGACTAGTTAAACTTTACAGGGAATACAATTCTCTCATTCTAAAGGTTAACATCACATTACATAATTTCACAAATAGTTTAATCTATTCATCTATACTCATTCATTTCATACAAGAATTATATGAAAACCCCATAATTGAGAAGTGTACACATTCAGAGAGATAGTTATGTGAGTTTCCTGTCCACCATGAGTTCACCAAATGAAACACACTCGTCATACCCGCCCTTTAAGTGTCCACGGATCATTCCCACAAGTGGGAATATAGTTTAATTACCCCATTTTGGGGATTTAGGAGTTTGGCCAAGTGAAATCCTTTGTTCACTCTGTGGTGTCTCTCTCTGCATAACCAGAGATAGCAGAACCTGGGTGTAGGAGAGAGAGGGGGAGCCATGATTTACACCTAGAAAGGGTCACGTCATGACAGTGGTTCCAGACTTGTTCCATTTAAGAATGATGGAGGCCACTGTGTTCTTGGGGACCTTCAATGGTGCATACATTTTTTGGTACCCTTCCCCAGATCTGTGCCTCGACACTCCTGTCTTGGAGCTCTACGGACAATTCCTTCGACCTCATGGCTTGGTTATTGCTCCAACATGCACTGTCAACTGTGGGAACTTATATAGATAGGTTTATGCCTTTCCAAATCATGTCCAATCAATTGAATTTACCACAAGTGGAGTCCAAGTTGTAGATCTCAAGGATGATCAATGGTAACAGGATACACCTGAGCTCAATTTCTAGTCTCATAGCAAAGGGTCTGAATACTTAGGCAAATAAGGTATTTCTGTTTTTTATTTTTAATACATTTACAAACATTTAAAAAAAATTGCTTTGTCATTATGGGGTCTTGTGTGTAGATTGATGAGGAAAAACATTTATTTAATACATTTCAGAATACGTAACAAAATATGGAAAAAGTCAAGGGGTCTGAATACTTTCCGAAAGCATTGTAAATACATCATACTCTGAGAGCCAATCTGTAGTTGATTCATAGTGCCTTTAAAGTGGCACAACAGATAAAGGTAATGATAGCAATACGACTTGGATGTTCCTTGGTGGCATAGGGTGCTAGCTATGCTTGCCATGCCTCTTGGCCCTCAAGACAGGGCTGGTGGTGAAAGCAAACACAAGGACACTGAGTTGAAATAATTAGGTATCTATGCAATTCTCACTGTATACCACTAGATAGCAACCTTCCCTATGTACAGCAGAGGGCAGCAAATTATTATTTTATACAGTGGCAGGTTCTCCTCAGGATATTTTAACAAGATGGTGCTGCTGAGTACGGCATTTTTGAACACCTGTAAATGCCATTTCCTGCAATCTAGAGCAAAAAAAAAAACTCTATTGGGTGTGGTTTCTGGCCTTGAATAATAACAAATAAAGTACAATTTCATAGTTTACTTAGTGGTGCAGCCAGTCCACAAAGTGGCGCAGCTCCCATCTTACATTCTTTGGGGAGAACCCTGAGTAGTACCAAAGTAGTAGAGACTAAAGGGCGCTGAACAACTTCAACCCTTCACACAAAACGTCCATTGACACCAATGTATGATATCCACCAAACTTTTGAGTTATGCGCAATTGCGCATGTCTCTCAAGTTAGGATTCAACCCTGTATTGTAAGGATCTAGGCAGGTTTTAATGACTGTTCGGCCCCACATTTTGAATCTCCCGAAAATAGTTAGTCAACTGTGAGGAAATGACATTTTTATTCACCTCACTGACCTCAATTGTAAATGTCCATGAAAGACTGGAATGATATGCAAAACAGAATGAAAAGCTGCCATTACATTTCTGATCACAAAATGTTCTGACCACATTATTATTCACATTATTACCTACTATACAGAGGACTTAGAAAACCCTCACTGTATTAAAGAACTGCATTCAAATCACCTTTGATAGATGTTATTTAAATGTAACATTCTAGGTGAGACAGGGTGTGCTCTTTCCCCCCAACCCTCTCTCTCTCTCTCAGATATGAAGTGATTTGTGTTGACTGTTGATATACCACTGTTTTGAATATTCTGGCCTGGCTTTGCCTTACATAAGCGTGTGTGACCTGGGGAGGGGCCACTACTTCAGAATGACAACAAGACTGAGAAATATAGACTGTAGACATTCAGCCTATGCCATAGTCATGGTAGATTGTATTTATACAGGGTTTTATACAGCCTTTTCATGGGTTAAGTGGAGGGAGTTCACTGTGTCCTTTATGTCCCAAGTAGGTAAGTTTACTTGGTTTCAAAGCATTTTATTTTTATTGTAAGGGAAGACTAGCCTCATTCACAGTGACATTCACAACAACATGTTAGCCTATTCCACCTGGTTGTATTATCATCAAGTGACATTGAGCTACTATGAGCTGAATTTAATGTATGAGTTTGCCTTGATGGAGAGGTTAACTAATGGTTGTTTGGATATGGGGGGATGTAGTCGTAAAATATAGGTGGATAAACCCTGAGCACTGTGGGTCAATAGGTGGGTAAACCCTAAATGTATAAAAACTCTATAAAGAACCCTATTCACAAAATAAGGTGTGTCTACCCCCTCTACATCAGTTGTTATTGGGTGTTTGTTGTTTGTAATCATTCCAGATGAGCATATGTATGACTATTAATCCATATCTTCCTAGTGGCCAATGTGAGTCATCTAGCCTGATCTAATGTTGTGCTGTCTTGTTTGGTTTCCGGGGTGATGATACCTTACCTAGTAGAAGTACAACAGGATTCCCAGGTAGGGCATTTCCCACAGAGGCTTCCCTGGAATTATGTGAATGTCTTGTAATGTATACTAAGGTGTGCTTGTGTGTACATCACTATTATTGTGTGTGTGTGTGTGTGTGTGTGTGTGTGTGTGTGTGTGTGTGTGTGTGTGTGTGTGTGTGTGTGTGTGTGTGTGTGTGTGTGTCACGGCCTGACCGTAGATTGCTTTGTATGTTTCTATTTTTAGTTTGGTCAGGGTGTGATGTGGGTGGGTTGTTTTTGTTCTATGTTTGTATTTCTATGTGTTTGGCCTGGTATGGTTCCCAATCAGAGGCAGCTGTCAATCGTTGTCTCTGATTGAGAACATACTTAGGCAGCCTGGTTTCGCCCTTGAGTTGTGGGTAGTTGTTTTCTGTTGTGTGTCTGCACCAGCCAGAACTGTTTCGGTCGTTTGCGTTGTTATTTTTGTGATTTCAGTGTTCATTAAATAAATATGGACACATACCATGCTGCACCTTGGTCCTCTCCTTCCAATAGCCATTACAGTGTGTGTCTGTGTGTGCGCGTCTGTGTGTGCTTCTGTGTGTTTGTGTGTGCATGCAGCCATGCACCCATATGCATATTGCCAAGTTTGCATTACAGTCTTATTGCATACGTGTGTTGTCAATTAAGATTTTTACTGCATTTTTGTAATGTTTCTGATTTTACAACGATTCTTAGAGACCTTATCATCAATGAGGCACATTCTGTCTTTACTTTAGGTTCCAGTATTTCCAGAAAGACAACGCACCTCTTCCCTTTCCTTCACAGAGAAGGACTGAGAGCATAGTCATGTTCATTAGGCACCAAATGGAAGAAACCGACAAAGTGTGAGCACTACTTGGACTATGAGAAATGCTTATTTTCATTGGCGTTACATTTTCTTTCTCCGTTGCATGAATTACGACCCAGGATTTTGTAGGTAATGGAATTGTCACCAAAATGAATAATGTTTCCATTATTTTTTACAGAAATACACTATATATACAAAGTATGTGGACACCCCTTCAAATGAGTGGGTTTGACTATTTCAGCCACATCTGTAGCTGACAGGTGTATAAAATTGAGCACACAGCCATGCAAGCTCCATAGATAAACATTGGCAGTAGAATGGCCTTACTGGAGAGCTCAGTGACTTTCAATGTGACACCGTCATATGATGCCACCTTTCCAACAAGTCAGTTCTTCAAATTTCTGCCCTGCTAGAGCTGCACCGGTCAACTGTAAGTGTTGTTATTGTGAAGTGGAAACGTCTACGAGCAACAATGGCTCAGCCGCAAAGTGGTTGGCCACACAAGCTCACAGAAAGGACCGCCGATTCAAAATTGTCTGTCCTCAGTTGCAACACTCACTACCGAGTTCCAAACTGCCACTGGAAGCAAAGTCAGCACAAGAACTGTTCGTCTGGAGCTTCATAAAATGGTTTTCCATGGTCGAGCAGCCTAAGATCCCTATGCCCAATGCCAAGCGTTGGCTGGAGTGGTGTATAGCTTGCCGCCATTGGACTCTGGAGCAGTGGAAACGCATTCTTTGGAGTGATGTATCACACTTCATCATCTGGCAGTCTGACTGACAAAGCTGGGTTTGGCAGATGCCAGGAGAACACTACTGCCCCAATGCATTGTGCCAACTGCAAAGTTTGGTGGAGGAATTAAATCAAATAAAATGTATTTATATAGCCCTTCTTACATCAGCTGATATCTCAAAGTGCTGTACAGACACCCAGCCTAAAACCCCAAACAGCAAGCAATGCAGGTGTAGAAGCACGGTGGCAAGGAAAAACTCTCTAAAAAGGCCAAAACGTAGGAAAAAACCTAGAGAGGAACCAGGCTATGAGGGGTGGCCAGTCCTCTTCTGGCTGTGTCGGGTGAAGATTATAACAGAACATGGCCAAGATGTTCAAATGTTCGTAAATGACCAGCATGGTCAAATAATAATAATCACAGTAGATGTCGAGGATGCAGCCAGTCAGCACCTCAGGAGTAAATGTCAGTTGGCTTTTCATAGCCGATCATTAAGAGTATCTCTACCGCTCCTGCTGTCTCTAGAGAGTTGAAAACAGCAGGTCTGGGACAGGTAGCACGTGCGGTGAACAGGTTAGGGTTCCATAGCCGCTGGCAGAACAGTTGAAACTGGAGCAGCAGCATGGCCAGGGGGACTGGGGACAGCAAGGAGTCATCATGCCAGGTAGTCCTGAGGCATGGTCCTAGGGCTCAGGTCCTCCAAGAGAGAGAAAGAAAGAGAGAAAGAGAGAATTAGAGAGCATACTTAAATTCACACAGGACACCGGATAAGACAGGAGAAATACTCCAGATATAACAGACTGATCCTAGCCACCCAACACATAAACTACTGCAGCATAAATACTGGAGGATGAGACAGGAGGGGTCAGGAGACACTGTGGCCCCATCCGATGATACCTCCGGACAGGGCCAAAAGCACAGCCCCCACAACACTAGAGGGATATCTTCAACCACCAACTTACCATCCCGAGGACGAGGTATAGCCCACAAAGATCTCCGCCACGGCACAACCCAAGGGGGGGCGCCAACCCAGACAGGAAGATCACGTCAGTGACTCAACCCACTCAAGTGACGCACCCCTCCTAGGGACGGTATGGAAGAGCACCAGTAAGCTAGTGACTCAGCCCCTGTAATAGGGTTAGAGGCAGAGAATCCCAGTGGAGAGAGGGGAACTGGCCAGGCAGAGACAGCAAGGGCGGTTCGTTGCTCCAGAGCCTTTCCGTTCACTTTCACACTCCTGGGCCAGACTTGACTCAATCATATGACCCACTGAAGAGATGAGTCTTCAGTAAAGACTTAAAGGTTGAGACCAATTCTGCGTCTCTCACATGGGTAGGCAGACCATTCCACAAAAATGGAGCTCTATAGGAGAAAGCCCTGCCTCCAGCTGTTTGCTTAGAAATTCTAGGGACAATTAGGAGGCTTGCATCTTGTGACCTTAGCGTACGTGTAGGTATGTACGGCAGGACCAAATCGGAAAGATAGGTAGGAGCAAGCCCATGTACTGTTTTGTAGGTTAGCAGTAAAACATTGAAATCAGCCCTTGTCTTAACAGGAAGCCAGTGTAGGGATGCTAGCACTGGAGTAATATGATCACAGTTTTTGGTTCTAGTCAGGATTCTAGCAGCCGTATTTAGCACTAACTGAAGTTTATTTAGTGCTTTATCTGGGTAGCCGGAAAGTAGAGCATTGCCTAGAAGTAACACAAGCCTAGAAGTAACAAAAGCATGGATTAATTTTTCTGCATCATTTTTGAACAGAAAGTTTCAGATTTTTGCAATGTTACATAGATGGAAAAAGCTGTCCTTGAAACAGTCTTAATATGTTCGTCAAAAGAGAGATCAGGGACCAGAGTAACGCCGAGGACCTTCACAGTTTTATTTGAGACGACTGTACAACCATCAAGATTAATTGTCAGATTCAACAGAAGATCTCTTTGTTTCTTGGGACCTAGAACAAGCATCTCTGTTTTGTCCGAGTTTAAAAGTTGAAAGTTTGCAGCCATCCACTTCCTTATGTCTGAAACACAGGCTTCTAGCGAGGGCAATTTTGGAGCTTCACCATGTTTCATTGAAATGTACAGCTGTGTCTCATCCACATAGCAGTGAAAGTTAACATTATGTTTTCGAATGACATCCCCAAGAGGTAAAATATATAGTGAAAACAATAGTGGTCCTAAAACGGAACCTTGAGGAACACCAAAATGTATAGTTGATTTGTCAGAGGACAAAGCATTCACAGAGACAAACTGATATCTTTCCGACAGATAAGATCTAAACCAGGCCAGAACTGGTCCATTTAGAACAATTTGAGTTTCCAATCTCTCCAAAAGAATGTGGTAATCGATGGTATCAAAAGCAGCGCTAAGGTCTAGGAGCACGAGGACAGATGCAGATCCTCGGTCTGACGCCACTAAAAGGTAATTTACCACCTTCACAAGTGCAGTCTCAGTGCTATGATGGGGTCTAAAACCAGACTGAAGCATTTCATATACATTGTTTGTCTTCAGGAAGGCAGTGAGTTGCTGCGCAACAGCTCTTTCTAACATTTTTGAGAGGACTGGAAGATTCGATATAGGCTGATTGTTTTTTATATTTTCTGGGTCAAGGTTTGACTTTTTCAAGAGAGGCTTTATTACTGCCACTTTTAGTGAGTTTGGTACACATCCGGTGGATAGAGAGACGTTTATTATGTTCAACATAGGAGGGCCAAGCACAGGAAGCAGCTCTTTCAGTTGTTTAGTTGGAAGAGGGTCCAGTATACAGCTTGAAGGTTTAGAGGCCATGATTATTTTCATCATTGTGTCAAGAGATATAGTACTAAAACACTTGAGTGAGTTGTGCAGACTCAGGACAACTGAGCTTTGGACGAATACGCAAATTTAAAGAGGAGTCCGTAATTTGCTTTCTAATGATCATGATCTTTTCCTCAAAGAAGTTCATGAATTTATCATTGCTGAAGTGAAAGCCATCCTCTCTGGAGGAATGCTGCTTTTTAGTTAGCTTTGCGACAGTATCAAAAATACATTTTGTATTGTTCTTATTTTCCTCAATTAAGTTGGAAAAATAGGACGATCGAGCAGCAGTGAGGGCTCTTCGATACTTGCACGGTACTGCCTTTCCAAGCTAGTCGGAAGACTTCCAGTTTGATGTGGCGCCATTTCCGTTCCAATTTTCTGGAAGCTTGCTTCAGAGCTCGGGTATTTTCTGTATACCAGGGAGCTAGTTTCTTATGACAAATGTTTTTAAGGGGTGCAACTGTGTGTGTGTTTGCATAGACGTGCACGCGTGTAATGTTCTGTACTGTGATTGTGTGTGTGTGTGTGTGTGTGTGTGTGTGTGTGTGTGTGTGTGTGTGTGTGTGTGTGTGTGTGTGAGTGTGAGATCAAGGACCTCTCACTTACGACGCATATCCATCCAATACTACCTGATTCATCAACAAACTACAAGTTACGTGGCTATGGCATTGGACTCTGCCCAGCGCGCACTTAATGACCAGGCCACCCAGCTATAAGCTGTAAACTGTACCTGTCTCAATGGAGGTCTGTAAAGAGCTGTTAAGTTTACAAGGACAAATCAAGGACAATTGCTGCTGTCCTCTGCACTTTTCTGTGGTAAACCTAGCTATATAGATAGATGTCAAGGCCAATGGGTTCTCCTAGGATGACGGCTTCTAGTCTAACTAGCAGGGCTCATTCATGGTTCCTGTGTGTGCGTGTGCACGCATGCGTGTGACCGTTAACCTGCTCTTAATGTAAATGTCCACCTCTGACAGAACCCAGAGAGACCAGAGACTGGTGAGGTCCATATGGAATCTAGCATGTATGCAATGAACTTACCTTCTTGTACAAAAGCTGAAGGACATACACACATCCAGGTACTTTTTGCAGGTGCTGGAGTTATAGGTGAATTCATGAAAATGAAAATGAAAATGCAGCACACTGCTACTCATGCTCCTAGGTTTCGACCCCCTATATCGGTATGGATGCCTGATGAAAAGCTAAGGGTCTCAGCAGTGTTATAATAAAATCAGCTGGGAGCATGAGCAGCAGTTTGCAGCATTTTCCTTTTTATTTTTCATGTATTTCCTTCTTACAAGAAACAGTTTGTTTTTATCTGGTGTTTACTTGGAAATTATTTGGTAACAGCTTTATTACCTCATGATTACCTGCTTAAATTCCTTTCGAATGTTGTGGGATTCAGTGAAACAAGTATGAAATAAACCACTTGGTTTCAGGTAGTTTTCTCAATAAGCACCAGAAAGTAATTGATTCTCTCACTTTCTATATCGTCTTTTCTTTATCTCTGTCTTATCCTCTCTAGCCTTCCTCTCTGTCTTTCCCCTCTTTCTCTCCTCTCTCTCTGTCTTTCCCCTCTTTCTCTCCTCTCTCTCTCTCCTCTCTCTGTCTTTCCCCTCTTTCTCTCTCTCTCTCTCTCTCTCTCTCTCTCACCTCTCTCTGTCTTTCCCCTCTTTCTCTCCTCTCTCTCCCGCCTCTCTCTGTCTTTCCCCTCTTTCTCTCCTCTCTCTCTCACCTCTCTCTGTCTTTCCCCTCTTTCTCGCCTCTCTCTCTCACCTCTCTCTGTCTTTCCCCTCTTTCTCTCCTCTCTCTCTGTCTTTCCCCTCTTTCTCTCCTCTCTCTCTGTCTTTCCCCTCTTTCTCTCCTCTCTCTCTGTCTTTCCCCTCTTTCTCTCCTCTCTCTCTGTCTTTCCCCTCTTTCTCGCCTCTCTCTCTGTCTTTCCCCTCTTTCTCTCCTCTCTCTCCTCTCTCTCTCACCTCTCTCTGTCTTTCCCCTCTTTCTCTCCTCGCTCTCTCACCTCTCTCTGTCTTTCCCCTCTTCCTCTCCTCTCTCTCTCACCTCTCTCTGTCTTTCCCCTCTTTCTCTCCTCTCTCTCTCACCTCTCTCTGTCTTTCCCCTCTTTCTCTCCTCTCTCTCTCACCTCTCTCTGTCTTTCCCCTCTTTCTCTCCTCTCTTTCTCTACTCTCTCTTTCCCCTCTTTCTCTCCTCTCTCTCTCACCTCTCTCTGTCTTTCCCCTCTTTCTCTCCTCTCTCTCTCACCTCTCTCTGTCTTTCCCCTCTTTCTCTCCTCTCTTTTTCTACTCTCTCTTTCCCCTCTTTCTCTCCTCTCTCTCTCGCCTCTCTCTGTCTTTCCCCCCTTTCTCTCCTTTCTCTCTCGCCTCTCTCTCTGTCTTTCCCCTCTTTCTCTCCTCTCTCACTCCTCTCTCTCTGTCTTTCCCCCTTTCTCTCCTCTCTCTCCTCTCTCTCTCTCGCATCTCTCTCTGTCTTTCCCCTCTTTCTCTCCTCTCTCTCTCGCCTCTCTCTGTCTTTCCCCTCTTTCTCTCCTCTCTCTCGCCTCTCTCTCTGTCTTTCCCCTCTTTCTCTCCTCTGTCTCCTCTCTCTCTCGCATCTCTCTCTCTTTCCCCTCTTTCTCTCCTTTCTCTCTCTCGCCTCTCTCTCTGTCTTTCCCCTCTTTCTCTCCTCTCTCTCTCGCCTCTCTCTCTCTTTCCCCTCTTTCTCACCTCTCTCTCTCGCCTCTCTCTCTGTCTTTCCCCTCTTTCTCTCCTCTCTCTCTCTCCTCTCTCTGTCTTTCCCCCCTTTCTCTCCAATCTCTCTCGCCACTCTCTGTCTTTCCCCTCTTTCTCTCCTCTCTCTCTCCTCTCTCTCTCTGTCTTTCCCCTCTTTCTCTCCTCTCTCTCTCCTCTCTCTCTCTGTCTTTCCCCTCTTTCTCGCCTCTCTCTCTCGCATCTCTCTCTGTCTTTCCCCTCTTTCTCTCCTCTCTCTCTCGCCTCTCTCTGTCTTTCCCCTCTTTCTCTCCTCTCTCTCGCCTCTCTCTCTGTCTTTCCCCTCTTTCTCTCCTCTGTCTCCTCTCTCTCTCGCATCTCTCTCTGTCTTTCCCCTCTTTCTCTCCTCTCTCTCTCGCCTCTCTCTGTCTTTCCCCTCTTTCTCTCCTCTCTCTCTCGCCTCTCTCTCTTTCCCCTCTTCCTCTCCTCTCTCTCTCGCCTCTCTCTGTCTTTCCCCTCTTTCTCTCCTCTCTCTCTCGCCTCTCTCTGTCTTTCCCCTCTTCCTCTCCTCTCTCTCTCGCCTCTCTCTGTCTTTCCCCTCTTTCTCTCCTCTCTCTCGCCTCTCTCTCTGTCTTTCCCCTCTTTCTCTCCTCTGTCTCCTCTCTCTCTCGCATCTCTCGCTGTCTTTCCCCTCTTTCTCTCCTCTCTCTCTCGCCTCTCTCTGTCTTTCCCCTCTTTCTCTCCTCTCTCTCTCGCCTCTCTCTGTCTTTCCCCTCTTCCTCTCCTCTCTCTCTCGCCTCTCTCTGTCTTTCCCCTCTTTCTCTCCTCTGTCTCCTCTCTCTCTCGCATCTCTCTCTGTCTTTCCCCTCTTTCTCTCTCTCTCTCTCACCTCTCTCTGTCTTTCCCCTCTTTCTCTCCTCTCTCTCTCGCCTCTCTCTCTGTCTTTCCCCTCTTCCTCTCCTCTCTCTCTCGCCTCTCTCTGTCTTCCCCTCTTTCTCTCCTCTCTCTCTCACCTCTCTCTGTCTTTCCCCTCTTTCTCTCCTCTCTTTCTCTACTCTCTCTTTCCCCTCTTTCTCTCCTCTCTCTCTCGCCTCTCTCTGTCTTTCCCCTCTTTCTCTCCTTTCTCTCTCGCCTCTCTCTGTCTTTCCCCTCTTTCTCTCCTCTCTTTCTCTACTCTCTCTTTCCCCTCTTTCTCTCCTCTCTCTGTCTTTCCCCTCTTTCTCTCCTTTCTCTCTCGCCTCTCTCTCTGTCTTTCCCCTCTTTCTCTCCTCTCTCACTCCTCTCTCTCTGTCTTTCCCCTCTTTCTCTCCTCTCTCTCCTCTCTCTCGCATCTCTCTCTGTCTTTCCCCTCTTTCTCTCCTCTCTCTCTCGCCTCTCTCTGTCTTTCCCCTCTTTCTCTCCTCTCTCTCCTCTCTCTGTCTTTCCCCTCTTTCTCTCCTCTCACCTCTCTCTGTCTTTCCCCTCTTTCTCTCCTCTCTCTGTCTCTCTCTCTCACCTCTCTCTGTCTTTCCCCTCTTTCTCTCCTCTCTCTCACCTCTCTCTGTCTTTCCCCTCTTTCTCTCCTCGCTCTCTCACCTCTCTCTGTCTTTCCCCCTTTCTCTTTCTCTCCTCTGTCTTTCCCCTCTTTCTCTCCTCTCTCTCACCTCTCTCTGTCTTTTCCCTCTTTCTCTCCTCTCTCTCTCTCGCTCCTCTCTCTGTCTTTCCCTTTCTCTCTCTCTCTCTCTCTTTCTTTCCCCTCTCTCTCTTCTTTCCCTGTCTCTTTCTCTCCTCTCTCCCGCCTCTCTCTGTCATTCCCTCTCTGTCATTCCCCTCTTTCTCTCCTTTCTCTCTCGCCTCTCTCTCTGTCTTTCCCCTCTTTCTCTCCTCTCTCTCTCCTATCTCTCTCTGTATTTCCATCTTTCTCTCCTCTCTCTCCCGCCTCTCTCTGTCATTCCCCTCTTTCTCTCCTTTCTCTCTCGCATCTCTCTCTGTCTTTCTCCTCTTTCTCTCCTCTCTCTCTCGCCTCTCTCTGTCTTTCCCCTCTTTCTCACCTCTCTCTCGCCTCTCTCTCTGTCTTTCTCCTCTTTCTCTCCTCTCTCTCTCTCTCTCTCTCTCGCCTCTCTCTGTCATTCCCCTCTTTCTCTCCTCTCTCTCGCCTCTCTCTCTGTCTTTCCCCTCTTTCTCTCCTCTCTCTCTCGCCTCCCTCTCTCTGTCTTTCCCCTCTTTCTCTCCTCTCTCTCTCGCTCGCCTCCCTCTCTCTGTCTTTCCCTTCTTTCTCTCCTCTCTCTCTCTCTCCTCTCTCTATCGCCTCTCTCTCTCCTCTCTCTCTCTCCTCTCTCTCTCTCTCCTCTCTCTCTCTCTCTCTCGCCTCCCTCTCTCTGTCTTTCCCCTCTTTCTCCCCTCTCTCTCTCGCCTCTCTCTCTGTCTTTCCCCTTTTTCTCACCTCTCTCTCTCTCTTTCTTTCCCCTCTTTCTCTCCTCTCTCTCGCCTCTCTCTCTCTTTCTTTCCCCTCTTTCTCGCCTCTCTCTCTCGCCTCTCTCTCTCTTTCTTTCCCCTCTTTCTCGCCTCTCTCTCTCGCCTCTCTCTCTGTCTTTCCCCTCTTTCTCTCCTCTCTCTCTCGCCTCTCTCTCTGTCTTTCCCTCTTTCTCTACTCTCTCTCCTCTCTCTCTCGCCTCTCTCTCTGTCTTTCCCTCTTTCTCTCCTCTCTCTTTCACTCGCTCTCTTTCACTCGCTCTCTCCATAAAGAAATTCAAGCAGAAAGATCATCAGAGACTATGTATTGCCACGTTCTGTAAGTTGCACATTATATCATGAAGTCAAATTTAATAGTTTAAATGCATGAGGCGCCCAAAAGCCACCCTATTGGTTGGTAGTAAAGGCGCTGACACTCATCAACCAATCAAAACCCCAGGACCACAACCAGCTGATGATCCACCTTAAAGTGTGGTATTGTGGGAGATTACTTTGTAGCAATAGGGGTGATTGACAGCAGGCTGGGAGCAGAGAGTAGAGTGTGGGTGGTGGGGATGATGTCAGAAGACTAGAGACCTTGTGATGAGGAACTGTGGTGCTGCTTCTCAATTGGCAACCTCTTCCCTAGATGGTGCTCTACTTCTGACCAGGGCCCATAGAGATCTGGTCAAAAGTAGTGCACTAAATACGGAATAGGGTGTCATTTGGGACGTAGTCTGTGATTATTATCAAATGTATTCTTCACAGTTCAGCACAGGCCAGACTCTGGGTTACTGTTGAAATGCACAGGAATAGCACAGAGTACAACATGTTTTGGGTAAGCAGCAGGGCAGATCTTTTACACGCCGATCCACACATTCTACCATTCCAGTGTTTAATTGCTATATTGTAATTGCTTCACAACCATGGCCTATTTATTGCCTTACCTCCCTTATCCTACCTCATTTGCACATGCTGTATATAGATTTTTCTACTGTATTATTGATTGTATGTGTGTTTATTCCATGTGTAACTCTGTGTTGCTGTATGTGTCAAACTGCTTTGCTTTATTCTTAGCCAGGTTGCAATTGCAAATGAGAACTTGTTCTCAACTAGCCTACCTGGTTAAATAAAGGTAAAATAAAAAATACATTAAAATTAAAAATATGCCTGCAGCTAATGTCTCTTTTTATGAAGAGGAGTTGAAAAGATATCTCTTCAAGGTCTCGCCAGGGCATTTGTGTTTGATGTTTAAGATCAGTTTGTTTGGTGGAAGTGGTGTTTATCCTGTATGTGTGTGTGTGTGTGTCTACAAGGTGAAAACCAGACTTGTCCTAGTTTAAGGCACAGGAATTACACAGTCAGACAGTCAGATGTCTTGAAAGAAATGGCAAGAGAGAACAGAGGTGTTAAGGTCCCCCAGGGCTCTGTTCTAGGCCCTCTCCTATTCTCGCTATACACCAAGTCACTTGGCTCTGTCATAACCTCACATGGTCTCTCCTATCATTGCTATGCAGACGACACACAATTAATCTTCTCCTTTCCCCCTTCTGATGACCAGGTGGCGAATCGCATCTCTGCATGTCTGGCAGACATATCAGTGTGGATGACGGATCACCACCTCAAGCTGAACCTCGGCAAGACGGAGCTGCTCTTCCTCCCGGGGAAGGACTGCCCGTTCCATGATCTCGCCATCACGGTTGACAACTCCATTGTGTCCTCCTCCCAGAGCGCTAAGAACCTTGGCGTGATCCTGGACAACACCCTGTCGTTCTCAACTAACATCAAGGCGGTGGCCCGTTCCTGTAGGTTCATGCTCTACAACATCCGCAGAGTACGACCCTGCCTCACACAGGAAGCGGCGCAGGTCCTAATCCAGGCACTTGTCATCTCCCGTCTGGATTACTGCAACTCGCTGTTGGCTGGGCTCCCTGCCTGTGCCATTAAACCCCTACAACTCATCCAGAACGCCGCAGCCCGTCTGGTGTTCAACCTTCCCAAGTTCTCTCACGTCACCCCGCTCCTCCGCTCTCTCCACTGGCTTCCAGTTGAAGCTCGCATCCGCTACAAGACCATGGTGCTTGCCTACGGAGCTGTGAGGGGAACGGCACCTCACTACCTCCAGGCTCTGATCAGGCCCTACACCCAAACAAGGGCACTGCGTTCATCCACCTCTGGCCTGCTCGCCTCCCTACCACTGAGGAAGTACAGTTCCCGCTCAGCCCAGTCAAAACTGTTCGCTGCTCTGGCCCCCAATGGTGGAACAAACTCCTCACGACGCCAGGACAGCGGAGTCAATCACCACCTTCCGGAGACACCTGAAACCCCACCTCTTTAAGGAATACCTAGGATAGGATAAAGTAATCCCTCACCCCCCCCTTAAAAGATTTAGATGCACTACTGTTCCACTGGATGTCATAAGGTGAATGCACCAATTTGTAAGTCGCTCTGGATAAGAGCGTCTGCTAAATGACTTAAATGTAAATGTAAATGTAAGGTGACACTTTGCTGAGTTGTCTCTCCCATAGTAACTTTTATGCCAGTGATACACATAACTGCAATGTGTGTTTTCTTGTCCAGCACAAAGATTTGACAGGTTTGCTTAGTAGGAATGCACATTTGATTTTCATGCACACACCACACACAAGGTCCTTGAAAAATATATACCACACTTTACTTAGTCAGCCATTGATTTGCAATTGTCTAGTACAAGGGTGTCAAGATCCAGAGGGCTATACTGAAAATGTGTTATATTTCCTCACAGTCCAAATTTGCAAAACATAGTAATCTATCCATTGTTTTTGGAATTTCCAATGCACCCTGACTGTCTCGATTTTTTTCTCTGTAATTGATAGCGAGCTGGACAGAGTGAAGAGACTCACATGGAGGTCCATCATCATGTCTACACTGTTTAAATTTGGTTTTGGTCATTGAGGTCGTTTTCCCCCAGAATTTTGTATATATTTATTTTTACACACACTGCTTGGCATCAACACGACATGGAGCAAGTCGCATTTTATCGTATTACCAAACACTCTTGGATAATATCCCAACTTTAGCCCCAAACTGACCGGAAGACTTCAAAAAACCCACCTCAAACAGACTGTTTAATAAATGTAATGTTGGCTCATTGGTTGAGCTGGCCAATCAACGGTCTACTTGTATGACATTTTTTTAGGACCGGTAACTCAAGTTGAAGGCCAACAGGGGCATTGCAGGTTACCTTTAGCAATTATTGTAAATTATCGTTATAACTTCTTCTGTGTGTGATTTTAAAAGAATCGGTTCAAGGACATACATCTGGTCTATTAGAGGCAATTATTGGTACCATGATTGTCTTCAAATTGTTTCGTTTTTTCCACTAACATTGCCCACGTAATTTTTCCATTCACTATAATGGGGAATCCTGTTTTCTGCTAACAATGCCTGCATTACCACGGTCAGCCTTGATCTTCCGTGGTTTCAATGAGAGGGGGTAGTCGTTCCCCCCTAATTCAAACAGGCCCCATTTCAAAGGAAACAAGCGCTCGTTAAGATCAGCTGTGGCCAATTAATGGGTGTGGCCAACACACCTCAACACACTTTACAAGATAGAGGGTGGAGTCTTTTCTGAACATTACTAAAGTTTTCTTGTGTTTTTTATGGAAATTTCTCTGCTTGTTCTGAGAATGGAATTTAGAGCTTATTGATGTTAATGCGTACAATTACATGTTTTTTTACATTCCCAGAATATTGCTAAGATCTGACAAAGAGAACCTTACATTCTCTGAACGTTTTGAGAACATTGCTTAAGTCACACCATTTTTGAGAAGGTTCCCAGAATGTAGTAAAAATATGACATTAAATATAACTACATGGGAACTTGTGTGGAATGTTCTGTGGAAGTACTGAAATTCACACAGAAGAAGGCTGTTTCTTAACGTTCTTGGAACAATTTCAGAATGACTTTAAATGGAATCACAATGAAACATGCTGAGTTACTGAAATTCCCACAGAAGAACATTGTTTGACTCGGTACCGGTACCCCCTGTATATAGCCTCGTTATTTTATTGTTGCTCATTTCTTTTTTACTTTTGTTTATTTAGTAAATATTTCCTTAACTCTTATTTTTCTTAAAACTGCATTTTCGTTTAAGGGCTTGTAATTAAGCATTTCACAGTAAGATCTACACCTGTTGTATTTGGCGCATGTGACAAATCCATTTTTATTTGATATGTTTCTTAACGTTCTCTGAACTATTTGAGAACTTTTCCAATGTGAAACAAGTCGGAGAACGTAAATGTAAACATGTTTCAACAACTCTGTTAAAGTTTTTTTTGTGAAGTTCCTTAAATGTTCCTTAAATGTTCCAAAGCCAAGCAACTGTCCCAGAACATTGTGGGAAGGTTGTATGCAAAATAACCATAGGACAACCACCCTAACACCATGCTCTAAGAAAAATATGGTTCTTAGAATGTTCTGTGCTTGCTTGGCTATTTCAATCATATTGTAGTTAAAAGTCATATTTCATAGAAATCAGGAAACACTTTTTTTATGGAATTGTTGAGACGAAAACACACTTGGATGTGTATATACACACACACACACACACACACATTTCTTGTTGGTAGGTGAACAAGCACTATGAGGACAAAGACACACACACACACACAGACACAGTGATGCAGGCACACAACCAGTGACATCGAGTTTGTTCCTAGAGTTTGTTGTGGACACACGGGTCTATTCCATGGCAGTCTGAGAAACACTGCTCTTAAATCTCTCTCTCGCTCTCTTGCTCTCTCTCTGTCGCTCTCCACCCACTCCACACTCTCATTCATCTCTTTTCCCTTTCATTAATTTCCTCCCTACTTTATTCGCCCCCTCTAGCTCGCTCTCTCTCCCTCTCTGTCCATCCACCCCTCTCGGCAACAGTCCAGATGTGGAGTCCATCCAGCACAATGGGTCACATGCCTCCATGACTGTTTCCCCCTATTAGCATTTGTTAAGAGCTTAATGCTCTAACACCACGTGTCTGTGTGTGTGTGTGTGTGTGTGTGTGTGTGTGTGTGTGTGTGTGTGTGTGTGTGTGTGTGTGTGTGTGTGTGTGTGTGTGTGTGTGTGTGTGTGTGTGTGTGTGTGTGTGTGTGTGTGTGTGTGTGTGTGTGTGTGTGTGTGCGCTGCACTTTAAACCCCATTCATGTTATGTAACTATTAATAGCCGGCCAGCAGCAGCTGACAAGACTTTTACCGGCGTAATTGAGGCCAGAATCCCTTCAGATTTCCTCTCTGAGTCAAAGGTATACTTCGGCCCCCTACCATATTTAGTAGCATATACACCAGTACCACTAGACTGCATTTTAACAAGGGCTTCAAGCACCCCAAAAATCAGAGAGGGCACAGTACTTGAGGATGGCTGGGGTAGGTGGGTCGGATGTTAAATACTGTTGAAGTAATATGGCTACAGGTTCATTTGCCTCACCTGAAGCCCATTCTTGTAGGAAGCTGCTATAGACCACCAAGTGCTAACAGTCAGTATCTGGATAATATGTGTGAAATGCTTGATAATGTACAGTACCAGTCAAAAGTTTGGACACACCTACTCAATCCAGGGTTTTTCTTTATTTTTACTATTTTTTACATTGTCAAATTATGTTGAAGACATCAAAAATATGAAATAACACATGGATCATGTAGTAACCCAAAAAGTTTTAAACATATCAAAATATATTTGAGATTCTTCAAAGTAGCCACCCTTTGCCTTGATGACAGCTTTGCACACTCTTGGCATTCTCTCAACAAGCTTCATGAGGTAGTCATCTGAAATGCATTTCAATTAACAGGTGTGACTTGTTGAAAGTGAATTTGTGGAATTTCTTTCCTTAATGCGTTTGAACCAATCAGTTGTTTTGTGACAAGGTAGGGTTGGTATACAGAAGATAGCCCTATTTGGTAAAAGACAGAGTCTATATAATCGCAAAAACCATGAAGCGCAATGATGAAACTGGCTCTCATGAAGACCACCACAGGAAAGGAAGACCCAGAGTTTAGTCTGCTGCAGAAATTGCAGCCCAAATTTTTTTTTTTACGGAGTTCAAGTAACAGACACATCTTAAAATCAACTGTTCAGATGAGACTGCGTGAATCAGGCCTTCATGGTCGAATTGCTACCAAGAAACCACTACTAAAGGTCACCAATAAGAAGACCAAAATAAATGGCGCCGACAGATAGGGCTGCCGTGCTTCTATCTCTTAGGAGATTTTGCAGTATTTTTTGTTGTTGTTGAGTGTGTTATTTCTTACATTATTAGCCCAGAATTGTTTTTGTGTTATTACATACAGTCGGGAAGAACTTTTGGATATATTTGATTTGTTTAACACTTTATTTGGTTACTACATGATTCCATATGTGTTATTTCATAGTTTTGATGTCTTCACTATTATTCTACAATGTAGAAAATAGTCAAAATAAAGAAAAACCCAGGAATGAGTAGGTGTGTCCAAACTTTTGACTGGTACTGTACATATAAGTAACAGTATAGCTTCCATCCCTCTCCTCGCCCCTACCTGGGCTCGAACCAGGGACCCTCTGCACACATCGACAACAGACACCCTCGAAGCATCGTTACCCATCGCTCCACAAAACCCACGGTCCTTGCAGAGCAAGGGGAACAACTATTTCAAGGTCTCAGAGCGAGTGACGTCACCGCTTGCAACGCTATTAGCGCGCACCCCGCTAACTAGCTAGCCATTTCACATTGGTTACATATACATACACATATAAATACATACATATAAATACACACACACATATATATATATATATATATATATACGTGTCTTTAAAAAAATATTTTATTTTATTACTTTCTAACCCTACCACCCCTCCCCTAATTGGAGTAAACTAGTGAACAACAACGCTTAGGCTTCTACTTCCAGCTTATACATACAGTTGAAGTCTGAAGTTTACATACGCCCTAGCCAAATACATTTAAACTCAGTTTTTCACAATTCCTCACATTTAAGCCTAGTAAAAATTCCCTGCCTTAGGTCAGTTAGGATCACCACTTTATTTTAAGAATGTGAAATGTCAGAATTTTAGTAGAGAGAATTATTTATTTCAGCTTTTATTTCTTTCATCACATCCCAGTTGGTCAGAAGTTTACATACACGCAATTAGTATTTGGGAGCATTGCCTTTAAATTGTTGAACTTGTGTCAAACGTTTTGAGTAGCCTTCCACAAGCTTCTCACAATAAGTTTGGGGAATTTTGTCCCATTCTTCCTGACAGAGCTGGTGAAACTGAGTAAGGTTTGTAGGCCTCCTTGCTCGCGCACACTTTTTCAGTTCTGCCCACAAATTTTCTATAGGATTTAGGTCAGGGCTTTGTGATGGCCCCTCCAATATCTTGACTTTGTTGTCCTTAAGCCATTTTGCCACGACTTTGGAAGTATGCTTGGGGTCATTGTCCATTTGGAAGAACCATTTGCGACCAAGCTTTAACTTCCTGACTGGTGTCTTGAGATGTTGCTTCAATTTATCCACATAATAGATGCCAGCTATTTTGTGAAGTACACCTGTCTCTCCTGCAGCAAAGCACCCCCACAACATGATGCTGCCACCCCCGTGCATCACAGTTGGGATGAAGTTCTTCAGCTTGCAAGCCTCCCCCTTTTTCTTCCAAACATAACAATGGTCATTATGGCCAAACAGTTTTATTTTTGTTTCATCAGACCAGAGGACATTTCTCCAAAAAGTACGATCTTTGTCCCCATGTGATGTTGCAAACCATAGTCTGGGTTTTTATGGGGGTTTTGGAGCAGTGGCTTCTTCCTTGCTGAGCAGCCTTTCAGGTTATGTCGATATAGGACTCGTTTTACTGTGGATATAGATACTTTTGTACCCGTTCCCTCCAGCATCTTCACAAGGTCCTTTGCTGTTGTTCTGGGATTGATTTGCACTTTTCGCACCAAAGTACGTTAATCTCTAGGACACAGAATGCGTCTCCTTCCTGAGCGGGATGTTTATACTTGCGTACTATTGTTTGTACAGATGAACGTGGTACTTTCAGGCATTTGGAAATTGCTCCCAACGATGAACCAGACTTGTCGAGGTCTACAAATTTTTTTCTGAGGTCTTGGCTGATATCTTTTGATTTTCCCATGATGTCAAGCAAAGAGGCACTGAGTTTGAAGGTAGGCCTTGAAATACATCCACAGGTACACCTCCAATTGACTCAAATGATATCAATTAGCCTATAAGAAGCTTCTAAAGCCATGACCTAATTTTCTGGAATTTTCCAAGCTGTTTAAAGGGGCAGTCATTTTAGTTTATGTAAACTTCTGACCCACTGGAATTATGACACGGTGAATTATAAGTGAAATAATCTGTCTGTAAATAAATTGTTGGAAAAATTACTTGTGTCATGCACAAAGTAGATGTCTTAACAGACTTTCCAAAACTATTGTTTTTTAACAAGAAATTTGTGGAGTTGTTGATAAACGAGTTTTAATGACTCCAACCGAACTGTATTGTAACGGTTTTCTTCCGTCGAAGGAGATGAGGACCAAAATGCAGCGTGGTTAGAGTTGATGGTTTTTAATAAGAGAAACTAAACCTGAACACAATTACAAAAACAACAAACATGGCAAAAACCAAAACAGTCCTATCTGGTGCATAAACACAAAGACAGGAAACAACCACCAACAAACCCCAACACAAAACAAGCTACCTAAATATGGTTCCCAATCAGAGACAATGACTAACACCTGCCTCTGATTGAGAACCATATCAGGCCATACATAGAAACGGACAAACTAGACACACAACATAGAATGCCCACCCAGGTCACGTCCTGACCAACACTTGAACAAGGAAAACACAAAAGAACTATGGTCAGAATGTGACATGTATGTAAACTTCTCACTTCAACTGTAGTATATACATTTTATGGACACAGTCTATTTTACAATATTTCTATTTTGTTTGTTTTTACTCCTGTCCTTCCTCTACCCTCAACCTCTTCCATCTATTTCTGATGTCCATCCGGTTCTATTTGCCATATCTTTCACACTGTGCTCTTTCACTAAAGTTCTGAACCTATATACGTTTTTTGGACACAGTGTCACGTTCTGACCTTTATTTCCTTTGTTTTGTCATTATTTAGTATGGTCAGGGCGTGAGTTGGGTGGGCAGTCTATGTTTGTTTTTCTATGTTTTGGGGTATTTCTATGTTTCGGCCTAGTATGGTTCTCAATCAGAGGCAGGTGTCATTAGTTGTCTCTGATTGAGAATCATACTTAGGTAGCCTGGGTTTCACTGTGTGTTTGTGGGTGATTGTTCCTGTCTCTGTGTTTGCACCAGATAGGACTGTTTTTGGTTTTCCACATTTATTGTTTTGTTAGTTATTTCATGTCTAGTTCCTTTATTAAAGAACATGAATAACCACCATGCTGCATTTTGGTCCGCTTCTCCTTCACCACAGGAAAAACCCTTACACACAGTATGTTTTACATTGGTTATCTTGTTGTTAGTTATTAGTCCCAACCTTCATCTCCATTCAACCCCTCCCCTCTATCTCTTAACACCGTCCATAGTGGATTTCTATTTGCCATATATTTTTCAACTGTGATGTTTCACAAAAGCTCTGAACCTTTCTAAAGCTAAAAGTATTCTTATTTTATTTATTGACTGAATATGACTTTTCACATTACCCAGTGACTTAAATGTACTTACAGTATGTACAGAAATAATGTACAGTAATGTATTAAACAGTATAATGATGCACTGGATCCATTGATTCTTGAAGAATATATCTTAGAAATGCCTCATGAACTACATTTCTCCAGCACTCAGCTTTATAGCAAACCAAGTGGCGAGGCTGGCCATTTAATGTTTTCATTTTTTATCATTTTCTTTTTACAGAGTGGACCTCCTCCCTGTCTGTCGGTAGAGGATTTAGCCTGCAGCTGTGGCTGGTGTACACAGAGTCCAATGGTCTATTTTACATTCCTATTGGTTTGACTTGGGATGTACTTTACCGGAGTCACGTTCATAAATGATGAAGTGGATGGCGCCGAGGTAATGTTGCAGCCAGAGAGCAAGGAGGGACAGAGTTTCGCTTTCATACTGTACTTTCAGGCTCATTCCAAGGTTAACTATGTCTATTCTGGCTGTGGCGTTTGCATAGACTCAATGAGTTAGCTCTGTCTATATTTCTGTCCTGAAAACAAAGTAGCTGTGAGAGACCCTCTATATCAGGGATCATCAACTAGATTCAGCCGTGGGCCAATTTTTTTTCTTGAGCGGATGGTCGGGAGGCAGGAACATAATTACATATAATTTGTAGACTGCAAATTAACCGTGCTGAAGCCCAAACAGATATAATATTTGATTGAAATAATAATTTCAAACCTTGCTTACATTTGTATACAATCAAGTGTCTCTCTATTATGTGTGGGAATACTTGGAAACAAATTTCCAATATCACTTGGAGCTGATTTCCTGGTTTTCTTTTTACAGTCGTTTGTCCGGCATCGAGCACTATATCGGCATTGCCTGGATCTTTCATTTAAAGACCCTTTCCCCCTTCGGTCTCAACGTAGAGTTTGATCTGAAGCCAATCTTGTGATGATTGTGTTTTTTGCTATCCATTGTAAATAATGTTTGTAGGCCTATGTAGCCAAATTGTATTTATGATCGTATGTTATCCGTTCAGGATTTTTTATGTGTTCTATTTATATCTGTAAATCAAACAATTAAATCAAGCCACAGCCAGCCATGATTACAAACACCTGTGTGTTCTTCAATAATCACCAGCTGTGTGCGTGTTCGACTATCTGTGTGCACATCTGTGCTGTGTTCACTAAATACCAGCCGTGTGTGTGTGTGTGTGTATTGGGAGCTAGCTTCTTGAAGCTTCAAACAGGTTGAACAGTCGCGGCAGTGAATGAATATTAGGCATGCATGACTGCGTCGGTAGTGCACTATTTATGGAATATGATGCCATTTGGAACTTCTGTGTTACACATCTCTGATGTACACAGAGACCTCACTGATAGGGAGGGAGTTTATGGCATAGGCCTGAACTATGTAGAGGTGCTAAGACCATTTAAAGGAAATGTTAAACTTGTAATGTGTTTGTTGTTTAAAAAGGCTTCAGAAGTTTGTAATTTCCACTTAGAAATGTCAGACTTGATTTTCCATTCCGAAAAATGTATCAACCCCTACAAAAATGTCCATTTAATAATTCACATTTCCTGTTGCTGCAGGATTATTTTCCTGCTGTAGCAAACTGGATCAAATTAAGATCCTACATCTTTATGCCTAAAATCTGCTGGCATAATAAAATTGTCTGTCACTTGAAGGAAGATGAATCCAGGGAAAGGGTTTGATTGGGTAATGTGTTGCATTGCTCTTACTATATGCCAGGATAGTGTTTAATAGTGCCTCACCATACCAAAACATTTGGCAACGAAAAATTAAAACAAGCTTTCTTATTGGTCGGATTTAGGTAAGTCCCTCCCTGTTTCGGGCTATTTGCTTCCTATTGGATGTGACCCAGTTTTGTCATTCATTCACTAGAGAATCACATGGCAATGCTTGAGGCTAGACCAATTGTTGCTTTAGCTTGCTAAATTTACAAGCAACAACACGTAGGATGTTATTGACTTTTGATTTACTTAATGACATAAGCATGACATAATGTTGTCATACTATGTAATATCGGTTTTACTTATACGGTCATTACACTGTTATTAGGCATTATGTGGTCAAGCTAAATTCACCTGTCAAGATGGAAGAAGCCAACACTGTATGGCAAAGTATTAAAATGGATGGATGGGTAGATTGTTCTATAGCCTACAGAAACAGACAGACAGACAGATCGTGCTTTTCCATATATGGACCTTATTTTCCACCACCCTGTCCCCTACCCTCCCCTCAGTCCTCCTCCTTCTTCCCCCACCCCCTCTCCCATTTCATCATCGTCCTCTGTGAATGTTGAGAAGGTCTTGTCCTCTGCAGTTTGACGTCTCTCTCAACCACTGCTTTCAACAAGCATGAGACACTTCGTGACGTCTAGAGAGTCTGAGGGGGCGTGTGCACATTGTAGTAAAACGAAAGTGCACACCGACTCGATTATTCTTCAACCCACACTTGGAGAGGTGGAATCACATAAAACCGAATCGGTCTCAGTCAGCAGGCAGTGAGTGATTTTCCAGATTGAGTTGCGGTCTGTTATTCTAGTGAACAAGGTGTCTGCTATATTGTTGTTGTTTTTACTGCACATCGCAACTATTTATCACCAGAGCCTGTTTTATGTCTAATTATGTGTTTCAAGGGATTCGAATTGAAAACCTTGTCATCTCAATCAGAAAAAAGATATAAAAAAATAGGGGGGAGATCAACAACCTCACGCAGGACTACTGTTTCAGTCACAGTAAACAACTTTTAACCATCGCCACCGCAAATTGATTGTAGGTCTGTAGTCTGCTATTACACCGCCATCATGCCTAGTCTGCGACAGTCTTACACCGTGACGGTGCCCGAGGAGTCACCGGCATCCACTTTCCCCTTCCTAAAGACGGACCTGCGCAGGAAGAGTCCTCCAATGTCGCGGTCATTGTTGATGTCCACATTTGTGGGTCTGCTTATCAATCAAGCCAAGGTGAGTGTGCCTATTCGGTCTGCAAGCAAAGGGATATTCAGGTAGTCCATGCACTACAGATGTGGAGTGCCCATGCCGTAAATTGTATGGGCACGCCAAATCGATCACACTGTCAGTCGATTTAGTCAATTATGGGCCGATTTGATATTGACAATAACTTGGATAGATTTGTTTTAGTTACAGGAGACATTCCCACCCCAAAATAATCCCAGTAAAGGATAATGTTGGCAGCTAAACGTACTTACATAATAATGCCATTTATAATCTGTGAGCAACAGATTAAATGTGTTATGAAATTGCTTTTAGAGATTGAGGATTTTTAAACTGTTCCTTCCATGTTGGAGCTTGGAATCTTGTCGGTTCCGTGGCGTTAATAGTTATTGATTTTCCAAAGCTAAAGTCAAGTAATTTTAAGTGATGCACCTGTAGGTTGAATAGGCAGGCCTACAAATGATTTCGACACCCGTGATAATATAATATAATTACAATATGTGTGGTGGAATGATGTAACCATACTCAGGCCAATTTAGGCTCAGGTAATTTATGTTGTTGCTTTGTTTACTAAGGTGGATCTAAATAGGGTATGACGGTATAGGAATCGTTTCAATCCAATAGGAAAAGTTTTCACATTGTGTTCAAGGCATCCGGCATTTGAAAACCGTGGAGCGCTCAAGCCAGCTGCCTGCTTGTCACCGTACTCGTACTGTAACCTCGCACAGTTGATTTGGTTACGTAATCCGGCTTTCAGCAGTTTTGCTATGAGCGTTCTCTACCCTGAGGAGTGTGTTCCCTGCTGGCCATAATGCATATAATTTAGGCGTACCTCCAGCTGTTCTTTTCTGGCCCTGAATGTAGGCCACGCTTTACAGTACAGGACATTTGTGAGGATACTGATTCATATGTGCCTTTACCTCCAATGTGACATGCAGACTATAGTCTATTGTAGAGATAATAATTAGGCCTAAAGAAAAAACATCAGCTGATGTAGCACTGCCTATTTAAACAACACTGAAATCGTTCTTGAAAAAATATATTTTTTTAAATATATCTAGGCCTAAATGTAAATGTATTATAAATGGTAAGGCCTGTATAATATGCCACAACATAAGCAGGCAGGAGATCAACATCAGCGGTTGTAAAATTGCTGATTTAGGATCCGTTTTTGACTTTAAGATCATCATGAATTAGATTACATGGACCTGATCCGAGATCAACTGTGAGACGTTTTAAGAATATTGGCCCAGGAATCCTTACATGAACCCTGAGTAAATGACAGGATGGCCTCTAGTGGACAAACCAAAGGCTCACAGTGCTTTATAGCTGCCTGTTTAGCATTCCTTCTATCAGGCAAGTTCTCAACACAAAACCTCACAATGAAACACCAAACAAACCACCATTCATAAGCATTGCCCTCAGTGATGGCTTGTCCTTGAAAGTATACACTTGATAAAGAGCAGTGTTTTACATCACAATGTTCCCTGGTTGATAGAGGAAAGCCCTGTCAGCACTTGTGGGTGAAGATAGCCTGATTTGTTGATTGTTGCATAACCGCAACACACATTAAGAACACTGTTAGCACTATTTGCCCTGTGTCACACTAACAATTAGGGCGTGACATTGTGTAATGATGTTTGAGCGAACACCAAGATAAGGAATATCAGCTTTTATCGCCAGGAAAGTCTCACCTTATCTGATGTACAGTACGCTGTGGGTGATAGGGCACATGGATTCTCAGAATGGGCCGAGGGCCTAAATATATGGATGTCCTTTACGGGGAGAGCAGAATGTTCCTCAGTCAGGACTGTCACCGATAACCATTGAATAACGGTAACACAACATTATCACCGCTTCAACAACATCAATGGTTGTAATACATTATCACTGCTTTATCCACCACAGTTTTGGTCTCATTGGTATGAGCTGTACAGTCAGCCTACAGTGTGTCTGCTGGGTGGTGCTACAGTATGAAGCGAGGTGTGTTTGGATGTGTGCATGTGTGTCCCAGTCACAAGTTGTTTGCCTGTGACCAGTCCTGCACAGTAAGGCTGGAACACAATGTTCTCCCCACTCTCATACTTTCAATCTGTGCCAACCAATGGAATGACTTCCTCCCCAATGGAATGACTTCCTCCATTGTCCGTCAGCCAATCAGGGCCCTTATTGTTGGACCCACCTCCATGTCCCGAGTGAGCCACATGCCGACAGAGCCCATTCTCCACAGGCCTCTCCTCAGTAATCACTGTACTAGTGTCCCAGTGTCCTGGCTCCGGTGCTATTTGTACCCAGGTTGTGAGGAACTGGCCTGTGCATGCTGCTCAAGCCATATGCTCTGTTTCAGAGCTAACAATGCAGTGTGAACCCAGACATACCCTCTGATTGGCCATGTGCAGCAGCGCAGTCTCTACTCAGTACTCACACTCCAGCTCAATGAGAGTTTGACCTCTAGAGACAAGGCCTACACTGCGCTGACAATGGAAAGTGAACTATGAGAAGTATGAGGCATTTGGTACCTGTCTGGTTGTGAGAAGTGGCATTGTGGTGCTATGTACTGTACAGTATGTGGAGTGGTTTGGTTTGGGACGGAATAGTCACTGACTCATGTTTCAGACTTAATTCACAGTGTGCATGTCTATGGCATGTGTGGACGTTTGTTTTAGGCCTGTATGTGCCTGACTGTGCTTGCTTGACTATCTGTGTGTGTGTGTGTGTGTGTACCTGCTTTTAGGCCTGTGTGTGCTTGACTATTGTGTGTGTGTTTGTACCTGCATGTACATGTGATACCACCCCAGTCCTGTCAGCTGTGGCGTCAGGTGGGGGCTGCCGTATACCAGTTTAGGTGTTTCATTCGTCAGCAGATGTACAGTACCGATGCGTGGCTTCCCTCCCCACATGTTACACTGTCACCAAACCCCCCACCCTAATCTGGACTAGCCTACATAGAACACTAGATGCATGTGTAATATTAATATGTAACTTCCAAGACGTTCCGTTCCCCAGAAATGTCCCTGTACAGCAAGGTGTATTACAGGGACACTGTATAGAGTAGGTTACATGTAGCAGTAAGCTTGGAAAAGCAGTATTATCCATTAAACCTGCTTAACCCTGCACTGGTTTAAACCAGTATTCAATACTAAATGAACACATTATCCCTTTAACACCAAGAAAAAAATAGCAGAATTTTTTTGTTTCAGAATATATGTATTTGGCCTCAGTGTAGGCCATAAATGAATAATTTATGTTCGCGTGACTTAAACTTTGATATATAATGCATCGGAAATATCTTAACCAGCCTGTTGAGTTGCCTAATTAGAGTAAACAAATTTTGTATTGGAATTTGCATAGACTTAAAAAAAAAAAAAATTTAAATGATACATTAATTTATGTTATGACTGCTTAATTTACTTATAATGGAAGATACGCTTAGTTATATAAGGACTGATATAAAATATTAAGAAAATATGATACATTTGTGTGTCAAAATTATGTTTTAGAGGTCACCAACAAATTGTGGTAAATGAGGTTCGGTTTTGCTCACATTCCCTTCTTTGAATGTGTGTTGGAAAAAATATGGGAGTCCGATAATGAAAACCACATGATTTTACTAAATGGCATTTGTTGAGATGATAAAATATGACAAACAATACCATAGTATTACCATAGTATTGCTATTAGTATCTGTCCTGAAAAACAATAGCAATATGGAAGAGATCAGGATATAATTGATCTTTGCCCTGGTTCTAATGCAGGCCTGATAGGTTTTGTTCTTTCAGTTGTTGAGCCACAGATGGTGGTTATTTGTGTTTTGGTCATGACAAGCAGTGTCCCTCACCCAACGTCTCACAACGACACAAAGCACACCACTCATGACGTAGCTACCATGTGTGGTGTACTCTGACCTTAAGGCAACGATACACTCTGACCATCAAAAACCCTTCAGACAAGGTCACACCACTCCAGTGAACATCCAACCAGAGCCACGGGAAGTAGGGGTGCTGAGGGTGCTGCAGCACCCCCTGATAAATGGGGAATAAAAATATATATATTCATAAAAACATTTATTTAAAAAAAAAAATGCAGTCTGTAGCATGGCAATTTGTTTGTTTGTTGTTGAACATTTGATTTTTCACAAAAGTAGTGCACTGGTCCTTTACAAGTCCTGTATTAGTGGACCGATATAGCCATCTGTAGCGCAGGCAATACAATGGTATGTGTTTGGACCTGTGTCCCTTTAAGTTGACATGTATCAGGGACTGAGTGAAGAGGGATTTCTGCCTTGCTCTAACCTGTGTCTCCTTGTCTTTGTCTCAACAGAACTCCAAGAGTCCTCAAGGCCTAGTGGGACTGAGAAACCTCGGCAACACAGTGAGTAAACCATTACATCCGCCACTAACACAAGTCTGTTTTTACACTGTGCTTATGTCTGGTTTGTAGCAGATCTGATGTCCACTCTTTGGAATATCTATCCCTGTCACTGAAAAGTGTGCACTTCTAGTCTTAATAAATATTCTCTCCTTTTTCTCTCTCTCTGTCTCCCCCTTCTCTCACCTACTATTTTCTGGTGTAGTGTTTCATGAACTCGATCCTGCAGTGTCTGAGCAACACTCCTGACCTGAGGGACTACTGTCTGAGGAACACACACCGCACCGAACTCAACAACAACTGCAGAGCCAAGGCTGCTCTCATGGAGGGTAAGACACTACTGCTCCAACTGGTTGCACTTTACTTAAGCCTGCAGGTATAATGCATTATTAGAATGACATTAGAAGGATGTTACCAGCTGACCAATTCTGGAACATTTGACAGTGGACCAGTGCTGAAAAAAAGAAAAGGACAAAATGGTGTAAAAAAAAGCACTAATCATGTTTATGCAACATAATAATCATCCTAAGAATATTTACTATTTACAGAACCACCTAAGGGTCACTATAATACTGACCTCTAATTCGTAACAATCTGTATGCTTAAAACGTACACAAATTGTGTCTTAAGTTGATTTGAAACATATAGGAGCTATTCTGTGCATGTACACACACAAACACACACGCACTGATCCCCAAACAGGGTTTGGAGATGGTGAACAGTAACAGTAGTTCTGTCTACTACCTGATTGATATTCTTCACATGGCTCCTCTCCCCTGCAATGTGACCTCTGCTTAACAGTACAATGACTAAAAGTGGTCTCATTTTCTTTCCTCTCTCTCTCTGTCTCTGTCTCTGCCACGCTCTGTCTCTGCCACGCTCTGTCTCTGTCTCTCTCTCTCTCTGTCTCTCTCTCTCTCTCTCTCTCTCTCTCTCTCTGTCTCTCTCTCTCTCTCTCCCTCTCTATCCCTCTGTCTTTCTCTAACAGAGTTTGCCAAACTCACTCAGACCCTATGGACGTCAGTCAGCAGCGAGGCAATCAGTCCCTCAGACTTCAAGACCCAGATCCAGAGATATGCTCCCAAATTTGTGGGATACAAGTAAGTCTATTCAGAAAAGGGCTTTGGTCTGATCTAGTAATTCTATTTCTATGGCCATAAGTGTGCTGGGAGAAAGCGAGTTCATTTAATGTGAACTTTCTTAACTATTAAAAATGTCATCGTACTTTCTCGCCCCTCTCTCTCGCTCTCTCTCTCCATAAGGGATTAATGTAGACACATCTTTTATATTCATTTCTCATTTTGTGGCTGTGGTTGAAATAATAAGCCTTTGAAAGTAAACATCTCTCTCTCTCTCCCCCCATCTCTCTCTCTCAATTCAATTTCAATTCAATTCAAGGGCTTTATTGGCATGGGAAACATGTGTTAACATTGCCAAAGCAAGTGAGGTAGATAATATATAAAGTGAATATATAAAGTGAAAAACAATTTAAAAAATCTCTCTCTCTCTCTCTCTCTCTCTCTCTCTCTCTCTCTCTCCCCTCCAGTCAGCAGGATGCTCAGGAGTTCTTGCATTTCCTATTGGACGGCCTCCACAACGAGGTCAACAGGGTCACAGTGCGGCCCAGGCTCCCGTCCGAGGACATTGACCACTTGCCGTAAGTCTCACCTCCCGTAGCACCAACCCAGGAGCATGTTAATTAGTTTGAATCGTTTTGAAACAGAAAACGACAATTAGCATTTCTTAGTCTGTTTTCTTCTGCTTGGTGCCTCATGAACATGACCTTGACATGTTCTCCTAGGATTAGACATGCCTAGACATGCCTCATGATATTCAGGCTGTTAACTGCCTTTGTAATGAGTCATGTTTTATAGTTGTTGTTTTTTTAACAAGACCTTGGTACCTCAGATTAAAGTCCCCTGGGATCTGTATTGGAGAGGAGTGTGTCTGTTCTAGAGGAGCTTGTTTGAATGTAAACTGATGTGTGATCTGTGTTTGTCTCCTCCACAGTGACAATGAGAAAGGGAAGAGAATGTGGAACAAATATCTAGAGAGAGAGGACAGCAAAGTGGTTGGTAAGTGTCTGAGTGACTGAGAACAAGTGTGTATATTACAAGTGTGATTTTCATTGTGTGTAATAGTGTATCTGTTTCTCTGTATAGATCTGTTTGTGGGCCAGCTGAAGAGCTCTCTGACCTGCAGTGAGTGTGGTTACTGCTCCACTGTGTTCGATCCATTCTGGGACTTGTCACTACCCATCGCTAAGGTCAGTGTACACACTCACACACACACTCACATGCAGGCACACACACACAGTGAAAAAGCTGTGCCTAACTGAGGGTGTTTGTGTCCACAGAAAGGTTCAGGGGAGGTGAGTCTGACAGACTGCATGCGACTCTTCACTAAAGAAGACGTACTGGATGGAGATGAGAAACCGGTAAGGGACTATTGCTATGGTGTGTGTCTGTGTCTGTCTGTTATTTGAGTGTTTGGTATTAAAAATAATTTTCCTGTGTATTTGAGTATTTTCAAATGCACAGCCCAACAAGTAATTTTATTTGAGTATTTGAATGCTTATTTTTAAAAACCAAATAGTCGACCAAATTTTATTTAAGAAAATTTTCAAATACTATTTTCAAATAACTGGTTTAAACTCATGGGTGTGTATTTGAGTCAGTGTATTTTAATGTTTCAAATTCTTTCTAAGTTAATTTCCAAATACATCCTCCTCCAGACATGCTACAGGTGTAAAACCAGGCGGAAATGCACTAAGAAGTTCACCATCCAGAAGTTCCCTCAAATCCTTGTGCTTCGTATCCTTTCCATTACTTCATATTAGTGTCCCCATCATTGGTTCCCCAAACAATTAAGTTACTTCCAATCTAGTAGTAATAAGTGCAGTAGTAATAGTTTTACTAATAGTAATAGTTGTTGTGGTAATAGTTTTAGTAATAGTTGTTGTTGTATAACGTTATAGTAGTAAGGTTATACTGCATTGCTTGCTGTTTGGGGTTTTAGGCTGGGTTTCTGTACAGCACTTTGAGATATCAGCTGATGTACGAAGGGCTATATAAATACATTTGATTTGATTTGATAGAAGAGTAGCAATAACACTACAACCAGATACATAGCTAGAATGAACTGTCATTTTCAAGGAACTTTGGAGCCAAAGTCGTTGAAATTTTATATATTTCAAAAAGTGTATTAAAAGTTTATGGTTCTGGTTTCTGGGGTTAACCTATGTAGTCAGCTGCCCTATGAAAGCCAGGTAGAGAATTGCATTATAGCAATGCTACAACACTATCAATATATATCAATATCTAGATATGGTACTATGCTATCAATAGCTATGCTACTATGCTACCGATATCTATGCTATCAATAGCTATACTACTATGCTATCAGTAGCTATGCTACTATGCTACCGATATCTATGCTATCAATAGCTATACTACTATGCTATCAGTAGCCATTTATGCCACTATGCATTCAGTAGCTCTATGCTTCAGCTGTCCATGTGCTTGTCCTTGACCGAGCCCCTGTCCCAGACCTCAAGCGCTTCTCAGAGAACCGTGTTCGAACTAGTAAGCTCTCCACCTACGTCAACTTCCCCTCAAAGAGTTGGACATGAGAGAATTTTGCTCTGAGAACAGCAGTAAGTAGTACACACACACACTCAACAAACAAGCACTCTGTCTCCTGATACTTTGATATTGTATTGGTTTTCTTTTTAGAAGTGCTTTCAGGGCCATTTCTGAAGAGTCTTGTACAGATATGACGTTTATTGACTGGCCTGATATAAGTACTAACTGGATCATCTGGCTTCATTGAACTCAGGACGCACACACACACTACCGCCCAGTTGAACTGACTTGCTTTGTGGGCTCCTGCTACATGTCATGGACATATGGGCTACATAAAGCCTGGCAGTCTGGATATGGATGACATATGCAATGAGCCTATTAGGCCTGTGTCTGATGGTTGATGTTTGAGCCTTGCTCTGTGGACTGCATACAGTATACTATATCTTTATACAGGAGCCCATCCTTGCTTTGTGTACAGTCTAGATAACCCATCCTCTTTATAAATCAGGCTTAAAACAGACATTGTTTTTCAATGATGTTAGGGGACTGTTGAAACTGAATGCATTGGTGATGTCAATGACATAACACTCATCTTTGTCTCTCTATCTCTCTCTCTGTCTCCCTCTCTCTCTCTCTCTCTGTGTAGTAAATACAGTGTATAATCTCTATGCCGTGTCCAACCACTCTGGGAATACGCTGGGTGGCCACTACACAGCCTACTGCAGGAACCCAGCCCTCGGGGAGTGGTACAGCTACAATGACTCCAGGTATGTAATGATACCATGATGTCATATACATCCTCATAATACCACTAGGAGTAGTTTGCTACTATATCAGAGTTAATGGCTCTGTTTTCTGTTTGTTTGTTTTCTGTTTGCTTGTCTCTATGTGTGTATATCACTAAGCTGAGTATACAAAACATTACGAACACTTTCCTGATATTGAGTTGGACCCCCTTTTGCCCTCAGAACAGCCTCTATACGCAAGGTGTCAAAAGCGTTCCACAGGAATGCTGGCCCATGTTGACTCCACTGCTTCCCACAGTTGTGTCAAGTTGGTTGGGTGTCCTTTGGGTGATGGACACATCTTGATACACAAGTGGAAACTGTTGAGCATGAAATACCCAGCAGCATTGCAGTTCCTGACACACAAACCAGTGTGCCTGGCACCTACTACCATACCCTGTTCAAAGGCACTTAAATATGTTGTCTTGCCCATTCACCCTCTGAATAGCACAAATACACAATCCATGTCTCAATTGTCTCCAGGCTTAACAATCGTTGTTTAACTTGTCTCCTCCCCTTTATCTATGCTGATTTTAAGTGGATTTAACAGGTGTATTCAATAAGGGATCATAGCTTTCACCTGGATTCACCTGGTCAGTCTATGTCATGGAAAGAGCAGGTGTTCCTAATGTTTTGTACACTCAGTGATTATTTCTATATATGTGGGTATGTCTGTATGTCTATAACAATGCTCTGATTAACACACACCTGTTCTCTGTGTCCTTACAGGGTGAGCTCCATGTCATCCAGCCAGGTTCGCAGCAGTGATGCCTACGTGCTCTTCTATGAGCTGGCCTCCTCTCATTCACGCCTCTGACGCTACATGTCATGGACATATGGGCTACATAAAGCCTGGCAGTCTGGTCATATGGATGACGTATGCAATGAGCCTATTAGGCCTGTGTCTGGGTCTGATGGTTGATGTTTGAGCCTTGCTCTGTGGACTGCATACAGTATACTATATGTTTATACAGGAGCCCTTGGCACTATGGATTTAGCTTCAACACATAGGCTGCACTGTACTGCCAGGATACAGAGATTGAGTTGTGGTTCAACAATCTTCCGGGGACTTTGGGAAGAGCATTGGGACAATGGGAAGGCCCTTTGCAGCTAAAAACATGTCCTTTGAATATCATTGAAAGTCCCGGTGACGTGTGTGTGTGTGTGTGTGTGTGTGTGTGTGTGTGTGTGTGTGTGTGTGTGTGTGTGTGTGTGTGTGTGTGTGCGGTCACCATGCAGACGGCGAAGATGCCTCTCTATGCACTACAACAAGGACTCTATGACCCCAGTTGTCATTCGTTTCAAGGTCACCACTGAGACATGAAAGACTTTATCACTCCGACCTTCCGTTCTGTAAATGATTCTATTTAAATTAGATGTCATCATATCTGTGACTTTGGAGATGGGATGACTCTCTAGCACCATCTGTTGGTGCGCTGTGGTTGTAGGTTTTGCACAACCTCATCTTCCTCCCGTTTCAATAGGACTTTGTGTGTGTGCCTGCTGTGTGCATGTGTGAAAGAGAGAGACAGAGAGAGCGGCCCCTCTCCAACTTCAAACTAGTGGTGGAGATATCATGCCATTGCAAAACGAGATTGAGAGAAACTACATCTCTAGCTATGTTTTTTTATGACTAAATGCGTATTTTTGTATTTATAAAACAACATGGTGAATGTAACTGTACTGTTGTTCTAATCATTAAAATATCACTATTTTTCAAGTTTCAAGTATTATTGTCATGTGCACAAGTATTGTGAAATGCCATTCTTGTAAGCTCTTTCCCCACAATAGTATTATAAAATAAAGTAGAACAAAAAGACATGCGAAATAGAAACAAGAAGAGCACCAGAAAATAAGTAAGTTACATACAGGGTCAGTTCTCGGGTCAGTGACATTTTTACAATGTGCAGGGATGTGCATGGATAATGGACATTTTATTTATTTTTTATAAAAAAAATGTACCTTTATTTTACTAGGCAAGTCAGTTAAGAACAAATTCTTATTTTCAATGACGGCCTAGGAACAGTGGGTTAACTGCCTGTTCAGGGGCAGAACGACAGATTTGTACCTTGTCAGCTCGGGGATTCGAACTTGCAACCTTTCGGTTACTAGTCCAACGCTCTAACCACTAGGCTACCCTGCCTGGGTTGACATGCATAAGAGTAAGGTAACTAGGAATCAGGATATATGATAAACAGTGGCAGCAGTGTAAATTATGATTGCATGTGCATGTATTTTGTGTGTGTGTGTGTGTGTGTGTGTGTGTGTGTGTGTGTGTGTGTGTGTGTGTGTGTGTGTGTGTGTGTGTGTGTGTGTGTGTGTGTGTGTGTGTGTGTGTGTGTGTGTGTGTGTGTGTGTGTGTGTGTGTGTGTGTGTGTGTGTGTGTGTGTGTGTGTGTGTGTGTAATCCTGTGAGTGTGCATTGAGTCATTGAAAAAATAAAAGGGTCAATACATAGTCTGTGTGGTATTTTGGTATACACTGAGTGTACAAAAAATTAAGAACACCTTCCTAATATTATATTTGCATTCAGAACAGCCTCAATTCATCAGGGCATGGACTTTTCAAGGTGTCGAAAGCGTTCCACAGGGATTCTGGCCCATGTTGACTCAACAGTTGTGTCAAGTTGGCTGGATGTCCTTTGGGTGGTTGACCATTCTTGATACACACAGGAATATGTTGACAATGATAAACCCAGCAGTGTTGCACCTACTACCATACCCTGTTCAAAGGCCCTTAAATGTATTGTCTTGCTCATTCACTCTGAATGGCACAGATACACAATCCATGTCTCAATTTTCTCGAGGCTTAAAAATCATTTAACCTGTCTCCTCCCCTTCATCTACACTGATTGAAGTGTTTAACAAGTGACATCAAAAAGGGATCATGGCTTTCACCTGGTCAGTCTGCCATGGTAGGATCAGGAGTTCTTAGTGCACTCAGTGTATATCCAAAATTGTATTTCAACACATTCACAAAATTTAAAACATAATTACTTTTTAAAGTAATAAAATGCAGATTGAATCACGTAGATTTTTGTTAAAGTGTATTAAATGTCTGTAAATTATTAAATATTAAAACAAAAAAAGTGCTCAGTGTTTTTCAATATTTGTTTGTAAAAGGCTTAAAAACGATTAATTAATTCAAATAATCTTTAACCTGCGTTCAAATAATATTTGAAGCCTGTGTCAGGTGTTGGCAGGGTGTGCAGTGCATGTTTGGGGCAAGCTCAATCAATCAAGCACAGCTGACGTATTTGTAATGATTTAAAATACACTGCTCAAAAAAATAAAGGGAACACTTAAACAACACAATGTAACTCCAAGTCAATCACACTTCTGTGAAATCAAACTGTCCACTTAGGAAGCAACACTGATTGACAATAAATTTCACATGCTGTTGTGCAAATGGAATAGACAACAGGTGGAAATTATAGGCATTTAGCAAGACACCCCCAATAAAGGAGTGGTTCTGCAGGTGGTGACCACAGACCACTTCTCAGTTCCTATGCTTCCTGGCTGATGTTTTGGTCACTTTTGAATGCTGGCGGTGCTTTCACTCTAGTGGTAGCATGAGACGGAGTCTACAACCCACACAAGTGGCTCAGGTAGTGCAGCTCATCCAGGATGGCACATCAATGCGAGCTGTGGCAAGAAGGTTTGCTGTGTCTGTCAGCGTAGTGTCCAGAGCATGGAGGCGCTACCAGGAGACAGGCCAGTACATCAGGAGATGTGGAGGAAGCCGTAGGAGGGCAACAACCCAGCAGCAGGACCACTACCTCCGCCTTTGTGCAAGGAGGAGCAGGAGGAGCACTGCCAGAGCCCTGCAAAATGACCTCCAGGAGGCCACAAATGTGCATGTGTCTGCTCAAACGGTCAGAAACAGACTCCATGAGGGTGTTATGAGGGCCCGACATCCACAGGTGGGGGTTGTGCTTACAGCCCAACACCGTGCAGGACGTTTGGCATTTGCCAGAGAACACCAAGATTGGCAAATTCGCCACTGGCGCCCTGTGCTCTTCACAGATGACAGCAGGTTCACACTGAGCACATTTGACAGACGTGACAGTCTGTAGACGCCGTGGAGAACGTTCTGCTGCCTGCAACATCCTCCAGCATGACCGGTTTGGCGGTGGGTCAGTCATGGTGTGGGGTGGCATTTCTTTGGTGGGCCACACAGCCCTCCATGTGCTCGCCAGAGGTAGCCTGACTGCCATTAGGTACCGAGATGAGATACTCAGACCCCTTGTGAGACCATATGCTGGTGCGGTTGGCCCTGGGTTTCTCCTAATGCAAGACAACGCTAGACCTCATGTGGCTGGAGTGTGTCAGCAGTTCCTGCAAGAGGAAGGCATTGATGCTATGGACTGGCCCGCCCGTTCCCCAGACCTGAATCCAATTGAGCACATCTGGGACATCATGTCTCGCTCCATCCACCAGACTGTCCAGGAGTTGGCGGATGCTTTAGTCCAGGTCTGGGAGGAGATCCCTCAGGAGACCATCCGCCGCCTCATCAGGAGCATGCCCAGGCGTTGTAGGGAGGTCATACAGGCACGTGGAGGCCACACACACTACTGAGACTCACTTTGACTTGTTTTAAGGACATTACATCAAAGTTGGATCAGCCTGTAGTGTGGTTTTCCACTTTAATTTTGAGTGTGACTCCAAATCCAGACCTCCATGGGTTGATACATTTGATCTCCATTGATACTTTTTGTGTGATTTTGTTGTCAGCACATTCAACTATATAAGAAAAAAGTATTTAATACAAATATTTCATTCATTCAGATCTAGGATGTGTTATTTTAGTGTTCCCTTTATTTTTTTGAGCAGTGTAGTTTTTGAACACAGGGTCTTATTTAGTGTTTACCGTAGTAAACTGTAAACATGTTTACAATGAAAACGTTTTGCAACATTTACATTTACATTTAAGTCATTTAGCAGACGCTCTTATCCAACGAAAACTAGAGTTTGTTATTGGACATGTTCAGTTAGTCCCTAAATTGTTTTGGTGCGTATTCGTCCGTTTGGTGTCTAGTGAATACGATCGTGGTCTGTTCAAAACTAGGGCTCACAATTGTGCCATTGTCGATCTAATATGCAAACACACCTGTTAGGGCTGGGAATTGCCAGGGACCTCACAATATGATATTATCATGATACTTAGGTGTCGACACGATATGTATTGTGATTCTCAAGGTTCTATATGTATTGTGATTCTCAAGGTTCTATATGTAATGTGATTCTCAAGGTTCTATATGTATTGTTATTCTCAAGGTTCTATATGTATTGTGAATCTCAAGGTTCTATATGTAATGTGAATCTCAAGGTTCTATATGTATTGTTATTCTCAAGGTTCTATATGTATTGTGATTCTCAAGGTTCTATATGTATTGTGATTCTCAAGGTTCTATATGTATTGTGATTCTCAAGGTTCTATATGTATTGTGATTCTCAAGGTTCTATATGTATTGTTATTCTCAAGGTTCTATATGTATTGTGATTGGATACTGCGATTTTATTGCGATTCAATGTTCCAAATATATTGCTCACCACGTCTGCTGCAGAGGGAGAAGAGAGAGACACGAGAAAACTAGTCATGGGAATAAAAGTACAAGAAAGCTGTTGGCTCATCATTTAAAAAGATACCAGAGTTCAAATCAAACCAAACTGTATTTGTCAGACCTATCCGTGAAATGCTTACTTTACAAGCCCTTAATTAACCAACAGTGCAGTTGAAGAAATAGTTAAGAAAATATTTACCAAATAAACGAAAGTACAAAATAATAAAAAGTAACACAAAATAACATAACGAGGCTATATACAGGGGGTACCGGTGTTGTGCCAGAATTCTCCCCACCCCTTCTAATTTCCTTCATTTTGTGGCAAAAGTCAAATACTTTCTGTGGCACACATCAGTCAAATACTTTCTATAGAGCACACTACAACCGAAATGAATAGTGAATGTAGGTGTGTTATATTAAACATAGAGGAAGAACCAAAATGAATAATGAACGTGTGTGTTATATTAAACATAAAGGAGGGAATACAATGTTGGCAAGCAATAAACATTTCAGAACAACTATGGCTGAATTATTATCCTTACACTTTAAAAAATACTAGTCGAATAAAACATGGGGGAGATGACGAATTTTGGCAAAGAGATTTATTTATAGACTAATACAAATCACCGGATTTGGGCGAACATGGGCAGATGCGGGTTGAAGGTGTCGGTTAAAACAAATAACTTGAACACTTGAAACAAATAACCAAACCGAAAACTGCAGACAAAAATACTTTATGCTACTAAAATCAGTGAAATGTAGGCTAAACTGACAACAGAGTGCAGAGCAGAAATTTCAACTAGCAAGCAAGTTTCAGAAATGAAGAACGCGAAAGGGGGGGGATTCTGTCATGGGGAGATTTTCGGCACAACACCGGTACCGAGTCAATGTGTGGAAGTACATGTTAGTCGAGATAATTTATACATGTAGGTAGTGGTGAAGTGACTGCATAGATAATAAACAACGAGTAGCAGCAGTGTAAAAAAACAAATGGGGGGGGCGTCAATGTCAATAGTCCGGTTTGCATTTGAAAAATAGTTCAGCAGTCTTATGGCTTGGGGGTAGAAGCTGTTAAAAGAGCCTTTGGGTCCTAGATATGGCGCTCTGGTACCGCTTGCGGTGAGGTAGCAGAGAAAACCGTCTATGACGTGGTGACTGGAGTCTTTAGACAATTTTTGGGGCTTTCGTCTGACACCGCCTAGAATTTACAGTTGAAGTCGGAAGTTCACATACACTTTAGCCAAATACATTTATACTCAGTTTTTCACAATTCCTCACATTTAATCCTAGTAAAAATTACCTGTCTTAGGTCAGTTAGGATCACCACTTTATTTTAAGAATGTGAAATGTCAGAATAATAGTAGAGAGAATGATTTCAGCTTTTATTTCTTTCATCACATTCCCAGTGGGTCAGAAGTTTACGTACACTCAATAAGTATTTGGTAGCATTGCCTTTAGATTGTTTAACTTCGGTCAAACGTTTTGGGTAGCCTTCCACAAGCTTCCCACAATAAATTGGGTGAATTTTGACCCATTCTTCCTGACAGATCTGGTGTAACTGAGTCCAGGTTTGCAGGCCTCCTTGCTCGCACACGCTTTTGTTATGGCCACTCCAATACCTTGACTTTGTTGTCCTTAAGCCATTTTGCCACAACTTTGGAAGTATGCTTGGGGCCATTGTCCATTTGGAAGATCCATTTGCGACCAAGCTTTAACTTCCTGACTGATGTCTTGAGATGTTGCGTCAATATATCCACAATTTTCCACGCTCATGATGCCATCTATTATGTGAAGTGCACCAGTCCCTCCTGCAGCAAAGCACCCCCACAACATGATGCTGCCTCCCCTGTGCATCACTGTTGGAATGAAGTTCTTCGGCTTGCAAGCCTCCCCCTTTTTCTTCCAAACATAACAATGGTCATTATGTCCAAACAGTTTTATTTTTGTGTCATCAGACCAGAGGACATTTCTCCAAAAAGTACGATCTTTGTCCCCATGTGCAGTTGCAAACCGTAGTCTGGCATTTTTATGGCAGTTTTGGAGCAGTGGCTTCTTCCTTGCTGAGCGGCCTTTCACATTATGTCAATATAGGACTCGTTTTTTGTACCTGTTTCCTCCAGCATCTTCACAAGGTCCTTTGCTGTTGTTCTAGGATTGATTTGCACTTTTCGCACCAAAGTACGTTCATCTCTAGGAGACAGAACGCGTCTCCTTCCTGAGCGGTGTGACGGCTGCGGGGTCCCATGGTGTTTATACTTGGATATTATTGTTTGTACAGATGAATGTGGTACATTCAGGCATTTGGAAATTGCTACAAGTATGAACCAGACTTGAGGACTACAATGTTTTTTCTGAGGTCTTGGCTGATTTCTTTTGATTTTCCCATGATGTCAAGCAAAGAGGCACTGAGTTTGAAGGTAGGCCTTGAAATACATCCACAGGTACACATCCAATTGACTCAAATGATATCAATTAGCCTATAAGAAGCTTCTAAAGCCATGACCTAATTTTCTGGAATTTTCCAAGCTGTTTAAAGACACAGTCAACTTAGTGTATGTCAACTTCTGACCCACTGGAATTGTGATACAGTGAATTATAAGTGAAATAATCTGTAAACAATTGTTGGGAAAATTATTTGTGTCATGCAGAATGTAGATGTCCTAACGGACTTGCCAAAACTATAGTTTGTTAACAAGAAATTTGTTGAGTGGTTGAAAAACTCCAACCTAAGTGTATGTAAACTTCAACTGTAGGTCCTAGATGGCAGGAAACTTGGCCCCAGTGATGTAACAGGCCGTACGCACTACCCTCTGTAGCACCTTATGGTCAGATGCTGAGCAGTTGCCATACCAGGCGGTGATGCAACCGGTAAGGATGCTCTCAATGGCGCAGCTGTAGAACTTTTTGAGGGTCTGGGGACCCATGCCAAATCTTTTCAGTCTCCTGAGGGGGAAAAGGTGTTGTCGTGCCCTCTTCACGACTGTCTTGGTGTGTTAGTTTGCTGATGATGTGAACACAGAGGAACTTGAAACTCTCGACCCGCTCTACTACAGCCCTGTCAATTTTAATGGGGGCCTGTTCGGCCCGTCTTTTCCTGTAGTCCACGATCAGCTCCTTTGTCTTGCTCACATTGAGGGAGAGGTTATTGTCCTGGCACCACAATGCCATATCTTTGACCTCCTCCCTATAGGCTGTCTCATCGTTGTCGGTGATTAGGCCTACCACTGTTGCGTCGTCAGCAAACTGAGGGGCCCCAGTGTTGAGGATCAGCGTGGCAGACATGTTGTTGCCTACCCTTCCCCTACCCTTGCCTACCCAGTTGCAGAGGGAGGTGTTTAGCCCCAGGGTCCTTAGCTTAGTGATGAGCTTTATGGGCACCATGGTGTTGAACACTGAGCTGTAGTCAATTAACAGCATTCTCACATAGGTGTTCCTTTTGTCCAGGTGTGAAAGGGCAGTGTGGAGTGTGATTGAGATTCCGTCATCTGTGGATCTGTTGGGGTGGTATGCAAATTGGAGTGGGATGATGCTGTTGATGTGAGCCATGACCAGCCTTTCAAAGCACTTCATGGCTCCTGACGTGAGTGCTATGAGGCGGTAATCATTTAGGCAGGTTACCTTCGCTTCCTTGGGCATAGGGACTATAGTGGTCTGCTTGAAACATGACTCGGTCAGGGAGAGGTTGAACATGTCAGTCAAGACACTTGCCAGTTGGTCCACACATGCTTCCAGTACACGTCCTGGTAATCCATCTGGCCCTGCGGCTTTGTGAATGTTGACCTGTTTAAAGGTCTTGCTCACATCTGCTACCAAGAGCATTATCACACAATCGTCTGGAACAGCTGATGCTCTCATGCATGCCTTAGTGTTGCTTGCCTCCAAACGAGCATAAAAGGCATTTAGCTAGTCTGGTAGGCTCGCGTCACTGGACACGGCTCACGGCTAGGTTTCCCTTTGTAGTCTGTAAAAGTTCTCAAGCCCTGCCACATCTGATGAGAGTCAGAGCCGGTGTAGTAGGATTCTAGCTTAATCCTGTATTGATGCTTTGTCTGTTTGATGGGTTGTCTCCTTGAAAGCGGCAGCTCTGGCGGTTAGCTCAATGTAGATGTTGCCTGTAATCCATGGCTTCTGGTTCGGGTATGTACGTACAGTCACTGTGGGGACGATGTCGTCGATGCACTTATTGATGAAGCCGGTGACTGAGGTGGTATACTTCTCGATGCCATTGGATAAATCCCGGAACATAATCCAGTCTGTGCTAGCAAAACAGTCCTGTAGCGTAACATTCACGTTATCTGACCACTTCCGTATTGAGCTAGTCACTGGTACTTCCTGCTTTAGTTTTTGCTTGTAAGCAGGAATCAGGAGGATAGAATTATGGTCAGATTTGCCAAATGGAGGATGGAGGAGAGATTTGTATGCATCGCTGTGTGTGGAGTAAAGGTGGTCTAGAGTTTTTTTCCTTCTGGTTGCATATGACATGCTGGTAGAAATTAGGTGAAACGGATTAAGTTTGCCTGCGTTAAAGTCCCTGGCCACTAGGAGCGCAAACATAATACTCAATATGGTCAAAAATAATATTCCAATATGTCACTGTATCGATTTTTTTCCTCCATCACTAACACCTGTACAGTATCTACAGTAAATGGCTTTGATTAAAAGAGCAGTCTTCTTCACCCGTGCCAACTATGCACTCTTAATGGGACTGTTCTGCAAAATTACATATGCTTCCTTATCTTGAAAGCAGTTTATAGATAAGGAGGGACTACAATCCACACTTTTGTTTTGTCCAACTAGCCCCTGTAACGAAATACACCGGGAGTCAGGAAGCAGGTGCAGAAGGTGAGTTTAATAAAGAAACAATGCAGATGAACAGAACATGACAATCGTACAGAACGTGAGAGAAACAATACTACCTAGTGACTGCTGTCGACTGAGGGCTAAAACAAAGGGAGATTAATCAAGGAGATAATGATGACCAGGTATGCGTAATGATGGGGCGCAGGTGTGAGTAATGATTGTTGCCAGGGCAGGTGGTTAGTAGACTGCCGACGTCGAGCGCTGGAGAGAGAGAGAGTGGGAGTAGACGTGACACTCCAAATTATCTTTATAAATGGATTTTGTTGCCCAGTTAACCAAACAATTCAGAGTATTTAAGGCATAATCCCTAATTCAAAAAGCAACAAAGCGGCAGCCCAGCACTTAGAGCTACGGGATGGGGTTGGAACATTCAGAGATGGAGCTGTGGATGTTTAGTCAGATTGTATTAACAGCAAAATAATGCAATCTCATTCATAATGACACAATTAAGCCAAAACTGATCCTAGATCAGAACTCCTACTCTGGGACGATTTGTGAATACGGGCCATGAGGTCAACATGAGAAGTGATGCTGGTTAATTCTTTAGCCACTGGAGGGTGTTGTCTCCACTAATATTGTCTCATGGGATATTAACTGTGTGTGGGTGTGTATCCTTCAAGGTTATTCAAGTCTAAGTCCTCAGTAGCAGTAGTTTGGCCCAAACAGAGTGGACAGTTTTGTTTGGGGATTATTTAAAGGTAACCTCAATGAAGACACAGATAGATAATAATTGGACAAATAATAATAATCAATGAGTAGTAACAATTAACAGGACACTACAGTAAGAAATTAAGACAATAATTAAATAGTGAGAAAGACACAAAAAGTGACATTATTGCTCTGGTTGTGGCAAGAAGCTACATTTTTATTTGTTTTCAATTTTAAGAAAGAAAACTGCCCGTAAGTCTGTATAGTTTTGGCAGTGTAGGAGAAAATGCACCTCTGTCTCGACCTCTCTCTGAGGGCAGAGGGAGCACAACCTGTCCTCTCTGGGTAGCCAGATTTGTCTATGATAGCCAGTTTCTATGGCCAGATTGTGTTCACTGAGTCTGTACATAGTCTGTGTTTTTCTCAGTTTTCTATCAGTCACTGTGGTTACATAGTCTGACACCATGCACTGTCTGTTTAGAGCCAAATAGCATTGGTGTTTACTTAGATTTTTTGTGGTGTCTTTTCAATAGGTGTTATATTTTTATTTTTGCTTTGTGATGATTTGGTTGGGCCAGAGTGCTTTCATGAGGCTTTGTTAGATTGGTATGGGTTAGTGAACTGAGCATCAAAACCAGCTGGCAGAGGGGACTCTTTTCTATGGTCAACTTTTGGCATTTGAGGGCTTTGGTAGGAGTGGTGCTCACTTGTTCTTTTTTGGATATTAATCAGAAGAGGCGATTGTTGTTTGGAGTTTGGAGTTTTTCTCTGTACTCTGAGGATGCTCTTACAGAATTCCGCGTACAGGGTTTCAGTTGGGTGTTTGTCTCATTTGTAGGTGTGTGTATGTTCTCAGTGACAGAGCAGATTAGGTTCCCAGGCTAAAACAGATAATCTGTTTGCGAGGAACCCAATTTGTGAGGAGAAGAAGGATAGAATTATCTAGCCTGGTCCTGGCTGGTGTGTCAGGGGTAACACTACCCCGTAAGCCTCTGCCCGAACCCAGAGGCCACAACACACCTCCTGCCATCATTGACATGGTGGCAACATAGTGTTGTTACTGTGCCCTGCCATCCCTCTCTGAACAAGTCTCCGCATAATTTATACCAGCCTTCCTTAAGTGCCTTCAAAAGATGAAAGTTTATCCTGTCCTGTCCTGCCCTGTCCCATCCTAACCTAACAGGGCATTTTCTGTTGAAGTCCTGCTACAGTAGGTTTCCAGTGGTGGTCAACATATTTCCATGAGTGGTAGTAGCTAACAACCTGTTTTAAGTTCACATCCTTTCTCTTCCCTCTTTAGATCTCTTGGTGCTCTCTGTCCCTTTCTACTACCCCTTTCACTCTCTCTCCTCTGGCTCCCTTCTTTATCTCTTTCAGTGCTCTCTGTCCCTTTCTACTACCCCTTTCACTCTCTCTCCTCTGGCTCCCTTCTTTATTTCTTTCAGTGCTCTCTTGCCTTATGTCCTACCCTTTCTGTCCCTCTCTCTTTTTCTCTCTCTCCTCCTCTCTCCACTCTTTTACTCTTGATTTTCTTTCCCTCTATCTTTCCTGGTTCTATCTGTCTCTCTCATCCTCCTCCCTTCCTCTTTTATTCTCCCTCTCTCTCCCTCTTTCCTGCCTCTCTTGGTGCTCTCTATCCCTTTCTCTCTCCATCCTCTTACTCTGTCAGTGCACTCTCTCCCTCTTTCCAGCCCAATCTCATTCTCCCTTTTCTTACCCTTGGTCCCCCCCCTTAAGCCTGGCGAGTGCAGCTTAGAAGGTTTAGTTGAACAGGGTGCTGTGCTGGATTAAATTGGATCCTGTTTAGAAAGCAGCTGTTCAGTGTGGGATGAATTTTTTATGGTCTGCTCAGTTAGGGGCAGAGGGAGAGAAGGAGGGAGCGGGAGAGAGATGTTGCTCCTTTCGCTGCTGCCTCTCTGTCTGTGCATTAGACGCTACTTGACCTATAGGGCTCCGCATTTGATCTCACAAGGAGCCCCCTCAAATCTATATAGACCTTGAAGGATGCATGCGCACACACACACACGCACACACACACACACACACACACACACACACACACACACACACACACACACACACACACACACACACACACACACACACACAACCCCTTCACCCCACACACACATACTCCATATGGCCCCAGCACGGCAACACACACCTCTGGGATATTAGTGGTAACGTACATCTGTGCTGTTTCACTGTGTACCCTCCCACTCTGGCTAAACAGGGTCTGTTGACACTTTCATAACTAATGACCATGTCATAAACCCTCTCTGGGCTGATCAGGGCTAAAGTCCACGCTGCTTATGCAGTGACACAGCCTTGGACTAACAGAGATGTATGATAGACTTCTAAAACCTCTATTTCTTTCACTCTTTCTATCTTTCTTTTTCTTTTGTTTCTCTCTCTCTCTCTCTCTCTCTCATTCTCTCTCAACATGGTTGGAGTATAATGCATTATGGTCTGGTTACTGACTCTGTACTGAGACCCCTTTTATATAGCCAAGTTATTGTGTATTTATTCCTTTCATTATTATTTTTAATTTTTATTTCTATTCTTTTTCTCTTTGCGTTGTTGGGAAGTAAGCATTTTACTGTTAATCTACACCTGTTATTTACGAAGCATGTGACAAATAAAATGTGATTTTATTTTATTTATGATGCATTATAAGACTATGATGTCTTTGTAGCATCTCATAATGATTTTGAGTCTGTAGAAAAATTGCCACATTGAAAGACATACACTACCGGTCAAAGGTTTTGGAACACCTACTCATTCAAGGGTTTTTCTTTACTTTTACTATTTTCTACTTTGTAGAATAATAGTGAAGAAATCAAAACAATAAAATAACATGGAATCATGTAGTAACCAAAAAAGTGTTAAAGAAATCAAAATATATTTTAGATCTGAGATTCTACAAATAACCACCCTTTGTCTTGATGACAGGTTGGCACACTCTTGGCATTCTCTCAACCAGCTTCACCTGGAATACTTTTCCAACAGTCCCGAAGGAGTTTCCACATATGCTGAGCACTTGTTGGCTGCTTTTCCTTCACTCTGTGGTCCGACTCTTCCCAAACCAACTCAGTTTGGTTGAAGTTGGGGGATTGTGGAGGCCAGGTCATCTGATGCAGCACTCCATCACTCTCCTTCTTGGTTAAATAGTCCTTACACAGCCTGGAGGTGTGTTGGGTCATTGTCCTGTTGAAAAACAAATGATAGTCCCACTAAGCGCAAACCAGATGGGATGGCGTATCGCTGCAGAATGCTGTTGTAGCCATGCTGGTTAAGTGTGCCTTGAATTCTAAATAAATCGCAGACAGTGTCACCAGCAAATAACCCCACACAATAACACCTCCTTCTCCATGCTTTATGATGGGAAATATGCATGCGGAGATCATCCGGGTCATTCTCATGAAACCATTAAAATACCATGGCAGTAATGATATTAAATACAAACATGTAATTTAGTAATATAACGAAATATCATAATAAAGATAAATGTTCTCTACCTTGTGTAGCCGATGTGAAATGGCTAGCTAGTTAGCGGTGGTGCGCGCTAGTGGCGTTTCAATCGGTGACATCACTTGCTCTGAGACCTTGAAGTAGTGGTTCCACTTGCTCTGCAAGGGCCGCGGCTTTTGTGGAGCGATGGGAAACGATGCTTCGAGGGTGACTGTTGATGTGTGCAGAGCGTCCCTGGCTCACGCCCAGGTCAGGGCGAGGGGACGGACGTAAAGTCTATACTGTTACACTTGCACAAAGAGTCATTTCAACATAGGAATGAATTAGTTTTGTAATGGTTTTCGTTGGTGGAAGGAGAGGAGGACCAAAATGCAGCGTGGTAAGTGTTCGTCATGATTTAATAGAACAAACTGAACACTACACAAAATAATAACGAAGCGAAAATGAAACAGTTCTGCCAGGTGAAACAGACACTAAACAGAAATTAAACACCCACAACCAAAATGGGGAAAACAGGCTACCTAAGTATGATTCTAAATCAGAGACAACGAACGACACCTGCCTCTGATTGAGAACCATACTAAGCCAAACACATAGAGATATAACATAGAAAAAAGAACATAGACTACCCACCCCAACTCCCGCCCTGACCAACCTAACACAAAGACATAAAAAAGGAACTAAGGTCAGAACGTGACAAGTTTTGTATTTTATTGCATTCCCTGCTGAAATTCTCATTACCGTAATGTGTCCAGCTCTGTCTGAATGTATGTTATGTTGTAATTTAAGCAGAGTAAAATGAAAATTTTCTGAAAAAAATAAATGGATGTTCTATTAGATGTTTTCAAATGACAGAAAAAATATTAACTGAATATTCATGTGTAATAATAATGAACAAATAGTGGAAAAAATAAGTGTCCATGACTGATGTTCTCATCCTCCGCAACATTTTTGAAGGACTGTTTACACACACACACAGAATTTTAAATAAAGTTTGATTTTGAATGAAGAAACACATCTGCCAGTACCTTCAAGATGGCTACCAGGTAAGCAGATCTCTTTATATTTCTCCAGTTAAAAGTTAAACATTCTCTTGTCAGACGGCGTACACAACAGCATTAATTATCATTACCGATACTGGTATGTTTCCACATTTAGATTTTTTTTAGATTTGACATTTTCTATGAAAATATCCTTCATTAATGTCTAATTATGTACATTGAGGAAAAATGTGCTTAGTCATCATGTCTTCTCTATTGTTAGCAAAACATGCTAAGGTTCCTCATCCTCTGCATCACCATTCTCACTTACTGCTGCAACTTAAGGCCAGTTGCGGTAGAGAACTTCTGTTTCGGTAATGAGAATTGAATCATACAGACTATATTTTTAAATATATATAATTAACTATTCATTTAAATGTAATTTACTAACTGTTCATATTGTGCTTTATGTCCTGTTTAATTGCAGACAGTCAGCAAGGGACAAAAATAAAGCTTTAGCAAAGGCTAGGCTGACAAAATTCAGAAAAAAAGTTCACCAACCCAGAACTGCTGGAAGATTACAGAAGGAAGGAGAGAGAGAGGTTAGGGGTTGGAGAGATTACAGCAAGATCAATTAGCATATATATAGTCTATAGGAAGCCTATGTTAATTAACCTTGCTGTAATCTCTCCAACCCCTAACCTCTCTCTCTCCTTCCTTCTGTAATCTTCCAGCAGTTCTGGGTTGGTGTGAACTTTTTTTCTGAATTTTGTCAGGGTCTATAGGAAGTCACACAGTGTCTATAGGAAGTCACACAGTGTCTATAGGAAGTCACACAGTGTCTATAGGAAGTCACACAGTGTCTATAGGAAGTCACACAGTGTCTATAGGAAGTCACACAGTGTCTATAGGAAGTCACACAGTGTCTATAGGAAGTCACACAGTGTCTATAGGAAATCACACATGCACACACACACACGCACACACACACAATCAGTAAGCCATTTAGTTTGTACTATAGGATGTCCACACACAGTGTGTAACCTTTTCAGTCCCTACTATAGGATGTGTACACACAGACACACAGTCTGTAAGCCATTCAGTCTCTACTATAGGATTACGTGTCCATAACAGAAAGATTTTCTCCATGTTTTGAGACATGCTCATTTCATGTCATGCTTCCTTCCCAGTTCCAGATATCAAAAACGAACTCAAAATTGTAAAATCAAGAAAACTCAAGATCTGACAAAGAAGCAACATGAAAAGCAGAAAAAACTGTGTCAGGAAAACTCAAAAAGTTATTACAGAAGAAAGAAGCAGCTAAAAGCAGCATTGGACATAACACCATCAGGACAGGAAGATGATACACTTCAACATGTTCAAGGAGCAAATGAAGAAGTTATTCAAAATCTTCAAGAAGACACAGCCTCCCCAAGAGAACAGCCATTCTCACCTCAGCAGGTAAATGTCCCTGCCATCAACTCAACTCAGAAAAGAAGAGAGACATCTCTACAGACACCAGGACCAATTAAGACATCTACCCCAAAGGAATCACACAAAAAGAGGAACAGAAAAAAGAAAACACTATCAAAATTGAGGTCAAAGTTGCGTTAAAAAGAAGAGAAGCTGCAGGAGAGGAACAAAGAGATGATCGTCCTAAAGAAAAGACTGAAAATACTTGAGATGATGGCCAAGAGGAAGCAGGGAATTGTCAACATGGAAGGCAGAGAGGTCCAGAAGAAAACTACAAAGAGAGAGGTCATCAGAGAACATTACCCAATAACAGCCAGAGAAGACTAATGCGCAAACTTGGTAGCCGCTTCCTTCATCAAGATGAAGTCTCCAGTGAAATAAATGGGGAATCCTGAGAAATTCAGAAAAAGGGCCAGATATTCCGTAAGAGAGCCTTAATGGACACTATCTTCATAGAAGATTTCTGTCTGATAAGGCACAATCTTTCCAAGCCTCAATTATTTAAACTTAAGCCATTATGGATTGGCCAGCGAAGAGTCACAGACAGAGAAACATGTGCTTGCAAAACGCATGTAAACTTTGGCATGAAGATAGAGAACCTGCACCAGCTTGGGGTCATAGAAACATCATCCCCAAGAGACACTGTACAGACCAGTGTGTGTAGTGACAATGACGTGCTGTTCTAATGTTTTTGTATGTGTTGTTTTTATGTGTTCTCTGTTTTCAGCCTTCAGTGGCTTGCGAAAGTATTCCCCCCATGGCAGTTTTCCTATTTTGTTGCCTTACAACCTGGAATGGGGCCATATATCGTGAGATTTTGAGTGAAAACCTCCTTCCATCAGCAAGGGCATTGAAGATGAAACGTGGCTGGGTCTTTCAGCATGACAATGATCCCAAACACACCGCCCGGGCAACGAAGGAGTGGCTTCGTAAGAAGCATTTCAAGGTCCTGGAGTGGCCTAGCCAGTCTCCAGATCTCAACCCCATAGAAAATCTTTGGAGGGAGTTGAAAGTCCGTATTGCCCAGCAACAGCCCCAAAACATCACTGCTCTAGAGGAGATCTGCATGGAGGAATGGGCCAAAATACCAGCAACAGTGTGTGAAAACCTTGTGAAGACTTACAGAAAACGTTTGACCTCTATCATTGCCAACAAAGGGTATATAACAAAGTATTGAGATAAAAGTTTGTTATTGACCAAATACTTATTTTCCACCATAATTTGCAAATAAATTCATTAAAAATCCTACAATGTGATTTTCTGATTTTTTTTCTCATTTTGTCTCATAGTTGAAGTGCACCTATGATGAAAATTACAGGCCTCTCTCATATTTTTAAGTGGGAGAACTTGCACAATTGGTGGCTGACTAAATACTTTTTTGCCCCACTCTATGTTATGTACTTTTGAAGCACTAATGATGAAATTGATTGAACTTGAATCTATGATTGTGCCAGTATTATCTCATTTATTTTCTACATCAAATTGTATAATGTTTTTAACCATACCTCAGTCTTAGTATACTTATTATCATTACCGAAATCATCAACCTAATTTCCGAAACCTATGTATCATTACCGCTACAGGTGTTCATTTAATGTTCATTTAATTAATTGAAAAATACTAGTTTGCTTTAAAATGCATGTGCAGAATCTATACAATATGTTCTTTCAGGATTGCCACATCATTATGAAAATATGTCAGGTTTCAAAGAAATATCAAAAATATTAGGTTGTATACTGCGGAAGGTGTTGCGGTAATGAGAGAAATCAGTCAAAATCAAATCATGTTCATTTAAAAATATATATTATTTCAGAGTTTCAAGTAAGAGTGCATGACTGTTAATAATCCATTTTTAAAAATGTGAAAATGTATTAGCTTTCCTAATGGTCTTTACGTTTTCAGATCGTTGCGGTAATGAGATTTTTAAGGAGTTGTTTTGGAAAATGTGTTCAAAATGGTGTTAAATTGTCAGTAAATGTTTTTAAATTAATGTTCACAAACACTTCAGACCCTGTTATTAATGCCTTAAATGGAAATTTGTTGATGCAAGTCTTTTTAAAGATTTCATGTTTGAAATCTTTGAAACCAAGATTTCGTCAGAATCACCATTCCGTTCACCCACACCGCTTCTCACAAAGACACAGCGGTTGGAACCAAAAATCTCCAATTTGGACTCCAGACCAAAGGACAGATTTCCACCGTTCTAATGTCCATTGCTTGTGTTTCTTGGCCCAAGAAAGTCTCTTATTCTTAATGGTGTCTTTTAGCAGTGGTTTCTTTGCAGCAATTTGACCATGAAGGCTTGATTCACACAGTCTCATCTGAACAGTTGTGGTGAGATGTGTCTGTTACTTGAACTCTGTGAAGCATTTATTTGGACTGCAATTTCAGAGGCTGGTGACTCTAATGAACTTATCCTCTGCAGCAGAGGTAAGTCTTGGCCTTCCATTCCCGTGGCTGTCCTCATGAGAGCCAGTTTCATCATCTTGATGGTTTTTGCGACTGCACTTGAAGAAACTTGACATTTTCCTTATTGACTAACCTACATGTCTCAAAGTAATGATGGACTGTTGTTTCTCTTTGCTTATTTGAGCTGTTCTTGCCATAATATGGACCTCAAATGGATGAAGAAGGAAAGAAATTCCACAAATGAACTTTTAAGAAGGCACACCTGTTAATTGACGACCACCTCAAGAAGCTGGTTGAGAAAATGCCAAGAGTTTGCAAAGCTGTCATCAAGGCAAAGGATGGCTCTTTGAAGAATCTCAAATATAAAATATATTTTGATTTGTTTAACACTTTTTTGGTTACTATGTGATTCCATATGTGTTATTTCATGGTTTTGTTTTCTTCACTATAATTCTACAATGTAGAAAAGAGTATACATTAAGAAAAACACTTGAATGAGTAGTTGTTCTAATACTTTTGACTGGTAGTGTAAGTTCATCACAAAATTATGATCAAGGGCTTAATCATATTCATAACACTTTACATGCTTAACTTCAGTAGGTTTATTTGACAGGAACAATGGCATTGTCTGCTTTCTTTTCATCTGGGTGCATAAAGGCCCTGTAGTCCCTTTGCAGAGACATGTAATAATGTATTCTATATGCTGGCTTGTCTGTGTGAAAACAGGTCAGTGGGGAGTCATTCCTGTCTGTAGTCTATCAGGCCTGCAGTGTTTGTTAGATTTCACTTTGGTTGCATCTAAAATGGCATCCTATTTCCTATAAAGTTCCCCTTTTCTTTACCAGGGCCCCTGGCCCAAAGTAGTGCACTGTATAGGGAATATGGTGCCATATGGTACAAACGTAGTGCACTATATAGGGAATCAGGTATAATTTGGAATGCACGCTATGACATTTCAATCATTGAACCCATTCAGTGCTGGTCAGGTAAGACAACTGTCTTGCCAGTCAATGGGTTAATCAAACTAAGTGCTGAGACATAATGAAAGCATGCAGACAGAGAGCACACCATCAGAGCTGGGAGGGGAGAGGGGACACATCCCTCAACTGGCACCTTCACAAGATGGCTGCCACAAATAAAACACAACAAAGTCACACAACTACTCTTGGTCTTTATTACAAAATGAGGTGTTTACATTGTGACCATAATACCATAATTATCATGGTATTTTGTTGTGAAATAAAGTGTGTGCATAATAATTTTTGAGGAAATAACATTCAAAATCCCATGTGATCATTCATTCTCATCTTAAAATGTTTAATGACATGAAAATTAAATCATTAAATCAATCAACAAAAATCATTGATCATCTTAAAATGTTTAAAAAGACACTTAGCAGAAGGTTCAAAGTACGGTTAAGCTGTCACCACAAGATGTGCGGTGAACCATAATATTAAAATATATTTGCTACCATATATTAAATATATACTGTAGCTATCATGTTATTTCGTATTATCATTTGTCTTTTTCAGACACTGTTCTCCTTTTTCCCCATATACTGTATGCTCTCACTAGATAGGGAAAGCATATGCATCAACAGCTGAATGCTACATTGTGGCCATTGTGGCCATGCATAACATGTGATATACAGTATGCATATGCTTTCCCTATATATATATACATATATATATATATATATATATATATATATATATATATATATATATAGCAGTAGAAGTACTATATTATCTCGACTGACCACAGTATAAAATTCCAGATTGTGGCTCATAGTAATGCAATCTGCATTCCTGTATAGTTGTAAATTAAGGTCTGTGTGTTGGTTGGCAGTGGTTTCAGATAGAGGAAGGTGAGAGGGCTCTGTTTTTTCCCACAGTGGTTGTGCATTATGTAGAGTCTTGGACTGGTCTCAGGCCAATCGAATCTCCCCTTACCAACCCACTCAGCTTATCTTTACCCAGCACAGTCCAGTCCAGTCTAGCAACACTAACCTGCCAGCTTACCACTAAACTTCAGACCAGCAAAGATCCCTCCACCTAGAGGGAAGAGGGGAGAGGGGGAGGGAGAGGGAAAGAGAGAAAGATAGATAATATATGCTTATATTAGAAAGTTTGGTTTTATTTTTTGGGAAGAAAGTTGTAAGTCAATGTCATTAAGGAAGGCTATCACAAATGTTAAATTTCCACACTACTGTACACATTACATGAAACTGAGGGTTCACTTCACATAGAGGTGTTAAATATTTACTTAGGCTCAGGCTTAGAAGGGAGGCTGTTATAACCCTGATATGCCTACATCCAGGCCATGTTAATGAAGAACCAAATGGAAGACAACAGACAGAAAAATGATTACATGGACTTCTCCATTAAGAAACGTTCATTTTGGTTTTCAAATCATAAAAAAAAAAAATTGCGCTGACAAACAAATTGCTGTTGCAGGAGTAGCCTGGAGCAGGCATTCTCATTGACATATGCATGTTTGTCTGTTTTGTTTGTAGGTCATCTTGCATTCTGTTTGAATCCTGTTGTGACCACAACTACTAGAGTTAGCCTTAATAAACCAGACCCTGCTCTCAGTATAGTCTGTTTACTTCCTTTGTCCTCTGATTTGGTAGTTGGGGCTGACATAATAGAAGCATTTACATTCATTTGGTTACACAGGAACAGCATGAAACCATGATGATACCAGTGTGGTATCACTTTCATGGTTCAATATTGGGTTTGCCCTTCCTCTGTTCTGTTAATGAATAGATAAGGCCCAGGGTAATTGCGGTGCCGGAGAATGTGTGTGCGTATTACACTCACCAATAGCCGCCACTCCAGCAATGCTGCCGACAGCAATGCCGGCTATCTCGCCAGTTGACAATATTGTCTCTGTGGCTTCTTCATTTGCCTGGTCGGATGTGGAGACCATGGTGCTCTTGGCCTCTGTGGGGTTAGATGTGAGGTCAGTCCCTGGAGCAGAGGTGTTAGTACCAGTGGTGGAAGGTGCGAGGGTGGACACATTGACAGGAGTATCCTCTGGGCTTACAGATGGTGCTGTTGGGGTAGATGTATTGTTTGAAGATGCAGGATAAATCTCTGCACAGAGAATGGCTGACAATAAAAGAAGAGGAAAGAGTTAACAGTCACCATTGTTCACACAAGCACCTTCAAAAACATATAAAATTGTAGTTTTTTCAAATAAATTCATTACTCAATGCTCATTTGTTTTGATATGTATGTAAATACATATTTATTTATATAGATTTGTATAGATTTTTACAACTAATCAGGGTGGTATTCATTAGGCACCAAATGTAAGAAAATTGACTAAATGGTACAATAAGAAATGCTAATTTTGTACTGAACACATCACATGTCTAGGTGTCAAACCATTACCTGTGCCTAGCAGGCAAACAGTCAGAGTGGATAGGTTCACAGGCATGACACTGGGTATGAAGTCTCCAAGCTAAGGAAGAAGCCTCGGTTTGTCTAAATATTGCACGTAGGCCTAGGGAGAGAGAGACAGAGATTGAGAGAGACAGAGACAGAGAGCGAGAGAGAGAGAGAGAGTAAGAGAGACACGGGAGGAGAGAGAGAGAGACACGGGGGGAGAGAGAGAGACCGATAGACAGGAAGAGAGAGACAGAGAGCGAGAGAGACAGGGAGAGAGAGAGACAGAGAGTGAGAGAGACAGGGAGAGAGAGAGAGATACAGAGAGGGAGAGGCAGAATGTGGAGAAATAAATGTAATGTAAACTGATTTCCATGATAGTAGATTATCAAAGATAGAAGACATTGACAGACATATTCTGGAACAATTCCCCATGGGGGTTTAAAGATAAAAATCCCAAACAAGATGTTACAGTAGAGGGAGAATAAGGAGGTGAATTGTTGAATGGTTTGCCTCACAGTCAATAAGGTGTGGCAATTCAAGAAAAAAAATGTATCTTCATTAAAAGCCTATATGTAGGTACATCATCAATAGAAGGTCACAGTGCTAATGTAGTCTTCACTGTAACCAGACAGAAATAATTAAAATAATTAAAATACTTTTATTTCTGTATATGAGCCATATTTTACAGTGATACTTTACTCCAGTGGTTCCCTACTGGTGTGCCTTGAAACTTTTCCTAATCTTGATAATTTAAAAACGAAAACGTATAAATGTGACCTGTGGAATGCACATGGAATTTTGACATGGGAGCACTAGTGCCTGGTCAGATAGTACATTCAATGGTTACATCTGTATCGTTGTTTCAAGTCCAGTGTGCTCAGGCTGTTACATTTGAAGAGTTTGATTCAGAAACACCATGTATCCATTTTCAGAAATATTGGTAAATGAGCTTTATTGTTTAAAGAAAATATGAACGAGATGTGTGTGTTTTTTCACTAATTAATCATGGCATTGGGTTGTTCAATGACATACAGTCACAGTTAAAACTTTGGACACACCTACTCATACAAGGGTTTTCTTTATTTTTACTATTTTCTACGTTGCAGTAATAGTGAAGACATCAACACTATGAAATAACACATGTGGAATCATGTAGTAACAAAAAAGCGTTAAACAAATCAATATATATTTTATATATGCACACTTTTGGCATTCTCTCAACCAGCTTGGAATGCATTTCAATTAACAGGTGTGCCTTGTTAAAAGTTAATGCTGAAAAGAAACCACTACTAAAGGACACCAATAACATGAAGACACTTGCTTGGGCCAAGAAAAATTAGCAATGGACATTAGACCAGTGGAAATTTGACCTTTGGTCTGGAGTCCAAATTTGAGATTTTTGGTTCCAACCGCCGTGTCTATGTGAGACGCAGAGTAGGTGAACGGATGGTCTCCGCATGTGTAGTTCCCACCGTAAAAGCATGGAGGAGGAGGTGTGATGGTGTGGGGGTGCTTTGCTGGTGACACTGTCTGTGATTTATTTAGAATTCAAGGCACACTTAACCAGCATGGCTACCACAGCATTCTCCATCAATCTGGTTTGCGCTTAGTGGGACTATCATTTGTTTTTCAACAGGACAATAACCCAACACACCTCCAGGCTGTGTAAGGGCTATTTGACCAAGAAGGAGAGTGATGGAGTGCTGCATCAGATGACCTGGCCTCCACAATCACCCAACCTCAACCCATTTGAGATGGTTTGGGATGAGTTGGACTGCAGAATGAAGGAAAAGCAGCCAACAAGTGCTCAACATATGTGGGAACTCCTTCAAGACTGTTGGAAAAGCTTTCCAGGTGAGGCTGGTTGAGAGAATGCCAAGTGTGTGCAAAGCTATCAAGGCAAAGAGTGGCTACTTTGAAGAATCTAAAATCTAAAATATATTTTGATTACATATGTGTTCTTTAATAGTTTTGATTTCTTTACTATTATTCTACAAAGTAGGCGTGTCCAAACTTTTGACTGGTACTGTACATGTATTTGTTTAAAATCACTTGATGGAGAGATAAATAATCATGTTCTTTTGCAAAATGCTGTATATTCACCTCTCTCAGAGAAATAAGTAGTATTGCTAGGTTTTATACAGTCAACTGTAACAAATAACTACATTTTTAATAAAGAAATGTACAAATGATACATTTATGACATCAATGTTAAAAAAACATTTATTTAGTACAGTAATCTGAGATATGTATGTAAAACACCTACATTTGACATTTATGTCATTTAGCAGATGCTCTTATCTAGAGCAACTGTCACGACTTCCGACGAAGTCGGTCCCTCTCCTTGTTCGGGCGGCGTTCAGCGGTCAGCATCGCTGACCTTCTAGCCATCGCCGATCCACGTTTCAATTTCCATTTGTTTTGTCTTGTCTTCCCACACACCTGGTTTCAATTCTATAATTACATGTTGTGTATTTAACCCTCTGTTTCCCCCATGTCCTTGTACGGAATTGTTTATTGTAAGTGCTTGTGCACGTTATGTCTGGTGTGCGACGGGGTTTTTATTATTAAAACTGCGCCGTTGTAACACAGTCTTTGCTCTCCTGCGCCTGACTTCTCTGCCGCCAGTACGCACTCCATACAGAATTCCTGACCAAAACTTATGGAGTCAGCAGGACTATAGGGTATAGGATGTGGAGGAACGCAGCAGGAATGCAGCAATGCTCCACCACCATGGACCGCGTTGTCCAGACAATGGACCGCTGGGAGAGACAGGGAGTTCTCCCAGCATCTCCACCAGCACAACCGGGGTCTCCACTACGCGCCCCTCCTTCTCCTGGTTCCAGTGGGATTCGTCTCTCCCTTCCCCAGGAATATGATGGGATGGCTGCGAACTGCCAGGGGTTCCTATTGCAGCTGGACTTATACCTGGCAACCGTCCACCCGGCTCCTTCAGGCCGCGAGAGGGTGTCCACCCTCGTCTCGTGCCTCACCGGGAAAGCCCTGGAGTGGGCTAACGACGTGTGGAGAGAGGGAGATGCGGCGTTGGACCAGTTTGAGGAGTTCACCCGCCACTTCTGGCAGTCTTCGACCACCCGCCTGTGGGTAGAGCGGCGGGTGAGCGCCTCTTCCATCTGAGACAGGGGATGAGGAGAACCCAGGAGTTTGCCCTGGAGTTTCAGACCCTGGCTGCCGGCGCGAGATAGAATGACAGGGCCCTGATCGACCATTACCGGTACAGTCTGCGCGAGGACGTCCGTCGGGAGTTGGCCCCACAGAGACACGACCCTCACGTTCCACCAGCTGGTGGACCTGCCCATCTGGCTGGATAACCTGCTGGCTACCGGCGGACGTTCAGATCGGGGTCTGTTGGTTCCATCACCCCGCACCCCCTCTCCGATACCCATGAAGCTGGGAGGGCGGTGCGCAGGGAGACTCCAGCTTGTGCACCATCAGTGGCCGCAGAGGTCACACTGCCGGTCGGTGCCGGGTTGGTTCCTCTGGGTATCGAGGCAGCAGGCAGGGCGCTCTGGCGCCACCCCAGGTGAGCCCGGCACCATTCTCACGAGAGCCCTCTGTTGCACATATGTTTGTGTATGTCACTTTCCCTGAGTTTTCCCAGCATTCCCAGCATAAGGCGCTCGGTGATTCAGGCGCTGCTGGGATTTTTATAAATCGTTCGCCCATAGTTTAGGGATCCCCATTGTTCCCGTGGCTATGCCCTTCCCCGTTCATGCCTTAGATAGTCGACCATTAGGGTCAGGGTTGATTAGGGAGGCCACCGCTCCTCTGGGCATGGTGACGCAGGAGAGTCACAAGGAGAGAATTAGTATCTTCCTTATTGACTCTCCTGCGTTTCCCGTGGTGCTAGGCCTACCCTGGTTAGGTTGTCATGAACCCACTGTTTCTTGGCCACAGCGGGCTCTCACGAGTGGTCGCAAGAGTGCTCGGGGAGGTGTTTAGGGGTTTCCGTTGGTGCTACTACGGTGGAAAGTCCAGACCAGGTCTCCACCGTGCGCATTCCCCCCTGAATATGCCGAAAAGAAGGCGACTCAATTACCACCCCATCGACGGGGCGATTGTGCGATAAATCTCCTGGTAGACGCTGCACTTCCCAGGAGTCACGTGTATCCCTTCTCACAGGCGGAGATGGAGGCTATGGAAACATATGTCTCAGAATCCCTGTGTCAGGGGTACATTCAGTCCTTCACTTCACCCGCCTCCTCGAGTTTATTTTTTGTGAAGAAGAAGGAGGGAGGTCTGTGTCCGTGTATTGACTATCGGGGTCTGAACCAGATCACTGTGAGGTATAGTTACCCTCTACCGTTCATAGCCACAGCGATTGAGTCAATGCACTGGGTGCGCTTCTTCACCAAACTAGATCTCAGGAGCGCTTACAACCTGGTGCGTATCCGGGAGGGAGACGAGTGGAAGACGGCTTTCAGTACCATCTCAGGGCACTATGAGTACCTTGTGCCGTACGGGTTGATGAAGATGAGATTTTCAGGCACTGCACAGGCAAGGTGTAGTGGTGTATATTGATGATATTCTGATATGCTCCGCTACACGCGCCGAGCATGTGTCCCTGGTGCGCAGGGTGCTTGGTCGTCTGTTGGAACATGACCTGTACATCAAGGCTACGAAATGCCTGTTCTTCCAGCAGCCCGTCTCCTTCCTAGGGTATCGCATTTCCACCTCAGGCATGGAGATGGAGAGTGACCGCATTTCAGCTGTGCGTAATTGGCCACCTCCCACCACGGTAAAGGAGGTGCAACGGTTCTTAAGGTTTGCCAACTACTACCAGAGGTTTATCCGGGGGTTTGGTCAGGTAGTGGCTCCTATTACCTCATTGCTGAAGGGGGGCCCGGTGCGTTTGCAGTGGTCAGCTGAGGCGGACAGGGCTTTAGTCACCTGAGGGCTCTGTTTACCACGGCTCCCATGCTGGCCCATCCGGATCCCTCTTTGGCGTTCACAGTGGAGGTGGATGTGTCTGAGGCTGGGATAGGAGCCGTGCTCTCTCAGCGCTCGGGTACGCCTCCGAAGCCTTTTTGTCAAGAAGCTCAGCCCGGCGGAGCGAAACTATGACGTGGGGGATAGGGAGCTGCTGGCTGTTGTCAAGGCCTTGAAGGCATGGAGACATTGGCTTGAGGGGGCTAAACATCCTTTTCTCATCTGGACTGACCACAGCAATCTGGAGTACATCCGGACAGCGAGGAGACTGAACCCTTGCAAGGCAAGGTAGGCCATGTTTTTCATCCGTTTTGTGTTCACCCTTTCCTACAGACCAGGCTCCCAAAACGTGAAGGCAGATGCATTGTTCTGGCTGTATGACACAGAGGAGCGACCCATGGATCCCACTCCCATACTCCCCGCCTCCTACCTGGTGGCGCCGGTAGTGTGGGAGCTGGACACGGACATTGAGCAGGCGTTACGTGCAGAGCCCGCTCCCGTCCAGTGTCCCGCTGGGCATCTGTACGTCCAATCTGCTGTTCGTGACCGGTTGATCTATTGGGCCCACACGTCACCCTCCTCTGGGATCGGTCAGACAGTGCGCTGTTTGAGCGGGAGGTACTGTTGGCCTATCTTGGCTAAGGATGTGAGGGTTTATGTTTCCTCCTGCTCGGTGTGCGCCCAGTGTAAGGCTCCTAGGCACCTGCCCAGAGGGAAGTTACAACCCTTACCCGTTCCACTACGGCCTCGGTCGCACCTGTCGGTGGGTTTTCTTACCGATCTCCTCCTCACAGGGTAACACCGCGATCCTGGTCGTTGTGGATCGGTTCTCTAAGTCTTGTAATCTCCTCCCTCTGCCCAGTCTCCCTATGGCCCTACAGACTGCAGAGGCCTTGTTTACGCATGTCTTCCGGCACAACGGGGTGCCTGAGGACATAGTGTCTGATCGAAGTCCCCAGTTCACGTTTAGGGTCTGGAAGGCGTTCATGGAACGTCTGGGGGTCTCGATAAGCCTTACTTCAGGGTTTCACCCCGAGCGTAATGGGCAGGTGGAGAGAGTAAACCAGGATGTGGGCAGGTTTCTGCGGTCCTATTGCCAGGACCGGCCGGGGCATTGGGCGGCGTTCGTGCCCTGGAACAAGATGGCACAGAACTCACTTCGCCACTCCTCCACTAACCTCTCACCCTTCCAGTGCGTACTGGGGTACCAGCCGGTTCTGGCGCCTTGCATCAGAGTCAGACCGAGGTTCCTGCGGTGGAAGACTGGTTCAGGTGCGCGGAGGAGACATGGGAAGCTGTCCGTGTTCACCTTCAGCGGGCCATGCTGCGCCAAAAGGAGAACGCAGATCGCCACTGTAGTGAGGCCCCGCGGACCCTGCCGGAAGCTGGGTCCGCGGTTTGTGGGGCCATTTAAAGTCCTGAGGAGAATGAACAAGGTTTGTTATAGGTTACAGCTTCCACCCGATTACCGTATTAACCCCTCATTCCACGTGTCTCTCCTCAGGCCCGTGGTGGCTGGCCCGCTCCAGGAGTCTGAGGTGCGGGACGTTCCTCCGCCCTCTCTGGACATCGAGGGGTCCCTGGCGTACTCCGTTCGCTCCATACTGGATTTGAGGCGTCTTGCGAGGGGCCTTCAGTATCTCGTGGACTGGGAGGCGTATGGTCCAGAGGAAAGCTGCTGGGTTCCGGTCAAGGACGTGTTGGAGCCTTCAATGCTGCAGGAGTTCCACCGTCGTATCGCCCTGCAACTCGCCCTCCGGGTCGTTGTCACGCAATGACCTTAGAGAGCTTTTTATGTCTCTATTTTGGTTTAGTCAGGGTGTGATTTGGGTGAGCATTCTATGTTCATTTGTCTATGTTTTGTATTTCTTTGTTTTGGCCGGGTATGGTTCTCAATCAGGGACAGCTGTCTATCATTATCTCTGATTGGGAACCATACATAGGTAGCCTTTTCCCACCTGGGTTTTGTGGGTAGTTGTTTTCTGTTTAGTGTTCTGCACCTGACAGGACTGTTTCGGTTTCGTTTTGCACTTTGTTATTTTTGTTCTAGTGTTCAGTTGTTAAAAAAATCATGAACACTTACCACCCGGTGTCGGCGCGCGGCTGGTCCCTCTCCTTGTTCGGGAGGCATTTGGTGGTCGGTGTTGCCTGCCTTCTAGCCATTGCCGATCCACCTTTAATTTTCATTTGTTTTGTCTTGTCTTCCCACACACCTTGTTTCAATTCCATAATTACATGTTGTGTGTATTTAACCCTCTGTTTCCCCCATGTCCTTGTCCGGAATTGTTTATTGTAAATGCTTGTGCTTGTGCACGTTATGTCTGGTGTGCGACAGGGTTTTGTCCCATTGTATATATTGTTTTTGTTCACGGTGATTTTTATTATTAAAACTGCACCGTTGTAACACAGTCTTTGCTCTCCTGCGCCTGACTTCTCTGCCGCCAGTACGCACTCCTTACAGCAACTTACAGTAAGTGCATTCATCTTAAGATAGCTAGGTGAGACAACCACATATCACAGTCAAATATAAAGGATACAAACATTCCATTCCAGCTAAACAATGGATATATAGTGTATTGCAAAAAAAAAACACATTTTCACACATCTAGAATCTATGAATAAAAAATCTGAGAAAAGTACAATTTTACACAAACATGAATCTACACATAACCAATCATTTCTGATGAAAAAAGGCAATTAAAGGGGTACACACACCAATTAACCATCATGAGTAAGGAACTATGAAAATATTTCAAATAAACCCTATTTAATCTATTAAAAAAACTTTGTCACAGAAAATAGATTATTTTCAGTATGGATCAGATGGAGGGCATTACCACTAAATACATTAATAAGAACTTGTAAGTGTGCCACAGAATTTTATATCCCATCAAAGTGTGCCATGGTTTTAAAAAAAAGGTTACGAACCACTGCTTTACGCAACAAAATACTTAAATGCAAAAGATAAATACTATTCATATATACATACTGACTCTGACAATTCAAATGTTGACCCAAAGGTCCCTTTCATCATATTGTTTGCATAACGAGTGACATTACATTTTGTAGCATAACACAGTACACCAAGTTAGCCACACTAACCTGGAATAACAGCAACTGGTGTGTCCCTCTTTCTCTTCTCCTCTTATTCTCTTCACCCAGTTTCATCAGCTTTTATACCAAACTGTATCTAAGTCACGTCATCATATCCACATCACCATAAAATATTTTTATTTTTTACTTAATAAACGGATGTCCATCCTCCTGTTCATGTTGGCAATTTATTGCCAGGAGAACTGTAAAATTATATTGCACTATCAGTTTGCTGTCAACCTCTTATCTGACTTCAGGGCAATGAGGAAAGACAGGACATAGACCTAACTGGGAACCATGCACCAAAACAGTACTAAACCGTAACTTATTAAATAGGCTGTCAAAGGGAAAGATTAGGACTATCAGAATATATATATTCAAGGTGTCCTTCATTAAAGTTTTTGTCATTTAGCACACATTCTTATACATAGCAACTTACATTCAGTGCATTCAACTACGTAGAAAATAATAATAAACACATTACAATTATTGCAAGTACACCCTTCCTCAAAAATAGCCATTATCAGCCAAATCAGTTCCTTAACTGATCCAGGTGGTAAAAGCCAAGGTGATTGGATAAAATACATATACTATGTAATATAAGGATTTAAGGAATATGGTAGATACTGGGCACAAACATCAATTCAACATCTATTCCACATTGGTTTAACGTAGTTTCATTGAAATTATGTGGAAACAACGTTGACTCAACAAGTGTGCGCCCGGTGGGTGATGAATGATAACTAGAGGTTATTTCCTTCCTCTTGAATTCTTGAAATATAGTGTGTCTGTCATTATGGCAATGTATTCACGTAGGGCCCTGAATGGTTGGAGCCAAGCTGTCAGACATTTTCCATTGGTGTCAATGGACAATGGGCTTCTTCATCTACACCTTGTGTCCCAAATGTCACCCTATTCCCTACATAGTGCACTACATAGGGCACCATTTGGGACGCATCCCCTGAATAGGCCCAGTAAAATCAACATGTGTTAATAAAATATATACTGCTCTGTGAATAGCATTGTGTTGATTATACAGAGTTCTACTGAATGACTCAAGACTAAGCCTACAGGTTGGTAGCCTGTGAGATGGTTGAAGATGAGTTTGTGTGAGTATGAAGAGGAGATTTGCCCCCGGACCGTCATGGTAATGAGAGAAAGAGAGAGAATAGACTTTGCAGTTATTTGTGTTTTTGTTTTGTGTCATTGTGTTTAGCTCTCTTTTTGTTTTGTTTCCGTTTTAAATTATTTCACTAATTTCTGTAAAATAGCATGAAATACACTCATATACTTATTCACACACCCATGCAAAACTATGTGCACAAATTGGTTGTGCGGACACGCACACACACACTACAGACACATGCATGCACACCTACATTCCATAGATGATCTCATTGTACTGATTCAATGTTTTATAGATATACACTGCATGACTTCATTGTACTGATATGCATGTTCTTCTTTTTTTATATTTTTTTACTTATCAAAGCTAAATTATTTTTAGATTATCTCTACTATTTTTATTCATCTATATCATTTAAATGTTATTACTTTACAAAAATATATATATTTTTAATCCCTTTGGTATTATTTTCACAAGTATGTGGTACATTTTCATAACTTTTAGTACAAAACTCACTGGTCACGCTTGTAACGAAGCCAGTCTTTCATTCAAAACCTGTCATTGTGCATTAATTTGGATCGTAAACATCTGTCACCACACAACCATGGATTCAAAACTCAAGTTTATCGTGAAATGTAATGAGAACATTGGTTTAAATCACCAAAACACAACATAATTATATATTTTCAATTTAGTTGTTTTAACTACCAGTTAATCCAATAGCAAACCATGCAAGATACGTGTTTAAAATCACCCTTAGAAGTACTGAAAGTAATATGCTACAGTGCTGTAAATTACAGTAGATTACACATTTTTCACATTAGGCAAAGCACTTACATTATCCAACAAAATTGACAGAAAATCTATAATTTCCATAAGATCTATCCAACGTGTAATCAAAGGTGTGATTAATAAAGACATCCTCTACAATCATTCATGCAAAAAAACATAGCACTTTTCAGTATAATTGCAACATGGTTGTACTGTCTGTAATTAAATGTAAAAAACTAAATTAAACAACTTAAATGAATAAAAATAAAACAACGTTTAGTATGCATTCATTTGCATCTAGCATGTCTTGAGCATTTGGCCATAAATTCTCATCCACATCACAATGAATGTCCTCATTGTTAAAAATATTTGTTGGTCTGATGTGATTAATAAGGAGCATCCAGACGCTGCAATTGATTAATTTATGAAATTGCTTCTTCCAATTATTAATAAACATGCACCTGTTAAGAAACTAACTGTTAGAACTGTTAATGCTTCATGGTTGATGAGGAATTGAAAAACTGTATGGTTGAAAGAGATGGGGCAAAAGGAGTGGCTAATAAGTCTGGCTGCACATCTGACTGGCTTACTTACTGCAAATTGAGAAAGTATGTGACTAAACTCAACAAAAAGAAGAGGAAACAGTATTATGAATCCAAGGTCAATAATATAAAGATTGAAATGATGGGCAGAAAGACAAATTAAATTCCATCTTTCATTGAATCAGATGGCTTATCCATCACAAAACCATTTGATGTTGGCAATAATTTAAATGATTACTTCATTGGCATAGTGGGAAAACTTAGGCTGGAAATGCCAACAACGAACAGTGTGTCACATCTGCTCCTGCCACGCCCTCTAGTGCTCATCCGGTGTCTCTTGACCTGCGCCACTCCCCCAGTGTGCTCTTCCTCTCTCTCTCTCTCTCTCTCTCTCTCTCTGTCTCTCTCTCTCTCTCTCTCTCTCTCTCTCTCTCTCTCTCTCTCTCTCTCTCTCTGTGTGTGTGTGTGTGATTGTGTGAGCGGAGACAGGTGTGTCAGAGCAGATCCCCACCAGCTGCAATCTGTTCCATAATCAAGACCTTTACAGACACTCAGCACTGCCACTTCCACACTGCCAGATCTCTGCTCAGTCAGTCTACGGTTCCCTACTATTTAGATCCTGTTGTGCCTGTTTTCCTTGCTTGATGCTGTTTTCCTCTCCGCTACAGTTCTGCCCGCTCTGATTCTGGTCCCTGTCTCCAGTCCGACTTCTCGTCAGTCCTGCTGCTCTGTCCTGGATTCCCCACTCTACGCTCCCTTGGATTCCCCTCCAGATCTGCTTACCCTGTCCCCACACCTCTCGCTCCAGCCTGAGCCACCGCACCTGGTTTCCAGCAACCCGCCCGAGCTTCCCCTGGCCTGCACTCAATCTTCCCCCCGTGTTTCAATAAATACCTTGGTTACCTCATCCCAGTCTCCTCGTCTGAGTCTGCTCTGCTCCTGTTCCACTCCACATGTTGTTACGTTACAGCCTTATTCTAAAATGGATTCAATCGTTTTTTTACCCCTCATAAATCTACGCACATTTCCTTTTATTTAATTTTTAATGTTTCATTTAACCTTTATTTAAATAGGCAAGTCAGTTAAGAACAAACTCTTATTTACAATGACGACCTACCCCAGCCAAACCTGGACGACGCTGGGCCAATTGTGTGCCGCCCTATGAGACTCCCAGTCATGGCCGGTTGTGATACAGCCTGGAAATGAAGCAGGGTCTGTAGTGACACCTCTAGCACTGAGTTGCAGTGTCTTAGACCGCTGCACCACTTGGGAGCCCAACAATGCTCCATAATGACAAAGCAAAACAAGGTTTTTAGAATTTTTTACAAAAAATAAAGAAAATATAACATTTACATAAGTATTCAGACCCTTTACTCAGTACTTTCTTGAAACACCTTTGGCAGCGATTACAGCCTAGAGTCTTCTTGGGTATGATGCTACAAGCTTGGCACACATGTTTTTGGGGAGTTTCTCCCATTCTTTTCTGCAGATCCTCTCAAGCTCTGTCAGGTTGCACGGGGAGCGTCGCTGCACAGCATTTTCAGGTCTCTCCAGAGATGTTCGATCAGGTTCAAGTCCATGCTCTGGCTGGGCCACTCAAGGACATTCAGCGACTTGTCCGGAATCCACTCCTGCATTACCTTGGCTGTGTGCTTTGTGTCGTCGTCCTCTTGGAAGGTGAACCTTTGCCTCAGTATGAGGTCCTGAGCTCTCTGGAGCAGGTTTTCATCAAGGATCTCTCTGTACTAGTCTCCCAGTCTATGCCGCTGAAAAACATCCCCACAGCATGATGCTGTTAGTACCATGATGCTGTTAGTACCGTAGGGATGGTGCCAGGTTTCCTCCAGACGTGATGCTTGGCATTCAAGTTCAATCTTGGTTTCATCAGACCAGAGAATCTTGTTTCTCATGGTCTGAGAGTCTTTGGGTGACTTTTAGCAAACACAGAGAAGGCTGTCATGTGCATTTTACTGAGGAGTGGCTTCTGTCTGGCCACTCTACCATAAAGGCCTGATTGGTGGAGTGCTACAGAGATGTTTGTGGTGCTGGAAGGTTCTACCATCTCCACAGAGGAACTGTGGAGCTCTGACAGATCGGGTTCTTGGTCACCTCCCTGACCAAGGCCCTTCTCCCCCAATTGCTCAGTTTGGCCAGGTGGCCAGCTCTAAGAAAAGTCTTGGTGGTTCCAAACTTCTTCCATTTAAGAATGATGGAGGCCATTGTGATCTTGGGGACCTTCAATGCTGCATAAATTGTTTGGTACCCCACCCAGAATAGGGGTCAAAAAACAATCCGGTCTTGGAGATCTACGGACATTTCCTTCGACCTCATGGCTTGGTTTTTGCTCTGACATGCACTGTCAACAATGGGACCTTTGTTAGTCAGGTGTGTGCCTTTCCAAATCACGTCCAATCAATTGAATTTACCACAGGTGGACTCCAATCAAGTTGCAGAAACATCTCAAGTATGATCAATGGAAACAGGATGCACTTGATCTCAATTTTGAGCCATATAGCAAAGAGTCTGAATACTTATGTAAATAAGGTATTTCTAAAAAACAGTTTTCGCTTTGTCATTATGGAGTATTGTGTGTAGATTGATGCGTAAAATGTGTCATTTAATACATTTTAGAATAAGCCTGTAATGTAACAAAATGTGGAAAAAGTCAAGGGGACTGAATACTTTCCGAACTGATAGATGCACACATAAAATACATGTTAATATTTTTAAATGTATGTAAATTGTAAAGTATCTTGTCTGTAACATCTTTTTCGTTAAATGGTGACCAATTGTGGTTACCACTATGTTAAATCAATTGGCAATAACGAGTAGTCAACGGTTGTCATGTACCATACATTGCATTCGGAAAGTATTCAGACCCCTTGACTTTTTCCATCATTTTATTACGTTACAGCCTTATTATAAAGTGGATGAATAAATATAACATCTCATCAATCTACACACAATACCCCATAATGACAAAGCGAAAACAGATTTTTAGATATTTAATTCAGACCCTTTGCTATGCTTATTCAGACCCTTTGCCATGAGACTCAAAATTGAGCTCAGGTGCATCCTGTTTCCATTGATCATCCTTGAGATGTTTCTACAACTTCATTGGAGTCCACCTGTGGTAAATTGATTAGAAATTATTTGGAAAGACACACACCCCTTTATATAAGGTCCACAGTTGACAGTTCATGTCAGAGCAAAAACCAAGCCACGAGGTCGAAAGAATTGTCCTTTCAGTTCCGAGAAAGGATTGTGTCGAGGCACAGATCTGGGGAAGGGTACCAAAAACATTATGCAGCATTGAAGGTCCACAAGAACACAGTGGCCTCCATCATTCTTAAAGGGAATTTGTTTGGAACCACCAAGACTCTTACTAGAGCTGGCCACCCGGACAAACTGCTCAATTGGGGGAGAATGGCATTGGTCAGACAGGTGACCCAATGGTACTTCTGACAGAGCTTCACAGTTCCTCTGTGGAGATGGGAGAACCTTACAGAAGGACAACCATCTCTGCAGCACTCCACCAATCAGGCCTTTATGGTAGAGTGGCCAAACGGAATCCACTCCTCAGTAAAAGGCACATAACAGGTCGCTTGGAGTTTGCCAAAATGCACCTAAACACTATCAGACCATAAGTAACAAGATTCTGCAATTACTTTACATTTAAGGTATTTCTAGATGAAACACTGATTAGGGTTGGTGAAAAGTTACTGTGTGATTTTGTGTATTGTAATAAGTCAATTGAAAATTCACTTAAAGTTTTGAAAAAACAGCATTGTTGAATATGTGTTTTAAGTTTTGTACTAACAGTTGTGACATTTTACCACAGACTAGTGAAAAAAGTACCAAGCAATAATATATTTTTTATTTATATATTTTTTTCCTCTTCCTCTAATCATCATTACTATTATTTATTTACTGTTTATGTAATTATCTCACTTTGATTTAGCAACAGTGTCCTTATCATTCATGTTAATAAAGTATATCTGAATCTGGGAGAGTGGGAGATAGCATGAGAGAGAGCAGTAACACCAACAGGATATCTATCTCCCTCGTGTGTGTGTGTGTGTGTGTGTGTGTGTGTGTGTGAGGACTCAGTAGGGGTAAGTGGGTGGTGCTGGCTTTGGGAGCCCATGGGGCAGGGGGCAGGATTAGGGGCTGTGACGGGCACACTGGAGAACAAAGGGGAGCCTGTGTGGACTCAACAGCACTGGGTGACCTGTGGGTCACTAAGCCCTCACACCATGAGCCCTCCACCACTCAGTGAGCGCCACAGCCGGAGCGCCATTAATGCCACACTGCCCTTTACCCACCCCACCATACCCCCCTCAGCATGAAAACCTTCAGTCACTACTTACTGTTGTCCCCCATCGTATACATTGATATACAGTGCCTTCGGAAAGTATTCAGACCCCTTGACTTTTTCCACATTTTGTTATGTTACAGCCTTATTCTAAAATGTATTAATTAAATAAAAATCCTCAGCAATCTACACACAATACCCCATAATGACAAAGCGAAAACAGGTTGTTTATTTTATTTTAATTTGTTTTAAGTATTCAGACCCTTTGCTATGAGACTCGAAGTTCAGCTCAGGTGCATCATCCTTGAGATGACTATACAACTAGAGCTCCGAGACAGGAATGTGTTTTGGCACAGATCTGGGGAGGGGTACCAAAACATTTCTGCAGCATTGAAGGTCCCCAAGAACACAGTGGCCTCCATCATTCTTAAATGGAATTTGTTTGGAACCACCAAGACTCTTCCTAGAGCTGGCCATCCGGCCAAACTGAGCAATCGGGGAGAAGGGACTTGGTCAGGGAGGTGATCAAGAACCCGATGGTCACTCTGACAGAGCTCTAGAGTTCCTCTGTGGTGATGGGAGAACCTTCCAGAAGGACAACCATCTCTGCAGCACTCCACCAATCAGGCCTTTATGGTAGAGTGGCCAGACAGAAGCCACTCCTCAGTAAAAGGCACAAAACAGGTCACTTGGAGTTTGCCGAAAGGCACCTAAAGACTCTCCAACCATGAGAAACAAGATTCCCTTGTCTGATGAAACCAAGATAGAACTCTTTGAGACTAGTTAGGATCGAGGGAAAGATGAACGGAGCAAAGTACACAGAGATCTTTGATGAAAACCTGCTCCAGAGCGCTCAGGACCTGACTGGGGCGAAGGTTCACCTTCCAACACAACAACAACCCTAAGCACACAATGCAAGAGTGACAGAGCTCTTTTGATACTTATATGTTTTATACAGCGTTTAAGGTGATTAGAAATAGCATGCACATTACATCAATACATATACAGAAAATACATAAAAATGTGGTGAATATTTATATTTCTACTTCTCTTTTGTGATACATATAAATAGAGTGTTTTTAAAGAAAATGCATGCTTTTATAATAATGCATAGTCTAATTCAGTGTTCTAGTGGAGACTAGTAAGAGTTGGCCACTAAAACAGCTACATTCAGAATAATCAGGGTTCTGTAACGGTATGCAGCACGGGTCCGCTGCTGCCTAGATGGCGCTGTCTTGCGGAATGCACCTTGCAGTCCACTGTGTGTAGGGTCTGCACCGTCAGGCATAAAAGCGCTTGTCGAGTCGTTGATGGTTAGCAGCATAGCACCCCATCTCGAAGAAGCATAGGTCGAACCTTGCCTTTCCGCGGTTTAATTCACATATTTATGATATTCATCGTGGACTACCGGGCGCATGTTTTTGCTGGTTGAATAATCTCAAACCTCGTAATTAAAGTGTATTCCGCGGCATGTAGTTAGCGTGTTGGCTAACGTTACCGGCTTTGCGCCAGGGCAGGAGTGAAGACCAATCAATCGCCGGGTACCTTCACCGCTAGTTTTTGTGTAACGGTACAGTGTGGTGCTGCTGAGGCAAGGGAAAAAACGCAGCGGTCACCGGTGACTGGATCTTGTGGGGTGAGCACCAATGCAGTCTAGAAAACACGGCGAATCCCAGTCACCGGTGTAAAACACGGTGTGTAAAATACATTTAGTAGCCCTCGAACCAAATTATAATAATAGATAGGTCGCTAGCTTGATAGCAGGACAAGTGCAACGCAAGGATGTTGCAAGTGCTGGCTTGCGGCGTCGTAGTTTTTCCCGGTCTCTTCTTCATCTTTCGGAGAGTACTCCCTTCCATTTTCAAACAGTGGACCGATGCCGACGTTGTACTGGTCAGCGAGAGGTAATTATTAATTTCCTTTCTTTATGGTATATGTTTAACCCTGGACAAGCAGTAGCTGGCCCTAAGGCTATGCTAGCTAGCTAGCTGGTTAGCACGGTCGTGCAAGCTGATAAAACAAATTGAGTCTTGAGCTTGGCACAAGGTTTTAACCGAATTAGCCACATTTGCTCTTTCAAACAGCGCTAAAATATATTATTAGATTAGATATTATTTGTTTGTAAATTTGATTTGTCTTAATGGCCATTACATGTCGTACTCGAAAATCTTATTGTAGGTAGCGTTAGTAGCGTTATTATAACGGTGGCTAACCCAGTGAATTACAACATAATAACTAACACTTTGGGAATATTGCTCCGTTTTGGTCAAAATTACGCACTCACGTGCGCAAGGGTCAATTCAATGTTCATTTGAACCCTGTCACTCTAGTTGGGAACCCTGTCACTCCAGTTGATAATCCCCGTCAACCTCCAACGCTGTGGTGGCTACTGAGTTATGCAATGTTAAGTGCTGAACTATACTGAGCGGATCGCTTGGTTTTAATAACGCTCTTATCAATTCTGTAATAATGCTCATCTAACGGGGAAAAAACAATTTTTTTTGGGACACGTGTGGATGCCCCAGGGGCTACATTCTCAGTAACCCGGTAAACTCCGTTTGAATGCCTCTCCAGTTTGCTACATTGTCACACAGCCCGTGTGTTGATGTTGTTTTCTTTAGATTAATTTTGACGTTATCTGTCTGCAATACCGCTATAGGATAAGTTTTGTTTTCCGATCTGTTGGCCAGCAACTTGTTGTGTTGTATTTATTTTACCTGCCTGTTAGAAGTGCCAGTGGGTCAGTCGTCTGGATAAGCTGCAGGATGTGATGCTTGAGTTGTTCTATCTCTAGCGGTATTTTAGCCAGTGATGTGTTTTACCGACACTGCATCTCAGTGCTAAAGGCGTCACTACAGACAACCTGGTTCAAATCCAGGCTGATTTGAACCTTGTCAGCTCAGGGATTAGATCTTGCAACCTTTCGGTCACAAGTCCAACGCTCTAACCACTAGGCTACCTGCCACCCCTACAGGTGGGTTCAAGGCCCACCACCATGACAGAACATCAGATAATTAATTCCCATGTACCCACACTGTTCGAATCCATGCTTTATGTAATAATCTAGGCCTCGTATTAATTATAATATGGTAATTATGTCAACACGCTTATCCAATGAAACATACATTTCAATATATATACACTACCGTTCAAAAGTTTGGGGTCACTTAGAAATGTCCTTGTTTTTGAAAGAAAAGCAAAAGTCCATTAAAATAGCATAAAATTGATCAGAAATACAGTGTAGACATTGTTAATGTTATAAATTACTTTGTAGCTGGAAACGGCAGATTTTTAAGTTGCTAAATTGTAATTACTTCGCTACTATGGCCTATTTTCTTTGCCTTACCTCACGCCATTTGCACACACTGTATATAGACTTTATTTTTTTCTATTGTGTTATTGACTGTGAGCTAGTTTATTCCATGTGTAACTCTGTGATGTTGTTTGTGTCGCACTGCTTTGCTTTATGTTGACCAGGTCGCAGTTGTAAATGAGAACTTGTTCTCAACTACCTTACCTGGTTAAATAAAGGTTAAATAAAATAAAACAACTTCTGACTTCAACTATATATCCAAAGCAAAAAACATCTACATTTAAATGGTCTTAATATTATTTTGCATATATTTCCGTTAATTCCCACAGAAAGTTTCCACCGTAGAATATTCCCCAACATGTGCAACCCTAGTCGCACCATTCTCTGTTTACCCTAGACACTGGATCTGGCGTTCCTGGCACCGACCATCATACCACTCTCAAAGTCGCTTAAGTCACTAGTTTTTCCCATTCTAGAGTTCAATTGAACAGTAACAATGCCTCGATGCCTGTCTGCTTGCTTTATATAGCATGCGAATGCCACGTGCGATCCATTGTCATGAAATGGGTGGTGTACCTAATAAACTGGCCTGTGTGTATATAAAACATTAAGAACACCTGCTCTTTCCATGACAGACCAGGTGAATCCAGGTGAAAGCTATGATCCCTTTTTTTATGTCACTTGTTAAATCCATTTCAATCAGTGTAGAAGGGGAGGGGACAGGTTAAATAAGGATTTTTAAGCCTTGAGACAATTGAGACATGGATTGTGTATGTGTGCTATTCAGAGGGTGAATGGGCAAGACAAAATATTTAGGTGTCTTTGAATGGGGTATAGTAGTAGGTGCTGGGCACACTGGTTTGTGTCAAGAACTGCAATGCTTCTGGGTTTTCCACGCTTAACAGTTTCCTGTGTGTATCAAGAATGGTCTACCACCCAAAGGACATCCAGCCAGCTTGACACAACTGTGGGAAGCATTAGAGTCAACATGGCCAGCATCTCTGTGGAACACTTTCTACACCTTGTGGAGTCCATGCCCTGGAAAATTTAGACTGTTCTGAGCGCAAAAGGGGGTGCAACTCAATATTAGGAATGTGTTTCTATTGTTTTGTACACTCCGTGTATATAGCCTACTATAGTCATTGTATGTGGCTATTGGCCAACACAGTAGTAATATAGGCCTAATTAAATCCAAAGAAACATATTGTTATGACATTTATTCATTAGGTTATATTTGGCTAATACAATACCTAAATCAAACCCACAGCTCAGCTATTTTGAGCCCCATGCTCCTCCAACCAACTGAAAATCATGCTGTATGTGGCCATTTCCACATTTGATATTTTTTGGCACAATGATACAACAGCATCAGGGTACCTATAGGCAAGACATGACCTTGCCCCAGTTTAAAAAGAACTGAGTTTATCTGGATTGGAGAATAGTTTCCTCCACAGTGATGGAGAGAGACATGGTCACAGCGTTGCACCAGAAGGTTTTCAGCTGCCCCATTTCTGCTATTATGTGAATGTCAGTTTTCAATGTGTGGCTGCATCCCACATTTTTCTGAAGTGTGCACTTGACTTGTGTACTCCACTTACAATTAAAGCATGATTCTATGCTAGAGGGAGTTTCCACCATATTTTTCTTGTACCAGTCATTTCCATGGATGGGGTCCTGGGGTCCAGCAAAATTAAGGCAGTTATACATTTTAAAAACATTACAATACATTCATAACAGATTTCACAACATATTAAGTGTGTGCCCTCAGGCCTCTACTCTACTACCACATAGCATCTGTAACACAAAATCCATGTGTACATGTGTGTATATAGTGTGTTTGTTATTGTGTGTTTGAATGCATGTGTCTTTGTTTGTGTGGCTTCACTGTCCCTGCTGTTCTGTAAGGTTTTTTAAATACAATTTTACTTCTTGCATGAGTTACTTGATGTGGAATAGAGTTCCATGTAGCCATGGCTCTATGTATTACTGTGCACCCCCCATTTTCTGTTCTGGATTTGGGGACTGTGAAGAGACCTCTGGTGGCATGTCTTGTGGGGTATGCATGGGTGTCCGAGCTGCCAGTAGTTAAAACATACAGCTCGGTGCATTCAACATGTCAATACCTCTCACAAATACAAGTAGTGAAGAAGTCAAGCTCTCTTCCACTTTCAGCCAGGAGAGATTGACATGCATATTATGGTTAGCTCTCTGTGTACATCCAAGGGCCAGCCGTGCTGCCCTGTTCTGAGCCAATTGCAATTTTCCTAAGTCCTTTTTGTGGCACCTGACCACACGACTGAACAGTAGTCCTGGTGCGACAAAACTAGGGCCGGTAGGACCTGCCTTGTTAGTGCTGTTAAGAAGGCAGAGCATCGCTTTATTATAGACAGACTTCTCCCCATCCTAGCTACTGTTGTTTCAGTATGTTTTGACCATGTCAGTTTACAATCCTGAGTTACTCCAAGCAGTTTAGTCTCCTCAACTTGCTCAATATCCACATTATTCATTACAAGATGTCAAATCAAATTGTATTAGTCACATGTAGGGTTGCAAAGGGTAGGACACTTTCTGGTAAATTTAAAAAAGAAAATCAGAAATTGTCCATGGGAAGTTAAGCTCGGGAATTTGGGGAATGTTGCTTAAATTCATCAAAAAAGCTAGCTTATAACAGTGAATGTTTTTTGTGGGATACACAAGGTAATTCTAGGTCTTGTGGCATATTTTGGTTACATTATCCCCAATTCAATGGAATTGCAATCCTCTGCATACACAGTACATTCCTCCATCACATGTGTAGTGCGCTCTTCCATCACATGTACAGCTGATTCTCAAGATCTTACACACTAATGAGATGCTATAGAGCCCACACTACCACACTGTCTGAGCCAAGGCCTACATGCTTTCTGGTAAGTTTTGATTACAATATTGGGTGGGGTGAATATATTTTATGGGACATGCATGATATTTTGTTAACTAATAAATAGTAGCCTAAGGCAAAGTGTGTTTAAATAATTTCTAACTTGTTAACAATTTCTGCTAGTTAGTTTTTGCTATCATGTGGATTTTTAGCTTGCTTGAAACTGCTAACTGAGTGTTAATTCACCTGTTTACATAAATGTTTTAAAATTAAACATGTATCTTACAAAGGAGTTGTTTAATCTAACTGCTTAACTATTTATCTGTACATGGAATTGTATTTGTTGTTTTTTTTTACTCTTTTTTCCCCTAATCTTTACAGGAAAATGACACGGGCACTATCTGATGTGTGGAGACATTTACTGCCGCTAATGTAGAAGGAAAAGCTGTGTACATTTGCAAATACTGTGCCAAATCACATGTGAAGAATGCAACAAAGATGCAGAATCATCTGGCCAAGTGCATAAAGTTCCCTCAGCACTCACAACAAGCAACCTCTGACAAAAGTCCCTCTACTTCTATTCGAGGTGAAAATTATGAATCAGACACTTTATCGATAGCAACAGCTCATGGTTCTCCTGGAATCAGAAGTTTTTTTGACTCAATGGAGGATCATAGTCAGAGAAATGCTGATGAATGTCTTGCTCGAGCTGTATATGCAACTGGTTCACCTCTGATGCTCACAGGCAATGTGTATTGGACAAGATTTCTGAATGTTCTTCGCCCAGCACACACCCCTCCAACCAGACATGCTTTATCTATTCATTTGCTGGATGCAGAGTTCAACAGAGTTCAAGTGAAGGTCAAGCAAATCATAGAGAAAGCAGACTGTATTGCATTCATCTCTGATGGGTGGTCGAACGTTCTTGGGCAAGGAATAATTAACTACATCATCTCCACCCCTCAACCAGTATTCTATAAGAGCACAGACACAAGGGACAACAGACACACCGGTCTCTATATTGTAGTTGAGTTGAAGGCAGTCTTCATTGTCCTTGGACCACAGAAAGTATTTGCACTGGTGACAGACAATGCTACGAACATGAAGGCTGCTTGGTTTGAAGTTGAGGAGTCCTACCCTCACATCACACCCATTGGCTGTGCTGCTCATGCATTGAATCTGCTCCTCAAGGACATAATGGCACTGAAAACAAGAGAGCCAAGGAAATGGTTAGGTATGTGAAGGGTCATCAAGTTATAGCAGCAATCTACCTCACCAAGCACAGTGAGAAGAATAAGTGCACCACATTGAAGCTGCCCAACAACACTCGTTGGGGTGGTGTTGTCATTATGTTTGACAGTCTCCTGGAGGGGAAGGAGTCTCTCTGTGCACCTTTCATCCAATCTACTCAATACTGCCCCTGCAGCCATAAGAAGTTAAAGGTCTTGCACACATCAGCTGCGGAGAGCGTGATCACACAGTCGTCCGGGAACAACTGGTGTTCTCATGCATGTTTCAGTGTTATTTTCCTTGAAGCAAGCATAGACATAGTTTAGCTCATCTGGTAGGCTTGTGTGTGTCACTGGGCAGCTCTTGGCTTTCCTTCCCTTTGTAGTCTGTAATGATTTGCAAGCCCTGCTACCAGTTGGATAGAATTATGGTTAGATTTACCAAATTGAGGGCGAGGGAGAGCTTTGTACGTGTCTCTGTGTGTGGTGTAAAGGCGGTCTAGAATTTTTTCCCCTCTGGTTGCACATGTAACTTTTTTTTGTATTTTTTATTATTATTAATTTATTTAAAATAAAAAAAGATTTACCTTTTATTTAACTAAGCGAGTCAGTTAAGAACAAATTCTTATTTTCAATGACAGCCTAGGAACTGCCTTGTTCAGCGGCAAACAAGAGATTTTTACCTTGTCAGCTCAGTGATTTGATCTTGCAACCTTTCGGTTACTAGTCCAACGCTCTAACCACTAGGCTACCTGCCGCCACATGCTGATAGACATTTGGTAAAATGGATTTAAGTTTTCCAGCATTATTGTCCCCGGCCACTAGGAGCACCGCCTCTGGATGAGTGTTTTCCTGTTTGCTTATGGCGGAATACAGCTCATTGAGTGTGGCCTTAATGCCAGCATCGGTCTGCGGTGGTATGTAGACAGCTACGAAAAATATAGATAACTCTTTAGGTAGATAGTGTGGTTTAGAGCTTATCATGAGATACTCTACCTCAGGCAAGCAAACCCTCGAGACTTCCTTAGAATTCTTGCACCAGCTGTTGTTTACAAATATACATAGTCGGTTGCCCCTTGTCTTACCAGACGCCACTGTTCTTTCCTGCCGATACATCGTATAACTAGCCAGCTAGTTAATGTCGTCTTTCATCCACGAGCCCGTGAAGCATAAGATATTACATTTTTAGTGTCCCGTTGGTAGTTAAATCTTCCTCGTAGGTCGTCAATTTTATTTTCCAATGATTGCATGTTAGCTAGTAGAACGGAAGGCAGTGGGGGTTTATTCGATCGCCTATGAATTCTCCGAATGCAGCCCGAACTCCGTTGGACCTGTTGCCAGGAAAGCAGTATGTCTTTCACGTCGGGCTCATTGGACTCGTTAAGGTTTAGGGTTTAGTGAATGATTTGTCCTAAATACAATGCAGTTAGTTTTTGAAATACTTAGGACTAGTGATGCATCGATGTGACATTTTTGGCCGATACAGATATCCAATATTTTCCTTGCCAAAAAAACGATACCGATAACCTATATTTAACATTTTTGGGGCCTTTTTAAGCATTCTAGTGACATTTAAATAGACCGCTGCATCCATGTGTGTGTGTTAACTAAGGCACTGCATCTCAGTTCAAGAGGCATCACTACAGTCCCTGTTCAATTCCAGGCTGTATCACATCCGGCCATGATTGGGATTCCCATAGGGCGGAGCACGATTGGCCCAGCATCGTCCAGGTTTGGCCAGGGTAGGCCATCATTGTAAATAATAATTTGTTCTCAACTGACATGCCTAGTTAAATAAAGGTTACACACCACACTGACCAAAAAGTTATTTAGTTGGCATTTACGTATGTCCCCATTTACCAGTAAAACATCATCAAAACGTATTTCTTTCACTTGCTGTGCTGTTTCGTTGTTCAATTGTTCAGTCGTTTCATTCTCGACCAGGATTTCATCATACATGTCAAGCAGTGATCTTTTTCAACTATGTCTGTCCGTGGCCTTTCTTCCTCGGTGCGCACTGTCACTGTGTCCGTTTCCAGCTTGTCCAGCTGTTTATATAACACTTCATATATATAACATTTCATAAACCCTGTTTCTTTTTTGCGTCAAAGTAGTGGTCCTTGTACATAGCCTCGAGCATGGTGGGAACACAGTAAAGATAGAATGCCACCGAATCGCATGTTCACAGCCTGTCGGCAGTTTAGTTGAGCAGGCGTTTTAATGCCATGGCAGAGGGTATCACATCTGCTGAAGACGCGTTTGATGAGCTTATTTCTCGAGTCAGTTGTTTGAATTGAGCTAGCTAGTGTGTTCATGTTTCAAACATGTTCTCAAATGCCATTGAAATGGCAGCAGCAATATGACAACCAGCACATTCATAAGCATGCAATACAACTTTCCTCAGTACGAAATCTTCGACGACCACTGTGCTGTCACTCAGTATGCTCATGGGGCTGATATTGCTGGTCCAAATGTCAGTCGTGAAGCTAATAGCAGTGAAGTTATTACTGTGTAATTCGAGTAGGGCAACATCTGAAAAATAGCGCACTTGGGACTAGAAGTCGACCGATTAATCGGAATGGTCGATTAATTAGGGCCGATTTCAAGTTTTCATAACAATCGGAAATTTTTGGGCGCCGATTTAAAAAAAAAATATATATTTTTTTATACGTTTTATTTAACTAGGCAAGTCAGTTAAGAACACATTCTTATTTTCAATGACGGCCTAGGAACTGTGGGTTAACTGCCTCATTCAGGGGCAGAATGACAGATTTTCACCTTGTCAGCTCAGGAGATCCAATCTTGCAACCTTACAGTTAACTAGTCCAACGCAATAACGACCTGCCTCTCTCTCGTTGCACTCCACAAGGAGACTGCCTGTTACGTGAATGCAGTAAGCCAAGGTAAGATGCTAGCTAGCATTAAACTTATCTTATAAAAAAAACAATCAATCATAATCACTAGTTAACTACACATGGTTGATGATATTACTAGATATTATCTAGCATGTCCTACGTTGCATATAATCTGACTGAGCATACAAGCATACAAGTATCTGACTGAGCGGTGGTAGGCAGAAGCAGGCACGTAAACATGAATTCAAACAGCACTTTCGTGCGTTTTGCCAGCAGCTCTTCGTTGTGCGTCAAGCATTGCGCTGTTTATGACTTCAAGCCTATCAACTCCCGAGATGAGGCTGGTGTAACCGAAGTGAAATGGCTAGCTAGTTAGCGCGCGCTAATAGCGTTTCAAACGTCACTCGCTCTGAGCCTTCTAGTAGTTGTTCCCCTTGCTCTGCATGGGTAACGCTGCTTCGATGGTGGCTGTTGTCGTTGTGTTGCTGGTTTGAGCCCAGGGAGGAGCGAGGAGAGGGACGGAAGCTATACTGTTACACTGGCAATACTAAAGTGCCTATAAGAACATCCAATAGTCAAAGGTTAATGAAATACAAATGGTATAGAGGGAAATAGTCCTATAATAACTACAACCTAAAACTTCTTACCTGGGAATATTGAAGACTCATGTTAAAAGGAACCACCAGCTTTCATATGTTCTCATGTTCTGCGCAAGGAACTGAAATGTTAGCTTTCTTACATAGCACATATTTTACTTTTACTTTCTTTTCCAACACTTTGTTTTTGCATTATTTAAACCAAATTGAACATGTTTCATTATTTACTTGAGGCTAAATTGATTTTATTTATGTATTATATTAAGTTAAAATAAGTGTTAATTCAGTATTGTTGTAATTGTCATTGTTACAAATAAATTATATAAAAATTGGCCGATTTAATCGGTAGCAGCTTTTTTGGTCCTCCAGTAATCGGTCTCGGTATCGGCGGTGAAAAATCATAATCGGTCGACCTCTACTTGGTACATCACCCATGACAGAGAACGGTTGATTTGTCAAGGGCAATGAATCCCATTATCTTGGCGTTAATGGATTTCACCTTTCAGTTCTCGCTGAAATGTTCTTACTCTTTCAAATGACTGCTCAACTTGCTCAATCCACACAGCACACATTGTGGGCTAGGTTAGCAATGCATCGTTGCACATGTAGCGCACAATTTTATGTGGCGTCATTACATCATGTACAGTTGAAGTCGGAAGTTTACATACACTTAGGTTGGAGTCATTAAAACTCTCCACAAATTTCTTGTTAACAAACTATAGGTTTGTCAAGTCAGTTAGGACATCTACTTTGCATGACACAAGTAATTTTTCCAACAATTGTTTACAGATTATTTTACTTATAATTCACTGTATCACAATTCCAGTGGATCAGAAGTTCTGTCTCCTGGAGATTAACGTACTTTGGTGCAAAAAGTGCAACTCAATCCCAGAACAACTCAATCCCAGACTTTGTGAAGATGCTGAAGGAAACCGGTACAAAAGTATCTATATCCACATTAAAACGAGTCCTTTATCGACATAACCTGAAAGACCGCTCAGCAAGGAAGAAGCCACTGCTCCAAAACCGCCATTAAAAAATCCAGACTACGGTTCGCAACTGCACATGGGGACAAAGATCGTACTTTTTGGAGAAATGTCCTCTGGCCTGATGAATCAAAAATAGAACTGTTTGGCCGTAATGACCATTACTATGTTTGGAGGAAAAAGGGGGAGATTTGCAACCGTGAAGCACATGGGTGGCAGCATCATGTTGTGGGGGTGCTTTGCTGCAGGAGGGACTGGTACACTTCACAAAATAGATGGCTTCATGAGGAGGGAAAATTATGTGGATATATTGAAGCAACATCAAGACATCAGTCAAGTCAGGGAGTTAAAGCTTGGGTCTTCCAAATGGACAATGACCCCAAGCATACTTCCAAAGTTGAGGCAAAATAAGGACAACAAAGTCAAGGTATTGAAGTGGCCATCACAAAGCCCTGACCTCAATCCTATAGAACATTTGTGGGCAGAACTGAAAAATTGTGTGCGAGCAAGGAGGGCTACAAACCTGACTCAGTTACACCAGGTCTGTCAGGAGGAAGGGGCCAAAATTCACCCAACTTATTGTGGGAAGGTTGTGGAAGGCTACCCAAAACGTTTGACCCAAGTTAAACAATTTAAAGGCAATGCTACCAAATACTAATTGAGTGTATGTAAGCTTCTGACCCACTGGGAATGTGATGAAAGAAATAAAAGCTGAAAGAAATAATTCTCTCTACTATTATTCTGACATTTCACATTCTTAAAATAAAGTGGTGATCCTAACTGATCTAAGACAGGGAATTTTACTCTGGTTAAATGTCAGGAATTGTGAAAAACTGAGTTAAATGTATTTGGCTAAGGTAAACTTACGACTTCAACTGTACCTACGTTATATACAGTTGAAGTCGGAAGTTTACATACACCTTAGCCAAGTACATTTAAACTCTGTTTTTAACAATTCTTGACATTTTCACAGAGGAGCTCTGTCAGAGTGACCATCGAGTTCTTGGTCACCTCCCTGACCAAGGCCCTTCTCCTCCAATTGCTCAGTTTGGCTGAGTGGCCAGCTCTAGGAAGAGTCTTGGTGGTTCCAAACTTCTTGCATTTAAGAATGATGAAAGCCGCTGTGTTCTTTGGGACCTTCAATGCTGCAGAAATGTTTTGCTACCCTGTGCCTCGACGCAATCATGTCTCGCCGTTCTACAGACAATTCCTTTGACCTCATGCCTTGGTTTTTTCTCTGACGTGCCCTGTCAACTGTGGGACCTTATATAGACAAGTGTGTGCCTTTCCAAATCATGTCCAATCAAGTTGTAGAAACATGTCAAGGATGATCAATTGAAACAGGATGCACCTGAGCTTAATTTTGAGTCTCATAGCAAGAGATCTGAAGGCTTATGTAAATAAGTGTTTTATATATACATTTTCAAAAATGTCTAACCTGTTTTCGCTTTGTCAATATGAGGTATTGTGTGTAGATGAGGGGGGGGGGATGATTTAATCAATTTCAGAGTAATAAGGCTGTAACATAATAAAATGTGGAAAAAGTCAACGGGTCTGAATACTTTCCGAATGCACTGCAGATGGATAAGATCTATACTAGATGGGCTCTCAAACCCTGTTCCTGGAGAGCTACCGTCCTATAGGTTTTCGCTCCAACCCTAATCTTGCACATTACTAATAATTAACTGGTTGAAAAGCTGAATCAGGTTAGTTACAACTGGGGTTGGAGCAAAAACCTACAGGGGGGTAGTTCTCCAGTAACAGCGTCGGAGAGCTTGGCCTAGAAACTAGAAGGATAGATTGATAGACACTAGATAACAGCTGCTGCGCAATGTCTAATATTAGTATTGCTCGCCTGAGGTAGAATTCCTTATGATAAGCTGTAGACCACACTAACTAACAAAAGAGTTCTCATCTATATTATTTGTTGCCGTCTATTTACCACCACAGACCGATGCTGGCACTAAGACCGCACTCAACGAGCTGTATAAGGCCATAAGGAAAAAATAAAATGCAGAAGCGGCGCTCCTAGTGGCCGGGGGCATTAATGCAGGCAAACTTAATCCATTTCACCTAATTTCAACCAGCATGTCATGCAACCAAAGGAAAAAAAACTCTAGACCACATTTACTCCACACACAGAGATGCATACAAAGCTCTCCCTCACCCTCCGTTTGGCAAATCTGACCATAATTCTATCCTCCTGATTCCGAGTCACTTGGAAGTACCAGTGACTCGCTCAATACGGAGGTGGTCAGAGGACGCGGATGCTACAGTACAGGACTGTTTTGCTAGCACAGACTGGGATATGTTCTGGGATTCATCCAATGGCATTGAGAAGTATACCACCTCAGTCATCGGCTTCATCAACAAGTGCATCAACGGCGTCGTCCCCACAGTGACCATACATATCCCAACCAGAAGCCATGGATTACAGGCAACATCTGCATTGAGCTAAAGGCTAGAGCTGCCGCTTTCAAGGAGCAGGACACTAATTCGGACGCTAATACGTAAAACCGCTATGCCCTCAGACTAACCATTAAACAGGCAAAGCATCAATACAGGATTAAGATTGGACTGAATCCTACTACACCGGCTCTGACGCTCGTCGGATGTGGCAGGGCTTGCAAACTATTACGGACTACAAAGGGAAACTCAGACCAAATGGCTCTTTAACAGCTTCTACCCCAAGCCATAAGACTGCTGAACAATTAATCAAATGGCCACCGAACAAATTACTTTCATTCCCCCCATTTGTTTTTACACTGCTGCTACTCACTGTTTATTATCTATGTATAGTCACTCTACACCTACCTACATGTACGAATGACCTCAACTAACCTGTACCCCCGCACACTGACTCAGTACCGGTACCCCCTGTATATAGCCTCGTTACTGGTGTGTTATTGTGTTACTTTTTATCATATTTTTTATTTAGTATATATTTCTTTTTACATTTTTTTTGCTTTAGTTTTATTTGTTAAATATTTTCTTAGCTATTCTTGAACTGCACTGTTGGTTAAGGGCTTGTAAGTAAGCATTTCACGGTACTTGTCGTATTCGGTACATGTGACAAATAAAGTTTGATTTGAGATATGCTTCTAGATACTGTAGATGTATAGATAGCTGTTAGATACTTATTTGTCCTTAGGGAAGAAATTATAGGCCTATAAACTTCAAAGGCTATTCATTGTTAACATAAAATGGGTGGATAGACTATAGAGTACAATATAATGAACCAAAGCACCACTGAATGAATCATTGTTCATCAGGGCAGTGTTCACTAGGGCATTGCAACGGAAAACTAAAATGAGTCCTTCCCTGTTTCAGTCCAAGTTCTTCTATTTGGTACCTACCTAGCCTACATGAACATGAGCCAGTACTAAGTAACCATGTGGGTTAATCCACATCACTCCATCCCTTCTGAACAGGCCTCGGGGTCTTCTCATTTTACTAAAGCCAGGAAATTGTGGATTTTGGTTGTGTTAGGAGAGGCAACCAGTAGCCTCTTTTGTTTTGTCAATAGCTTCCAACCAGTTATTATAGTGTCCAGTTTAGGGGATGAATGAATTGACCACATCAGGCTAGGCTTAATCTGTGTATGAGGAGAGAGCGAGACAGAAAGAGTGCAGGGCTGCTGGACTCGCTACTGTCTGTGCCTTTAACCTTTCTGGGATATTCGGGACTGTAGCGCCCCACCCCGCCAACAGCCAGTGAAAGTGCAGGGCGCCAAATTCAAAACAACAAGAATCTCATAATTAAAATTCCTCAAACATACAAGTATTTTACACCATTTTAAAGATAAAATTCTCGTTAATCCAGCCACAGTGTCTGATTTCAAAAAGGCTTTACAGCGAAAGCACCACAAACGATTATGTTAGGTCACCACCAAGTCACAGAAAAACACAGCCATTTTTCCAGCCAAAGAGAGAAGTCACAAAAAGCAGAAATATAGATAAAATGAATCACTAACCTTTGATGATCTTCATCAGATGACACTCATAGGACTTCATGTTACACAATACAGGTATGTTTTGTTCAATAAAGTGCATATTTACATCCAAAATGGATTATGTTCAGTAGTTCCAAAACATGCAGTGATTTTGCAGAGAGCCACATCAATTCACAGAAATACCCATAATAAACATTGATAAAAAATACAACTATTATACATGGAATTAGAGATATACTTCTACTTAATGCAACCGCTGTGTCAGATTTTTAAAAAACTTTACGGAAAAAGTCCAAATCAGCCAAAGAAATATCTGCCATGTTGTGTAGTCTACATTAATCAGAAATAGCATTATAAATATTCACTTACCTTTGATGATCTTCATCAGAATGCACTCACAGGAATCCTAGTTCCACAATAAATGTTTATGTCCAAATAGCTACTTTTGTTAGCGCGTTTTGTAAACAAATTCAAAGTCAGGAAGCGCGTTCACTAGGAGCAGACGAAACGTCAAAAAGTTCCGTTACAGTCCGTAGAAACATGTCAAACGATGTATAGAATCAATCTTTAGGATGTTTTTAACATAAATCTTCAATAATGACCGCGCGTCACGAGCTTGTGGCACTCTGCCAGACCACTGACTCAAAGAGCCCTTATGAGCCCCTCCTTTACAGAAGAAGCCTCAAACAAGTTTCTAAAGACTGTTGACATCTGGTGGATGCCTTAGGAAGTGCAACATGACCAATATCCCACTGTATCTTCAATAGGGAATGAGTTGAAAAATGACCAACCTCAGATTTCCCACTTCCTGGTTGGATTTTTTCTCCAGTTTTCACCTGCCATATGAGTTCTGTTATACTCACAGACATCATTCAAACAGTTTTAGAAACGTCAGAGTGTTTTCTATCCAAATATACTAATTATATGCATATTATAGATTTTATGGCTGAGTAGCAGGCAGTTTACTCTGGGCACCTTATTCATCCAATATACTCAGTACTGCCCCCTAGTCACCAAGAAGTTAATGAGTGTTGCTCTGTTTGCTCTTTTCCTCTCACTCTGCACTCTTTTCCCGGTCGGCCCGGGCAGGCACCAGTGCACTGTGCTGCTCTAAATTACACACACCATTAACCATAGGAGGAGAAAAACACTGCTCCTGACTCAGAGAGGGCAGAAGGGAGAGAGAGTGAGAGGGTAGTCTTCAAAACGTGGCCCTGCCACACACAGTAGCCATAAAGAAAGAAAAGGAAGACCGACTGACTCTGTTCTGGGAAAAGGAAGCCACGGTTAGGGAAGAAAGGGAAACATGACAAAACATGGCAACCCACCTCCCTCTCTTCCCCCTCAAGTCCTTTAAAGGGAGAACACAATTGTGGGTTTTGAAAATCTAGGTCTCGTGACAGAGTGTGCAGCCCGAGGAGGCAGTGAGGCGTGGAGGTAAAAACAGGGGGGTGTATGGAGGGCAGTTGGGGTGAAGGAAGGCAGGGGGGGATGGTGAAAGGGAGGAGGGGAGGTTGGTAGTCTTATCCAGCTACGGGCTGGTAGGGTCACATAACCACTGTCGTCATCACGACAGCCTGCGTTCCCGAGGAGAAGGGTGGCGGGCCTCCGGAGGAAACAGCTCTGTGTGTGTGTGCCTTCTCTCTCCCTCCCTCTGACCTAGCCTGGACTGAGAGACTCCATTGTGCTGCTAAATAGAATCACCCCTTTAATGATTTGGAAATCGTGCAATGCATAAAAGGCGTAAATAGCGAGTGGCTGTGGTAAGGGCGAATTAACGAGATTTCCGTAATATTTCAGAGCTGCTTATTGCCAGAGGTGCCAAGATCTGTCAAACTAAGCTGGGAGGTGGAAGTGCCTGGTTGAACAAGCCATTTTTCCACATTTTAAAGGGGAACTCCATTACTGTGTCTGAAATTGCACGCTATTCCCTAAAGTGTACTACTTTTGACTAGGGCCCATAGTGGTGCCATCTCTGCAGCACTCCACCAATCAGGCCTTTATGGTAGAGTGGCCAGACAGAAGCAACACCTCAGTAAAAGGCACATGACAGCCTGCTTGGAGTTTGCCAAAAGGCACCTGAAGGTCTCTCACACTATGAGAAACAAGATTCTCTGGTCTGATGAAACCACTCTTTGGCCTGAATGCCAAGTGTCACGTCTGGAGGAAACCTGGCACCATCCCTACGGAGAAGCATGGTGTTGGCAGCATCATGCTGTAGGAAAGTTTTTCAGCAGCAGGGACTGGGAGACTAGTCAGGATCGAGGGAAAGACGAACGGAGCAAAGTACAGAGATCCTTGATGAAAACCTGCTCCAGAGTGCTCAGGACCTCAGACTAGGGCAAGGTTCACCTTCCAACAGGACAACAACCCTAAGCAAACAGCCAAGACAACGCAGGAGTCGCTTCGGGACAATTCACTTCATGTCCTTGAGTGGCCCAGCCAGGGAGACCTGAAAATAGCTGTGCAGCGACGCTCCCCATCCAACCTGACAGAGCTTAAGGGGATCTGCAGAGAAGAATGGGAGAAACACCCCAAATACAGGCGTGCCAAGCTTGTAGCGTCATACCCAAGAAGTCGCGAGGCTGTAATCGCTGCCAAAGGTGCTTCAACAAGGGTCTGAATACTCATGTAAATGTGATATTTCAAAAAATTTTTTTATAAATGTGCAAAATAAAAAATAGTTTTTCATTATGGGGTGTTGTGTGCAGATTGATGAGGAAAATAAACAATTGAATCCATTTTGAACAAGGCTGTAACGTAACAAAGTGGAAAAAGCCAAGATTCTAAATACTTTCCGAATGCACTGATCTGGCCGTGGACCCCCTGCAGTACCTTTGCGGACCCCCAGGTCTAGAAAGTAGCCTGTACAATCGGTGTCCTCTAAGAAATGATTGTCTGGTTTAGCTTTTGTCTAAAGATTGGGTCAAAAGATTTGTACGGTTGGGGTCAATTCGAACTGAGGTCACCCAATTCAGGATGTGATTTTGAATTATAATTCTAAAATGGAAAACTTTAAAAAAAAAAAAAATAAAAAATCTTCATTTGTTGCAACACCTGTGAATGTGAGTCAATTGCTGACATTTTGCGTGACATCTCACATTACAGACATGGGGTGCAAACAGTTTCAATGAAGGCAGGTCCAGAAAGAAAGGGAGAAGTGAAACTACAATGAAACTGAGTCCTCCATTATGCTACATGTGAATTGCACCCCAATCAATAACGTAGTTAATAAAAGTTTGCAGTTCAAGACCAAATGAAACAGTAAACTGATAAAATGGACTTTCTATTAGCCTGCCATAATAAATGCTTGTGAGACAGGATATGGAGTAGCCTACCCTGGGTAAAATGCTTACATCCTTAATTTGCCTGAAGAAAAATGATACTCTTGTCTATTTGCAACTTGTGAAGCGACATTCTTCCTTTAGAAAATGGAGAGTATGATGATGCTTTCTAGTTCTGCTCTCCCTATGATTTTCTCGTCTCTTCTTGAAATCTAACATACATTGATAAAAAAGTTGACAGCTTTTCATATGATTGTATTGCCTGTAAATACTGTTTCTGGTCATTGACATTCTGGTAACTGTTATTATTAATGCAACTGGTATTATTAATGCAAGCTGGTAATTATAGTAGTGAACCGACGGTTTCTCCTGAAACTTCACATTTCTAGTTGTCTTAATTGCGTGTTTGAAACATTTCTCTCCTTTTTCTCAGGCTGGTGTCCTCCATCCACGCCATCATGGCCACCACGGCGGGAGTCATCGTGGTGTCGGCGTGCAGCGGTAACGTCATGACTGACAGGTAGGACAGCCACTCACAGACTGGAACAAGCACAAAATTAACAACCCCCACCCGCCAAATGCGGGTAGATTTAGGTATTGGCAGGTAAAATCAAATCAAATCAAATTTATTTATATAGCCCTTCGTACATCAGCTGATATCTCAAAGAGCTGTACAGAAACACAGCCTAAAACCCCAAACAGCAAGCAATGCAGGTGTAGAAGCACGGTGGCTAGGAAAAACTCCCTAGAAAGGCCAAAACCTAGGAAGAAACCTAGAGAGGAACCAGGCTATGTGGGGTGGCCAGTCCTCTTCTGGCTGTGCCGGGTGGAGATTATAACAGAACATGGCCAAGATGTTCAAATTTTCATAAATGACCAGCATGGTCGAATAATAATAAGGCAGAACAGTTGAAACTGGAGCAGCAGCACAGTCAGGTGGACTGGGGACAGCAAGGAGTCATCATGTCAGGTAGTCCTGGGGCACGGTCCTAGGGCTCAGGTCCTCCGAGAGAGAGAAAGAAAGAGAGAATTAGAGAGAGCATATGTGGGGTGGCCAGTCCTCTTCTGGCTGTGCCGGGTGGAGATTATAACAGAATGTCTATTTCACCAGCCACGTTGGCAGGTGGTCAGTTTGCAGGGCTCTACAGTGATTTAATTAAATTAATTTATTTCACGTTTATTTAACCAGGTAGGCTAGTTGAGAACAAGTTCTCATTTACAACTGCGACCTGGCCAAGAATAAAGCAAAGCAGTTTGACACATACAGCAACACAGATTTACACATGGAATAAACAAACTTACAGTCAATAATACAGTAGGAAAAAATCTATTTACAGTGTGTGCAAATAAGGTAAGATAAGGGAGGTAAGGCAATAAATAGGCCATGGTGGCGAAGTAATTACAACACATCAATTAAACACTGGAGTGATTGATGTGCAGAAGATGAATGTGCAAGTAGAGATACCTTTGGGGTGCAAAGGAGCAAGATAAATAAATACAGTATGGGGATGAGGTAGTTGGATGGGCTATATTACAGATGGGCTATGTGCAGTGATCTGTGAGCTGCTCTGCCAGCTGGTGCTTAAAGCTAGTGAGGGAGATATGAGTCTCCAGCTTCAGTGATTTTTGCAGTTCGTTCCAGTCATTGGCAGCATAGAACTGGAAGGAAAGGCGGCCAAAGTAGGAATTGGCTTTGGGGGTGACTAGTGAGATATACCTGCTGGAACGTGTGCTACGTGTGGGTGCTGCTATGGTGACCAGCGAGCTGAGATAAGGCGGGGCTTTACCTAGCAGAGACTTGTAGATGACCTGGAGCCAGTGGGTTTGGCGACGAGTATGAAGCGAGGGCCAGCCAACGAGAGTGTACAGGTCGCAATGGTGGGTAGTATATGGGGCTTTGGTGACAAAACGGATGGCACTGTGATAGACTGCTTCCAATTTGTTGAGTAGGGTGTTGGAGGCTATTTTGTAAATGACATCGCCAAAGTCGAGGATCAGTAGGGTGGTCAGTTTTACGAGGGTAAGTTTGGCAGCATGAGTGAAGAATGCTTTGTTGCGAAATAGGAAGCCGATTCTAGATTTAATTTTGGATTGGAGATGCTTAATGTGAGTCTGGAAGGGGAGTTCACAGTCTAACCAGACACCTAGGTATTTGTAGTTGTCCACATATTCTAAGTCAGAACCATCCAGAGTAGTGATGTTGGACGTGTGGGCATGTGCGGGCAGCGATCGGTTGAAGAGCATGCATTTAGTTTACTTGCATTTAAGAGCAGATGGAGGCCACGGAAGGAGTGTTGTATGGCATTGAAGCTCGCCTGGAGGTTCATTATCACAGTATCCAAAGAAGGGCCAGAAGTATACAGAATGGTATCGTCTGCGTAGAAGTGGATCAGAGAATCACCAGAAGCAAGAGCGACATCAAATCAAAAATCAAATCAAATGTATTTATATAGCCCTTAGTACATCAGCTGATATCTCAAAGTGCTGTACAGAAACAAATAAATAAACATCATTGATGTATACAGAGAAGAGAGTCGGCCCGAGAATTGAACCCTGTGGCACCCCTATAGAGAGGTCCAGACAGGCCCTTCGATTTGACACACTGAACTCTATCAGAGAAGTAGTTGGTGAACCAGGCGAGGCAGTCATTTGAGAAACCAAGGCTGTTTAGTCTCCTGATAAGAATGTTGCATAAATTGCATAGTAGAGAAGGTATGGTGGGATTCAAAATGGTCGGTAATCTGTTTGTTAACTTGACTTTCGAAGACCTTAGAAAGGCAGGGTAGGATAGATATAGGTCTGTAGCAGTTTGGGTCTAGAGTGTCTCCCCCTTTTGAAGAGGGGGATGATCGCGGCAGCTTTACAATTTTTGTGAATCTCAGATGATACGAAAGAGAGGTTGAACAGGCTAGTAATAGCATTACAGTAATGATAGCATTACATTAATGATAGCATTACATTCTCAAATAAAATTGTCAAAAGTCAAGTATGAGCACATGAGTATTTCTGCTGTTTTGTTTTATAGCTGCTGATTGCACAAAATAAATATAAATCCCATATTTCACCTCACACAGAAACACTGCCTGGCAGGGGAACTGTGCGCAATGAGTGAAGTGCTGATAGATTCATTTTTGTAGGCTCTGCACACAGGCATAACAGTTGGTCCAATTTACTCAAAAGTCTACAAAGTGAGGCTGTCCTCGTGGTTCTTGGCCATTTGCATTGTTTTTTTCACAAGCTCGGTTGTTTTTCAACGTTAGTTTGTCTGCTGCTTCAACTGATAGCGAAGAGACGCCCTAGTCAGATTCCAAATCTCACACACCCAGACAAGCATGACAGGACTGAGTGGCCCGATACCACAATAACATCCAGCCCTTAAAGGAACAGCTGAACATTTTTTCTCTGATATTTTCGTTAATAGACTCCGGTCACAATTATTTTTCAAGGAAATTGAGCAATATACCACATTACTTCTTACTAATACATTTATTGTTTTAGAAACATTACGAAGCATCTGTTTGTGTTTTTGTGATATAATTATGGAGCAACAATATTTTGCCTAGTTAAACATCTGAGTGGCTGGAATATTTTTTTATCTACCTGCCACAGTGGCTGGTGGACCAAAAGGTTCATTTAGGCCCTGAACCCCTCTATCCTGAGTCAGATGGCCACCTGCTCAGTCAGTCAGTGGCAGTCAACAGCATAGCTTTAGCTTACTATCCGTATCCTTGACCTGGCCAGTGCTACCTAGCTGATGCTAATAATGTATCTCGGTCAGATGGCCATATGCTCAGTCTGCAAGTAGCAGGTTGCTGTGTGGGCTAGTGTAGCTTAGGATCCTTATCCCTGTATCTCTATCTTGGCTTGGGCAGTGCTGCTTGGCTAATACTAACACTACTGCTAATGCTAATAGTCGGTGTAATCCAGCCAGTCAGTTGCCATAGCCCGGGATGCCTCTGACCATGGCCCAGCCTCAGTCAGTGCAATGTCCTTTCTTCCTCCTGACCTAACCCAGCATCAGTGCTCTGCTAATCCCCCCCCACCCCCCTGGGCTTAATTCCCCAACAGCATAGCGCAGAGCAGGCGCGCGAGTCGCCAGCCTGTAACATTGCAACACACACAGCCACGGTGCAAGGAGGATAGACTGTTTGTGTTATCCTTGTCATTTAGCTTAGACAGGCAGGCAGGCAGGCAGGCAGGCAGGCGCACACACACACACACACACACACACACACACACACACACACACACACACACACACACACACACACACACTCTTCTTCCAATAGACTCACTGCTGGCATGGGAGGGACCAGCAGAGGGTTAGTAACAACAACTAATGTGCTCTAATCAACTGAGCTAATTGTTCTACGTGGTGTGTCGTGTTTCAGTCTATACATTGCTACATTCCTACATATAGCTGGAGTTAATGTTATAAAATAATTGCCACAAACACTAAACAGACACTTTTATCCAAAGAAACTTACAGTACAGTGAATTCACTGAATAAATATTTTGTAACAGTACCAGTCAAAAGTTTGGACACACCTACTCATTCAAGGGTTTTTCATTATTTTGATTATTTTCTACATTGTAGAATAATAGTGAAGACATCAAAACTATGAAATAACACATATGGAATCATGTAGTAACCAAAAAAAAGTATTAAACAAATCAAAATATATTTTAGATACTTCAAAGTAGCCACCCTTTGCCTCGAAGACAGCTTTGAATGCTCTTGGCATTCTCTCAACCAGCTTCACCTGGAATGCTTTTCCAACGGTCTTGAAGGAGTTCCCACATATGCTGAGCACTTGTTGGCTGCTTATCCTTCACTCTGCGGTCCAACTCATCATTAACCATCTCAATTGGGTTGAGGTTGGGTGATTGTCTACTTCCGGGTTGGAGCGAGCGGTCGCATCTGCACTCGGTCCGCAGGTAGTATTACATTTCATTACATTTCATTATAGTACAACGGTTTGATTTGTCTAATCTTAGCAATTTCTTCCTAGCTAGCTACACAGCCGTCTTTGTATCATAGATAATTGCGTAATTATCGTATTTCGTCGTCCTAACGCAGTCTACACTGCCCTGCAGCTAGCCAGCTAGCTAACGTCCACCGTTAGCTAGTCCACCGTCTACCGATTAGCAGCACAACTATTACACTCAACTGAACGACTTGATTAGTGTAGTGTTAGCTAGCTACATAGTTGTCTTTGCTGTCTTCGTACCCAAGATAATTGTGTAGTTTAGAGTGTGTAGTTTTATGTCGTCCTTAACATAGGAGACTCTGCTAGCTAGCCAACAGCTAGCCAACGTCTACCGAACAGAACTTCTGCACTCAACAATCCGGTCGCATTTCGCTCGCTCCACAGGTAGTATCACATTTTTCATTTCATTTCATTACAGTACAACGGCTTGATTTGTTTGATCGTAGCTAGCTACATAGCTAGCTACATAGCCGTCTTTGTATCAAAGATAATTGTGTAGTCTAGAGCGATTTCCTAGGTTAGCTAGCCAGCTATTGTCGTTCTTTTAACGCAACGTAACGTAATCAACACTGCTAGCTAGCCAGCTAGCCCCGAATAGCAGCACAGTAGAAACTATTACACTCAACGGAACGACTTGATTAGTGTAGTGTCAACAACGCAGCCAATGCCAGCTAGCCTACTTAGTCAACAACGCAGCCTCTGCCAGCTAGCCTACTTCAGCAGTACTGTATCATTTTAATCATTTTAGTCAATAAGATTCTTGCTACGTAAGCTTAACTCTCTGAACACTCGTGACGTGTAGTCCACTTGTCATTCCAATCTCCTTTGCATTAGCGTAGCCTCTTGTGTAGCCTGTCAACTATGTGTCTGTCTATCCCTGTTCTCTCCTCTCTGCACAGACCATACAAACGCTCCACACCGCGTGGCCTGTCTGGTGGTCCCAGCGCGCACGACCCACGTGGAGTTCCAGGTCTCCGGTAGCCTCTGGAACTGCCGATCTGCGGCCAACAAGGCAGAGTTCATCTCCGCCTATGTCTCCCTCCAGTCCCTCGACTTCTTGGCACTGACGGAAACATGGATCACCACAGACAACACTGCTACTCCTACTGCTCTCTCTTCGTCTGCCCACGTGTTCTCGCACACCCCGAGAGCTTCTGGTCAGCGGGGTGGTGGCACCGGGATCCTCATCTCTCCCAAGTGGTCATTCTCTCTTTCTCCCCTTACCCATCTGTCTATCGCCTCCTTTGAATTCCATGCTGTCACAGTTACCAGCCCTTTCAAGCTTAACATCCTTATCATTTATCGCCCTCCAGGTTCCCTCGGAGAGTTCATCAATGAGCTTGATGCCTTGATAAGCTCCTTTCCTGAGGACGGCTCACCTCTCACAGTTCTGGGCGACTTTAACCTCCCCACGCCTACCTTTGACTCATTCCTCTCTGCCTCCTTCTTTCCACTCCTCTCCTCTTTTGACCTCACCCTCTCACCTTCCCCCTACTCACAAGGCAGGAAATACGCTCGACCTCATCTTTACTAGATGCTGTTCTTCCACTAACCTCGTTGCAACTCCCCTCCAAGTCTCCGACCACTACCTTGTATCCTTCTCCCTCTCGCTCTCATCCAACACTTCCCACACTGCCCCTACTCGGATGGTATCGCGCCGTCCCAACCTTCGCTCTCTCTCCCCCGCTACTCTCTCCTCTTCCATCCTATCATCTCTTCCCTCTGCTCAAACCTTCTCCAACCTATCTCCTGATTCTGCCTCCTCAACCCTCCTCTCCTCCCTTTCTGCATCCTTTGACTCTCTATGTCCCCTATCCTCCAGGCCGGCTCGGTCCTCCCCTCCCGCTCCGTGGCTCGACGACTCATTGCGAGCTCACAGAACAGGGCTCCGGGCAGCCGAGCGGAAATGGAGGAAAACTCGCCTCCCTGCGGACCTGACATCCTTTCACTCCCTCCTCTCTACATTTTCCTCTTCTCTCTCTGCTGCTAAAGCCACTTTCTACCACTCTAAATTCCAAGCATCTGCCTCTAACCCTAGGAAGCTCTTTGCAACCTTCTCCTCCCTCCTGAATCCTCCTCCCCCTCCCCCCTCCTCCCTCTCTGCAGATGACTTCGTCAACCATTTTGAAAAGAAGGTCGACGACATCCGATCCTCGTTTGCTAAGTCAAACGACACCGCTGGTTCTGCTCACACTGCCCTACCCTGTGCTCTGACCTCTTTCTCCCCTCTCTCTCCAGATGAAATCTTGCGTCTTGTGACGGCCGGCCGCCCTACAACCTGCCCGCTTGACCCTATCCCCTCCTCTCTTCTCCAGACCATTTCCGGAGACCTCCTCCCTTACCTCACCTCGCTCATCAACTCATCCCTGACCGCTGGCTACGTCCCTTCCGTCTTCAAGAGAGCGAGAGTTGCACCCCTTCTGAAAAAACCTACACTCGATCCCTCCGATGTCAACAACTACAGACCAGTATCCCTTCTTTCTTTTCTCTCCAAAACTCTTGAACGTGCCGTCCTTGGCCAGCTCTCCCGCTATCTCTCTCAGAATGACCTTCTTGATCCAAATCAGTCAGGTTTCAAGACTAGTCATTCAACTGAGACTGCTCTTCTCTGTATCACGGAGGCGCTCCGCACTGCTAAAGCTAACTCTCTCTCCTCTGCTCTCATCTTTCTAGACCTATCGGCTGCCTTCGATACTGTGAACCATCAGATCCTCCTCTCCACCCTCTCCGAGTTGGGCATCTCCGGCGCGGCCCACGCTTGATTGCGTCCTACCTGACAGGTCGCTCCTACCAGGTGGCGTGGCGAGAATCCGTCTCCACACCACGTGCTCTCACCACTGGTGTCCCCCAGGGCTCTGTTCTAGGCCCTCTCCTATTCTCGCTATACACCAAGTCACTTGGCTCTGTCATAACCTCACATGGTCTCTCCTATCATTGCTATGCAGACGACACACAATTAATCTTCTCCTTTCCCCCTTCTGATGACCAGGTGGCGAATCGCATCTCTGCATGTCTGGCAGACATATCCGTGTGGATGACGGATCACCACCTCAAGCTGAACCTCGGCAAGACGGAGCTGCTCTTCCTCCCGGGAAGGACTGCCCGTTCCATGATCTCGCCATCACGGTTGACAACTCCATTGTGTCCTCCTCCCAGAGCGCTAAGAACCTTGGCGTGATCCTGGACAACACCCTGTCGTTCTCAACTAACATCAAGGCGGTGGCCCGTTCCTGTAGGTTCATGCTCTACAACATCCGCAGAGTACGACCCTGCCTCACACAGGAAGCGGCGCAGGTCCTAATCCAGGCACTTGTCATCTCCCGTCTGGATTACTGCAACTCACTGTTGGCTGGGCTCCCTGCCTGTGCCATTAAACCCCTACAACTCATCCAGAACGCCGCAGCCCGTCTGGTGTTCAACCTTCCCAAGTTCTCTCACGTCACCCCGCTCCTCCGCTCCCTCCACTGGCTTCCAGTTGAAGCTCGCATCCGCTACAAGACCATGGTGCTTGCCTACGGAGCTGTGAGGGGAACGGCACCTCAGTACCTCCAGGCTCTGATCAGGCCCTACACCCAAACAAGGGCACTGCGTTCATCCACCTCTGGCCTGCTCGCCTCCCTACCACTGAGGAAGTACAGTTCCCGCTCAGCCCAGTCAAAACTGTTCGCTGCTCTGGCCCCCCAATGGTGGAACAAACTCCCTCACGACGCCAGGACAGCGGAGTCAATCACCACCTTCCGGAGACACCTGAAACCCCACCTCTTTAAGGAATACCTAGAATAGGATAAAGTAATCCCTCTCACCCCCCCTCCCCCTGAAAAGATTTAGATGCACTACTGTTCCACTGGAGGTCATAAGGTGAATGCACCAATTTGTAAGTCGCTCTGGATAAGAGCGTCTGCTAAATGACTTAAATGTAAATGTAAATGATTGTGGAGGCCAGGTCATCTGATGGAGCACTCCTTCTTGGTCAAATAGCCCTTACACAGTCTGGAGGTGTGTTGGGTCATTGTCCTGTTGAAAAACAAATGATAGTCCCACTAAGCGCACACCAGATGGTATGGAGAATGCTGTGGTAGCCATGCTTCAAGTGTGCCTTGAATTCTAAATAAATCACAGACAGTCTCACCAGCAAAGCACCCCCACACCTCCTCCATACTTCATGGTGGGAACTACACATGCGGAGATCATCCGTTCACCTACTTACTCTGCGTCTTACAAAGACAGTGGTTAGAAACAGACATCTCAAATTTTGACTCATCAGACCAAAGGACAGATTTCCACCAGTCAAATCAAATTCAAATCAAATTTATTTATATAGCCCTTCGTACATCAGCTGATATCTCAAAGTGCTGTACTGAAGCCCAGCCTAAAACCCCAAACAGCAAGCAATGCAGGTGTAGAAGCACAGTGGCTAGGAAAAACTCCCTAGAAAGGCCAAATCTACCAGTCTAATGTCCATTGCTTGTTTTCCTTGGCCCAAGAAAATCGCTTCTTCTTATTGGTGTCCTTTAGTAGTGGTTTCTTTGCTGTTAATCGACCATGAGGGCTTTAATTACACAGTATTCTTTGAACAGTTGATGTTGAGATGTGTCTGTTGCTTGAACTCTGAAGCATTTATTTGGGCTGCAATTTCTGAGGTTGGTAACTCTAATGAACTTATCCTTTGCATCAGAGGTAAATGTAGGTCTTCCTTTCCTCATGAGAGACAATTTCATTATAGCGCTTGATGGTTTTTGCGACTGCACTTGAAGGAGCTTTCAAAGTTCTTAAAATGTTCCACATTGACTGACCTTCATGTCTTAAAATAATGATGGACTGTCGTTTCTCTTTGCTTATTTTAGCTGTTCTTGCCATAATATGGACTTGGACTTTTACCAAATAGGGCTATCTTCTTTATACCACCCCTACATTGTCACAACACAACTGATTGGCTCAAACGCATTAACGCATTAAGAAGGAAAGAAATTCAACAAATACATTTTTAACAAAGCACACATGTTAATTGAAATGCATTCCAGGTGACTACCTCATGAAGCTGGTTGAGAGAATTCCAAGAGTGTGCAAAGCTATCATCAAGGCAAAGGTTGTCTATTTTGAAGAATCTCAAATATAAAATATATTTTGATTTGTTTAACACTTTTTTGGTTACTACATGATTCCATATGTGTTATTTCATAGTTTTGATGTCTTCATTACTACAATGTAGCAAATAGTAACAAAGAAAAAAAACTTGAATGAGTAGGTATGTACAAACATTTGACTGGTACTGTATGTATGTGATCCCTGAGGGAATTGAACCCAGAAACTTTTTTGCCCACTTGGCTCACACCTCTCTTACCAACTGAGCCACTCCGGGACCAAGAGAAACTCACTAGCTTTACTACCCAGTTTACCCTAAGCACTTCCTGGCATGTTAAGCCATCATGGCTGTCTGGTGACCTTATAATACAGGGTGAAGGTTGAATCTACTGAGGGGGTCAAAGGTCACCAACGCTGTTCTGGCCGGTCATGATATGAACCAGTAGCAATCTGCTCCTGTGCTGCTCACTCCCAAGCTCTTCATTTCTTTATTACAGTTGCACCATAAGCTTAGCTGCCTGTATAGCCCTGTTGTTGTGTACATGATCACTCATGTGTCTGAGAGTGCTTGCTTGCTCATATGAGTTTCGCAGGAAAATGTGTAATGCTGTATCAACAGAAACACAGGATGAAACTTCCTCAAGACTTCTCACTCCCCATACACACAGAAAGAATCTGGGAAATGGAAAGGCAATACCTAGTCAGGTGCACAACTGAATGCATTCAACCAAAATGTGTCTTCCACATTTAATCCAGCACCTCTGAATCGGAGAGGTGCAGGGGGCTGCGTTATTCGACGTCCACATCATCGGCACCCGGGAGCAGTTGTTGTTGGGGGTAAACTATAGGCTTTGGTGGTATACAGATTTTCCTATAGTCATACCGACCTTCTCTCATCCCGGGATTTACAGTATTACCGGCATAGCACACAAGGGGGCGCTAAAGAAGCAAATAAATCCCATTGGGCCTCTTTTACCAGAATCCTGAAAAAAATTGCACAAACTAATAGCAAAATCGCATAGACGCTGTTAGCTACAAGCGAAAACAAACAAACAAATTGCAAAGACAGGCAAATCCAGATCATAAAGTTATATAAGCATAGCAAGTAGCTACCGAATGTAATTTTCGGTGAGTGGACATTTTACAAGCAAAAGTGAATGAGATAAATTGTACAAATGAATAAAGTTTTGATGCATGCTTCTTTGAAGGAAGAGCAGCATGTGTACACGGAGCAGAGGGGAGAAGAATGGAGGATTGGAAAAAAATGCTAATAGCAACACAGGGAAAAAATGACAACTGTACAGAACTCATCCAGAGCTCTTTGACTTCTGTCAGAAAGCCATTATTAGATAGCTGATGGCTAACATGTAGTAGTGGATTGCATATGTAGAACGCCAGCTCCCACTTTCTCCTGTTGTGCTTTTTACATACGTGACTGGCTTAACTGTTCTGGGGAACTACGGTAAGCTTCATAATGTAAAGTAATGTGACAGGTGAAATGAGGAACACAATGCTTTATCTCCTAACATATAGCACAAGTTGACTGCAGTTATTAGCTTAAAAAGTAACTACAAATATTCAAATATTTTGACAAACTTAAATAGTTTTGACGGTATTTAAAAACCATCCCATAGATTTTCCCAAATACCCCGGTATACGGTATACCGCCCAAGCCTGCCTTGCTCAAGGGCAGAACGGCAGATTTTTCCACCTTGCGGGCTGGGGTTTCACCTTTCGGTCACTGGCCCAAAGCTCTTAACCGCAAGGCTACCTGGGGCCTGTTTTGGAGTATACAACGTTACAGAACATTCAGATAGAAATGTATTGTGTTATTATTGATATTGTATGTCAGATCAGCACCATTCACTATTCATACTATTCTATCCATTTTACGATACTCTGAACTTTTCACATCACTGAACACACCCACACTAGGTCTTAATCACGAGGAACATACGGAACCAAAAGGGCCATAATGTGGAGGGACAATCTGAAGTCACTAATGAACATGACCTTGGGTTGTATTCACTAGGAACCAAACACAAGCAAACAGCCAAAACGGGGAGGGATTAACCTGAACGCGTCCAATAAGAAACGCTTGTTTCCCTCCCTCTCTCTCAGGTACTGGCTGGCCACCTACTTTGTCATCTGGTACGGCGTGCCCTACATGACATACGATATCTATGCCATGTACCTAAGCCACTACTACCGCTTCCGGGTCAAGGGCCACGAGGAGTACAAGGAGCACTCGCTGACCACGGTCAACTCGTTTGTCCGCCGCGAGTTCCTACTGGTGCTCCACCACATCGCCCTGCTCACCATCTTGCTGCCCGTCACCCTGGTCAGTAACACACACACACACACACACACACACACACACACACACAAAATCACACACACACACACTGAACGTGTCCAATAATAAAAATCATCATGTACATTTGCAATTAACAAAAATTACAAAGAAGGGAATCATATTGATCGTGTTCTTTTGTTTTTATATTTTATTTGACAAATAACACACAGACACACACACACACACGCACACACAGACTCTCTCTGGCCTCAGTCTCATGCCTCTCTTGTCCCTGTCTCTGCCCATCACCCTGGTCAGTAACACACACACACACAGACTCTCTCTGAGGCCAGAAAAACGGGGAGATTTTAATGCCCTGCTGAACATTCTGCTGCCTGCCACTGACGAGAGGAGGAGGGGAGATGTGGGAGAGGAGGAGGGGAGATGTGGGAGAGGAGGAGGGGAGATGTGGGAGAGGAGGAGGGGAGACGTGGGAGAGGAGGAGGGGAGACGTGGGAGAGGAGGAGGGGAGGGAGATGAGAGGAGGGTGAGTGAGTGATAAAGTGACATGGGCCTTCTGACCATTGTGCTGCTCATCACTCTGGTGAGAGAGAATATAGAGGGAGGGAGGGAAGGAAGGGGGAAGACAGGGATACCCTGTTGACCATTCTGCTTCCTGACATTGATGAGAGGGAGGGTCAAAAGAGGGGAGAGAAAAGGGATGAGTGAATGATGGAGGGAGAGGCTAAGAGAGATATGGCACTAACCCTATTTGACAAGTGCTTTGATAATGATACAAGAGGTAGAGACTAGCTGATATTTTCCTTCTATTAGTTTGCCGTCTTCAGTCTTCCCCTCCACAGCATTTTCAGTCGAACGCTAGCTAATAGCCGCATAACGACAGATGAGTGCATAATACAGTAATCAACAGTGAACCTACCTACACAGACACACACACACACACACAGATCGTGTTAGCGTCCATTTCATGTAGCGAGGAGGCCAGGTGCATTGGAAACCTGACCCCTGTGTTTGCAGTGGCTGTCAATGGTGATATGAGATCACCTTACCCCCCCTCCATTATTCAGGCTCCAGCTACTGTAATCCTCCTCTCTTCCTCCTCTTCCCTCGCTCCCTGCTTTGTTCCCCTCCCACACACGCAGGTAACACACACTGACATATGTATTACACACACACACACACACACACACACACAGACAGAGGCCTGGTCCAGCGGGTAGGTAGGTAGGTGTAGTGTTACATAGCAGCAGTGTGTGCTGCAGGTCATCCTTCCATTGGGCAGATGGCAGAGTTTGTGTCTTACCCTTCGCACCCGCATGCTACTGGTTTATTCATCATCACATCACACGCACACACACACACACAGCCATGTCTCACACACACACAGACACGCACACGCACAGCCATATCTAACACACACACACACAAAACACACACAGAGCCCTCTCTGTTTGGCATCCTTGTCTGCAGCTTCCATCAATACACTCCTCCTTATGTTTACTCATAGTGATCCATTCTCTTCCCGTACTGACTGGGCTCATGGCATAAGTCTGGCTCGTATTCATTAGTGTACTCAACAGAAACCTTTTACAATGAAATACGAGTGTTTCTTATTGGAGTTTCTGGGCCTGGTTTCTCTTCTCTGTTGGTTTGTGGCCTTGTTTGTGTTATTGAGCCGCGTCCTGACTCCTGTTTTTGTATGTGCAGCCATAGGGACAATCCATTCCTCAAGTCCTTTCTGTTCTAAAAGTACTGGGGGGGTGTGTGTGTGTGTGTGTGTGTGTTGTGTGTGTGGTCTTGTATCAGACTGTAGTAACGGTGTGTCATCTCCCTCCCTGTGCCTTTTCAGTTCTTCAGGAGGGACCAGGGAGACTACTTCATTGGCTGCCTGTTTCTCACAGAGCTCAGCACGCCCTTCGTCTCCTTAGGGAAGATCCTCATCCAGGTGACACACACCTAACAATGTATAGATACGCTATATACACACAAGTATGAGACACCCTTCAAATTAGTGAATTCGGCTATTTCAGCCACACCCGTTGCTGACAAGTGTATAAAAACAAGCACACAGGCATGCAATCTCCATAGACAAACATTGGCTGTAGAATGGCCTTACTGAAGATCTCAGTGACTTTCAACATGTCACCGTCATAGGATGCCACCTTTCCAACAAGTCAGTTTGTCAAATTTCTGCTTTGCTAGAGCTGCACCGGTCAACTGTAAGTGCTGTTATTGTGAAGTAGAAATGTCTAAGAGCAACAACTGCTCAATTGGTAGGCCACACAAGCTCACAGAACGGGACTACCGAGTGCTGAAGTGTGTAAAAATCATCTGTTCTCGGTTGCAACACTTACTACCGAGTTCCAAACTGCCTCTGGAAGCAACGTCAGCACAAGAGCTGTGGTAGGGAGCTTCATAAAATGGGTCTCCATGGCCGAGCAGCCGCTCACAAGCCTTAAGATCACCATGCGCAATGCCAAGCGTCGGCTGGAGTGGTGTAAAGCTCGCCGCCATTGGACTGGAGCAGTGGAAAGCGTTCTCTGGAGTGGTGAATCACGCTTCACCATCTGGCAGTCCAACGGACGAATCTGGTTTTGGCGGATGCTAGGAGAACGCTATCTGCCCGAATGCATACTGCCAACTGTAAAGTTTGGTGGAGGAGGAATAATGGTCTGGGGCTGTTTTTCATGGTTCGGGCTAGGCCCCTTAGTTCCAGTGAAGGGAAATCTTAACGCTAGAGCATACAATTACATTCTAGACGATTCTGTGCTTTCAACTTTGTGGTAACATTTTTTTCAGCAGGACAATGCCCCCGTACACCAAACGAGATCCATAAAGAAATGGTTTGTCGTGATCGGTGTAGAAGAACTTGACTTGCCTGCACAGATCCCTGACTTCAACCCCATCAAACATCGTTGGGATGAATTGGAACACCGACTGCTAGCAAGGCCTAATCACCCAACATCAATGCCCAATCTCAATAATGCTCTTGTGGCTGAACGGAAGCAAGTCCCCGCAGCAATGTTCCAACATTTAGTGGAAAGCCTTCCCAGAAGAGTGGAGGCTGTTATAGCAGCAAAGGGGGGACCAACTCCATATTCATGCCCAATGAGATGTTCGACGAGCAGGTGTCCATATACTTTTGGTCATGTAGTGAATGTACTTGTATTTGTACAGCCACTCACTAAATGCACACTTTTGGTATGTGTGTATCACAAAAAAAGCAGAGCAGTGAGCAGGCAGTCCTCTTGGCCTCCAGCTCCCTTTCTGCTGACATCTGTCTCTTCAGTCTGTAGGGCCGCCCGCCACAGATAGAACAATGAGACAGATATTTCACTGGATGTGAAGCCACTAGCATATGGTAGTGAGAAGAGGAAGCCCAGTGGCCGGCAGTTGGAGAAGATGGAAGGAGATGGATTTTGGATGAAATTCTGCACATTTTCTCATCAATGAAACATTTGATCTCAATACAGTTTGCTGTTCCAAAAACTAGAATCTGTTATAAACAGAATGGACTTTAGGTTTGTAAACTTAAGCCTTTGCAAAAGTTTGAAAAATTTGCATTGTTTAGAAGGAGTGCAAAGGCAAATTGAGTTATTGCACAGGTGCATTTCACAGAGTAGGCGTACCCTAACGGAATTATGCAGATTATGCTAGAACGCACCAATAGGATCTCGCTAACTTGTGCTTGGCTCTACCCCCCTCCTTGCTTGTTTTGCCCACTATGGCTCATTTGTTCCCATTGTAAACGGCAGGCTGTGGGCTATCTTGGTTTAGTTATAAAAATCTTTGGGGCCACTCTCTGTCTTTACTCACAGCTCCCTCTGGTGGACTTGTTGGGTACTGCAGAGCCACTGTCACTTATGGGCCCTGTTAGAATGCCTCCTTCCCTTCCTGTAATGGTGTATCAACTGATCTATCATTATGCATGGGTACCACATCATAGAGTTCACCAGTTCGGTCGTGTCAGATCAGTAATTTCATCATGGAAAGGAGGAAGGAAGGAAGAATGCATTTTCAAAGTATTTGGACAGGCCCAGGTATTCCAACCCACTTTATGTTCTGCTCACTTAGAATTTCAACACTGTTTGACCATATATTGACCTCTTTTCTCTCTTTTTGTCTCTTTTGAATATTTTCCCAACACATCCTTCCCTTCTCTCCTCTTGTTTGTCATAGCTGGGTCTGCAGGACTGTTGGGTCCACAAGGCCAATGGGGGCATGGTGCTGCTCAGCTTCTTCCTGTGTCGAATTGCCCTTTTCCCCTACATGTACTGGGTCTACGGCCGCCACTACGGCATCCCGATCTACGGCGTGCCGTTCCATCTGACGCTGTCGGTCAACCTGGGCAACTTATGCATCCTGGCGCCGCAGGTCTACTGGTTCGTGCTGCTTTGCCGCAAGGGCTGGCGGCTCTACCAGCGCCAACGTCACGCCACCGCTGCTGCCGGCAGCCAGGACTCCTCCCCCCTGACCCCACCTAGCCCCTCCCTCACGGACAACCAACCCAAGGGAGACCATTAGAGCTGGAGAGCTCACTCTGTCACCATTGCGCTCTCTCGGATCTTTCTTGTTCTCTCTACTCTACCTGCGCTCGAGTCACACAAAAACGAACCACCATTGACTACTATTTACTACTTACTACTACTACTACTACTGCAAAGGCACTATGGCTACTTACCACAGTCTCCCCAAAACAACTACTACTACTACTACTATTATCACTACTTCTACTACTATCGTTACTACTATGATTACACTAGCTACTGCTCTTCCACCCATGCCCAGTCCAAGCGATACTGATGATGATTTTTGACCCCCCCTTAGATATTTTTGGGGATTCCTACCCCCCCACCCCCCTCTTTCTGGATTATAGGGACTGGACATGGGTTATATTTGGAGTGCTACAGTGGAGTTTCCGAAAAGGATATGAAGAAGACTGAGAATGGAACTCCTGGCTTTTTTTGATGGGGGGGGGGGTCTTGCTTCTTCCCCCATATTACGTGACCTGTGCAGTATTGAGTCACTCCCCCAGCCTCGCCCCCCCTCTATTACTAGATCTGCTGATTGGAGGGTCTGTTACAGTGTAGATGAATGTGTCTGTAGAATTGATTGATTTGTTCTATTTGGTGTCAATGATTTTTAAGTGTCAAGTTTTGAAGATCCCCATTTTATGAAGTGTTTGTCCACCCACCCAGTCCTGATCTTTAAAAGACCGGAGGGAAAGGAGGAGAAGCGGGTAGGGGGCTCGGCATGCAGATAGAAATAGTGACAAGGCTGGGTGGAGGGACAAGGGGTGGGTTGGAGGGGTGGGATGGGATAGACTAAGCTAGGTACGGGTGTCAGCATCCACATTTGAAGGAGACAATGAAGTAAAAATGTTTGCTCCAAGCTCTTTGCACCAGCATAGCTACACAAAAAAAACATTTAATGTGATTGGATTGTGGAACCCCACACTCCTTTATCCATTTTGACACCTCCCATTGTCCTTTCTCCTCATTTGCCTGTCTCTATGGCTGCTGCCGCTGGCCAATCGGTGCGCCTGCAACGCTCCCGTCTTCCTCCTTTGTTGTTTATGGCCCAACAGAGTTCTGTGTGCTGCCCTGCTGCGTCTGTTTACAGTAAGTCTATAAGCCCCACCCCTCAGTATCACACAGGGGGTGGGGCATCACAAGCTCCACCCCTCCCAAGAGAGGGGGAGGAGCCTCTATATTATGCGCTGTGACCTACCTGCCTAAAGGGGGAGGCTTTGCAAAAGATTAGTCCGTATGTTTACACACGCAGGACTTCTCAGAGATGGAAGTTTCAATGGAAGTCCATGAACGAGGTAGACCAGACCCAGCTGCTATTACATTGGTGTCTATGGGAGAGCCACCCCCTTAAGTACACCTGAACTGGAAAAAAAATGATATGGTAAACGGCCTGAGTGAACTATCTTCATTTATCCACCATCTTTGGACTTCTCTGGGAGCGCTGTAGCGGCATTAGAAGGAATGGGGTAGGTTGTTTAGTCCCGGGTTCGGCTCGGTTGCTACAGCGACAACTGAAGCTGCTTTTAATGGGTGGAGACAAGACTTTACGGTCACTCGAGGTCAAGTTTGCCGGGTGTGGGTGATCCGGTGCTTCTGTTAGGTACATTTTGCCCTCCTGCAAAAGGTGTCAGGGGTGCTTCTGTTAGGTCAATGCTGCCCTCTGGCAAAGGGGTCTGGGGGCCACATGGGAGGGGCTTGTATACCACTGGGCATCCCATTTAAAGTGGAACTGACACCGTTTTAACTACTTTGCAGATATGAAACAGACAATCATAATATCAATCAATTCCCAGTTTATCCCTCAAAACCAACTTTATAAGAGGTTATTTTAATATATATTTTAATATATATATGAGTCAAAAGTTTGGACACACCTACTCATTCCAGGTTTTTCTTTATTTTTACTATTTTCTACATTGTAGAATAATAGTAAAGACAACAAAACTATGAAATAACACATATGGAATCATGTAGTAACCAAAATAAATGTTTCACAGAGTTCAAGTAACAGACATCTCAACATCCACTGTTCAGAGGAGACTGTGTGATTCAGGCCTTCATGGTCGTGTCAGGCCTTCCAACCGCCCTGTCTTTGTGATACGCAGAGTAGGTGAATGGATGATCTCCACATGTGTGGTTCCCACCGTGAAGCATGGAGGAGGAGGTGTGGGGGTGCTTTGCTTGTGACAGTCTGATTTATTTAGAATTCAAGGCACACTTAACCAGCATGGCTACCACAGCATTCTGTAGCGATACGCCATCCCATATGGTTTGCATTTAGTGGGACTTTTCATTTGTTTTTCAACAGGACAATGACCCAAAACACAACTCCAGGCTGTGGAAGGGCTATTTGACCAAGAAGGAGAGTGATGGAGTGTTGCAGACCTCAACCTAATTAAGATGGTTTGGGATGAGTTGGACCACAGAGTGAAGGAAAAGCAGCCAACAAATGCTCAGCATATGTGGGAACTCCTTCAAGAAAAGCATTCTCATGAAGCTGGTTGAGAGAATGCCAAGAGTGTGCAAAGCTGTCATCAAGACAAAGAAGGGCTACTTTGAGGAATATAAAATATATTTAGACTTTTTTGGTTACTTCATTATTCCATGTGTTATTTCATAGTTTTGATGTCTTCACTATTATTCTACATAGTAGAAAATAGTAAAAAATTAAGAAAAACCATTGAATTAGTAGGTGTGCCCAAACTTTTGACTGGTACTGTATATATAACTTAGATTTTACTCAAATTTCCATGACTTATAGTCTGGTATTGGTGGCAGAATAGATGGATGCAGTCAATGCATGATTAAAATATTTTACCAATACGTTCTTGGCAGTGTAAAAAATATTGCTATCAGGTTGTATGAGCTGTGATTTACATTGTTTGCTGCTTGCAGCCATTCGAGTGATGAACTGTCGTAAGTTTCACTCGCTCAATATTTTCGACAAAGCTACCAAGGGCAAGGATCATAAGTCAACGTGGCTAATAGGCTATCTGATCTTTTGATGTATTTTTGACAAGCTAAAAACACATTACCTTGTTGTACCTAGCTAGCTGCTGGGAGGATTTAATGTCAACGCTTGGATGAGTGGGTAAGTGACAGACTTTATATTATTTGAGATATTTTTTCTCCCCAATTGGTAGTTAGTCTTGTTCCATTGCTGCAACTCCCTACGGACTCAGGAGAGGCGAAGGTCGAGAGCCATGCACCCTCCGAAACACAACCCTGCCAAGCCACACTGCTTCTTGACACACTGCTCGCTCAACCTGGAAGCCAGCCGCACTAATGTGTCGGAAACACCGTACAACTGCCGACCGTGTCAGCATGCATGCGCCCGGCTTGCAACAGGAGTCGCTAGAGCGCGATGGGACAAGGACACCCGACCGGCCAAACCCTTCCCTAACCTGGACGACGCTGGGCCAATTGTGCGACACCTCATGGTTCTCCCTGTTGCGGCCAGCTGCAACACAACCCGGATCTGTAGTGATGCGTCAAGCACTTAGACCGCTGCGCCACGGGAGGCCCTGACAGACTGCTAAATTGCAGTTGTTATTTGGTTCGCTAGCTAACAAGAAATCTGACTCACTTCTGAACCTGAATGACTGTTATCCACAGTTACCATATATCCTAGTTGTCAATCAAATGTGCAGGCTTGCAAGCTGGTAAATCCCGTTAAATTGACAAAAACGTGGGTTATGGGACAGACGGCAGGCTACAACAGGGCGAGCAAGCAAGCTATTCCCCATCGTATCAGTGTAACTACAGGCTGAAAAGGTTTGACTGAGTTTATCCCTCACTAGATTTAACTCTTCTGGTATTTACATATTTAAAGCCCCAATGCATTATTTTTCATTTTAAATCAATGATATATGTTTAATAAATCACTGTTTTATTTAATGAAAATATATTTTTTATTTACCTGAGCCTCGTTTTGCCATTGAAATGCTCAGTCTGATTGTGTGGGTGTGTTGATACAAATGTAAATATATTTACATACACAGCCCTAATTGATGGATAGGATCGTCTAGACTCTAGTCTAGAGCAGGGATAGGCAAACTATGGCCCGCTGGCAAGCCCATTCAATCTGGCCTGTGGGAGTTTTTTTTGGGTGGGGGTGAATTATTATGGGTTAAAAAAAACACTCCAGCCTCCCGGGTGGCGCAGTGGTTAAGGGCGCTGTACTGCAGCACCAGCTGTGCCACCAGAGACTCTGGCGCACAATTGGCCTAGCGTCGTCCGGGTTAGGGAGGGTTTGGCCAGTAGGGAAATCCTTGTCTCATCGCGCACCAGCGACTCCTGTGGCGGGCCGGGCACAGTGCACGGTGTTTCCTCCGACACATTGGTGCGGCTGGCTTCCGGGTTGGATGGCCCTGTGTTGGTTGGGTTGTGTATTGGAGGACGCATGACTTTCAACCTTCGTCTCTCCCGAGCCCGTACGGGAGTTGTAGCGATGAGACAAGATAGTAGCTCCTAAAACAATCGGATACCACAAAATTGGGGAGAAAAAGGGGTAAAAATCACACACAAAAATAAAATAAATAAAAAACACTCCAGGCCACTGTGTTGAATGTCTAAAACTAGATAGAAGATATGTAGAAATTATAATGGACTTCAAATAACTGCACTTTTTCTGGCCCGCAAAAAGATTTTGACAAACAAAAAATGTGCGGCCCTACGTTGAATTTCGAAATCCTGATGTGGCCCTCGCCAAATAGTTTGCCCACTCCTGGTCTAGAGCCTACCCCGCTTACCCCTTCAAAGTAGGAGGAAACATATGCAAATAAAAGTTGAATGGTCATTGGTCAGAATAATTTGATCAGAATGTGATGTCATGCTGTTGGCCAAAAACTCCATCCCACCTGAGCAGGTTGAAATTCCAAGAATATTTTTTGTCTTCCACAAAGCTCTTTACTAAAAGGTTATTATCATAATTTTCACCATTTCAGAGTGTTATTTCAGCCTTTATAGTGTTGGAATATCATTTAAAAAAAACTGGAAATCACATTTTTGACTGAACTGCCCCTTTTAAAGAAAACCATTCAGGTGTATTTTGTGGGTTTTGCTGAGTGCTTTCTATGACCTAATGTCGTGCTGTTGTAACTGCCTGTAAACACAGTTCAAAGTGAATGGCATTATCCCCATATGGCAATGGCTTATTTGCATATAGGCCGACTGTAGCTCTGATTAGGTACGGCGTACTGGTCTGTGAAGATTCTGATCCGGGCCAATACTGACAAGTTTTTATTCGTTTTTATTTAATGCGGTATGCTGTGTCTATTAATTGCTCAGACACACAGCCACTTTCCCACTCATATTACTATAGAATCTTCACAAATACCCGACTCAACGTCATTCCCAAACATTCTATGAATGTATAAAAACGTGAAATGACCATATCTATGTGCTCACTTGTCACAAAATGTAAAGAAATGCGCCATATTTGAATGAGATTTAATGGTGCCCACCGGGGACCGCTCACAAGGCACCAGTTAGAGCACTGGTTCCCGACTCAGGTCCTCGAGTACCACCAACAGTTCACATTTTTATTGTAGTCCCAGAGAAGCACACCTGATTCAACTTGTCAACTAATCATCAGGCCCTCAATGAGTTGAATCACATATGTTTGTCCAAGGCTACAACAAAAGTGTGTGCTGTTGGGGACTGTTGAGGACTGGAGTTGGGAACCACTGAGTTAGAGCAATAAAACGAGGTTGAAAACGGCGAGGACAATGTAAAACCCCACGTAGAATAGATTAACCTGATGTTTAGATAGAAAAACAGTAAGGTTCCTAGCATGATGCTTGAGCAGGATGACTACACAGCTGCATGCGACCCTGCTCCAAAATGATTTATTTTCACAAAGATTGTCGAATAGAAGAAGAAGAAAGTCTTGGTGGTGGTGACACACTCATTTCATACATTCTACTTTCCCTTATGATTTCCTGTTGTGGGAATGAATTTAGAGTTTGTCCCTTACTTGGTTGGGTCCTTAGGAAAGGTCAGCTAGGTGGGAAATGACCCCATACTTATACAGTATATTCAGAAATATACAGAAATGACCCCATACTTATACAATGCACAATTTTTAAAATGTGATCCACCTCATATTGGTCACAAAACCCATACAGCCTTGAGTTTTATGTTATTCTCTTAAACATATTCCTCCTTAGCCTTCCAATCTGAAGGCAATAATTCTGTATAAATTAATTAAATAATGTTAACGTGTAGATAATTATTACAAATTTACAGCTAAATTTAAGTGCTAATGATTTTAACCAGAGTTCCCGTCCATGGCATGTGTTTATAATGGCAACGAGGAAGTGACGTTTGTGTTGGCATCAGCGCTGCTAGCATGGAGCACCAATCATAGGGCTGTAACTACAGGATAATAATAACAAAATGTGTTTTTAGAGAAACCATTACCAAATGAACGCAATTGTTTAATGATGACAACCTTAATTAGAAGCTTCTGTAGATTCTGTTAGCACTTAAAGTCTGAAACCATCAAACTGCACTTGAGCGGTACATTTATATCATGTGTACACACACACACACTGTATTTCTGCTCAAACTCAAAACATGATTCTAGTTTTAACGCTGAGCAGACATAAAAAGGCTGACCTAGGCAATTGAATACATTTGAGAAAGAAGGGGAGTTTGTGTGTGGTAACAAAAACAACTTTGCTTCAAACCTACATGCGCCGACTACATTTTAGCTTGAGTTAATCATAATGATTTTAATTAACATTATCAGGTCTTGGAGGCTATTTTAATAAGTAGTGGTCCCTAGTAAGGATGCATTATTTGTGGCACATCCAACAAAGGTGATTTATGTACAGACCCTCGTTCTGCTCCTTTGCGTCAGTTATGTCAACATGTCCCTGTTCCCTGAAATTCTGTTTGCAAGTTCAAGCTTGCATTGTGGGGACTTTGCTCTCTGTAGGAGACTACTGCATTGTGGGGACAAAGCCGTTTTCTGCAGAAAAACACTCCAGTCCAGAGCCAAACCGGACCACTGTGCTTCCGGGCATTGTGGGGACTTTGCTCTCTGTAGGAGACTACTGTATTGTGTGGGTTCTGCTCTCCTGTGTAGGAGACTGCTGCATTGTGGGGACTGCTTTACTTTATAGGGGACAGTTGCATTGTGGGGACTCCGCTGTTTTCTGCAGAAAACACTCCAGTCCAGAGCCAAACCGGGCCACTGTGCTTCCGGCAAGGTGCGACATTAACGATGGCCCGCTGGCCCAGGGCCAGTGAAAAAACCACGATCCTCGCGAGTTACAACTTCTCGAGCATTCAATAAATGAGTTGATGCCTTCACACTGCACACACAAGCACTCATCAATCCACTCACTGAGCTTTTTTATTTTTGGGAAAGTGAATCACAAAAGTAAACCTTTTAATAGTGAAAAAATGCTAGCAATAGACTGGCTAGTAGCTACTGTTAGTCTGCAAAAAGAATGCTAAAAAGACACCTAGTGTTCATCTTGGCTAGCCTACTGTAGCCAGATATCTTTTGAAAAGCAGTTGTCTTAACGTGGCAGCGTCCTATTTTGAGAAAACAAATCTCCTATTTTAGAAACAAAAAACAATTAATACAATGCCATTTTAAAGAATAGAATGTCTTACATTGCTAAATGATATAACACAGATGTTTAATATATACCCTAATAACCAAATGTTGTCTCTTACTTGCTGAATAGAGTGAAAGCAGGTCAACCTAGTCCCGCCATGACCCTAATACATTTATAAACTACCCCATGTTTGGGCCAGTAGAAATTTTGTTCGGTCCAGTAGAAAAAAAAAGTTAATGTTGGACCCTGCTTCCCGGGGCAGTCGTGTGTGAAAGTGATGAGTGCACTGCGGGCCTGCTGGCAGACAGGTTGTTCTGTAACCATTGGAGCGAGAGCAGGCAGGAGGCTGGGGAAGGAGGAAAGCTGAATGCTGCTACTGCTAAATGATGGGCTTGTTTGGCCCGGACTCCAAGGCAGAGAGTGGTGAGGCTCAGTCTAGCTCTATCAATGTGCCTCAACTCAAGTCTTTTGTCTGTCTGCCTGAGACGACCACAGCACTCCTAGAAACATCCCAGGCCTTCTTTTTTATTTTTTTTACTAGGCAAGTCAGTTAAGAACAAATTATTTTTTTCAATGACGGCCTAGGAACAGTTAACTGCCTGTTCAGGGGCAGAATGACAGATTTGTACCTTGTCAGCTCGGGATTTGAACTTGCAACCTTTCGGTTACTAGTCCAACGCTCTAACCACTAGGCTACCCTGCCATGCACTCTCCTGCCCTCCCTCTTTATTTGTCTGTTACACTTTCTCTCTCCCTTCATGTCTCTTCATCTTTCTCGCTCACTCCTCGTACCCTGTCTAGATGCACTGCCACTGGCTTCAGGTGTCCAGTCTCTACTCAGCAGCTCAGAGTCCAGGGAACACAGGGTTAATTGGGATACAGGGGCCCTTTCTTAACGAGGCCATTATGGCTTTAAAAAGGCTCTCTGGATGTGCTGCTCACTGCAGTCTGCAGCTCTCCTGAGTCAGTCCACAGCACACAGTGAGATGCCTGAAGGACAGACTCATCATCTGTACACATGGGTTCTGTTCCAACTGGCACCCTATTCCCTATATAGTGCACTACTTTTGACCAGAACCCTATTGGACCAGAGCAGAATACACATGCCCTCACAAGTCGACGCCACTAATGTCCTCTCAATGCAGCACAGCCACTGTGAGGAGCCTTTACATTTACATTTAAGTCATTTAGCAGACGCTCTTATCCAGAGCGACTTACAAATTGGTGCTTTCACCTTATGACATCCAGTGGAACAGCCACTTTACAATAGTGCATCTAAGTCTTTTAAGGGGGGGGGGGGGTGAGAAGGATTACTTTATCCTATCCTAGGTATTCCTTAAAGAGGTGGGGTTTCAGGTGTCTCCGGAAGGTGGTGATTGACACCGCTGTCCTGGCGTCGTGAGGGAGTTTGTTCCACCATTGGGGGAATGGTTTTATGGTTTAAATTGTCATTTCAGAGATATTTGCCCCCATCTTGAAGTGTTCAGTTGTTCTCATATGGGTTGTTATTGATTGATTTGATGTTTAAGCCGATGACATATGTGGTGTGGCCTGATATAGTAAGGGTGACAGTGATGGCTTTAGGGATTTTTATGGTATACGTTTAAAATGTCCCCTTGTCTCTTGCTAGCTCGATGTCGTTGTGAGGTTTGAGGCGGAGTATAGAGAGCCAGTAGTCTCCTACACTTTGAAACTTAGGGCACCTCGATGTGTCGCTAAAGTGCAATCCCCCTTCCCTGACATGCAATCCAGAGCCTTTGAATCCCGCGGTTCAAGGGTCAGCATTCAAAACACATATCCTGATAATCCTCTTTATATTCATTCTTATTCCGGACAGATTTCTTTTATTTTTTATTTTTACAATAATGTATGAAGTCTTATGTTCGGCCTCCTTGGAGGTTCCTCTCTTTGCTCAGGGTTTGATGAAGAAAATGTTAACATATATCTGTATAGCTTAGATTTATTTTAACATTTGTGAAACTGTGAGTGAAACAAGAGTTTCGATGAAAATGATAGATTCTGAAATATGAAAATACCTGGAATGTCGTGCTGTCTTCTCCTGCTTGTTCTGTAGTTTTTTTGCTTTCTTCCAAATGCGTTCTGGCATGGCTTGCGGTATCGCAACCAGTAGGGTTGGTAGACCAAAGATTGTCAGGCACTTTAGTCAACCATGTTATCATAGAATCATTAACATTAATCTCCAAACCACTGTAGCACAGATCTAGATCCCACCCCCCACCACCCTCAGTGTGTCATCTCATCTCACACTGTCATCCTCCTCCTTCCTCCAGCCTGGTTCTCCAGGGGGGACTCTCCACTATTCATACTCAAGGGAGGGCTTACCCTCTTGGGCTTACTGTAGACTGAACCACCCGCCTACCCCCACCCGGCCAGGGAGGAATGAGGACTGGGAGTGCATGCCTTACCAACCAGACTGCTTGGCAGTGTCTCCACTCCCCCACTAACACAACCCTGATCCCAGGTCACCATCCATCCACATCCAGTCTATGCAGGAACATCGGTGGGGTGGACCGTGAGGTGTGCATGGCCAGTGTGATCAGGATTAATGGCTGTGTTGAGGTGGCAGACTTACATTTCCAGTATTTTTGCTGCTTTGATTTCATACATCCATACAGGGCCAGTCGCTCCTATCAAGGGACATATGGGCCTGGAGGGTTATCGAGGGTATGGCCCACTGACTGGCTGGCCAGTGGATTGAATCGGGTTGTAACAAAACAAGAGGGAAGGGAGTTATATTAGTAGAACTGGGCTGATGAAATTAATTAATTAATTCCCTTGCCTTTGTGATACCCACAAAACTCGGCGCGATAACAGAGTTGGCAGGCATCATTTACAGGTTGTGGCTGTCTTTCTTTCTGGGTCAACTCCAACTTTCGGTAAAAAACGAAAATGAAAGCAAACCCTTGGGGCATTTATCAAACGAGGAGGCGGCAGTTTTATCCGTTGCATGCACTCCCATCGTCCTCTTAGTACAATACCACTGTACACGTATTCAAAAATCCCCCAAACTTTTATCTTCATTTTCTTAATACAAAAGGGTGTTTGTCGACTCCTATAGGGAGTCTTCCAATGTGTTTCTCTCTTCCTTCGTCACGATTCTGTACATTTTTTTTTATATACTCCAGTTCAGAATTAGTTTGCTGTGCTTCGTTGTTTTTGAATTCAAATGATATTCTCTCTCTCTCTCTCTCTCTCTCTCTCTCTATTTATTTATTTATTTATTTATATATATATATACACAATAGTGTCTGTCATCTCATGTCCCATCTTGGCTGTGTAAGTTACCATATGCAGCTTATTCACAACCTTCAACACTCCCTGCCTCCTGTTATTTTTTTGATAACATTATCTGATTTTTTTCATATATATTTATGTATCTACTTTGATATATACATATATGTTTTTGTTTGTTTGTAGTGTGCCCTTTTTGAGGAATTTCTTATCTGAGAAGAGAATGGGCTCTTTAATTAAATAAACGAAGCATTGATTGAGAGGAAATATTTTGTTGCAACTTATGAAATCAGACACCCCTTAAAGACAAATAAAACTGATATGATGAATTATTTTGAACCAGAGTCTGTTATTTGCTGTACATGCCTCTTCCTCAATTTGCACAGAGAACTCTAGGGTTTCTTTAGTAGCTACAAAATTTGAGAAAATGTTCCAAAACGGAGTGAAACAGGAAGGTACTATCTGAAGTTGTCCAAGAAGAAACACTCATTAACGTTTATTGTTTTTCTATGGTGGGACTCAATGAACACCACCCAGGGTTGTGTTCGAAATGACAGAACATTGTTTGATTTAATGGGAAAGGTATTGTACTGAACGACCAGTAGAAGAACGGTGTGATTATGGTGGCCCAGAGGGCGATCGTGTATGGTTGGCTGCATGACTTTTGTGATTTCTAATGGTCACTCCCATATTGATCAGGCTACAACTCGTCACACCCACCAAACGGGAGCAAGCGTAGCACTACTTCAAAGGCTGTTGAAGAACGGTGTGCACATTTTTGTGGAAACATGTTGTTCAGTACAAACCGCCACACAACGTAGAAAACGTTGAACCGAACTAAACGCATCTCTGGTCTCTGTTTCACTCTGGGTGCATCTCTGAAGTCTGCAGTGTCTTCCACTCTGGTCCTTTGACGTAACAGATGAGAAAGATCTGGACAAGTGAAAGCTGGTTTCCGGTAGGCATCATTTTCCATATGTCTTCAGTACAGATGAAGGAGGGTAGAAGAGGATGCAACTTCAGCTTATTGAGATGCACCTTCTGTTTCTTTCCTCCCACGTTCCTAGCCTTGTCCCAGATCTGTTAGTGCTGTATAGCCAACTCCTATAGTCGTAAAACCACTAGAGCAGGGTTCCCCAACAGGTCCTTTACATTTTTTTATTGGACCTAAACATTTTTTGGGCAAAAACACCAGATCAGCTCCAACTGATTTTTGAAAATGTGCCAAAGTATCCCCACACATAATAGAGAGATATATGTGATCGTATACAAATGTAAGCAAGGTTTGAAATTATTATATTTTAGTCAAATATTTTATCTGTTTGTGCTTCTTGCGGTTAATTTGCAGTTTACAAATTATTTGTAATTCTGTTCCGGCCCCCTGACTGTCAGATCAAGAAAAAATCGTCCTGCAGCTACATCTAGTTGATGATCCCTGCGCTAGAAAAACAACAAAGACCACACAAACTGATCTGGGACCAGGCTGCCACATTCCTTTAGAAAATGAAATGTTCTCTCTAAAACCAGCAGATGGCAATCACACGCAACACTTTAAGGCACCATCAGATCTTGAAACCTAACTCAAATTTTCTCGCAGGTCTCCAGTTGCCATCAATAGATGATTTGACATGATTTGTGCATGGCTCGTCAGTCAAACTAGGTTGCATGGGGCGAGTGGTGGAGTTTGTTAGAGCAGATGCAATGGGAAAGGCCATTTCTCTGTCCTGGACAGTTGGTGGAGCAGATGGCGATTATAAGGCAGCTCTATTTGGTCCCGAAGCTCTTGTTATCCTGTATCACTGTAGAGAGTTATCTCATGTCACTTGTCTCTCTCAGTTTGATCTGAAATGTCTAAGGCTTTTATTTTGATGGCTACTGGGTTTATACTTATCTAGTTGAGCCATTAAAATGCCACTTAGCAGCTTTCCATTACGCAGAGGAAACATAGTCCTATAAAAAAATATTCATTTGAATTCATGACCTGTCTGTCTGTTGGATCAGCCAGTCCGAAATTGCTCCCTATCCCTCCCCCTTGGCCCTAACCGCTTTATCTTAGCATGTGGGATGGGCCTGGATATATATCAGCAGTGTAGTGTTGAAGCTTCCACCTGACAGATCAGCAAACATTAAAGGGTCAGGGCCCGGGGAGGAGAAGGTGGGAGGGCGATTTGGAACTGGCTCTGTTCCTTCTCACAGAGTCAGGTTAAACTATATTATCTTTATGTCTCGGTCCATGTCGGTCTGTGTGTTAAAGTTAAAAGAGTAGGGTCAGGCTGTGGTGGCACTTGCGGGGACACATGTACAGGACAGGTCACAGGGTCAATTTGATTTGCTCAACTCCTGCATCCTCTCTGGCCTCCTTTTGAAAAAGCTCAAAAGTAATTGAGGATAAGTGGGGGGAAAAAAGCACTTGTATGAATTGGGACTCTCCTACAATCGTGCTTCATTTGGCAAATGATATTTACAGGGTAGATTTCCAAAATAAATGTATTAAGTGATACAAACTAATTTAGCTAGTTATGCAAGACATTTTATTGATAAAAGGATACGTAGCATATCGTTTTTAAATGTTTCCATTCTTTTCCCATTGAGAAAAATATAGCTGATTCAAAGGGGATCTGGCAGATTTTAAAGATGCACAATGCAGAAATCGCTCTGCAATTTCCTGGTTGCTTAAATTCTAATGGTTCACCTAACTTCTGTTTGTGACAAAAAAAGCAACTGTAGTGTAGAGAATCATTGTATCATCTAAACCGCTGTGAAATATATTTCCCATAACCAAAAATATTGTATTTTCAGCTGTTTGAAGCTGGTGTACAAAACCAGAAGCAAAAATTTGCCTACTAACGAATTCACACTCCTTGACCTCTTATCGGTTACTGGGTCACGGAGGAGAGAGGACGGAGGACAGACTTTTGCCCAAATGAGAGAACCCCATAGTGTCCCAATTCCAAAATGGTCGCTACTGCCTACCCACTAGGAACCTTTCTAGATCTAGAGAGATTAAATGGTGCCAGCAAAACAGCAATAATGACACCGAATATGGTAAGGTAGCAGTAATACAGCTAATAACCGTCTAATCATTTGAGATCTACATTATGCCTGTTTCTGTAAGCAGTAGGGCTCCGTTTAGATTCCTGCTAGATTCAGAGAGGGCTGAAGCTCTTTGAAAGACTCTAAAGTCCAATCTTTCTTCATACTACTAGTACTGCCATGGGAGGCCATGGCCCTAAGGCAAACAGATGAGTGTCCTTGCATACTTTTCAATGTAGCCTGTAATGTTTTTGTTGGACCAAGGGCCAAATCACTCCACACTTGAAGAAACACCACCAGCAATATGAACAATACCTTGTATTACCTCCAATAATAAATCACTTTAACCAACCTCTCTACCCACTCTTCCTGACTGATTAGGTGTTTCTTTTCAAAGAACCATGATATCATAATGTTGGCACAATGTTTTGTTTGGTTCTAAAATCCGTCTCTCATAGCAACCGTGATGTCACGGCAGAGACCGAACAGACACCGACATCAATCCATCATCGATAGACACTTTTTATAGTTATTTGTCGACGCATTGAAGGAAGCTGTTTTTTGATGTCTCCAGTGTGTCTAGCTGACTGTTTGTGCATATTTTTCTCTATAGCACCCATGGGATATGTCTATACAGGTGTCTGTTTGTATCTTATGTGAACTTACATGGTGTGGTGGGTCGACATCAGGGCTATATGAAACATTAGACCCCAGTAACCAAAATGACGTTGAAAATATGGATTTTAGACGTATTTTCCAGGTGCAGAATGAAAAGTTATACGTATTTTTCGGACATAGAAATCAAGTGCATTTTAGATGCTAAATGAAAGGTACAAATATGTATTTTCTGGAAGTTTAAAATATGTCATTTTTCAGTCATTGGTTCTATGGCCAAATTTCAACTCTTTTTAAATTTTTTAAAATTTTATTTCACCTTTATTTAACCAGGTAGGCTAGTTGAGAAGTTGAGAAGTTCTCATTTACAACTGCGACCTGGCCAAGAATAAAGCAAAGCAGTTTGACACATATAACAACACAGATTTACACATGGAATAATTAAACATAGTCAATAATACAGTAGAAAAATCTATATACTGTGTGTGCAAATGAGGTAAGATAAGGGAGGTAAAGCAATAAATAGGCCATGGTGGCGAAGTAATTACAATATAGCAATTAAACACTGGAGTGATTGATGAGAGAACAGTGTAGTAGTAGTATAGTTTTAATTCAGTACAGTAGAGTAGGGTACAATACAGTACACTATACTTTTCTATACTGTATTCTAGTGTGCTCTACTGTATTGTACTGTACTCTATTGTACTGTGTACGGTACTGTGTTGTCCTATGCTGTCCAAACTTGTGAAACATACAGTAGATGTCTATGTTTGGGCTAAATCAAGGCCGATCCTGATGGGACCAAATCAAAACGTCTTTGTTTGGGTAAAATATAGGCCGGTCCGGACCAAAAATCAATGTCCGTGGAAGGTGAAGTCAAGGCTGGTCACATCAAAAAATACCAAAAAAAGACATTCAAAAGACGTCGCCTGACATCAAATGCTTAGTGGGATATCTCTCTAAAAACGTTCGCCTCCATAACATCCCGTTGTGCTTCAACAGTACAGCTGAACCTACAAAGATTAGTGAAGTCTGGGGCCTGTTCATTCCCGGTGGTGAGATTGCACTCTCATTCTGACTCGTGTTCCTGCTCCATCAAATAAGAGTAGGACTCATGGGAGGCTAGCTACACACTCACTACCCTTACAGTCAATAACTATACATTCACTAGCTACACAGTCACTACCCTTACAGTCAATAACTATACATTCACCAGCTACACAGTCACTACCCTTACAGTCAATAACTATACATTCACTAGCTACACAGTCACCACCCTTACAGTCAATAACTATACATTCACTGACTATACATGCATTACCAATACAGTCACTAACTATACAGTCACTGGCTATACAGTCACTAACTATACATTCACTACCTGTACACTCACTAGCTATACAGTCACTGGCTATACAGTCACTAGCTATACAGTCACTAACTATACATTCACTAGCTATACAGTCACTAACTATACATTCACTACCTGTACACTCACTAGCTATACAGTCCCTAACTATACAGTCCCTAGCTATACAGTTACTAACTATACAGTCCCTAACAATACAGTCCCTAGCTATACAGTTACTAACTATACAGTCCCTAACTATACAGTTACTAACTATACAGTCCCTAACTATATAGTTACTAACTATACAGTCCCTAGCTATACAGTTACTAACTATACAGTCCCTAGCTATACTGTCCCTAGCTATACAGTTACTAACTATACAGTCACTAGCTATACTGTCCCTAGCTATACAGTTACTAACTATACAGTCACTAGCTATACTGTCCCTAGCTATACAGTCCCTAGCTATACAGTTGCTAACTATACCGTCCCTGGCTATACACAGTTACTAACTATACAGTCCCTAGCTATACAGTCACTAGCTATACTGTCCCTAGCTATACTGTCCCTAGCTATACAGTTACTAACTATACAGTCCCTAACTATACAGTTACTAACCCTTACAGTCAATAACTATACATTCACCAGCTACACAGTCACCACCCTTACAGTCAATAACTATACATTCACCAGCTACACAGTCACCACCCTTACAGTCAATAACTATACATTCACTAGCTATACAGTCACTGACTATACATGCACTACCAATACAGTCACTAACTATGCATTCACTGGCTACACAGTCACTAACTATACATGCATTACCAATACAGTCACTAACTATACAGTCACTAACTATACATTCACTACCTGTACAATCACTAGCTATACAGTCCCTAGCTATACAGTCCCTAGCTATACAGTTGCTAACTATACAGTCCCTGGCTATACACAGTTACTAACTATACAGTCCCTAGCTATACAGTTTCTAACTATACAGTCCCTAGCTATAAAGTCACTAGCTATACTGTCCCTAGCTATACTGTCCCTAGCTATACAGTTACTAACTATACAGTCCCTAACTATACAGTTACTAACTATACAGTCCCTAACTATACAGTTACTAACTATACAGTTACTAACTATACAGTCCCTAGCTATACTGTCCCTAGCTATACAGTTACTAACTATACAGTCACTAGCTATACTGTCCCTAGCAATACAGTTACTAACTATACAGTCAGTAGCTATACTGTCCCTAGCTATACAGTCCCTAGCTATACAGGCTCTAGCTATACAGTTGCTAACTATACAGTCCCTGGCTATATACAGTTACTAACTATACAGTCCCTAGCTATACAGTTTCTAACTATACAGTTACTAACTATACAGTCCCTAGCTATACAGTTTCTAACTATACAGTCCCTACCTATACAGTTACTAACTATACAGTCACTAGCTATATACAGTTACTAACTATACAGTCACTAGCTATACAGTCCCTAGCTATACAGTTACTATCTATACAGTCCCTAACTATACAGTTTCTAACTATACAGTCCCTAGCTATACAGTTACTAACTATACAGTCACTAGCTATATACAGTTACTAACTATACAGTCACTAGCTATACAGTCCCTAGCTATACAGTTTCTAACTATACAGTCCCTAGCTATACAGTTACTAACTATACAGTCACTAGCTATATACAGTTACTAACTATACAGTTACTAACTATACAGTCCATAGCTATACAATCACTAACTATACAGTTACTAGCTATACAGTTACTAACTATACAGTCCCTAACTATAAATGTACTAACTATACAGTCCCTAACTATACAGTTACTAACTATACAATTACTAACTATACAGTCCCTAGCTATACAGTTACTAACTATACAGTCCCTAGCTATACTGTCCCTAGCTATACAGTTACTAACTATACAGTCACTAGCTATACTGTCCCTAGCTATACAGTTGCTAACTATACAGTCCCTGGCTATATACAGTTACTAACTCTACAGTCCCTAACTATACAGTTACTAACTATACAGTCCCTAACTATACAGTTACTAACTATACAGTCCCTAGCTATTCAGTTACTAACTATACAGTCCCTAGCTATACTGTCCCTAGCTTATACAGTTACTAACTATACAGTCACTAGCTATACTGTCCCTAGCTATACAGTTACTAACTATACAGTCACTAGCTATACTGTCCCTAGCTATACAGTCCCTAGCGATACAGTCCCTAGCTATACAGTTGCTAACTATACAGTCCCTGGCTATATACAGTTACTAACTATACAGTCCCTAGCTATACAGTTTCTAACTATACAGTCCCTAGCTATACAGTTACTAACTATACAGTCACTAGCTATATACAGCTACTAACTATACAGTCCCTAGCTATACAGTTACTAACTATACAGTCCCTAGCTATACAGTTACTAACTATACAGTCACCAGCGATACAGTTTCTAAATAGCTATACAGTTACTAACTATACAGTCCCTAGCTATACAGTTACTAACTATACAGTCCCTAGCTATACAGTAACTAACTATACAGTCCCTAGCTATACAGTTACTAACTATACAGTCCCTAGCTATACAGTTACTATCTATACAGTCCCTAGCTATACAGTTACTAACTATACAGTCCCTAGCTATATACAGCTACTAACTATACAGTCCCTAGCTATACAGTTACTAACTATACAGTCCCTAGCTATACAGTTACTAACTATACAGTCACTAGCGATACAGTTTCTAAATAGCTATACAGTTACTAACTATACAGTCCCTAGCTATACAGTTACTAACTATACAGTCCCTAGCTATACAGTAACTAACTATACAGTCCCTAGCTATACAGTTACTAACTATACAGTCCCTAGCTATACAGTTACTAACTATACAGTTACTAGCTATACAGTTACTAACTATACAGTCCCTAGCTATACAGTTACTAACTATACAGTTACTAACTATACAGTCCCTAGCTATACAGTCCCTAACTATACAGTTACTAACTATACAGTCCCTAGCTATTCAGTTACTAACTATACAGTCCCTAGCTATACTGTCCCTAGCTTATACAGTTACTAACTATACAGTCACTAGCTATACTGTCCCTAGCTATACAGTTACTAACTATACAGTCACTAGCTATACTGTCCCTAGCTATACAGTCCCTAGCTATACAGTCCCTAGCTATACAGTTGCTAACTATACAGTCCCTGGCTATATACAGTTACTAACTATACAGTCCCTAGCTATACAGTTTCTAACTATACAGTCCCTAGCTATACAGTTACTAACTATACAGTCCCTAGCTATACAGTTACTAACTATACAGTCCCTAGCTATACTGTCCCTAGCTATACAGTTACTATCTATACAGTCCCTAGCTATACAGTTACTAACTATACAGTCCCTAGCTATATACAGCTACTAACTATACAGTCCCAGCTATACAATTTCTAAATAGCTATACGGTTACTAACTATACAGTCCCTAGCTATACAGTTACTAACTATACAGCCCTAGCTATACAGTAACTAACTATACAGTCCCTAGCTATACAGTAACTAACTATACAGTCCCTAGCTATACAGTTACTAACTATACAGTCCCTAGCTATACAGTTACTAACTATACAGTTACTAGCTATACAGTTACTAACTATACAGTCCCTAGCTATACAGTTACTAACTATACAGTTACTAACTATACAGTCCCTAGCTATACAGTCCCTAACTATACAGTTACTAACTATACAGTCCCTAGCTATTCAGTTACTAACTATACAGTCCCTAGCTATACTGTCCCTAGCTTATACAGTTACTAACTATACAGTCACTAGCTATACTGTCCCTAGCTATACAGTTACTAACTATACAGTCACTAGCTATACTGTCCCTAGCTATACAGTCCCTAGCTATACAGTTACTAACTATACAGTCCCTAGCTATACAGTAACTAACTATACAGTCCCTAGCTATACAGTTACTAACTATACAGTCCCTAGCTATACAGTTACTAACTATACAGTTACTAGCTATACAGTTACTAACTATACAGTCCCTAGCTATACAGTTACTAACTATACAGTTACTAACTATACAGTCCCTAGCTATACAGTCCCTAACTATACAGTTACTAACTATACAGTCCCTAGCTATTCAGTTACTAACTATACAGTCCCTAGCTATACTGTCCCTAGCTTATACAGTTACTAACTATACAGTCACTAGCTATACTGTCCCTAGCTATACAGTTACTAACTATACAGTCACTAGCTATACTGTCCCTAGCTATACAGTCCCTAGCTATACAGTCCCTAGCTATACAGTTGCTAACTATACAGTCCCTGGCTATATACAGTTACTAACTATACAGTCCCTAGCTATACAGTTTCTAACTATACAGTCCCTAGCTATACAGTTACTAACTATACAGTCCCTAGCTATACAGTTACTAACTATACAGTCCCTAGCTATACTGTCCCTAGCTATACAGTTACTATCTATACAGTCCCTAGCTATACAGTTACTAACTATACAGTCCCTAGCTATATACAGCTACTAACTATACAGTCCCAGCTATACAATTACTAAATAGCTATACAGTTACTAACTATACAGTCCCTAGCTATACAGTTACTAACTATACAGTCCCTAGCTATACAGTAACTAACTATACAGTCCCTAGCTATACAGGTACTAACTATACAGTCCCTAGCTATACAGTTACTAACTATACAGTCCCTAGCTATACAGTTACTAACTATACAGTCCCTAGCTATACAGTTACTAACTATACAGTCACTAGCTATAGAATCCCTACCTTTACAGTCACTAGCTATACAGTCCCTAACTATACAGTCCCTAGCTATACAGTTACTAACTATACAGTCTCTAACAATACAGTCCCTAGCTATACAGTTACTAACTATACAGTCCCTAACTATACAGTTACTAACTATACAGTCCCTAACTATACAGTTACTAACTATACAGTCCCTAACTATACAGTTACTAACTATACAGTCCCTAGCTATACAGTTACTAACTATACAGTCCCTAACAATACAGTCCCTAGCTATACAGTTACTAACTATACAGTCCCTAACTATACAGTTACTAACTATACAGTCCCTAACTATACAGTTACTAACTATACAGTCCCTAGCTATACAGTTACTAACTATACAGTCCCTAGCTATACTGTCCCTAGCTATACAGTTACTAACTATACAGTCACTAGCTATACTGTCCCTAGCTATACAGTTACTAACTATACAGTCACTAGCTATATACAGTTACTAACTATACAGTCACTAGCTATACAGTCCCTAGCTATACAGTTTCTAACTATACAGTCCCTAGCTATACAGTTACTAACTATACAGTCACTAGCTATATACAGTTACTAACTATACAGTTACTAACTATACAGTCCCTAACTATACAGTTACTAACTATACAGTCCCTAACTATACAGTTACTAACTATACAGTCCATAGCTATACAATCACTAACTATACAGTTACTAGCTATACAGTTACTAACTATACAGTCCCTAACTATACAGTTACTAACTATACAGTCCCTAACTATACAGTTACTAACTATACAATTACTAACTATACAGTCCCTAGCTATACAGTTTCTAACTATACAGTCCCTAGCTATACTGTCCGTAGCTATACAGTTACTAACTATACAGTCACTAGCTATACTGTCCCTAGCTATACAGTCCCTAGCTATACAGTTGCTAACTATACAGTCCCTGGCTATATACAGTTACTAACTCTACAGTCCCTAACTATACAGTCCCTAACTATACAGTTACTAACTATACAGGCCCTAGCTATACAGTTACTAACTATACAGTCCCTAGCTATACTGTCCCTAGCTATACAGTTACTAACTATACAGTCACTAGCTATACTGTCCCTAGCTATACAGTTACTAACTATACAGTCACTAGCTATACTGTCCCTAGCTATACAGTCCCTAGCGATACAGTCCCTAGCTATACAGTTGCTAACTATACAGTCCCTGGCTATATACAGTTACTAACTATACAGTCCCTAGCTATACAGTTTCTAACTATACAGTCCCTAGCTATACAGTTACTAACTATACAGTCACTAGCTATACAGTTACTAACTATACAGTCACTAGCTATACAGTCCCTAGCTATACAGTTACTATCTATACAGTCCCTAGCTATACAGTTACTAACTATACAGTCCCTAGCTATATACAGCTACTAACTATACAGTCCCTAGCTATACAGTTACTAACTATACAGTCCCTAGCTATACAGTTACTAACTATACAGTCACCAGCGATACAGTTTCTAAATAGCTATACAGTTACTAACTATACAGTCCCTAGCTATACAGTTACTAACTATACAGTCCCTAGCTATACAGTAACTAACTATACAGTCCCTAGCTATACAGTTACTAACTATACAGTCCCTAGCTATACAGTTACTATCTATACAGTCCCTAGCTATACAGTTACTAACTATACAGTCCCTAGCTATATACAGCTACTAACTATACAGTCCCTAGCTATACAGTTACTAACTATACAGTCCCTAGCTATACAGTTACTAACTATACAGTCACTAGCGATACAGTTTCTAAATAGCTATACAGTTACTAACTATACAGTCCCTAGCTATACAGTTACTAACTATACAGTCCCTAGCTATACAGTAACTAACTATACAGTCCCTAGCTATACAGTTACTAACTATACAGTCCCTAGCTATACAGTTACTAACTATACAGTTACTAGCTATACAGTTACTAACTATACAGTCCCTAGCTATACAGTTACTAACTATACAGTTACTAACTATACAGTCCCTAGCTATACAGTCCCTAACTATACAGTTACTAACTATACAGTCCCTAGCTATTCAGTTACTAACTATACAGTCCCTAGCTATACTGTCCCTAGCTTATACAGTTACTAACTATACAGTCACTAGCTATACTGTCCCTAGCTATACAGTTACTAACTATACAGTCACTAGCTATACTGTCCCTAGCTATACAGTCCCTAGCTATACAGTCCCTAGCTATACAGTTGCTAACTATACAGTCCCTGGCTATATACAGTTACTAACTATACAGTCCCTAGCTATACAGTTTCTAACTATACAGTCCCTAGCTATACAGTTACTAACTATACAGTCCCTAGCTATACAGTTACTAACTATACAGTCCCTAGCTATACAGTCCCTAGCTATACAGTTACTATCTATACAGTCCCTAGCTATACAGTTACTAACTATACAGTCCCTAGCTATATACAGCTACTAACTATACAGTCCCAGCTATACAATTTCTAAATAGCTATACGGTTACTAACTATACAGTCCCTAGCTATACAGTTACTAACTATACAGCCCTAGCTATACAGTAACTAACTATACAGTCCCTAGCTATACAGTAACTAACTATACAGTCCCTAGCTATACAGTTACTAACTATACAGTCCCTAGCTATACAGTTACTATCTATACAGTCCCTAGCTATACAGTTACTAACTATACAGTCCCTAGCTATATACAGCTACTAACTATACAGTCCCTAGCTATACAGTTACTAACTATACAGTCCCTAGCTATACAGTTACTAACTATACAGTCACTAGCTATACAGTTACTAAAACTATACAGTTACTAACTATACAGTCCCTAGCTATACAGTTACTAACTATACAGTCCCTAGCTATACAGTAACTAACTATACAGTCCCTAGCTATACAGTTACTAACTATACAGTCCCTAGCTATACAGTTACTAACTATACAGTTACTAGCTATACAGTTACTAACTATACAGTCCCTAGCTATACAGTTACTAACTATACAGTTACTAACTATACAGTCCCTAGCTATACAGTCCCTAACTATACAGTTACTAACTATACAGTCCCTAGCTATTCAGTTACTAACTATACAGTCCCTAGCTATACTGTCCCTAGCTTATACAGTTACTAACTATACAGTTACTAACTATACAGTCCCTAGCTATACAGTTACTAACTATACAGTCACTAGCGATACAGTTTCTAAATAGCTATACAGTTACTAACTATACAGTCCCTAGCTATACAGTTACTAACTATACAGTCCCTAGCTATACAGTAACTAACTATACAGTCCCTAGCTATACAGTTACTAACTATACAGTCCCTAGCTATACAGTTACTAACTATACAGTTACTAGCTATACAGTTACTAACTATACAGTCCCTAGCTATACAGTTACTAACTATACAGTTACTAACTATACAGTCCCTAGCTATACAGTCCCTAACTATACAGTTACTAACTATACAGTCCCTAGCTATTCAGTTACTAACTATACAGTCCCTAGCTATACTGTCCCTAGCTTATACAGTTACTAACTATACAGTCACTAGCTATACTGTCCCTAGCTATACAGTTACTAACTATACAGTCACTAGCTATACTGTCCCTAGCTATACAGTCCCTAGCTATACAGTCCCTAGCTATACAGTCCCTAGCTATACAGTTGCTAACTATACAGTCCCTGGCTATATACAGTTACTAACTATACAGTCCCTAGCTATACAGTTTCTAACTATACAGTCCCTAGCTATACAGTTACTAACTATACAGTCCCTAGCTATACAGTTACTAACTATACAGTCCCTAGCTATACTGTCCCTAGCTATACAGTTACTATCTATACAGTCCCTAGCTATACAGTTACTAACTATACAGTCCCTAGCTATATACAGCTACTAACTATACAGTCCCAGCTATACAATTTCTAAATAGCTATACGGTTACTAACTATACAGTCCCTAGCTATACAGTTACTAACTATACAGCCCTAGCTATACAGTAACTAACTATACAGTCCCTAGCTATACAGGTACTAACTATACAGTCCCTAGCTATACAGTTACTAACTATACAGTCACTAGCTATACAGTTACTAACTATACAGTCCCTAGCTATACAGTTACTAACTATACAGTCCCTAGCTATACAGTTACTAACTATACAGTCACTAGCTATAGAGTCCCTACCTTTACAGTCACTAGCTATACAGTCCCTAACTATACAGTCCCTAGCTATACAGTTACTAACTATACAGTCTCTAACAATACAGTCCCTAGCTATACAGTTACTAACTATACAGTCCCTAACTATACAGTTACTAACTATACAGTCCCTAACTATACAGTTACTAACTATACAGTCCCTAACTATACAGTTACTAACTATACAGTCCCTAGCTATACAGTTACTAACTATACAGTCCCTAACAATACAGTCCCTAGCTATACAGTTACTAACTATACAGTCCCTAACTATACAGTTACTAACTATACAGTCCCTAACTATACAGTTACTAACTATACAGTCCCTAGCTATACAGTTACTAACTATACAGTCCCTAGCTATACTGTCCCTAGCTATACAGTTACTAACTATACAGTCACTAGCTATACTGTCCCTAGCTATACAGTTACTAACTATACAGTCACTAGCTATATACAGTTACTAACTATACAGTCACTAGCTATACAGTCCCTAGCTATACAGTTTCTAACTATACAGTCCCTAGCTATACAGTTACTAACTATACAGTCACTAGCTATATACAGTTACTAACTATACAGTTACTAACTATACAGTCCCTAACTATACAGTTACTAACTATACAGTCCCTAACTATACAGTTACTAACTATACAGTCCATAGCTATACAATCACTAACTATACAGTTACTAGCTATACAATTACTAACTATACAGTCCCTAGCTATACAGTTTCTAACTATACAGTCCCTAGCTATACTGTCCGTAGCTATACAGTTACTAACTATACAGTCACTAGCTATACTGTCCCTAGCTATACAGTCCCTAGCTATACAGTTGCTAACTATACAGTCCCTGGCTATATACAGTTACTAACTCTACAGTCCCTAACTATACAGTCCCTAACTATACAGTTACTAACTATACAGGCCCTAGCTATACAGTTACTAACTATACAGTCCCTAGCTATACTGTCCCTAGCTTATACAGTTACTAACTATACAGTCACTAGCTATACTGTCCCTAGCTATACAGTTACTAACTATACAGTCACTAGCTATACTGTCCCTAGCTATACAGTCCCTAGCTATACAGTCCCTAGCTATACAGTTGCTAACTATACAGTCCCTGGCTATATACAGTTACTAACTATACAGTCCCTAGCTATACAGTTTCTAACTATACAGTCCATAGCTATACAGTTACTAACTATACAGTCCCTAGCTATACAGTCCCTAGCTATACAGTTCCTAACTATACAGTCCCTGGCTATACACAGTTACTAACTATACAGTCCCTAGCTATACAGTTTCTAACTATACAGTCCCTAGCTATACAGTCCTTATCTATACTGTCCCTAGCTATACAGTTACTAACTATACAGTCCCTAACTATACAGTTACTAACTATACAGTTACTAACTATACAGTCCCTAGCTATACAGTTACTAACTATACAGTCCCTAGCTATACTGTCCCTAGCTATACAGTTACTAACTATACAGTCACTGGCTATACTGTCCCTAGCTATACAGTCCCTAGCTATACAGGCTCTAGCTATACAGTTGCTAACTATACAGTCACTAGCTATATACAGTTACTAACTATACAGTCACTAGCTATACAGTCCCTAGCTATACAGTTACTATCTATACAGTCCCTAACTATACAGTTACTAACTATACAGTCCCTAGCTATACAGTTACTAACTATACAGTCACTAGCTATATACAGTTACTAACTATACAGTCACTAGCTATACAGTCCCTAGCTATACAGTTACTATCTATACAGTCCCTAACTATACAGTTTCTAACTATACAGTCCCTAGCTATACAGTTACTAACTATACAGTCACTAGCTATATACAGTTACTAACTATACAGTCACTAGCTATACAGTTACTAACTATACAGTTACTAACTATACAGTCCCTAACTATACAGTTACTAACTATACAGTCCCTAACTATACAGTTACTAACTATACAGTCCATAGCTATACAATCACTAACTATACAGTTACTAGCTATACAGTTACTAACTATACAGTCCCTAACTATACAGTTACTAACTATACAGTTACTAACTATACAATTACTAACTATACAGTCCCTAGCTATACAGTTACTAACTATACAGTCCCTAGCTATACTGTCCCTAGCTATACAGTTACTAACTATACAGTCACTAGCTATACTGTCCCTAGCTATACAGTTACTAACTATACAGTCCCTAGCTATACAGTCCCTAACTATACAGTTACTAACTATACAGTCCCTAGCTATTCAGTTACTAACTATACAGTCCCTAGCTATACTGTCCCTAGCTTATACAGTTACTAACTATACAGTCACTAGCTATACTGTCCCTAGCTATACAGTTACTAACTATACAGTCACTAGCTATACTGTCCCTAGCTATACAGTCCCTAGCTATACAGTCCCTAGCTATACAGTTGCTAACTATACAGTCCCTGGCTATATACAGTTACTAACTATACAGTCCCTAGCTATACAGTTTCTAACTATACAGTCCCTAGCTATACAGTTACTAACTATACAGTCCCTAGCTATACAGTTACTAACTATACAGTCCCTAGCTATACTGTCCCTAGCTATACAGTTACTATCTATACAGTCCCTAGCTATACAGTTACTAACTATACAGTCCCTAGCTATATACAGCTACTAACTATACAGTCCCAGCTATACAATTTCTAAATAGCTATACGGTTACTAACTATACAGTCCCTAGCTATACAGTTACTAACTATACAGCCCTAGCTATACAGTAACTAACTATACAGTCCCTAGCTATACAGGTACTAACTATACAGTCCCTAGCTATACAGTTACTAACTATACAGTCCCTAGCTATACAGTTACTAACTATACAGTCCCTAGCTATACAGTTACTAACTATACAGTCCCTATTTATACAGTTACTAACTATACAGTCACTAGCTATAGAGTCCCTAACTATACAGTCCCTAGCTATACAGTTACTAACTATACAGTCTCTAACAATACAGTCCCTAGCTATACAGTTACTAACTATACAGTCCCTAACTATACAGTTACTAACTATACAGTCCCTAACTATACAGTTACTAACTATACAGTCCCTAACTATACAGTTACTAACTATACAGTCCCTAGCTATACAGTTACTAACTATACAGTCCCTAACAATACAGTCCCTAGCTATACAGTTACTAACTATACAGTCCCTAACTATACAGTTACTAACTATACAGTCCCTAACTATACAGTTACTAACTATACAGTCCCTAGCTATACAGTTACTAACTATACAGTCCCTAGCTATACTGTCCCTAGCTATACAGTTACTAACTATACAGTCACTAGCTATACTGTCCCTAGCTATACAGTTACTAACTATACAGTCACTAGCTATATACAGTTACTAACTATACAGTCACTAGCTATACAGTCCCTAGCTATACAGTTTCTAACTATACAGTCCCTAGCTATACAGTTACTAACTATACAGTCACTAGCTATATACAGTTACTAACTATACAGTTACTAACTATACAGTCCCTAACTATACAGTTACTAACTATACAGTCCCTAACTATACAGTTACTAACTATACAGTCCATAGCTATACAATCACTAACTATACAGTTACTAGCTATACAGTTACTAACTATACAGTCCCTAACTATACAGTTACTAACTATACAGTCCCTAACTATACAGTTACTAACTATACAATTACTAACTATACAGTCCCTAGCTATACAGTTTCTAACTATACAGTCCCTAGCTATACTGTCCGTAGCTATACAGTTACTAACTATACAGTCACTAGCTATACTGTCCCTAGCTATACAGTCCCTAGCTATACAGTTGCTAACTATACAGTCCCTGGCTATATACAGTTACTAACTCTACAGTCCCTAACTATACAGTCCCTAACTATACAGTTACTAACTATACAGGCCCTAGCTATACAGTTACTAACTATACAGTCCCTAGCTATACTGTCCCTAGCTTATACAGTTACTAACTATACAGTCACTAGCTATACTGTCCCTAGCTATACAGTTACTAACTATACAGTCACTAGCTATACTGTCCCTAGCTATACAGTCCCTAGCGATACAGTCCCTAGCTATACAGTTGCTAACTATACAGTCCCTGGCTATATACAGTTACTAACTATACAGTCCCTAGCTATACAGTTTCTAACTATACAGTCCCTAGCTATACAGTTACTAACTATACAGTCACTAGCTATATACAGTTACTAACTATACAGTCACTAGCTATACAGTCCCTAGCTATACAGTTACTATCTATACAGTCCCTAGCTATACAGTTACTAACTATACAGTCCCTAGCTATATACAGCTACTAACTATACAGTCCCTAGCTATACAGTTACTAACTATACAGTCCCTAGCTATACAGTTACTAACTATACAGTCACCAGCGATACAGTTTCTAAATAGCTATACAGTTACTAACTATACAGTCCCTAGCTATACAGTTACTAACTATACAGTCCCTAGCTATACAGTAACTAACTATACAGTCCCTAGCTATACAGTTACTAACTATACAGTCCCTAGCTATACAGTTACTATCTATACAGTCCCTAGCTATACAGTTACTAACTATACAGTCCCTAGCTATATACAGCTACTAACTATACAGTCCCTAGCTATACAGTTACTAACTATACAGTCCCTAGCTATACAGTTACTAACTATACAGTCACTAGCGATACAGTTTCTAAATAGCTATACAGTTACTAACTATACAGTCCCTAGCTATACAGTTACTAACTATACAGTCCCTAGCTATACAGTAACTAACTATACAGTCCCTAGCTATACAGTTACTAACTATACAGTCCCTAGCTATACAGTTACTAACTATACAGTTACTAGCTATACAGTTACTAACTATACAGTCCCTAGCTATACAGTTACTAACTATACAGTTACTAACTATACAGTCCCTAGCTATACAGTCCCTAACTATACAGTTACTAACTATACAGTCCCTAGCTATTCAGTTACTAACTATACAGTCCCTAGCTATACTGTCCCTAGCTTATACAGTTACTAACTATACAGTCACTAGCTATACTGTCCCTAGCTATACAGTTACTAACTATACAGTCACTAGCTATACTGTCCCTAGCTATACAGTCCCTAGCTATACAGTCCCTAGCTATACAGTTGCTAACTATACAGTCCCTGGCTATATACAGTTACTAACTATACAGTCCCTAGCTATACAGTTTCTAACTATACAGTTACTAACTATACAGTCCCTAGCTATACAGTCCCTAGCTATACAGTTACTAACTATACAGTCCCTAGCTATACTGTCCCTAGCTATACAGTTACTATCTATACAGTCCCTAGCTATACAGTTACTAACTATACAGTCCCTAGCTATATACAGCTACTAACTATACAGTCCCAGCTATACAATTTCTAAATAGCTATACGGTTACTAACTATACAGTCCCTAGCTATACAGTTACTAACTATACAGCCCTAGCTATACAGTAACTAACTATACAGTCCCTAGCTATACAGTAACTAACTATACAGTCCCTAGCTATACAGTTACTAACTATACAGTCCCTAGCTATACAGTTACTATCTATACAGTCCCTAGCTATACAGTTACTAACTATACAGTCCCTAGCTATATACAGCTACTAACTATACAGTCCCTAGCTATACAGTTACTAACTATACAGTCCCTAGCTATACAGTTACTAACTATACAGTCACTAGCGATACAGTTTCTAAATAGCTATACAGTTACTAACTATACAGTCCCTAGCTATACAGTTACTAACTATACAGTCCCTAGCTATACAGTAACTAACTATACAGTCCCTAGCTATACAGTTACTAACTATACAGTCCCTAGCTATACAGTTACTAACTATACAGTTACTAGCTATACAGTTACTAACTATACAGTCCTAGCTATACAGTTACTAACTATACAGTTACTAACTATACAGTCCCTAGCTATACAGTCCCTAACTATACAGTTACTAACTATACAGTCCCTAGCTATACAGTTACTAACTATACAGTCCCTAGCTATACAGTCCCTAGCTATACAGTCCCTAACTATACAGTTACTAACTATACAGTCCCTAGCTATACAGTTACTAACTATACAGTCACTAGCTATACAGTTTCTAATAGCTATACAGTTACTAACTATACAGTCCCTAGCTATACAGTTACTAACTATACAGTCCCTAGCTATACAGTAACTAACTATACAGTCCCTAGCTATACAGTTACTAACTATACAGTCCCTAGCTATACAGTTACTAACTATACAGTCCCTAGCTATACAGTTACTAACTATACAGTCCCTAGCTATACAGTTACTAACTATACAGTTACTAACTATACAGTCCCTAGCTATACAGTCCCTAACTATACAGTTACTAACTATACAGTCCCTAGCTATTCAGTTACTAACTATACAGTCCCTAGCTATACTGTCCCTAGCTTATACAGTTACTAACTATACAGTCACTAGCTATACTGTCCCTAGCTATACAGTTACTAACTATACAGTCACTAGCTATACTGTCCCTAGCTATACAGTCCCTAGCTATACAGTCCCTAGCTATACAGTCCCTAGCTATACAGTTGCTAACTATACAGTCCCTGGCTATATACAGTTACTAACTATACAGTCCCTAGCTATACAGTTTCTAACTATACAGTCCCTAGCTATACAGTTACTAACTATACAGTCCCTAGCTATACAGTTACTAACTATACAGTCCCTAGCTATACTGTCCCTAGCTATACAGTTACTATCTATACAGTCCCTAGCTATACAGTTACTAACTATACAGTCCCTAGCTATATACAGCTACTAACTATACAGTCCCAGCTATACAATTTCTAAATAGCTATACGGTTACTAACTATACAGTCCCTAGCTATACAGTTACTAACTATACAGCCCTAGCTATACAGTAACTAACTATACAGTCCCTAGCTATACAGGTACTAACTATACAGTCCCTAGCTATACAGTTACTAACTATACAATCACTAGCTATACAGTTACTAACTATACAGTCCCTAGCTATACAGTTACTAACTATACAGTCCCTAGCTATACAGTTACTAACTATACAGTCACTAGCTATAGAGTCCCTACCTTTACAGTGACTAGCTATACAGTCCCTAACTATACAGTCCCTAGCTATACAGTTACTAACTATACAGTCTCTAACAATACAGTCCCTAGCTATACAGTTACTAACTATACAGTCCCTAACTATACAGTTACTAACTATACAGTCCCTAACTATACAGTTACTAACTATACAGTCCCTAACTATACAGTTACTAACTATACAGTCCCTAGCTATACAGTTACTAACTATACAGTCCCTAACAATACAGTCCCTAGCTATACAGTTACTAACTATACAGTCCCTAACTATACAGTTACTAACTATACAGTCCCTAACTATACAGTTACTAACTATACAGTCCCTAGCTATACAGTTACTAACTATACAGTCCCTAGCTATACTGTCCCTAGCTATACAGTTACTAACTATACAGTCACTAGCTATACTGTCCCTAGCTATACAGTTACTAACTATACAGTCACTAGCTATATACAGTTACTAACTATACAGTCACTAGCTATACAGTCCCTAGCTATACAGTTTCTAACTATACAGTCCCTAGCTATACAGTTACTAACTATACAGTCACTAGCTATATACAGTTACTAACTATACAGTTACTAACTATACAGTCCCTAACTATACAGTTACTAACTATACAGTCCCTAACTATACAGTTACTAACTATACAGTCCATAGCTATACAATCACTAACTATACAGTTACTAGCTATACAATTACTAACTATACAGTCCCTAGCTATACAGTCACTAACTATACAGTCCCTAACTATACAGTTACTAGCTATACAGTTACTAACTATACAGTCACTAGCTATACTGTCCCTAGCTATACAGTCCCTAGCTATACAGTTGCTAACTATACAGTCCCTGGCTATATACAGTTACTAACTCTACAGTCCCTAACTATACAGTCCCTAACTATACAGTTACTAACTATACAGGCCCTAGCTATACAGTTACTAACTATACAGTCCCTAGCTATACTGTCCCTAGCTTATACAGTTACTAACTATACAGTCACTAGCTATACTGTCCCTAGCTATACAGTTACTAACTATACAGTCACTAGCTATACTGTCCCTAGCTATACAGTCCCTAGCTATACAGTCCCTAGCTATACAGTTGCTAACTATACAGTCCCTGGCTATATACAGTTACTAACTATACAGTCCCTAGCTATACAGTTTCTAACTATACAGTCCATAGCTATACAGTTACTAACTATACAGTCCCTAGCTATACAGTCCCTAGCTATACAGTTCCTAACTATACAGTCCCTGGCTATACACAGTTACTAACTATACAGTCCCTAGCTATACAGTTTCTAACTATACAGTCCCTAGCTATACAGTCCTTATCTATACTGTCCCTAGCTATACAGTTACTAACTATACAGTCCCTAACTATACAGTTACTAACTATACAGTTACTAACTATACAGTCCCTAGCTATACAGTTACTAACTATACAGTCCCTAGCTATACTGTCCCTAGCTATACAGTTACTAACTATACAGTCACTGGCTATACTGTCCCTAGCTATACAGTCCCTAGCTATACAGGCTCTAGCTATACAGTTGCTAACTATACAGTCACTAGCTATATACAGTTACTAACTATACAGTCACTAGCTATACAGTCCCTAGCTATACAGTTACTATCTATACAGTCCCTAACTATACAGTTACTAACTATACAGTCCCTAGCTATACAGTTACTAACTATACAGTCACTAGCTATATACAGTTACTAACTATACAGTCACTAGCTATACAGTCCCTAGCTATACAGTTACTATCTATACAGTCCCTAACTATACAGTTTCTAACTATACAGTCCCTAGCTATACAGTTACTAACTATACAGTCACTAGCTATATACAGTTACTAACTATACAGTCACTAGCTATACAGTTACTAACTATACAGTTACTAACTATACAGTCCCTAACTATACAGTTACTAACTATACAGTCCCTAACTATACAGTTACTAACTATACAGTCCATAGCTATACAATCACTAACTATACAGTTACTAGCTATACAGTTACTAACTATACAGTCCCTAACTATACAGTTACTAACTATACAGTTACTAACTATACAATTACTAACTATACAGTCCCTAGCTATACAGTTACTAACTATACAGTCCCTAGCTATACTGTCCCTAGCTATACAGTTACTAACTATACAGTCACTAGCTATACTGTCCCTAGCTATACAGTTACTAACTATACAGTCACTAGCTATACTGTCCCTAGCTATACAGTCCCTAGCTATACAGTTGCTAACTATACAGTCCCTAGCTATACAGTTGCTAACTATACAGTCCCTAACTATACAGTTACTAACTATACAGGCCCTAGCTATACAGTTACTAACTATACAGTCCCTAGCTATACTGTCCCTAGCTTATACAGTTACTAACTATACAGTCACTAGCTATACTGTCCCTAGCTATACAGTTACTAACTATACAGTCACTAGCTATACTGTCCCTAGCTATACAGTCCCTAGCTATACAGTCCCTAGCTATACAGTTGCTAACTATACAGTCCCTGGCTATATACAGTTACTAACTATACAGTCCCTAGCTATACAATTTCTAACTATACAGTCCCTAGCTATACAGTTACTAACTATACAGTCCCTAGCTATACAGTCCCTAGCTATACAGTTGCTAACTATACAGTCCCTGGTTATACACAGTTACTAACTATACAGTCCCTAGCTATACAGTCCCTAGCTATACAGTCCCTAGCTATACAGTTGCTAACTATACAGTCCCTGGCTATATACAGTTACTAACTATACAGTCCCTAGCTATACAGTTTCTAACTATACAGTCCCTAGCTATACAGTTACTAACTATACAGTCCCTAGCTATACAGTTACTAACTATACAGTCCCTAGCTATACTGTCCCTAGCTATACAGTTACTATCTATACAGTCCCTAGCTATACAGTTACTAACTATACAGTCCCTAGCTATATACAGCTACTAACTATACAGTCCCAGCTATACAATTTCTAAATAGCTATACGGTTACTAACTATACAGTCCCTAGCTATACAGTTACTAACTATACAGTCCCTAACTATACAGTTACTAACTATACAGTCCCTAACTATACAGTTACTAACTATACAGTCCCTAGCTATACAGTTACTAACTATACAGTCCCTAGCTATACTGTCCCTAGCTATACAGTTACTAACTATACAGTCACTAGCTATACTGTCCCTAGCTATACAGTTACTAACTATACAGTCACTAGCTATATACAGTTACTAACTATACAGTCACTAGCTATACAGTCCCTAGCTATACAGTTTCTAACTATACAGTCCCTAGCTATACAGTTACTAACTATACAATCACTAACTATACAGTTACTAGCTATACAGTTACTAACTATACAGTCCCTAACTATACAGTTACTAACTATACAGTCCCTAACTATACAGTTACTAACTATACAGTCCATAGCTATACAATCACTAACTATACAGTTACTAGCTATACAGTTACTAACTATACAGTCCCTAACTATACAGTTACTAACTATACAGTTACTAACTATACAATTACTAACTATACAGTCCCTAGCTATACAGTTTCTAACTATACAGTCCCTAGCTATACTGTCCGTAGCTATACAGTTACTAACTATACAGTCACTAGCTATACTGTCCCTAGCTATACAGTCCCTAGCTATACAGTTGCTAACTATACAGTCCCTGGCTATATACAGTTACTAACTCTACAGTCCCTAACTATACAGTCCCTAACTATACAGTTACTAACTATACAGGCCCTAGCTATACAGTTACTAACTATACAGTCCCTAGCTATACTGTCCCTAGCTTATACAGTTACTAACTATACAGTCACTAGCTATACTGTCCCTAGCTATACAGTTACTAACTATACAGTCACTAGCTATACTGTCCCTAGCTATACAGTCCCTAGCTATACAGTCCCTAGCTATACAGTTGCTAACTATACAGTCCCTGGCTATATACAGTTACTAACTATACAGTCCCTAGCTATACAGTTTCTAACTATACAGTCCATAGCTATACAGTTACTAACTATACAGTCCCTAGCTATACAGTCCCTAGCTATACAGTTCCTAACTATACAGTCCCTGGCTATACACAGTTACTAACTATACAGTCCCTAGCTATACAGTTTCTAACTATACAGTCCCTAGCTATACAGTCCTTATCTATACTGTCCCTAGCTATACAGTTACTAACTATACAGTCCCTAACTATACAGTTACTAACTATACAGTTACTAACTATACAGTCCCTAGCTATACAGTTACTAACTATACAGTCCCTAGCTATACTGTCCCTAGCTATACAGTTACTAACTATACAGTCACTGGCTATACTGTCCCTAGCTATACAGTCCCTAGCTATACAGGCTCTAGCTATACAGTTGCTAACTATACAGTCACTAGCTATATACAGTTACTAACTATACAGTCACTAGCTATACAGTCCCTAGCTATACAGTTACTATCTATACAGTCCCTAACTATACAGTTACTAACTATACAGTCCCTAGCTATACAGTTACTAACTATACAGTCACTAGCTATATACAGTTACTAACTATACAGTCACTAGCTATACAGTCCCTAGCTATACAGTTACTATCTATACAGTCCCTAACTATACAGTTTCTAACTATACAGTCCCTAGCTATACAGTTACTAACTATACAGTCACTAGCTATATACAGTTACTAACTATACAGTCACTAGCTATACAGTTACTAACTATACAGTTACTAACTATACAGTCCCTAACTATACAGTTACTAACTATACAGTCCCTAACTATACAGTTACTAACTATACAGTCCATAGCTATACAATCACTAACTATACAGTTACTAGCTATACAGTTACTAACTATACAGTCCCTAACTATACAGTTACTAACTATACAGTTACTAACTATACAATTACTAACTATACAGTCCCTAGCTATACAGTTACTAACTATACAGTCCCTAGCTATACTGTCCCTAGCTATACAGTTACTAACTATACAGTCACTAGCTATACTGTCCCTAGCTATACAGTTACTAACTATACAGTCACTAGCTATACTGTCCCTAGCTATACAGTCCCTAGCTATACAGTTGCTAACTATACAGTCCCTGGCTATATACAGTTACTAACTTTACAGTCCCTAACTATACAGTTACTAACTATACAGTCCCTAGCTATACAGTTACTAACTATACAGTCCCTAGCTATACTGTCCCTAGCTTATACAGTTACTAACTATACAGTCACTAGCTATACTGTCCCTAGCTATACAGTTACTAACTATACAGTCACTAGCTATACTGTCCCTAGCTATACAGTCCCTAGCTATACAGTCCCTAGCTATACAGTTCCTAACTATACAGTCCCTGGCTATACAGTTACTAACTATACAGTCCCTAGCTATACAGTTTCTAACTATACAGTCCCTAGCTATACAGTTACTAACTATACAGTCCCTAGCTATACAGTTACTAACTATACAGTCCCTAACTATACAGTTACTAACTATACAGTTACTAACTATACAGTCCCTAGCTATACAGTTACTAACTATACAGTCCCTAGCTATACTGTCCCTAGCTATACAGTTACTAACTATACAGTCACTGGCTATACTGTCCCTAGCTATACAGTCCCTAGCTATACAGGCTCTAGCTATACAGTTGCTAACTATACAGTCACTAGCTATATACAGTTACTAACTATACAGTCACTAGCTATACAGTCCCTAGCTATACAGTTACTAACTATACAGTCCCTAACTATACAGTTACTAACTATACAGTCCCTAGCTATACAGTTACTAACTATACAGTCACTAGCTAACTATACAGTTACTAGCTATACAGTTACTAACTATACAGTCCCTAGCTATACAGTTACTAGCTATACAGTCCCTAACTATACAGTTTCTAACTATACAGTCCCTAGCTATACAGTTACTAACTATACAGTCACTAGCTATATACAGTTACTAACTATACAGTCACTAGCTATACAGTTACTAACTATACAGTTACTAACTATACAGTCCCTAACTATACAGTTACTAACTATACAGTCCCTAACTATACAGTTACTAACTATACAGTCCATAGCTATACAGTCACTAACTATACAGTTACTAGCTATACAGTTACTAACTATACAGTCCCTAACTATACAGTTACTAACTATACAGTTACTAACTATACAGTTACTAACTATACAGTCCCTAGCTATACAGTTACTAACTATACAGTCCCTAGCTATACAGTCCCTAGCTATACAGTTACTAACTATACAGTCACTAGCTATACTGTCCCTAGCTATACAGTTACTAACTATACAGTCACTAGCTATACTGTCCCTAGCTATACAGTCCCTAGCTATACAGTTGCTAACTATACAGTCCCTGGCTATATACAGTTACTAACTTTACAGTCCCTAACTATACAGTTACTAACTATACAGTCCCTAGCTATACAGTTACTAACTATACAGTCCCTAGCTATACTGTCCCTAGCTTATACAGTTACTAACTATACAGTCACTAGCTATACTGTCCCTAGCTATACAGTTACTAACTATACAGTCACTAGCTATACTGTCCCTAGCTATACAGTCCCTAGCTATACAGTCCCTAGCTATACAGTTGCTAACTATACAGTCCCTGGCTATATACAGTTACTAACTATACAGTCCCTAGCTATACAGTTTCTAACTATACAGTCCCTAGCTATACAGTTACTAACTATACAGTCCCTACCTATACAGTCCCTAGCTATACAGTTGCTAACTATACAGTCCCTGGCTATACACAGTTACTAACTATACAGTCCCTAGCTATACAGTTTCTAACTATACAGTCCCTAGCTATACAGTCACTACTATATTGTCCTTAGCTATACTGTCCCTAGCTATACAGTTACTAACTATACAGTCCCTAACTATACAGTTACTAACTATACAGTCCCTAGCTATACAGTTACTAACTATACAGTCCCTAGCTATACTGTCCCTAGCTATACAGTTACTAACTATACAGTCACTAGCTATACTGTCCCTAGCTATACAGTCCCTAGCTATACAGGCTCTAGCTATACAGTTGCTAACTATACAGTCCCTAGCTATACAGTTACTAACTATACAGTCCCTAACAATACAGTCCCTAGCTATACAGTTACTAACTATACAGTCACTAGCTATACTGTCCCTAGCTATACAGTCCCTAACTATACAGTCTAGCTATACAGTTGCTAACTATACAGTCTACTATACAGTTACTAACTATACAGTTACTAACTATACAGTCACTAGCTATACAGTCCCTAGCTATACAGTTACTAACTATACAGTCCCTAGCTATACAGTTACTAACTATACAGTCCCTAGCTATACAGTACTAACTATACAGTCCTAGCTATACAGTTACTAACTATACAGTTACTAACTATACAGTCCCTAACTATACAGTTACTAACTATACAGTCCCTAACTATACAGTTACTAACTATACAGTCCTAGCTATACAATCACTAACTATACAGTTACTAGCTATACAGTTACTAACTATACAGTCCCTAACTATACAGTTACTAACTATACAGTTACTAACTATACAATTACTAACTATACAGTCCCTAGCTATACAGTTACTAACTATACAGTCCCTAGCTATACTGTCCCTAGCTATACAGTTACTAACTATACAGTCACTAGCTATAGTCCCTAGCTATACAGTTACTAACTATACAGTCACTAGCTATACTGTCCCTAGCTATACAGTCCCTAGCTATACAGTTGCTAACTATACAGTCCCTGGCTATATACAGTACTAACTATACAGTCCCTAACTATACAGTTACTAACTATACAGTCCCTAGCTATACAGTTACTAACTATACAGTCCCTAGCTATACTGTCCCTAGCTTATACAGTTACTAACTATACAGTCACTAGCTATACTGTCCCTAGCTATACAGTTACTAACTATACAGTCACTAGCTATACTGTCCCTAGCTATACAGTCCCTAGCTATACAGTCCCTAGCTATACAGTTGCTAACTATACAGTCCCTGGCTATATACAGTTACTAACTATACAGTCCCTAGCTATACAATTTCTAACTATACAGTCCCTAGCTATACAGTTACTAACTATACAGTCCCTACCTATACAGTCCCTAGCTATACAGTTGCTAACTATACAGTCCCTGGTTATACACAGTTACTAACTATACAGTCCCTAGCTATACAGTCCCTAGCTATACAGTCCCTAGCTATACAGTTACTAACTATACAGTCCCTGGCTATATACAGTTACTAACTATACAGTCCCTAGCTATACAGTTTCTAACTATACAGTCCCTAGCTATACAGTTACTAACTATACAGTCCCTAGCTATACAGTTACTAACTATACAGTCCCTAGCTATACTGTCCCTAGCTATACAGTTACTATCTATACAGTCCCTAGCTATACAGTTACTAACTATACAGTCCCTAGCTATATACAGCTACTAACTATACAGTCCCAGCTCTACAATTTCTAAATAGCTATACGGTTACTAACTATACAGTCCCTAGCTATACAGTTACTAACTATACAGCCCTAGCTATACAGTAACTAACTATACAGTCCCTAGCTATACAGGTACTAACTATACAGTCCCTAGCTATACAGTTACTAACTATACAGTCACTAGCTATACAGTTACTAACTATACAGTCCCTAGCTACAGTTACTAACTATACAGTCCCTAGCTATACAGTTACTAACTATACAGTCACTAGCTATAGAGTCCCTACCTTTACAGTCACTAGCTATACAGTCCCTAACTATACAGTCCCTAGCTATACAGTTACTAACTATACAGTCTCTAACAATACAGTCCCTAGCTATACAGTTACTAACTATACAGTCCCTAACTATACAGTTACTAACTATACAGTCCCTAACTATACAGTTACTAACTATACAGTCCCTAACTATACAGTTACTAACTATACAGTCCCTAGCTATACAGTTACTAACTATACAGTCCCTAACAATACAGTCCCTAGCTATACAGTTACTAACTATACAGTCCCTAACTATACAGTTACTAACTATACAGTCCCTAACTATACAGTTACTAACTATACAGTCCCTAGCTATACAGTTACTAACTATACAGTCCCTAGCTATACTGTCCCTAGCTATACAGTTACTAACTATACAGTCACTAGCTATACTGTCCCTAGCTATACAGTTACTAACTATACAGTCACTAGCTATATACAGTTACTAACTATACAGTCACTAGCTATACAGTCCCTAGCTATACAGTTTCTAACTATACAGTCCCTAGCTATACAGTTACTAACTATACAGTCACTAGCTATATACAGTTACTAACTATACAGTTACTAACTATACAGTCCCTAACTATACAGTTACTAACTATACAGTCCCTAACTATACAGTTACTAACTATACAGTCCATAGCTATACAATCACTAACTATACAGTTACTAGCTATACAGTTACTAACTATACAGTCCCTAACTATACAGTTACTAACTATACAGTTACTAACTATACAATTACTAACTATACAGTCCCTAGCTATACAGTCACTAGCTATACTGTCCCTAGCTATACAGTCCCTAGCTATACAGTTGCTAACTATACAGTCCCTAGCTATACAGTTCTAACTATACAGTCCCTAGCTATATACAGTTGCTAACTATACAGTCCCAGTACCTAACTATACAGTCCCTAACTATACAGTTACTAACTATACAGGCCCTAGCTATACAGTTACTAACTATACAGTCCCTAGCTATACTGTCCCTAGCTTATACAGTTACTAACTATACAGTCACTAGCTATACTGTCCCTAGCTATACAGTTACTAACTATACAGTCACTAGCTATACTGTCCCTAGCTATACAGTCCCTAGCTATACAGTCCCTAGCTATACAGTTGCTAACTATACAGTCCCTGGCTATATACAGTTACTAACTATACAGTCCCTAGCTATACAGTTTCTAACTATACAGTCCATAGCTATACAGTTACTAACTATACAGTCCCTAGCTATACAGTCCCTAGCTATACAGTTCCTAACTATACAGTCCCTGGCTATACACAGTTACTAACTATACAGTCCCTAGCTATACAGTTTCTAACTATACAGTCCCTAGCTATACAGTCCTTATCTATACTGTCCCTAGCTATACAGTTACTAACTATACAGTCCCTAACTATACAGTTACTAACTATACAGTCCCTAGCTATACAGTTACTAACTATACAGTCCCTAGCTATACTGTCCCTAGCTATACAGTTACTAACTATACAGTCACTGGCTATACTGTCCCTAGCTATACAGTCCCTAGCTATACAGGCTCTAGCTATACAGTTGCTAACTATACAGTCACTAGCTATATACAGTTACTAACTATACAGTCACTAGCTATACAGTCCCTAGCTATACAGTTACTATCTATACAGTCCCTAACTATACAGTTACTAACTATACAGTCCCTAGCTATACAGTTACTAACTATACAGTCACTAGCTATATACAGTTACTAACTATACAGTCACTAGCTATACAGTCCCTAGCTATACAGTTACTATCTATACAGTCCCTAACTATACAGTTTCTAACTATACAGTCCCTAGCTATACAGTTACTAACTATACAGTCACTAGCTATATACAGTTACTAACTATACAGTCACTAGCTATACAGTTACTAACTATACAGTTACTAACTATACAGTCCCTAACTATACAGTTACTAACTATACAGTCCCTAACTATACAGTTACTAACTATACAGTCCATAGCTATACAATCACTAACTATACAGTTACTAGCTATACAGTTACTAACTATACAGTCCCTAACTATACAGTTACTAACTATACAGTTACTAACTATACAATTACTAACTATACAGTCCCTAGCTATACAGTTACTAACTATACAGTCCCTAGCTATACTGTCCCTAGCTATACAGTTACTAACTATACAGTCACTAGCTATACTGTCCCTAGCTATACAGTTACTAACTATACAGTCACTAGCTATACAGTCCCTAGCTATACAGTCCCTAGCTATACAGTTGCTAACTATACAGTCCCTAGCTATACAGTTACTAACTTTACAGTCCCTAACTATACAGTTACTAACTATACAGTCCCTAGCTATACAGTTACTAACTATACAGTCCCTAGCTATACTGTCCCTAGCTATACAGTTACTAACTATACAGTCACTAGCTATACAGTTACTAACTATACAGTCACTAGCTATACAGTACTAGCTATACACTAGCTATACAGTCCTAGCTATACAGTAACTATACAGTCCCTAGCTATACAGTTTCTAACTATACAGTCCCTAGCTATACAGTCCTAACTATACAGTCCCTAGCTATACAGTTACTAACTATACAGTCCTAACTATACAGTTACTAACTATACAGTTACTAACTATACAGTCCCTAGCTATACAGTTACTAACTATACAGTCCCTAGCTATACTGTCCCTAGCTATACAGTTACTAACTATACAGTCACTAGCTATACTGTCCCTAGCTATACAGTCCCTAGCTATACAGGCTCTAGCTATACAGTTGCTAACTATACAGTCACTAGCTATATACAGTTACTAACTATACAGTCCCTAGCTATACAGTTACTAACTATACAGTCACTAGCTATATACAGTTACTAACTATACAGTAACTAGCTATACAGTTACTAACTATACAGTTACTAACTATACAGTCCCTAACTATACAGTTACTAACTATACAGTCCCTAACTATACAGTTACTAACTATACAGTCCATAGCTATACAGTTACTAACTATACAGTTACTAGCTATACAGTTACTAACTATACAGTCCCTAGCTATACAGTTACTAACTATACAGTCCCTAGCTATACTGTCCCTAGCTATACAGTTACTAACTATACAGTTACTAACTATACAGTTACTAACTATACAATTACTAACTATACAGTCCCTAGCTATACAGTTACTAACTATACAGTCCCTAGCTATACTGTCCCTAGCTATACAGTTACTAACTATACAGTCACTAGCTATACTGTCCCTAGCTATACAGTTACTAACTATACAGTCACTAGCTATACTGTCCCTAGCTATACAGTCCCTAGCTATACAGTTGCTAACTATACAGTCCCTCCAGTTACTAACTATACAGTCCCTAACTATACAGTTACTAACTATACAGTCCCTAGCTATACAGTTACTAACTATACAGTCCCTAGCTATACTGTCCCTAGCTTATACAGTTACTAACTATACAGTCACTAGCTATACTGTCCCTAGCTATACAGTTACTAACTATACAGTCACTAGCTATACTGTCCCTAGCTATACAGTCCCTAGCTATACAGTCCCTAGCTATACAGTTGCTAACTATACAGTCCCTGGCTATATACAGTTACTAACTATACAGTCCCTAGCTATACAGTTTCTAACTATACAGTCCCTAGCTATACAGTTACTAACTATACAGTCCCTACCTATACAGTCCCTAGCTATACAGTTGCTAACTATACAGTCCCTGGTTATACACAGTTACTAACTATACAGTCCCTAGCTATACAGTTTCTAACTATACAGTCCCTAGCTATACAGTCACTAGCTATATTGTCCTTAGCTATACAGTCCCTAGCTATACAGTTACTAACTATACAGTCCCTAACTATACAGTTACTAACTATACAGTCCCTAGCTATACAGTTACTAACTATACAGTCCCTAGCTATACTGTCCCTAGCTATACAGTTACTAACTATACAGTCACTAGCTATACTGTCCCTAGCTATACAGTCCCTAGCTATACAGGCTCTAGCTATACAGTTGCTAACTATACAGTCCCTGGCTATATACAGTTACTAACTATACAGTCCCTAGCTATACTGTCCCTAGCTATACAGTTACTAACTATACAGTCACTAGCTATACTGTCCCTAGCTATACAGTCCCTAGCTATACAGGCTCTAGCTATACAGTTGCTAACTATACAGTCACTAGCTATATACAGTTACTAACTATACAGTCACTAGCTATACAGTCCCTAGCTATACAGTTACTATCTATACAGTCCCTAACTATACAGTTACTAACTATACAGTCCCTAGCTATACAGGTACTAACTATACAGTCACTAGCTATATACAGTTACTAACTATACAGTCACTAGCTATACAGTCCCTAGCTATACAGTTACTATCTATACAGTCCCTAACTATACAGTTTCTAACTATACAGTCCCTAGCTATACAGTTACTAACTATACAGTCACTAGCTATATACAGTTACTAACTATACAGTCACTAGCTATACAGTTACTAACTATACAGTTACTAACTATACAGTCCCTAACTATACAGTTACTAACTATACAGTCCCTAACTATACAGTTACTAACTATACAGTCCATAGCTATACAATCACTAACTATACAGTTACTAGCTATACAGTTACTAACTATACAGTCCCTAACTATACAGTTACTAACTATACAGTTACTAACTATACAATTACTAACTATACAGTCCCTAGCTATACAGTTACTAACTATACAGTCCCTAGCTATACTGTCCTAGCTATACAGTTACTAACTATACAGTCACTAGCTATACTGTCCCTAGCTATACAGTCCCTAGCTATACAGTTGCTAACTATACAGTCCCTGGCTATATACAGTTACTAACTCTACAGTCCCTAACTATACAGTCCCTAACTATACAGTTACTAACTATACAGTCCCTAGCTATACAGTTACTAACTATACAGTCCCTAGCTATACTGTCCCTAGCTTATACAGTTACTAACTATACAGTCACTAGCTATACTGTCCCTAGCTATACAGTTACTAACTATACAGTCACTAGCTATACTGTCCCTAGCTATACAGTCCCTAGCTATACAGTCCCTAGCTATACAGTTGCTAACTATACAGTCCCTGGCTATATACAGTTACTAACTATACAGTCCCTAGCTATACAGTTTCTAACTATACAGTCCATAGCTATACAGTTACTAACTATACAGTCCCTAGCTATACAGTCCCTAGCTATACAGTTCCTAACTATACAGTCCCTGGCTATACACAGTTACTAACTATACAGTCCCTAGCTATACAGTTTCTAACTATACAGTCCCTAGCTATACAGTCCTTATCTATACTGTCCCTAGCTATACAGTTACTAACTATACAGTCCCTAACTATACAGTTACTAACTATACAGTTACTAACTATACAGTCCCTAGCTATACAGTTACTAACTATACAGTCCCTAGCTATATACAGTTACTAACTATACAGTCCCTAGCTATACAGTTTCTAACTATACAGGCCCTAGCTATACAGTTACTAACTATACAGTCCCTAGCTATACAGTTACTAACTATACAGTCCCTAGCTATACTGTCCCTAGCTATACAGTTACTATCTATACAGTCCCTAGCTATACAGTTACTAACTATACAGTCCCTAGCTATATACAGCTACTAACTATACAGTCCCAGCTATACAATTTCTAAATAGCTATACGGTTACTAACTATACAGTCCCTAGCTATACAGTTACTAACTATACAGCCCTAGCTATACAGTAACTAACTATACAGTCCCTAGCTATACAGGTACTAACTATACAGTCCCTAGCTATACAGTTACTAACTATACAGTCACTAGCTATACAGTTACTAACTATACAGTCCCTAGCTATACAGTTACTAACTATACAGTCCCTAGCTATACAGTTACTAACTATACAGTCACTAGCTATAGAGTCCCTACCTTTACAGTCACTAGCTATACAGTCCCTAACTATACAGTCCCTAGCTATACAGTTACTAACTATACAGTCTCTAACAATACAGTCCCTAGCTATACAGTTACTAACTATACAGTCCCTAACTATACAGTTACTAACTATACAGTCCCCTAACTATACAGTTACTAACTATACAGTCCCTAACTATACAGTTACTAACTATACAGTCCCTAGCTATACAGTTACTAACTATACAGTCCTAACAATAAAGTCCCTAGCTATACAGTTACTAACTATACAGTCCCTAACTATACAGTTACTAACTATACAGTCCCTAACTATACAGTTACTAACTATACAGTCCCTAGCTATACAGTTACTAACTATACAGTCCCTAGCTATACTGTCCCTAGCTATACAGTTACTAACTATACAGTCACTAGCTATACTGTCCCTAGCTATACAGTTACTAACTATACAGTCACTAGCTATATACAGTTACTAACTATACAGTCACTAGCTATACAGTCCCTAGCTATACAGTTTCTAACTATACAGTCCCTAGCTATACAGTTACTAACTATACAGTCACTAGCTATATACAGTTACTAACTATACAGTTACTAACTATACAGTCCCTAACTATACAGTTACTAACTATACAGTCCCTAACTATACAGTTACTAACTATACAGTCCATAGCTATACATCATAACTACAGTTAACTATACAGTCCCTAACTATACAGTTACTAACTATACAGTCCCTAACTATACAGTTACTAACTATACAGTTACTAACTATACAATTACTAACTATACAGTCCCTAGCTATACAGTTTCTAACTATACAGTCCCTAGCTATACTGTCCGTAGCTATACAGTTACTAACTATACAGTCACTAGCTATACTGTCCCTAGCTATACAGTCCCTAGCTATACAGTTGCTAACTATACAGTCCCTGGCTATATACAGTTACTAACTCTACAGTCCCTAACTATACAGTCCCTAACTATACAGTTACTAACTATACAGGCCCTAGCTATACAGTTACTAACTATACAGTCCCTAGCTATACTGTCCCTAGCTTATACAGTTACTAACTATACAGTCACTAGCTATACTGTCCCTAGCTATACAGTTACTAACTATACAGTCACTAGCTATACTGTCCCTAGCTATACAGTCCCTAGCTATACAGTCCCTAGCTATACAGTTGCTAACTATACAGTCCCTGGCTATATACAGTTACTAACTATACAGTCCCTAGCTATACAGTTTCTAACTATACAGTCCATAGCTATACAGTTACTAACTATACAGTCCCTAGCTATACAGTCCCTAGCTATACAGTTCCTAACTATACAGTCCCTGGCTATACACAGTTACTAACTATACAGTCCCTAGCTATACAGTTTCTAACTATACAGTCCCTAGCTATACAGTCCTTATCTATACTGTCCCTAGCTATACAGTTACTAACTATACAGTCCCTAACTATACAGTTACTAACTATACAGTTACTAACTATACAGTCCCTAGCTATACAGTTACTAACTATACAGTCCCTAGCTATACTGTCCCTAGCTATACAGTTACTAACTATACAGTCACTGGCTATACTGTCCCTAGCTATACAGTCCCTAGCTATACAGGCTCTAGCTATACAGTTGCTAACTATACAGTCACTAGCTATATACAGTTACTAACTATACAGTCACTAGCTATACAGTCCCTAGCTATACAGTTACTATCTATACAGTCCCTAACTATACAGTTACTAACTATACAGTCCCTAGCTATACAGTTACTAACTATACAGTCACTAGCTATATACAGTTACTAACTATACAGTCACTAGCTATACAGTCCCTAGCTATACAGTTACTATCTATACAGTCCCTAACTATACAGTTTCTAACTATACAGTCCCTAGCTATACAGTTACTAACTATACAGTCACTAGCTATATACAGTTACTAACTATACAGTCACTAGCTATACAGTTACTAACTATACAGTTACTAACTATACAGTCCCTAACTATACAGTTACTAACTATACAGTCCCTAACTATACAGTTACTAACTATACAGTCCATAGCTATACAATCACTAACTATACAGTTACTAGCTATACAGTTACTAACTATACAGTCCCTAACTATACAGTTACTAACTATACAGTTACTAACTATACAATTACTAACTATACAGTCCCTAGCTATACAGTTACTAACTATACAGTCCCTAGCTATACTGTCCCTAGCTATACAGTTACTAACTATACAGTCACTAGCTATACTGTCCCTAGCTATACAGTTACTAACTATACAGTCACTAGCTATACTGTCCCTAGCTATACAGTCCCTAGCTATACAGTTGCTAACTATACAGTCCCTGGCTATATACAGTTACTAACTTTACAGTCCCTAACTATACAGTTACTAACTATACAGTCCCTAGCTATACAGTTACTAACTATACAGTCCCTAGCTATACTGTCCCTAGCTTATACAGTTACTAACTATACAGTCACTAGCTATACTGTCCCTAGCTATACAGTTACTAACTATACAGTCACTAGCTATACTGTCCCTAGCTATACAGTCCCTAGCTATACAGTCCCTAGCTATACAGTTGCTAACTATACAGTCCCTGGCTATATACAGTTACTAACTATACAGTCCCTAGCTATACAATTTCTAACTATACAGTCCCTAGCTATACAGTTACTAACTATACAGTCCCTACCTATACAGTCCCTAGCTATACAGTTGCTAACTATACAGTCCCTGGTTATACACAGTTACTAACTATACAGTCCCTAGCTATACAGTTTCTAACTATACAGTCCCTAGCTATACAGTCACTAGCTATATTGTCCTTAGCTATACTGTCCCTAGCTATACAGTTACTAACTATACAGTCCCTAACTATACAGTTACTAACTATACAGTCCCTAGCTATACAGTTACTAACTATACAGTCCCTAGCTATACTGTCCCTAGCTATACAGTTACTAACTATACAGTCACTAGCTATACTGTCCCTAGCTATACAGTCCCTAGCTATACAGGCTCTAGCTATACAGTTGCTAACTATACAGTCCCTGGCTATATACAGTTACTAACTATACAGTCCCTAGCTATACTGTCCCTAGCTATACAGTTACTAACTATACAGTCACTAGCTATACTGTCCCTAGCTATACAGTCCCTAGCTATACAGGCTCTAGCTATACAGTTGCTAACTATACAGTCACTAGCTATATACAGTTACTAACTATACAGTCACTAGCTATACAGTCCCTAGCTATACAGTTACTATCTATACAGTCCCTAACTATACAGTTACTAACTATACAGTCCCTAGCTATACAGGTACTAACTATACAGTCACTAGCTATATACAGTTACTAACTATACAGTCACTAGCTATACAGTCCCTAGCTATACAGTTACTATCTATACAGTCCCTAACTATACAGTCTAACTATACAGTCCCTAGCTATACAGTTACTAACTATACAGTCACTAGCTATACAGTTACTAACTATACAGTCACTAGCTATACAGTTACTAACTATACAGTTACTAACCTACAGTCCCTAACTATACAGTTACTAACTATACAGTCCCTAACTATACAGTTACTAACTATACAGTCCATAGCTATACAATCACTAACTATACAGTTACTAGCTATACAGTTACTAACTATACAGTCCCTAACTATACAGTTACTAACTATACAGTTACTAACTATACAATTACTAACTATACAGTCCCTAGCTATACAGTTTCTAACTATACAGTCCCTAGCTATACTGTCCGTAGCTATACAGTTACTAACTATACAGTCACTAGCTATACTGTCCCTAGCTATACAGTCCCTAGCTATACAGTTGCTAACTATACAGTCCCTGGCTATATACAGTTACTAACTCTACAGTCCCTAACTATACAGTCCCTAACTATACAGTTACTAACTATACAGGCCCTAGCTATACAGTTACTAACTATACAGTCCCTAGCTATACTGTCCCTAGCTTATACAGTTACTAACTATACAGTCACTAGCTATACTGTCCCTAGCTATACAGTTACTAACTATACAGTCACTAGCTATACTGTCCCTAGCTATACAGTCCCTAGCTATACAGTCCCTAGCTATACAGTTGCTAACTATACAGTCCCTGGCTATATACAGTTACTAACTATACAGTCCCTAGCTATACAGTTTCTAACTATACAGTCCATAGCTATACAGTTACTAACTATACAGTCCCTAGCTATACAGTCCCTAGCTATACAGTTCCTAACTATACAGTCCCTGGCTATACACAGTTACTAACTATACAGTCCCTAGCTATACAGTTTCTAACTATACAGTCCCTAGCTATACAGTCCTTATCTATACTGTCCCTAGCTATACAGTTACTAACTATACAGTCCCTAACTATACAGTTACTAACTATACAGTTACTAACTATACAGTCCCTAGCTATACAGTTACTAACTATACAGTCCCTAGCTATACTGTCCCTAGCTATACAGTTACTAACTATACAGTCACTGGCTATACTGTCCCTAGCTATACAGTCCCTAGCTATACAGGCTCTAGCTATACAGTTGCTAACTATACAGTCACTAGCTATATACAGTTACTAACTATACAGTCACTAGCTATACAGTCCCTAGCTATACAGTTACTATCTATACAGTCCCTAACTATACAGTTACTAACTATACAGTCCCTAGCTATACAGTTACTAACTATACAGTCACTAGCTATATACAGTTACTAACTATACAGTCACTAGCTATACAGTCCCTAGCTATACAGTTACTATCTATACAGTCCCTAACTATACAGTTTCTAACTATACAGTCCCTAGCTATACAGTTACTAACTATACAGTCACTAGCTATATACAGTTACTAACTATACAGTCACTAGCTATACAGTTACTAACTATACAGTTACTAACTATACAGTCCCTAACTATACAGTTACTAACTATACAGTCCCTAACTATACAGTTACTAACTATACAGTCCATAGCTATACAATCACTAACTATACAGTTACTAGCTATACAGTTACTAACTATACAGTCCCTAACTATACAGTTACTAACTATACAGTTACTAACTATACAATTACTAACTATACAGTCCCTAGCTATACAGTTACTAACTATACAGTCCTAGCTATACTGTCCCTAGCTATACAGTTACTAACTATACAGTCACTAGCTATACTGTCCCTAGCTATACAGTTACTAACTATACAGTCACTAGCTATACTGTCCCTAGCTATACAGTCCCTAGCTATACAGTTGCTAACTATACAGTCCCTGGCTATATACAGTTACTAACTTACAGTCCCTAACTATACAGTTACTAACTATACAGTCCCTAGCTATACAGTTACTAACTATACAGTCCCTAGCTATACTGTCCCTAGCTTATACAGTTACTAACTATACAGTCACTAGCTATACTGTCCCTAGCTATACAGTTACTAACTATACAGTCACTAGCTATACTGTCCCTAGCTATACAGTCCCTAGCTATACAGTCCCTAGCTATACAGTTGCTAACTATACAGTCCCTGGCTATATACAGTTACTAACTATACAGTCCCTAGCTATACAATTTCTAACTATACAGTCCCTAGCTATACAGTTACTAACTATACAGTCCCTACCTATACAGTCCCTAGCTATACAGTTGCTAACTATACAGTCCCTGGTTATACACAGTTACTAACTATACAGTCCCTAGCTATACAGTTTCTAACTATACAGTCCCTAGCTATACAGTCACTAGCTATATTGTCCTTAGCTATACTGTCCCTAGCTATACAGTCCCTAACTATACAGTTACTAACTATACAGTCCCTAGCTATACAGTTACTAACTATACAGTCCCTAGCTATACTGTCCCTAGCTATACAGTTACTAACTATACAGTCACTAGCTATACTGTCCCTAGCTATACAGTCCCTAGCTATACAGGCTCTAGCTATACAGTTGCTAACTATACAGTCCCTGGCTATATACAGTTACTAACTATACAGTCCCTAGCTATACTGTCCCTAGCTATACAGTTACTAACTATACAGTCACTAGCTATACTGTCCCTAGCTATACAGTCCCTAGCTATACAGGCTCTAGCTATACAGTTGCTAACTATACAGTCACTAGCTATATACAGTTACTAACTATACAGTCACTAGCTATACAGTCCCTAGCTATACAGTTACTATCTATACAGTCCCTAACTATACAGTTACTAACTATACAGTCCCTAGCTATACAGGTACTAACTATACAGTCACTAGCTATATACAGTTACTAACTATACAGTCACTAGCTATACAGTCCCTAGCTATACAGTTACTATCTATACAGTCCCTAACTATACAGTTTCTAACTATACAGTCCCTAGCTATACAGTTACTAACTATACAGTCACTAGCTATATACAGTTACTAACTATACAGTCACTAGCTATACAGTTACTAACTATACAGTTACTAACTATACAGTCCCTAACTATACAGTTACTAACTATACAGTCCCTAACTATACAGTTACTAACTATACAGTCCATAGCTATACAATCACTAACTATACAGTTACTAGCTATACAGTTACTAACTATACAGTCCCTAACTATACAGTTACTAACTATACAGTTACTAACTATACAATTACTAACTATACAGTCCCTAGCTATACAGTTACTAACTATACAGTCCCTAGCTATACTGTCCCTAGCTATACAGTTACTAACTATACAGTCACTAGCTATACTGTCCCTAGCTATACAGTTACTAACTATACAGTCACTAGCTATACTGTCCCTAGCTATACAGTCCCTAGCTATACAGTTGCTAACTATACAGTCCCTGGCTATATACAGTTACTAACTTTACAGTCCCTAACTATACAGTTACTAACTATACAGTCCCTAGCTATACAGTTACTAACTATACAGTCCCTAGCTATACTGTCCCTAGCTTATACAGTTACTAACTATACAGTCACTAGCTATACTGTCCCTAGCTATACAGTTACTAACTATACAGTCACTAGCTATACTGTCCCTAGCTATACAGTCCCTAGCTATACAGTCCCTAGCTATACAGTTGCTAACTATACAGTCCCTGGCTATATACAGTTACTAACTATACAGTCCCTAGCTATACAATTTCTAACTATACAGTCCCTAGCTATACAGTTACTAACTATACAGTCCCTACCTATACAGTCCCTAGCTATACAGTTGCTAACTATACAGTCCCTGGTTATACACAGTTACTAACTATACAGTCCCTAGCTATACAGTTTCTAACTATACAGTCCCTAGCTATACAGTCACTAGCTATATTGTCCTTAGCTATACTGTCCCTAGCTATACAGTTACTAACTATACAGTCCCTAACTATACAGTTACTAACTATACAGTCCCTAGCTATACAGTTACTAACTATACAGTCCCTAGCTATACTGTCCCTAGCTATACAGTTACTAACTATACAGTCACTAGCTATACTGTCCCTAGCTATACAGTCCCTAGCTATACAGGCTCTAGCTATACAGTTGCTAACTATACAGTCCCTGGCTATATACAGTTACTAACTATACAGTCCCTAGCTATACAGTTTCTAACTATACAGTCCCTACCTATACAGTTACTAACTATACAGTCACTAGCTATACAGTCCCTAGCTATACAGTTACTATCTATACAGTCCCTAGCTATACAGTTTCTAACTATACAGTTCCTAGCTATACAGTTACTAACTATACAGTCACTAGCTATATACAGTTACTAACTATACAGTTACTAACTATACAGTCCCTAACTATACAGTTACTAACTATACAGTCCCTAACTATACAGTTACTAACTATACAGTCCATAGCTATACAATCACTAACTATACAGTTACTAGCTATACAGTTACTAACTATACAGTCCCTAACTATACAGTTACTAACTATACAGTCCCTAACTATACAGTCCCTAGCTATACAGTTACTAACTATACAGTCCCTAGCTATACTGTCCCTAGCTTATACAGTTACTAACTATACAGTCACTAGCTATACTGTCCCTAGCTATACAGTTACTAACTATACAGTCACTAGCTATACTGTCCCTAGCTATACAGTCCCTAGCTATACAGTCCCTAGCTATACAGTTGCTAACTATACAGTCCCTGGCTATATACAGTTACTAACTATACAGTCCCTAGCTATACAATTTCTAACTATACAGTCCCTAGCTATACAGTTACTAACTATACAGTCCCTACCTATACAGTCCCTAGCTATACAGTTGCTAACTATACAGTCCCTGGTTATACACAGTTACTAACTATACAGTCCCTAGCTATACAGTTTCTAACTATACAGTCCCTAGCTATACAGTCACTAGCTATATTGTCCTTAGCTATACTGTCCCTAGCTATACAGTTACTAACTATACAGTCCCTAACTATACAGTTACTAACTATACAGTCCCTAGCTATACAGTTACTAACTATACAGTCCCTAGCTATACTGTCCCTAGCTATACAGTTACTAACTATACAGTCACTAGCTATACTGTCCCTAGCTATACAGTCCCTAGCTATACAGGCTCTAGCTATACAGTTGCTAACTATACAGTCCCTGGCTATATACAGTTACTAACTATACAGTCCCTAGCTATACAGTTTCTAACTATACAGTCCCTACCTATACAGTTACTAACTATACAGTCACTAGCTATACAGTCCCTAGCTATACAGTTACTATCTATACAGTCCCTAGCTATACAGTTTCTAACTATACAGTTCCTAGCTATACAGTTACTAACTATACAGTCACTAGCTATATACAGTTACTAACTATACAGTTACTAACTATACAGTCCCTAACTATACAGTTACTAACTATACAGTCCCTAACTATACAGTTACTAACTATACAGTCCATAGCTATACAATCACTAACTATACAGTTACTAGCTATACAGTTACTAACTATACAGTCCCTAACTATACAGTTACTAACTATACAGTCCCTAACTATACAGTTACTAACAATACAGTTACTAACTATACAATTACTAACTATACAGTCCCTAGCTATACAGTTACTAACTATACAGTCCCTAGCTATACAGTTACTAACTATACAGTGACTAGCTATACTGTCCCTAGCTATACAGTTACTAACTATACAGTCACTAGCTATACTGTCCCTAGCTATACAGTCCCTAGCTATACAGTTGCTAACTATACAGTCCCTGGCTATATACAGTTACTAACTCTACAGTCCCTAACTATACCGTTACTAACTATACAGTCCCTAACTATACAGTTACTAACTATACAGTCCCTAGCTATACAGTTACTAACTATACAGTCCCTAGCTATACTGTCCCTAGCTTATACAGTTACTAACTATACAGTCACTAGCTATACTGTCCCTAACTATACAGTTACTAACAATACAGTTACTAACTATACAATTACTAACTATACAGTCCCTAGCTATACAGTTACTAACTATACAGTCCCTAGCTATACAGTTACTAACTATACAGTGACTAGCTATACTGTCCCTAGCTATACAGTTACTAACTATACAGTCACTAGCTATACTGTCCCTAGCTATACAGTCCCTAGCTATACAGTTGCTAACTATACAGTCCCTGGCTATATACAGTTACTAACTCTACAGTCCCTAACTATACCGTTACTAACTATACAGTCCCTAACTATACAGTTACTAACTATACAGTCCCTAGCTATACAGTTACTAACTATACAGTCCCTAGCTATACTGTCCCTAGCTTATACAGTTACTAACTATACAGTCACTAGCTATACTGTCCCTAGCTATACAGTTACTAACTATACAGTCACTAGCTATACAGTCCCTAGCTATACAGTCCCTAGCTATACAGTTGCTAACTATACAGTCCCTGGCTATACAGTTTCTAACTATACAGTCCCTAGCTATACAGTTACTAACTATACAGTCCCTAGCTATATACAGCTACTAACTATACAGTCCCTAGCTATACAGTTACTAACTATACAGTCCCTAGCTATACAGTTACTAACTATACAGTCACTAGCTATACAGTCCCTAGCTATACAGTTTCTAACTAGCTATACAGTTACTAACTATACAGTCCCTAGCTATACAGTTACCAACTATACAGTCCCTAGCTATACAGTTACTAACTATACAGTCCCTAGCTATACAGTTACTAACTATACAGTCCCTAGCTATACAGTTACTAACTATACAGTCCCTAGCTAAACAGTTACTAACTATACAGTCACTAGCTATATACAGTCGCGTGAAATCACTGGTTCAGGCTTGTCATTTTCTAATCTCCCAATGCATTCCCTTTTCTTGCATCGGGCATATTTAGGTGATGTAATCTTCTCTCTCCTACACACACACACACACACACACACACACACACACACACACACACACACACACACACACACACACACACAGTGGAGCTATAGGAGGATGGGCTCATTGAAATGGCTGGAATGGAATTGATTGAACGGAGTCAAACATGGTTTGATACCGCTTGATACCATTCCATTTATTCCATTCCAGCCATTACAATGAGCCCGTCCTCCTATAGCTCCTCCCACCAGCCTCCACTGACACACACACACACACACACTTACTTTTAACTCCAGCACAAGTTGGGCCCACATGAGGGAGGAGGAGTGCTGCATGAAGTCTGTACCCTCCCCTTTTACTCCCTCCTCCTGCTTATTCCCCTAATACAGAGATGAACCTACTCACAAGGCTGGTGGTTTAAAGCAGAGCTGCACAGCATACAGAACACACACAATAAAGCAATTCTCATGACATTACTTTAGAGGTGTGTGGATGAAATCCACACAAACAAACAAACAGACACATACACACACTTATATAAACATACACACATGGGGACTGGATTACACTACTGGACTGCTCCCTCAGCAGGACTCTTCAAAAGGTTTGTTTGATATGTCTACCTCCTCAAATTTTCCATAACCTCCGCAGTATGACAGTTGACAACTTGATTTTGAAGGGTCTAATTTTGCATCTCTCTTTTTGAACAGAACCACAGAGCCTAGGAATAATAGCTCTTGTCCTCTGTAGAAGTGAGAGAATCTGACTGTGTCAAGACTGAAAGACCTATGTGGAGTTAATTGACTTGGCTGCTTAGGAATCTATTTTCCAGCACAGTCCTCCTTGAAAACTATTTTAACTGTACTGGGAAACAGTTATAGAGCACCTTCTAAAACTCCCCCCTTCTAAGACCTCTCTGTGGTATCAGAGAAAGATCAATCCCTCCCTCATCACCTCTTCTCAGTAGCCCAGGCAGGAGAAACGGGGAGAGAAGGAGAAGAAGAGGAAAGTAGAGCCGCCGCCATCGTCCATTAAACATATGCACCGCTCCATTTCCTCTAAGCTGAGGGTGTCTGTTGCTAGTGGGGACATGGATGCCGCTCCTACTACCGTGTCGGCAGCCGGGGATGCCACGTGCGACGAGACGGTGTGTGAGGCACTGGGTCGCTTCGAGGTCACGCTGGCGGCGGCGGTGCGCGAGGTGCACGTGGACGTGAGTGCCTTCAAGCGGGGCGTGGAGCGGCGGGTGGACGAGGCATGTCAAGCCCAAGGGCCCCTGGCCGAGGCGGTGCAACGGCTGACGCAGGAGAACCTGCAGCTCCGGAGTCAGCTGGAGGCGCTGGCCCGCCTGGTGGAGGGTCTGACAGGGAAAGGGGTGGACAGGAGCGCCCTGGAGGACAGGGACAGTAGGGGACAGATCCCCATGACTTCGTCCCAGGGGATGGTGAACAGGAGCCACGGGAGTCCCTCCACCATGGTCCCCAATGGCCCGTCAGAGTCTGGTTCTTCTGGTCTTGGTTCTGGGTCTTCTGGTTCTGGCGCCTCTAGTTCCACATCAGCCCATCTCTCCAGCAGAGAGCCCATGGAGGACAACATGGTTAATGTGAGTATTTCCTTGTTACTGGAGAAGATATTGTCCCATTTAGTATCATTTGTGTGTGTGTGTGTGTGTGTGTGTGTGTGTGTGTGTGTGTGTGTGTGTGTGTGTGTGTGTGTGTGTGTGTGTGTGTGTGTGTGTGTGTGTGTGTGTGTGTGTGTGTGTGTGTGTGTGTGTGTGAGAAAGAGAGATTGAGACAGTGCTAAGTTGTAAATCTGTTGTCTCTCTCAGTGGGGAAAGTGATGTGTTGCCCCTGGCCATTCATTTTAAAGCTCCTGGCTTAGTGTAGTACTAATAAATTCAATGGTGTGAAGCTGTGTGTATCTACAGTAGGCAGTAATGGGACAAGGGAAAGCTGCCCATCCTCCACCCGAATGACCTTCTTTAAACATGTCACTTTTTGCATTTGGACACACTCCAAAAAATGAATTCAAGCATCTATGTGTACACCACAGGAGGCTGCTGTGGGGAGGACGGCTCATAATAATGGCTGGAACGGAGTGAGTGGAATGGCATCCAACACATGGAAACCACGTGTTGGATGTATTTGATACCATTCCACTTATTCCACTCCAGCCATTACCATGAGCCCATCCTTCCTGTTAGGGGTGGCAGGTAGCCTAGTGGTTAGAGCATTGGACTAGTAACCAAAAAGTTGCAAGATCAAATCCCAGAGCTGACAAGGTAAAAATCTGTCGTTCTTCCCCAGAACAAGGCAGTTAACCCACTGTTCCTATGCTGTCATTGAAAATAAGAATTTGTTGTTATTAACTGACTTTCCTAGTTAAATAAAGGTAAAAAAATATATATTTACATTTACATTTAAGTCATTTAGCAGACGCTCTTATCCAGAGCGACTTAATATTAGGGTGCCACCAACCTCCTGTGGTATACACACACACACACACCAGAAAATACAAGTAGTGGAATGTATTTGGAAATACACTTGGAAAGTAAAGGTATGTATTTGAGAATACCCAAATACACTCCCAAACATTTAACCCAAGTGGTTTCGGTGTTTGAAATAATGTATTTGAAATAAAAATAAGTATTTCAATATACTTTCAAATAGTAGGCTATTTATAGGAAACTATTTGAAAATACTTTCACATACACTGTACATCAAATACAACTAGTTGATTCGGGCCACATCATTTGAAAATTCTCAAATACACAGATTATAAGTATTTAAATTTAAAAAATAACACACATACACATGTTTGCAGACACCCAAATTCTACACATTCAATGTAGCATCTCTGCTGGTGGTTCCTCCAGTGGGACCATGAGCATGACATCCAGAGGACCTTCTACTGTCTGCCTGTCTGTGTGTCATTAGGTACCTCCCGTTGAAAGAAGATACTGTACTTGTACACACATGAATGCTCCCACAGTTTTATTATTTATTCAGACTGTGTAAGGGTATCTATTTTTCTTTCGTGGCTATTTTTAAGTGTACTTTTTGTACCCTGTAGTGCACCTTGAACTAACTGGATGCTCGTACACTACTTCTAATCTCTCATTGAATCCAAAGATTTAAATCTGTCTGTGTGTTTTTCGGTTAAGCCAAGAGGCCAGTCAGTGCTATCTGCTCCTCCATTCCCCTCTCTCCGCTCCTTCCGTCCTCGCAAAAGGGCACATGTATTTTTGGCAGGGAAGGTCTGATTGATGGCTCTGGTCCTGGACATTTGGGTTGGAGCTCTTTGGGACCGCTCTGTACCCCCCCTGGTCCAGACAGCTCCGTGTGGAGCTTTAAACCTCCCATCAACTTTTAAAACAGGCCTCACTTTTTATACCCAACGCCAAGCTAGTTTGAGTCCTCAGCTGTGTGTGTGTGTGTGTGTGTGTTTCACCTGAAAGTATAATTTCCAGTCTTGGTTCAGGACAGATTTTAATAGCACCACAAAGTCCTAGCTACCATAACTTCCCATAACTGCAACTCTGGATGTATAGAAACAGAGAGAGAGGAGAGAAAGGTTGGAATAGGAGACAGACATAGCAGCAACCCTCTCCACCCTTCCCAGCACCTTCATAGGTGCGTATTTTGGGTTAACATTTTTAAACTCAAAGCACAGATAGGACACATGGAAATGTATTTCCTTAGGCATTAATCATGCAAACACATTTTATTGTGACATTGCATCAGTGAGAATCAAACCTATAATATTATGTTGTCTCTCCATGGAATTAGTCCACTACACCACCAGGATGGAGCTGGCATGCCACGTTTTTTAAGCATACAAATCTGTTCATTTTAGTCTATTCAAACAGACCCCATTTCAAAGGAAACAAGCACTCATTAAGATCAGGTGTGGCCAATTAGCGGGCACACCTGAACACATTTAAGATGGGGGAGATAGAGAGTTTTGTTGAGGGTGAGAATGGAATGTACAGTTGAAGTTGGAGGGTTACATACACTTAGGTTGGAGTCATTAAAACTTGTTTTTCAACCACTTCACAAATATCTTGTTAACAAACTATAGTTTTGGCAAGTCGGTTAGGACATCTACTTTGTGCATGACACAAGTAATTTTTCCAACAATTGTTTACAGACAGATTATTTCACTTATAATTCACTGTATCACAATTCCAGTGGGTCAGAAGTTTACATAAACTAAGTTGACAGTGCCTTTAAACAGCTTGGAAAATTATGTCATGGCTTTAGAAGCTTCTGATAGGCTAATTGACATTATTTGAGTCAATTGGAGGTGTACCTGTGGATGTATGTCAAGGCCTACCTTCAAACTCAGAGCCTCTTTGCTTGACATCATGGGAAAATCAAAAGAAATCAGCCAAGCCAAGAAATAATTGTAGACCTCCACAAGTCTGGTTCATCCTTGGGAGCAATTTCCAAATGCCTGAATATACCATGTTCATCTGTACAAACAATAATACGCAAGTATAAACACCATGGGGCCATGCAGCAGTCATACCGATCAGGAAGGAGACTCCTAAAGATGAACGTACTTTGGTGCGAAAAGTGCAAATCAATACCAGAACAACAGCAAAGGACCCTGTGAAGATGCTGGAGGAAACAGGTACAAAAGTATCTATATCCACAGTAATACGAGTCATATCGACATATCCTGAAAGGCCGCTCAGCAAGGAAGAAGCCACTGCTCCAAAACCGCTATTAAAAAAAGCCAGACTACCGTTTGCAACTGCACATGGGGACAAAAATTGTATTTTTTGGAGGAATGTCCTCTGGTCTGATGAAACCAAAATAGAACTGTTTTGCCATAATGACCATTGTTATGTTTGGAGGAAAAGGGGGAGGCTTGCAAGCTGAAGAACACCATCCCAGCCGTGAAGCACGTGGGTGGCAGCATCATGATTTGGGGGTGCTTTGCTGAGGAGAGACTGGTGCACTTCACAAAATAGATGGCATCATGCGGAAGGAAAATTTGGTGGATATATTGAAGCAACATCAAGACATCAGTCAGGAAGTTAAAGCTTGGTCGCAAATGGGTCTTCCAAATGGACAATGACCCCCAAGCATACTTCCAAAGTTGTGGCAAAATGGCTTAAGGACAACAAAGCCAAGGTACTGGAGTGGCCATCACAAAGCCCTGACCTCAATCCTATTGAAGATTTGTGGGCAGAACTGAAAAAGTATGTGTGAGCAAGGAGGCCTACAAACCTGACTCAGTTACACCAGCTCTGTCAGGAGGAATGGGCCAAAATTTACCCAACTTATTGTGGGAAGCTTGTGGAAGGCTACCCAAAACATTTGACCCAAGTTAAACCATTTAAAGGCAATGCTACCAAATACTAATTGAGTAAATACTATTATTCTGACATTTCACATTCTTAAAATAAAGTGAATATCCTAACTGACCTAAAACAGGGAATTTTTACTGGGATTAAATGTCAGGAATTGTGAAAAACTGAGTTCAAATGTATTTGGCTTATGTGTATGTAAACTTCTGACTTCAACTGTATTTGAGAAAATTCCAAATATCAAACCAGTAGGAGATGTTTGCTAGAACACTACCAACATTTAAATTAAAAGTAACTATGTTTTTAAAAGTAACCACCGAACTTTTAGGAAACGTTCTGTTTGTTTTTTTGTCAAGTTCCTGAAAGGGATACTTCGAGAGTTTAGAAGAGAGCCCCTTTATCTTGTTCCCCAGAGTCAGATGAATTCGTGGATACAATTTGTGTGTCTTTGTGTCCAATATGTAGTAAGTTAGAGGTACTGTAGTTTAGAAAGCCAATGCTAACTGGCATTAGCGCAATGACTGGAAGTCTATGGGTATCTGCTAGTTCCAGTCATTGCGCTAACACTCGTTAGCAATTGCGCTAGTGCTAGTTTGCAACTTCCTTCAAACTGCACAAAGAGACATAAAAATGGTATCCATGAGCATCTGACTCTGGGGAAGTTAATAAAGGGCTTCACTGCCAAAATCCTGAAGTATCCCTTTAAATGTGCTGAGAAAGTTCCAAAACCAAGCAACTTTGTGGGAAAGTTGTGGGAAGGTTGTATGCAAAATAACCATAGGACAACCACGCTCTCACCATGCTCTAAGAAACATGGTTCTCAGAATGTTATGTGCTAGCTGAAAGGCTATGTTGGGTTGTTGCTGGTTACAGGTCAGGATTTTTTGTGTTTCATATCAACTGCTCTTGGAGAATGAGAAGGGTTTGGTTGTTGGATCGATGATAGGATTAATGGTTGGTAGGATTATGATAGGTGGTAGGTGATAGTCTGACACGGATTGTTGTTATTCTTATTTGACTTCCACCCCTAACGTATCTGAACACACATACACCTACACACTTGAATTTGTATTTGGATCTACAATGAAATAAAGGGTTAGGCTTACAAGTGGTACACACACACACATTTATCTTGGGGCGGCAAGTACCAGGTGGAGGCCCTTAAGGAACTATTCTGGGTCTCCATATCTCTTCACTTCAGAGCAGCACATGAGGGAGTGCTTCGTCCAACCAATCCCAGTCCTGAGCTGAGCCTCCTGACGGGACGGAAAGTAGAATTCCGAAAGTAGAATTCCGTCTCCCTGTCAATATCCCCCTGAGCTGGATTGCCAGCTGTTCCCCTCTCGAAACACACACCCTGCCAACATTCCACAGCGCTGATGTCACCTGGCTGTTCCCCCACAACCCTGACTACGTCAGAAATGCGTTCCTACGGATTAGTTGGTCAAAATTAGGCTTCGTGAAAAGTGCAATACTGTTAATATGTGTTAGTGCAGGTTTTCAGTGAATTTATGTAAATCACAAAGCTCATCTGCAGAAAAATTCTCAGCAACAAAAGAGGGATCAAATTAAGATCTTACATCTGTATGTGTGTATATCCCTTGTAACCATAGTCCTGTAATCCTGAGATTCAGCAAGTCTTGGAGGACAATGGAAATAAATAAAAAGCATCTTTATAGTTAAAAGTAGATCTAAATGACATCTTAAAATGTGTGTGTGTGTACCCTGTAACCCTAACCCTGTATTTCCTGCAAATGTGTGTCTGACTGTGTTTGTTTGACTCTGTGTGTTTGTATCTGTATGTGTGTTTGCGTGTTTCTGAGGAAAAAGGGAGAGATCGACTAAAAGTCAAATAGATTCAGAAAGCGAGTGAGCGGGAACATTTTTTAAATGGAGAAGCAGACCGGGTGAGACAGATAGAGAGCAACAATGATACAGTAGGTATGTGAGCCGTGCACACAGATCATCTATACTGCTAATCCCTAGTCTCTAGTGTCCCTAGCCTCTGCTATGACTTGACCGGGCTCTCATCGTGGCTCTATCGCTGGCAGTTGCAGCCATGGGGGATAGCGGGTGCGACTGCCAATCTAGAAGGCTCTGAAGTATTGAGTTCTGGCACTGAATGATAGCATTGGAACAGTTTGGCTGTCCCACTACTAACTCCCTGATCTCAAAAGGCCCTGTTTGGGGCTATATTAGGATGTAAGAGGAGTGGGGGACATTGGGGTGACTGATTACAAATCCAAAATAGCTCCAGGACTTAAGGCTTGTCTCTCCACACCTCTCAGTTAGACCCACTCGCTAGGCCCCAGTGCCACTAAAGACTACAGTCACAATTGGGACTTATGGAGACCCAGAGATGAATAGGAATAACACCATTCCCAGACCAAATGTCCAATGTTGTAATTGTCGGGGGGGCAAAATGGCTCTGTTTTTTCATTCTTGGGGGGGTTAAAGAAGACCTAAAGCTGTACTTTTGTTTGTATCCACAAGGTGGACCATGTTTTCAATTTGCTCATCTGGCCATTTAAGGCAATGCTAGATTCTAAGGCTATGTTCCTGGTGCCATTTTGGGCCTGTAGCAAATTCCAGTTTGTTGTCCCCCACTATGAAATCGGGAAGTCACACACCATATCTCGGACAACACTGGCCAGATTTGGACATAACTTGAGTGAGTGATATATCTTGCCATAGAGATCCAGCATTTACAAAATGACACTGATTACTATAGCCCAAGGCGAGAGCAAGAGGGATAACTGGGACCAAAGTCTGTCTTCTCCAGCAGGTGACATTTTATTTGGCAAATGACATGGAGTACAGGGAGTGGATTAGCTAAAGAGACTGCAGGGCTCAACAATCAGGGCTGCTTGCTGGCCCGGGCAACATCTGCCGAGTTCACTGGGCCAGTTAATAAAGCTTTCATTCACACTTGTTATCAACCAGCATTCCCTCTCTGTCTCGAGTGAGCCCCGCCTCAGTCCTGGATACATCCTGGATACTCCCACCAGACTAGTCTAAGCAGAGGCGGGAAGCCCATCAACGCACTTCACCTGCTTTTCACAGCAATGTCAATAAAAAAAGTAACCACGGGAAGCGTGTTGGCCATTCGTATGCATTAGCAAAAATCATAATAACATTTCTTAACAGGGCCATGAGCCGTGCCCACATCATTTATTACTCCTGATTTAACTTACATTTGTTTTACAGTTTATTTATTGTGTATTCTTTTAGATTGTGCCTATTGTGTAGTAGTGGGGCCGTAGTTAAGTGTGTTCTGTTTCTCTTTTATATAGGGTCACAAAGGTGTTGACAAAACGGAAGACAGAAATGTTGCTGCTGTGTTGGAGAATGGACATCACAAAGAGCAAGGTTTAAACACACATCAGTGTTGTGGTCAATTCAGTTGAAGATTCTAAGTTACTATTCAAGATTTTAGAAAACAATTTATATTAGGGAATTGAATTGAAACTGAATTGACACACACACACACACACACACACCTCTTTTCTCATGCATGTCTGCTACCTCCCATTCAGTCAGTGGTCAGGAGGCAGAGGAGCACAAGCCTCATCTCCCCGTCAGTGCCATGACCAGGACTTGTCCCGAGTCACCAACTGGCCCCAGACGAGCCTCAGTGGAGCTCAAGTCTCCTGGTCATTTATTAGCAGGTGTCACCTCACCCAAAGCCAGACCAGATTTTTTGTTTAAATCTGGTGAGTAAAATAACTGTAATATAATATAGCTAGCTATATGTTACATATTTGTTTACTTACCTTGTAAGCAGGCTATTGATATTTTTGTAATCCTCATATTGTATGTACACTCCTAACAAATCAGACGACTCATCATTCGGCGAGCCTCATCTTCCCTGCACTGCCATAACCAAAACCGACTCCCCGGCTGGCCCCAAACCGCCAGCCCAATCTCCTGCTTTGGCCAGGAAATCTCCTGCTTCAACACCAAAGTCTCCTACCTACCCAATTGCTGACGTCACCACTCCCAAAACAGCACTTGATGCTCTGTTTAGTCCTGGTGAGTTGAACATGGATTGGACTCTCTACCCTTACCCTTGGATTTTGTGCAAAAGTATAGTAATTTTGGGGTGAACTTTCCCCCTAAGATGTGTTTTGAAAAATCAACCTTTATTGTTAATAAAGGTAAATGAAGGAACATATCCATGGCTGACGTTTTTGACTTGTCTTGGTTGTTTCAGCACCAGCATTGAAGAGAGAGACCCCTGTATCAATGCATACATTTACCCTTCCAGACCTATCACAAGGATCAGGTACATCATATTTTTTGCTTTCAGTGGGCCTAGATTGTAACATGTAGTCATTTCTGCCAGATTGGGAATCTGTGTCTGTCATCTACTCTCATTGACACCTGGCCAGGTTCAAATAGTACTTGTTTTCTTTCAAATACAAATACTTGTTGATTAAGCCGGCCTGGAATGTCAAATGTACAATGTTTCCATTGGTTTCATTGCAGCAGTCAAGCTCAATCAAGTGCAGCTAGTATTTGAGTATTTGATAGAAAACGAATACTGTTTGAACTCAGGTCTGGTTGACACAATCCATCTGACCGGATGTCACCCTCTAGTTCAAATCACACCTTGCATACAAGCTAAACTTTACCAGCAAACATTTTCTCCTCTTCTGTCTATTCTTACCCAATCAGAGAGTTTTTCTGGACAACAAATGCAAGTGAGGTCACCAGTCAGCAGTCATGCAGTGCAGAAGGAGAACATCTCTGTATCTCTGGCCCCACCTCATATCCCTGTCAGTGCCTTGAGCAGAACTAGTCCAGAGTTATCAACTGCACCTGCCCCAAATCAGTCCCCTGCCCCCCCATCATGGGCTCCTGCTGCCCCAACTCAGTCCCATGCCACCCCAACTTGGGCTCCTGCGACCCCAATTTGGTCTCCTTCTGCCACAACTCAGCCCCCTGCCACCCCAACTCAATCTTCTGCAACACCAACTCAATCTTCTGCAACACCAACTCAGGCTCCTGCAGCCCCTCCATCTCTGTCCCCTGCACCCAAAACACCTAGTCAACCAGTATTTGAGGATACCACACCCAAAGCATCGGGAGAATTTCCTTTCAAACGTGGTGAACGTGGTAAGGGACACAAGGACTCTCTCCCTACTATCTCTTTCCTCTTTTCCATTTCCGACTTTGTTCTTTCACATTTCTTTGTCTGACCTCCAGTTCTATTTCAGTTTTTTCCCTTCTTTCTTTCTTTTACAGTAGCACCTGCAGTTAAGGCAGTGAGCCCGAGTCTAACGCGTAGCATGAGCTTCCCAGCAACCACAGGTAAAACTAGGAACTGGGCCCGAATTTGCTAAATCTTCTTAAGAATAATGTTCTTCTTAATTGTCATTTTTTCCTTAACTGTGAACTCATGAAAAGTTGCTATTCCTTAATAAGGTTCTTACGTTATTTCTTATGCTTCTCATTAAGCAAGAAGTTCAGGGGAAATTAGATTCTTGAAAATAAAGTTATTGGATTTCTTCTTGGAAATGTTCTTAATTCCAAGATAGCTAAACCCTAGTCTTTAAAAAACTATGGGCAGTGAGAGAATAAGCTAATGAAAGCAATTGAACATGTTTAATTCACTCACAAACTTCCTCTGAAATTTTCAGTATTGATTATTTTAAACCCAAGAACATCTCAGTAATAAATATGCTAGCATTTTTAGATTGCTAGCTAGACCGGTTGTCTAGCAACAATCATCTTAAGAAGATAGTTAAGAAGTTCATTAGAAGATATTTGAGAGGTTTGTGAGAAAAATAATGAATTCTTAAGTAATGTTAGTTTGCACTTACAAACTATCTTATGAACTTCCTATTTTTTGTTAAGAAGCTTGTTTTGTGTAAAGTGTTTTGTGAATATTTGTTCATTGTGTGTTTTGTTGTCTGCCTTTGCCTCTCTTAGTCTTTTGTTCATTGTCAGGTTAACATTGTTCTCTCTTTCTGTCTCGCTCTCCTCCTCTCTGTCTGTCTCTTTCTCTCTCTCTGTGTGATGTGCAGAAAAACTCCTACCCCCCAGAAAAGTGCCACCCCCTGGCACAGACAGGTCAGTCCTTGACGAATTATAAAACATATCAAATGAGACACTATTCAAATACATGTAAATCACAACCATGTAAACCTGGCATTTTAGTATTTATTCAGAAGCTCAATGATGTACATTTTTACATAATCTTTAGGAGCCTGGACAAGTTTGGCAGTCCAAATAAATTTGGTGGTCCAAACAAGTTTGGTGGTCCAAACCAGTTAGGTGGTCCGGACAGGCTTGGTGGGCTGGACAAGTTTGGGGGTGGTGGGGAGCGGAAACTGCAGAGGTCACAAACGCTGCCTCGCAACCTCGGGATGCAGAGCAAACGGTCTCTGTTTGAGGGTTTGGCCTCTGAGTGTGACAGGTACAAAAGGCACAGTCAGTCACCCTGACTTCACCCATTGTCTCTCTTGCCCGACTTAGCTAGCTACTACTCCCTATTGAGTAAATGCTGAACCATAGGTTTTGAGACCATAACCCTACTCCTATCAACCCAGTACTTTGTTTTGAGTGTCAATAAAAGCCAACAGGCCCTTGTATCACATTTGTACATGTCCCTCAACCCTTTATTACATGTATATTATTACTATCATTGTGTGAGAAGTCAGACACAAACACTGTTGTCCAAAGTGACTTAAAGCATAGTGTGTGCATACATTTGTAATGTGTGTGGAAAGAATCCCTTTGGAAATTGAACTCATTACCTTGGTGTTGCTAGAATCATGTTCTTACCAAGTGAACTATACAGCCACAAACAATTGACCACCTCTATGTTCCACTCTGCAGGTCCAAGGCTGCAGGCTCCAAGCCCAAACTGCAGCGCTCCCAGAGTTTTAACAGCGCCAGCAGCATCAAGGCAATGCTCCTGGAGTGGTGCCGATCCAAAACTTTTAGCTACCAGGTGAGTCAAGCCCTAGTCCTTTGTGACAGACTGTTCACAATGTGATAAATGTTAGCTAGCACACGTGAGATTTGTTTCTGGTTTCCAGCAATTGGTCCATCTCAGTTCTTCCCAGGGCTTTAGACAGCTTAAGAGGCTCCATATTAACATACCATTAACTTTTGTTCATAATTGGAGTGTGTTATGTTAATGTTATATTTACCAGCAAATGTTGCCCTTAAAGTTAGTCAATATATAGGAATACTTACGCTTTTAACTGGTCTTCTATGGAATTAACACTGCATTTGGCTCCTACCATTTTCTCCTCCATCAGAACATAGACATCCAGAACTTCTCATCCAGCTGGTGTGATGGAATGGCATTTGCTGCCCTGGTCCACTCCTTCTTCCCCTTGGAGTTTGACTACAACACACTGAATCCTGCCAATCGCAAACACAACTTTGAAGTGGCCTTCACCACAGCAGAGTAAGTGTGTATGTGTGTGTTGGGGGGTAATACCTCAAGGAGGAGATCCTGGGACAAGTCTGTGGCATACGGTGTTATAATATATATGTATTAGAAACCTTATCTTTAAATATTGTGGGTTAAAAAAAAGTATTTTCTCTTTCTCCTTCTGTCTCTTTTAGGGAGCAGGCTGACTGTGTGCGTCTCATAGAGGTAGAGGATATGATGGTGATGGGTAACAAACCAGACCCCATGTGTATCTTCACCTACGTCCAGTCCCTCTACAACCACCTCAAGAAGTTTGAGTGACACCCCTGTGCAGAGGCGATCACCCCTATCACCAGGCACACTGACACTTTGTCAGCGAGCCAAAGCACTACTCCCTATTTGTTCAACTCTCGATAACTGTATATAACGATTGTGCTTGTACAATTCTATTTGAATTTGTCTTGTCATGTAATAATGTGCTGTGCATATGGTTTGGGGCTCTTATTTTGCCTCGTTTAGAAAATAGAGGTAGTGAATTGGAGAAAAGATTGTAGTTTTACAAATATATTTTTTAACTCAGAGAGCCACCTGCTGGTTATGTTTTAGTGGTGTAATTAGAATTCAATGTAGATCATAAACTAAATGAAACAAGATTTCTAAAATAGTGTTTGTCATGCATGAAGCTAGCAAAACACCTGAAAGACAATTTAAAATTCAAGTTGTAAAGAAAGTGAAAATGAAAGAAGTGTAAATGCAAAGAAAGGTGGCAGGAACAACTTGTTAGTTGTACGCACTGGTCTTGAATCAGTTTGGCCTTCTGCTAATGCCATTGGACTCAAGGCATTTTTGAAGGACTGTCTTGCAGTGAGATCATGATATTTTCAGGTATGTTGATGTTTAAAAGACGTCTGGTTTTATGTAATAAAAAGTCCAGATTGTCAGTGTTACAAATAAATAGCTGTATCTACAAATTGTATTCAATGTCAATCAAATGTATTGGATTAGCTTTTATTTCAACTGTATTAAAATAATAGTGATGTACACTATTTGTTATCACTTTCTGAATTAGGTAGCTATGAATCTCATTGAAATCCTCTCAAATAGTCATTGATACACACACACACCAAAATGTGAACAGAGGCCAGAGATGCCAAATAGGTACTAGAGTGAGTTGGTGACTAGTACTATTGTGTGTCGTGTGTAGATGGTGGTGGGAATTACATTGATCATTCCTATGTGCATATATTTATTTAACCTTTATTTAACTAGGCAAGTAAAAATAAAAAAATGAAATATCACATTTACATACGTAAGTATTCAGATCCTTTGCTATACAGTAAGACTCGAAATTGAGCACATTTACATTGATCATCCTTGAGATGTTTCTACAACTTGATTGGAGTCCACCTGTGGTAGATTCAATTGATTGGACATGATATGGAAAGGCACACACCTGTCTATATAAGGTCTCACAGTTGACAGGATGGCGCCGGAGGGGATGGCTGCCGTCTTATCGACTCTTAACCAACTAGTTAACTAGTGATTATGATTGATTGTTTTTTATAAGATAAGTTTAATGCTAGCTAGCAACTTACCTTGGCTTACTGCATTCGCGTAACAGGCGGTCTCCTTGTGGAGTGCAACGAGAGAGAGGCAGGTCGTTATTGCGTTGGACTAGTTAACTGTAAGGTTGCAAGATTGGATCCCCCGAGCTGACAAGGTGAAAATCTGTTGTTCTGCCCCTGAACAAGGCAGTTAACCCACCGTTCCTAGGCCGTCATTGAAAATAAGAATGTGTTCTTAACTGACTTGCCTAGTTAAATAAAGTTATAATTACTATTATTATTATTTTTTAAATCAACAAATCGGCGCCCCAAAATACCGATTTCCGATTGTTATGAAAACTTGAAATCGGATAGGACAGACAGCTGATCGTCCTCGCAGTGGCAGACCATGTGTAACAACACCTGCACAGGATCGGTAAATCCGAACATCACACCTGCGGGACAGGTACAGGATGGCAACAACAACTGCCCGAGTTACACCAGGAACGCACAATCCCTCCATCAGTGCTCAGACTGTCTGCAATAAGCTGAGAGAGGCTGGACTTGTAGGCCTGTTGTAAGGCAGGTCCTCACCAGACATCGCCTATGTGCACAAACCCACCGTTGCTGGACCAGACAAGACTGGCAAAAGGTGCTCTTCACTGACGAGTCGCGGTTTTGTCTCACCAGGGGGATAGTTGGATTTGCGTTTATAGTCGAAGGAATGAGCGTTACACCGAGGCCTGTACTCTGGAGTGGGATCCAGAGTTACACCGATGGCCTGGGGCGGTGTGTCACAGCATCATCGGACTGAGCTTGTTGTCATTGCAGGCAATCTCAACGCTGTGCGTTACAGGGAAGACATCCTCCTCCCTCATGTGGTACCCTTCCTGCAGGCTCATCCTGACATGACCCTCCAGCATGACAATGCCACCAGCCATACTGCTCGTTCTGCGCGTGATTTCCTGCAAGACAGGAATGTCAGTGTTCTGCCATGGCCAGCGAAGAGCCCGGATCTCAATGCCATTGAGCATGTCTGGGACCTGTTGGATCGGAGGGTGAGGGCTAGGGCCATTTCCCCCAGAAATGTCCAGGAACATGCAGGTGCCTTGGTGGAAGACTGGGGTAACATCTCACAGCAAGAACTGGCAAATCTGGTGCAGTCCATGAGGAGGCGATGCAATGCAGTACTTAATGCAGCTGGTGGCCACACCAGATACAGACTTTTACTTTGATTTTGACCCCCTCTTTGTTCAGGGACACATTGTTCCATTTCTGTCAGTCACATGTCTGTGGAACTTGTTCAGTCTATGTTTCAGTTGTTGAATCTTGTTTTGTTCATACAAATATTTACACATGTTAGGTTTGCTGAAAATAAAAACAGTTGACAATGTGAGAGGACGTTTCTTTTTTTTCCTGAGTTGATGTGTCTTAATTATTTCATCAAACAGTGTGCTTAAAGAATCAGACTAACTTAGTGAATATAATTAATTTGATTAAAACACATAGGATATGTCAATATATGGAGAATTTTTTTGTTTGTTAGGGACAGCCCTATTGCGTAGTGTCACAGATTTGACAGAACTGTAGCCTATAAGTTCTAATTATTGAAGTTTAAGCTATGAAGCTTGTAAGAATCTTTGATAGCTTAGTGGTGCTCATTTTGTCGAGCTGATCTGCGCGTGTTGGTAGTCGCAAAGTATGTGGGGCGCATATCTTTGTGTTATTCTGTACAACGACAGTTGCTGATACATTTCATATACATTTTTGTACATTTGAACAGTAGTAGGACCAATCTACCTTGTTTTATTAAGACTCTAAAGCAATACTACGACAGTTGTGCCCCCTCATGGTTTTAAAATACCCTCTTTTTAGGCATGTCATCCTGGAGCTGAGCCAGGCTGTTACTCACACCATGTTTATAGCTTATTTCTCGCTTTATACGTGGGGGCTCAGGTTGGCAGGACTTAAGGGAAAGCGTGTTTATAACTTTGTGCTTAATCCTGCAATGGTCACCTCTCATTAAGCTAGCAACTTTGCATAGCTTGTTCACTGTGGAACACACAATATTCTAGGCAAGAGAGCTGCACCCTGTGAGTGATGAAAGTGAGGTGGCCTTGCCACACCTTGCCTACCAGCCTGGTCTCATAGCATAGACTTAACATAGTAAACATTAATCCGAGACACTCAAAATATGTATGATATGTTACGTTTGGTATGGTTATATAAGACAGCTGGTTACTTAAAGCAAAAAAACAAAAGTAGGGTGGTTGGTTTGGGTGGCTGGGTGGGCGTATAACACAAAAGTCTAGAAACCCAAAGGTTGCGAGTTCGAATCTCATCACGGACAGATTAAGCATTTTAGCAACTACTTACTACTTTGCAACTACTTAGCATGTTAGCTAACCCTTCCCCTATCCATTTAACTTAACTCCTAAACTTAGCCCTAAACCCTAGCCTAGCTAACGTTAACAACCTTGCTAGAATTTGTAAACAAATACGTTTTGCAAATTCAAAACATATAATACGAATTGTAATTCATACCAAATATGAAAATGGGTGATGGACATTCACAAATTAATACATACCATAAGAACCGTAACATATCATACTCAATGGAGTGTAGCGGATTTACGTACCGAATAATACGAAATGCTCTGAAACCAGGTTGAGCCTACTCAGGGTTAAAGCTGAAAGTCTCCCAAAGGCTAAAACCGGGAGGGTTCAGGTGGACAGACAATTCCTGGTTCGCGCCCGGGTATGGGCAAGGGGACGGTCTAAAGTTATACTGTTACATTGGTGCCGTGACCCGGATCAACAGCATCAATATAACAGCATAACTTTAAACCGTCCACCTCGCCCATAACCGGGCTCGAACCAGGGACCCTCTGCACACATCAACAACAGTCACCCACGAAGCATCGATACCCATCGCTCCACAAAAGCCGCGGCCCTTGCAGAGCAAGGGGAACTACTACTTCAAGGTCTCAGAGCAAGTGATGTCACCGATTGAAACGCTATTTAGCGCGCACCGCTAACTAAGCTAGCCGTTTCACATCCGTTACACATGGACAGCTAGGACAAAGCCTAGCTTGGTGAAGACGAATGTACTGAATGGACAGTAGTATCGAAAACTGGAACAAAAGTAGTATCAAAAACTGGAACAAAAAATAAATTGTCTAAAATTGGAGTGTATGATAATGTGCATGAATTATAATAAATCCCTTCTTGTTGGGATGCGTTTGTTGAGTAAGGATTTATATGTGAGAGACCCCTTTGAGGTGTCGAAAATGGTGAAGTATGCGCTGGGAAAGTGGACTGTCAGAGTGACCAGGAGTGGTCTTATTTTGATTAATTGTATATCTGAAGAACATTAGAAGATTGCAGTGAGCTTCAAAAGAATACAGAAAACATACGTTTTGAACTTCAGAGTAGAGCAACAGTCAAAGGAATCATCTCAGGGGTGAGGACGGATGTTCAGGTTGAATTCCTGAAGAGAATTCTTGGTGTGGTTGGTGCCCGGCGTCTGACCCACTGGGTGAATGGAGAAAAATAAGAAAGTCTGTCAGTCCAGTTGTTTTTTTGATAAAGAGCAAAGTGTGTGCAGACGGAAAGAGTATATTGAAGAACGGTGTGTTGAAGGACAACAGTGTTGTAATTGTGGTGAGGATCATGATCCAGAGTTCCTGGAGTGCCCTGTAAGGGTGAAGGAGATTGAGGTGGCAAAAGTGGTCAATCAAATCTCCTATGCTGAGGCTATTAAAATAATTGAGAAAACAAGTGATGCTAGTGAAGATAGGTAGTGGACGTACCACAAACTGTAGTAAATGTGGTGGCAGGTAGCCTAGTGGTTAGAGTACCTAGAGGTTGGAGAGCCTGGTTCCTCTCTAGGTTACTTCCTAGTGTCATGACGTTGCCCTGTTGGTGAGGTTTATGACCCCCCTTTCCTCTCTCTGCTCTACAGATGTGACTGTTGGAAAGCCCTTTGTTAACACAGAGAGTTTGGTAACATCAAAAGGGTGGGGAACAGAACCATATTTCGGTAATCCAACCAGCTGAAAATATGCGTTGGTACTTAATGAATATGATGTCCGATCAGTTGTCGTCTGAGACATTATTACTGATGATAGGATGACAAACTGTATCTTGGAAAGTCTACACATTCTAGTTCTCAGATTCACATAGAATTGTTGTGCAATTTAAATGTTTAAATATGAAACTATTTGTGAAAAGATGAAATGTAATTTTAGCTCCTAAATGAGAGAATGGTTTTCATAAAGTAAAAACTTTGCTCACCCAAGTGAACAGACATTGGTTGCAAACTATGAAATACGCCCTTCTCTCCCACCACTACATAAGCCCCTTTACGACAATGTAATATTGTGTTCCCAAGGACGTGAGGACTGCTGTCCATACGCTCTTGCTGCTGGTGATTCTCTGATCCACCTCTACGCAGACGACACCATTCTGTATCCTTCTGGCCCCTCTTTCGACACTGTGTTAACTAACCTCCAGACGAGCGTCAATGCCATATAATTCTCCTTCCGTGGCCTCCAACTGCTCTTAAATGCAAGTTAAAGTAAATGCATGCTATTCAATCGATCACTGCCCGCACCTGCCCGCCCATCCAGCATCACTACTCTGGACGGCTCTGACTTAGAATACGTGGACAACTACAAATACCTAGGTGTCTGGTTAGACTGTAAACTCTCCTTCCAGACTCACATTAAGCATCTCCAAACCAAAATTAAATCTAGAATCAGTTTCCTATATCGCAACAAAGCATCCTTCACTCATGCTGCCAAACATACGCTCGTAAAACTGACCATCCTACCGATCCTCGACTTTGGCGATGTCATCTATAAAATAGCCTCCAAAACTTTACTCAACAAATTGGATGCAGTCTATCACAGTGCCATCCGTTTTGTCACCAAAGCCCCATACACTACCCACCACTGTGACCTGTATGCTCTCGTTGGCTGGCCCTCGCTTCATACTCATAACCCACTGGCTACAGGTTACCTACAAGTCTCTGCTAGTAAAGCCCCGCCTTATCTCAGCTCACTGGTCACCATAGCAGCACCCACTCGTAGCACGCGCTCCAGAAGGTATATCTCACTGGTAACCCCCAAAGCTAATTCCTAGCTAATCTATCTACCTCATCCCCATACTGTATTTATTTATCTTGCTCCTTTGCACCCCAGTATCTCTACTTGCACATTAATCTTCTGCACATCTACCATTCCAGTGTTTAATTGCTATATTGTAATTACTTCGCCACCATGGCTTATTTATTGCCTTACCTCCCTTATCTTACCTCATTTGCACTCACTATATATAGACTTTTTTGTTTTATTTTTTTCTACTGTTTTATTGACTGTATGTTTTGTTAATTCCATGTGTAACTCTGTGTTGTTGTATGTGTCAAAGTGCTATGCTTTATCTTGGCCAGGTCACAGTTGCAAATGAGAACTTGTTCTCAACTAGCCTACCTGGTTAAATAAAGGTTAAATAAAAAAAATTAAAAATAAAACTTGGTTCTGGCCTTTAGGGAGTTTTTCCTAGCCACCGTGCTTCTACACCTGCATTGCTTGCTGTTTGGGGTTTTAGGCTGGGTTTCTGTACAGCACTTTGACATATCAGCTGATGTAAGAAGGGCTTTATAAATACATTTGATTTGAGCATTGGGCCAGTAACTGAACGGTTGCTAGATCGAATCCCAGAGCTGACAAGGTAAACATCTGTCATTCTGCCCCTGAGCAAGGCAGTTAACCCACTGTTCCCCAGTAGGCCGTCATTGTAAATAAGAATTTGTTCTTAACTGACATGCCTACTTAAATAAATGTAAATATATTTGTTTGCTGCCAGGCAAAAGATGGATTTTGTGGCGTTCATTGCCACAGTTATAAACTGTATGGCAGAAATCTAAGAAACTGGACATTATTGTGGCTGCGGCAGAAAGGTTTTTGCGACTTGCAAGGGGCACTGGAGCTGGAAGACACAGACTCAGGTGCCCCTTGAGCCTGTTTTATTTTAGAATGTATTTTTCAGAAAAGTTGTTTGATTTCGTTTTTTTTTTCTCGGTGTGTGTGGGGGGGGGTTAGTTTGTAGTTGTTTTGTTATATTTTTGGTAATCCTATTTCGATCCTGTACAGTAAGTGGCGGAATGCACATTAAATTGAGAGATCGCCAATATACCATCGAAGAAGAAGAATGCTACAAACCAAAAATACTGTGTAGGCGCGTGTGGTGTCCAGGGCAATGCAAATGCTAATCTAAACAAAGATGGCGGCCTGTGTCATTCGTCGGACCTTGTTGTCCACGGTTAATAAATATAATAGAAAACACGCCATCAGTGTACTAAATGTCGATTTAAACAGTAGACAAACTCCGAATATGACGCGTTTATCATGTAGCTTGTTCAACGTCCAACAGAAACGGTTGATGTCGTCAAGGTAAGTTAGATATTAGCTAGCTAACTCGCTACGGCTGGTAGCTCACGTTTGTTAGCTAACTAATTTAGCCTGACCGACTAGCAGCTAGCTGTAACAGTTACTGTCCTGCGTCTGTGCTAAAACAAAACCACCAAAAGCTGGTTATAGTACCCTTTCATTAATAGCATTGTTAGCTAGCTACTTGTTTTTAGTTAGCTAACGTTAGATCGGTAGGTTAACTAGTTAGCTATGTGAGGACGAAGAAAATAAATAAATTCAGGACTTGTCCGCATACTTGCCGAGCTCGTGCACGGTTTATGGTTCTTTGCATGCGTCAGGCGATAATAATCGGAATGCACTACCAGCGCTTTTTTTTATTTTTATAATTTTACCTTTTATTTAACTAGGCATGTCAGTTAAGAACAAATTCTTATTTAGAATGGCGGAACAGTGGGTTAACTGCCTTGTTCAGGGGCAGAACGACAGATTTTTACCTTGTCAGCTCATGGGTTTGATCTAGCAACATTTTGGTTACTGGTCCAACGCTCTAACCACTAGGCTACATATACTTCTCTGTGGATATATTGTCTCATGCCTCCTGCCAAAAGCAGAACAACCGGTAAAAATGTAAGTGTATTCAACATTCTGGTTTGTGGAGGTCGTGAAAGGAAACTTTCCTGATTCAAACACAAATGTCTGCCAATGTCAACATAAAAAACTAAAAACTCAAGAAAAGCGCATTGTGCCTCAAGTACCAGAATGCTAACAAAATTAGCACAAACTAATGCTGGTAACAAATGAAAACGAACAAACTAATTACAAAGGCAGGCAAATCCAGCTCATAAAGTTATACAAGCATAACTAGTAGCTACCAAATGTCATTTTCAACCAGTGTGGACATTTACAAGAAAATGTGAATGAGGGAAATTGTGTAAATGAGAAGTTGTGGTACATGCTTTTCTGAAGGAAGAGCAACATATGTACATGGAGCAGAGGGATACTTGTACTAAGCATGGAAAAATGGCAACTGTACAGAACTCATCCAGAGCTCTTTGACTTCTGTCAGAAAGCAGTTATAAGATATCTGATGGCTAACATGTAGTAAGTAGTGGATTGCATACAAGTGTAACTTCCATCACCTCATGTGCATCGCACAACAGATTCCCGATACATATAGAACGCTATGGACTCTTTTTGCTATTTACAAACAAGCACGTGTCTGGCTCAACTGTTCTGGGGAACTATGGTAAGCTTCATAATGTGACAAGTGAAATGAAGAACGCAATCTGCTTTATCTCCTAACGTATTGCACAAGTTGACTGCAGGTAATAAATTAAAAAGTAGCTAAAAATATTCAAATTTGTTAACTTCAAATAGTTTTGACAGTATTGAAAAACCATCCCGTGGATTTTTCCAAATACCCCCGTATATGGTATACTAGTATGCATCAAATTGTTTGCATAGACTGCTTGACAGAAATGGTAGCAGGAGGTGAATGGTAAACTTCTGTTGCACACACATCCACATTATGTTGTGTACCATTTTGCGCAATGACTCTGTCGGTGTGTTCAAGGTGTAAGGACCTTTGATATACCTTTTTTATAGGGTTGGGATTACGATTGGTCTAATAGTTCTGTAACTAGTATTACAGTACTATATCCCTAATCCAGCCGCCACAACACAGTCATAGACTTGTGGGCCGGATGTAACATTTGACTCTACTGTACTACCCCAGGTGTCATGTCATGTAGTCATTCTAATAGGAAAAAGCGGACCTGATGGAAACTGTCCATTGGTCCTGCGTTTCTCACCTTAGTTCTAGCCTTCCCATCAGCAATGCTGAGTGCAGGCTGAACCAATTTAGAAGACCTACTCACTGATTTCTCAGTGTAACCCGCCACACTCAATCCATAGGCAAAGCCAATGATTTGTGGGCAGACATTAGAAAATAGGTCATACTAATCTGACTCGGCAGATAGTTGATACCTCAATATTCCATCAAATTTAGTGACCGGTCTAATAGTAAAGTAACACTAGTTACAGTACTATTTCCCTCATCACGCAGCCCCAACACAGTGATACACTGGTGGGCAGTCAAGACATTCCCTACTGTACTGACAGTATCAAACAGAGGTCATGTCAAACGTCTCTCTCCTTGAAAAAAGAGCAGACCTAATGGGAACCCCGCCCAATAGCCCTGCATCCTTATCTCAAGATCTCCCTTCAGCAATGCTGAGAACAGAAAGAGCTAGACGACATGTCTAGCAGGTAGAATTTGATAAAGGGAGACGATGATGACCACGACGTTGCTGCACAAATATCCTCTACCCGTGTTCCTCTGAAAAGGACCGTAGACGCTGCTACTCCACGGGTGGAGTGGGCTCTTATGCCCTGAGGCAATGGCCACCTTGCCACCTCATAAGCCGTCTCAATGACTTCGCAAAGCCAATGAGACAGCGGTCTACCAAGTGTACTAGCACCGTGACACCCAAACAGCTGAGGCGTCGACCTAATCATCGCCGTGCTCTGCACTTAGCACACCAACGTGCGCACCGGGCACAGGCGAAGCCTCTCTCTCTGCTCTGTGTGAGGAAGGAGGAGGAGAAGGCCCACAGCTTAACGGTCTGTGACCTATATGAGCTCTTGATAACCATCAGAATTAATGCCGGATTAGGACGTAACACCGCTCTGTTCAGATCACCATTAATGGCAAGGCAGTCGGGTCTCGTCAAAAGAGCACACAAATCACTGATGCGCTTGGCCGTAGTCAAAGCAAGCAACAGTGCCGTCGTAACTTTAGCCCAAAGTAACTTGCCTGTTACTCAGGCCCAGAAGCTAGGATATGCATGTACTTGGTAGCATTGGATAGAAAATACTCTGAAGTTTCTGAACTGTTAAAATAATGTCTGTGAATATAACAGTACTGATATGGCAGGCGAAAACCCGAGGACAATCCATCCAGGAAGTGGATTTTTTTTGATGGGAGTGTTTTTTCCATTGTAATTGGTAAGGGCCCAGATTGCAGTTCCTATGGCTTCCACTAGATGTCAACAGTCTTTAGACATGGTTTCAGGCTTGTTTTCTGAAAAACGACAAAGAAAGATACCTTTTGGTTAGGGGACTGGGGAAGCATGCCGTACTGGATTGCGTCACTGTGCGCGCCCTTCGTTCTTTTTCCTTTCTTTTGAATACTCTGTCCGGTTGAAATATGATTGATTATTTAGATAATTGACACCTTGAGGATTAGTTATAAACATCGTTTGACATGTTTCGATGCACTTTACCGGTACTATTAGGGTGTATTCGTCTGCATGTTTTGATCGCCTTTGAGCCAGTGGATTACTGAACAAAACGCGCCAACAAAACTGAGTTTTTGGGATATAAAGAAGGACTTTATTGAACAAAAGGACAATTTATGTTCCTGGGACCCTTGTGATTGCAACCAGGTGATCTTCAAAGGTAAGTGATTTATTTTATTGCTATTTCTGACTTTCATGACACCTCTGCTTGGTTGGAAAATGTTTGTATGCTTTTGTAAACGGGGCACTGTCCTCAAATAATCGCATGTTATGCTTTCGCTGTAAAGCCATTTTGAAATCTGACCAATGTCGTGGAATTATCAGAATTTGTTGGTAACATTTGTAAGATGTTTAATATTCATCAAATGTGTGTAAGTTACTTCTCATAAGAATGTATTTTGTTGTACTATAGTGGTGGCCATTGGCAGTTATCTGTTCTATGTCAGGACTAAGTTGCATGGGCCACATGAGAGGGGAGAGGTCAAAGTGTCATCATGTGTAAACATATCTTATACTCCCTAACTTTCCCAGTGGGGAAAGGAGGGGTTGCAGTGTCTGGAATCATTCTATGCTCCCTCTTATGATGTTTATATCTTAACCTATAGCCTCACCTCCTATCTGTGAGTTTGTCCAGGAGTTTGTATTTAGAGTGGTTGTATCTAAATGACAATTTGATATATGCCTGTTGATTTGGAGGATTGGTTTATGGTTCTGGGGTTTTGGGGAAAGGAGACAAAGCTGAACGATAAATTATGTCTATGCTGTCTGACTATGGGTGTCTTTGCTATTAAAAGGAACTCAGTTGCATTGTAAGGGGGCTCTCAGAAAATTCACTGGGGAGACACTGAATTTATCTGAGAGTCACAGGATTGTGATAAGAGTTCATATAATTAAAGATGGACTTTTATAACTAACTCTGACGCGTGTGTGTGGTTTGCTCCCATGATTTGGTAAATAGAGGAAATTTCCACGACACAAAGCGGCTGGATTAACAAGAAGTTCATATTTTAACCGATGTATAACACTTGAATTTTCATGAATGTTTATTACTATTTCTGTCGTTTGAATTTGGCGCTCTGCAATTTCACTGGATGTTGTCGAGGTGGGTTGCTAGCGGCACGCCTGCGCCAAAGAGGTTTTAATTGAACTTCTTTAGGGGGATTTGATTGTGGCTCGAACGGCGTCTCGCAGAGCGCCTCGAGTACCAAAGTTAAATCCCACTGGGGCAGCATGGCTCTAGGCATTGGCCTAAGTCGCTGCGTTTTCAATAGAAACCGTTTCACTAGAGGGTGACAAGACGGTGTCTCTGCCAAACCCTCATGACAAGCTGAAATCGCTGCCGCGAACACATTAATGGTGGTGGGTGAGCGCTGCTTGTCAAACATGAACTGTAGAGCGAGTTTCTCTTTGACAAAGTCAATTGGAATCCATTCTTTACTCGACAAACATGTTGGCTCCTCAATAGCACGAAAGTGCTGTTTGAATGAATGCTTACGAGCCTGCTGCTGCCTACCACCGCTCAGCCAGACTGCTATATCAAATCATAGTCTTATAATATAATAAGCACAGAAATACGAGACTTTGGTGATTTAATATGGTCGAATCCGGAAACTATCATTTCGAAAACAAAACGTTTATTATTTTAGTAAATTACGGAACTGTTCGGTATTTTATCTAACGGGTGGCATCCCTAAGTCTAAATATTCTTGTTACATTGCACAACCTTCAATGTTATGTCATAATTGCGTAAAATTCTGGAAAATTAGTTTGCAATGGGCCAGGCAGCCCAAACTGTTGCATATACCCTGACTCTGCGTGAAATGAACGCAAGAGAAATTACAACATTTCACCTGGTTAATATTGGCTGCTAAACTGGATTAGTAGTTATAACTAGTGATTATGATTGGTTTTTATAAGATAAGTTTAATGCTAGCTAGCAATTTACCTTTGCTTCTACTGCATTCGCGTAACAGGCAGGCTATTCGTGGAGTGCAATGGTTAGAGCGTTGGACTAGTTAACTGTACGGTTGCAAGATTGGAACCCCTGAGCTGACAAGGTGAAAATCTGTAGTTCTGCACCTGAACAAGGCAGTTAACCCCACCGTTTCTAGGCTGTCATTGAAAATAAGAATGTGTTCTTAACCTGTTAAGACTCTAGGGGCAGTATTTCATTTTTGGATAAAAAGACGTGCCCGTTTTAAGCGCAATATTTTGTCACGAAAAGATGCTCGAATATGCTTGGAATTGATAGTTTTGGAAAGAAGACAGTCTTACGTTTCCAGAAATGCAAAGATTTTCACTGTGAGTCCCTTAGAACAAATGCTTCGGGCAAAACCAAGATGTATGACCGACCAGGAAATGCACAGGATTTCTGAGGCTACGTTTTCCATGATCGCCTTATATGGCTGTGAATGCGACAGGAATGAACGGACTCTTTCTCTTGTTTCCCCAAGGTCTTTGCAGCATTGTGACGTATTTGTAGGGATATCATTGGAAGATTGACCATAAGGGACTACATTTACCAGGTGTCCCGCTTGGTGTCTGCGTGGCAATCGGTGCGCAAAAGTCAGGTCCCGGTATTTTTCCATTCAAATCTCAGAACAAACCAGGCTACAAGGACGGTGCTTTCAATGGAGAGAAATATGACAAACCACCTTCAGGATTGATTCAAACAACGTTTTCCATGTTTCAGTCGATATTATGGAGTTAATTCGGAAAAAAGTTCGACATGTAGGTGACTGAATTTTCGGTTAGTTTCGGTAGCCAAATGCATAGTAACGGAACGATGTGTCCTACACAAGAATCTTTCAGGAAAAACTGGACATCTGCTATGTAACTGAGAGTCTCCTCATTGAAACATCTGAAGTTCTTCAAAGGTAAATTATTTTATTTGATTCCTTGGCTGGTTTTTGTGAATATGTTGCGTGCTAAATGCTAACGCTAATGCTAAGCTAGCTATCACCACTCTTACACAAATTAGTGATTTTCTCTGGTTCTAAAGCATATTTTGAAAATCTGAGACGACAGGATTGTTAAGAAAAGGATAAGCTTGAGAACAGGCATATTTATTTCATTTCATTTGCGATTTTTAGAAATCGCTAACGTTGCGTTATGCTAATGAGCTTGAGGCTGTAGTTACGCTACCGCATACGGGTTTGGTCGGACTATGAGGTTAACTGACTTGCCTAGTTCAATAAAGGTATAAAAAAAAGGGGAAATCGGCGCCCAAAAATACCCGATTTCCGATTGTTATGAAAACTTGAAATCGGCCCTATTTAATCGGTCGACCTCTAGTATAAACCAGGTCTACTGGGTAACCCACTGTGTGCTACATCTATTCAATTATGTCATTCTACGATTTGTGTTAATTTGCATCACTGTTAATTACATACTTTTATTTTGAAGGCTAACTGCAAAGTCCACTATTGTGGCTAATCCTTATTGTGGCTAGCTTCAGATAGATGGGTCCAACTTACCATTCTTCAAATAAGAACTGTCTTGTGAATTAGGTTTATTTTACTCGATGACAACTAGCTGTATAGTTAGCGAGCTAACTATAGCTACTGTAACAGATTATCATTTTGCTTTGTTTTTGGGGAAGAACATTTGTAACGGAACAGCTAGCTAGCTTTTTTTATGACCAGCACTGTAGATGCGCAAGACAGCAATACCAGCATCATAGCATACGTATCGTTGTGACATGAAATGCGAGTGATTGTGTAATAAATATGTAAAAAATGTATGAACGCATTAAATTGATGTGCAGTCCTGATTGGTCAACAAGCTTATTTGACACGTCAAAGGGAAAGGGGGATACCTAGTTAGTGTTATTTGACTTGTCTTTTTTGACACGCAAAGACGCGTTCCATAGCCATGAGTGTACAAAACATCAGGAACACCTGCTCTTTCCATGAGACTGACCAGGTGGAAGCTATGATCCCTTATTGATGTCACTTGTTAAATCCACTTCAATCAGCGCAGATGAAGTATTTTTCAGCCTTAAGACATGGACTGTGTATGTGTGCCATTCGAAGGGTGAATGGGCAAGACGTGCCTTTTTGAACGGGGTATGGTAGTAGGTGCCAGGAGCACAGGTTTGTGTTAAGAACTGCGTTGCTGCCGGGTTTTTCACGCTCAACAGTTTCCTGTGTGTCTCATGAATGGTCCACCACCTAAAGGACAACCAGCCAACAACACCACTGGAAGCATTGGGGTCAACATGGGTAAGCATCCCTGTGGAATGCTTTCGACACCTTGTAGAGACCATGCCCCGATGAATTGTGGCTGTTCTGAGGGCAAAGGGGGTGCAACTCAATATTAGGAAGGAGTTCCTAATGTTTTGTTCACTAGGTGTATGTGCAAGTCCGGTAGATAGAAAGTTTAGGCAACACTGATGAAATGAGACAGTGATTGACACACTATTACAGTTTTCCACTGTTGATGGGAGCCCAAAAGTTAGGCCACACCAGTAACCTTGTCAATGCAATAAGGTGTGAGCTTCTTTGGACCAATGCCAGTACCTTGAAAGCAAGCTGTTTTTTTTCTTGGATCATTGTGTCAGGGCAGCAATACACACACATACTATCTCTAGTCACCTTTAGTCTTCAGGTTTACGTAACTACTCAGAACAAAAATATAAACGCAACATGTAAAGTGTTGGTTTCATGGGCTGAAATTAAAGATCTCTGAAATGAGTCTGCATCCCTGTCAGTGAGCATTTCTCCTTTGCCAATACAAACATCCACTTGACAGGTGTGGCGTTTTTTACATTTTTATTTCACCTTTATTTAACCAGGTAGGCAAGTTGAGAACAAGTTCTCATTTACAATTGCGACCTGGCCAAGATAAAGCAAAGCAGTTCGACACATACAACAACACAGAGTTACACGGAGTAAAAACAAACATACAGTAGAAAAACAAGTCTATATACAATGTGAGCAAATGAGGTGAGATAAGGTAGGTAAAGGCAACAAAAAAAAGGCCATGGTGGCGAAGTAAATACAATATAGCAAGTAAAACACTGGAATGGTAGATTTGCAGTGGAATAATGTGCAAAGTAGAGAGATAATGGGGTGCAAAATAAATACAGTAGGGGGAGAGGTAGTTGTTTGGGCTAAATTATAGATGGGCTATGTACAGGTGCAGTAATCTGTGAGCTGCTCTCACAGCTGATGCTTAAAGCTAGTGAGGGAGATAAGTGTTTCCAGTTTCAGAGATTTTTGCAGTTCGTTCCAGTCATTGGCAGCAGAGAACTGGAAGCTGGGAGCTGTTCTTATTCTCCATTGACTTTACAGTGTCCCAGGACTTTTGAGTTTGTTGCAGGAAGCAAATTTCTGCTTGATAAACTAGCATTGGCTTTTCTAACTGCCTGTGTATATTGGTTTCTAGCTTCCCTGAAAAGCTGCATATCACGGGGGCTGTTCGATGGTAATGCGGAACGCCATAGAATGTTTTTGTTGGTTAAGGGCAGTCAGGTCTGGAGAGAACTAAGGGAAAAATCTGTTCCTGGTTCTAAATTTCTTGAATGGGGCATGCTTATTTAATTAACCAGTTAAGACTAGGGCTGAATTTTACTGCCCCCTTTGGAGGAAGTGCGTGCCCATAGTAAAACTGAAAATATTTTTTTCCCAAAATTGCTAATATATGCATATAATAATTATTATTGAATAGAAATCACTCTAAAGTTTCTAAAACCGTTTAAATTATGTCTGTATGTAAAGCAGAACTCTCAGGGCAGCCATTCTCCCAAACTCTCTCTTGGCAAAAGAAAAGTTGGGCCAACTTGACGTCATCGCCCCCACCCTTCCCAAGCAGCTACCGATCTGGGAACAGTTTGTATGCGTTCAGCGCGATGTCTGCTTTCAAATTGCGCGTTCATTGTGAGAATCTCGCGCGCCCTCGTCCTTTGGCGGGCTAAAATGTTCGGGTCACTCAAATACATGCACTCTATTGCGCGCGGCCGATTTGGGGCGCTTTCTTTCCCAAGAAACACCAATTGATGTCGGTTTGTCTGTTCGCGCTGATCTTTGTTTTACACGTTAAAAACATCATAAAGTCGATTCTGCACTTAGTTTGACCAGTTTAGTCGAAATATAATATGTAATTTTGAAGTTTTGATGCGCAAGAGTGCGGGACCAGAAGTCATTTTGGGTGCATTTCAGCTGAAGCTGTTAGCATATGCTAATACAAAGACACACAACTTGAAACCAAACGATGTATTGGGTAAGTATGACTCCTTCTACGTTTTCTGATCGAAGAACATCAAAGGTAAGGTAATATTTATGTGGTTATTTTGGGTTTCTGTGGACTCCAAACGTAGAGGAGACATACTGCTAATATCTGAGCGCCGTCTCATAGTATAGCCTAGTGAACGAATTCTGTAACGTTAAAAATAAATGTAACACAGCGGTTGTATTAAGAAGAAGTGTATCTTTGTAACTGTATGTAGAACATGTATATTTAGTCATGTTTATTGCTTGTTATCTGACGTTATCTGTCGGAGCTATCATCATTTCTCCGGACATTTGAGTAGCATTTTTTGAAATGTCGTCATTGTAAACAGAGATTTATGGATATAAATGGCATATTATTGAAAAAAACATAAATGTACTGTGTAACATGTCATATTACTGTCATCTGATGAAGATTTTCAAAAGGTTTGTGAATTATTTATTTTTTAATCCTACTTTTAAATTGTATATTTTCTGGGACAAAATGGCTGCCTCTTGTCTTTTGTTTCGGTGGTGATCTAATATAAATATGTGCTATGTTTTCGCTGTAAAACATTTTAGAAATCTGACTTGCTGGGTAGATGAACAAGGTGTTTATCTTTCATTTGAGCTATTGGACTTGTTAATGTGTGGAGGTTAAATATTTCTAAGAATATTTTTTTGCATTTTGCATTATGGTAATGAGCTTGAGCCGTAGTCACGATCCCGGATCCGGGATGGGTAGCATCAAGAGGTTTTAAGATGGCGAGGAAGGTATTTAAAAAAAATAACCAGGCATCCTCTACTGATGGGATGAGGTCAATATCCTTCCAGGATACCCCGGCCAGGTCGATTAGAAAGGCCTGCTCGCTGAAGTGTTTCAGGGAGCGTTTGACAGTGATGAGTGGAGGTCGTTTGACCGATGACCCATTACGGATGCAGGCAACGAGGAAGTGATCGCTGAGATCTTGGTTGAAAACAGTAGAGGTGAATTTAGAGGGCAAGTTGGTTAGGATGATACCGTGTTTACGGCTTTGGGGTGGTACCTGGTAGGTTCATTGATAATTTGTGTGAGATTGAGGGCATCAAGCTTAGATTGTAGGATGGCTGGGGTGTTAACTTCTTATGGTATTGCATGGGACGCTTGCATCCCACTTGGGAAAAAAAACAGGGAAAAATGCAGCGACGCAAATTCAAATAATGATATAAAATCAAACATTCATTAAATCACACATGTAAGATACTCAATTAAAGCTACACAACGTTGTGAATCCAGCCAACATGTCAGATTTTAAAAAGCTTTTCGGAGAAAGCATTAAGAAGCTATTATCTGATGATGGCACAATGTCAATAAAGAGGGTAGCATATTTCAAACCTGCAGGCGCTACACAAAACGCTGAAATAAAATATAAAACATGCATTACCTTTGACAAGCTTCTTTCGTTGGCATTCCAATATATCCCATAAACATCACAATTGGTCCTTTATCTTTTAAATGAATTCCGTTTATGTATTTTTAAACATTAATAATCGATCAAATTGTAGATGCACTATTGTAAAGTGGCTGTTCCACTGGATGTCATAAGGTGAAAGCACCAATTTGTAAGTCGCTCTGGATAAGAGCGTCTGCTAAATGACTTAAATGTAAAATGTAAATGTAGATGGGGCATTCTGTATTCAAAACAGCAAGTAAACAAACCATGCTCCTTTTTACGTCTTGCGCAACTCTCAATAGTGTAACGTTGTTCCAGGATGTGCTTCTTCTTCGTTGCACAAATGAATAACCTCAACCAAATTCCAAAGACTGGTGACATCCAGTGGAAGTGGTAGGAACTGAAAAATGGTTCCTATCAAATATCCCTTGGCAAAGACAACTGAGGGAGCAGTCAGAGGCAAAAAAAAAATAATCTGAACAGTTAGTCCTCTGGGTTTTGCCTGCTACATAAATTCTGTTATACTCACAGACATGATTCAAACAGTTTTAGAAACCTTCGGTTTTCTATCCACATCTACTAATAATATGCATATCTTATATTCCTGGCATGAGTAGCAGGAAGTTGAAATTGGGCACGCTATTTATCCAAAAGTGAAAATGCTGCCCTCTATACCTTAAGGTTAAGCATGTTCCAGTTTAGATCGCCTAGCAGCACGAGCTCTGAAGATAGATGGGGATGCAATCAGTTCACATATGGTGTCCAGAGCACAGCTGGGGCCAGAGGGGGGTCTTTAGCATGCGGCAACGGTTAGACTTCTTTTTAGAGCGGTGGATTTTTAAAAGTAGAAGTTCAAATTGTTTGGGTACATACCTGGATAATAGGACAGAACTCTGCAGGCTATCTCTGCAGTAAGATTGCAACAATTCCCAATTTGGCTGTTCTATCTTGTCTGAAAATGTAGTTAGGGATGAAGATTTCAGGGCCTGCATTACAGTTCAAGGGCCTGCATTAAACACATTGAATTGAAATCATTGTATTTTTTATTTAACTAGGCAAATCAGTTAAGAACAATCTTTTTTTAATATATATATAAAAAACAAAACAAAATTACCCCTTTTTTCTCTCCAACTTTGTGGTATCCAATTGTTTAGTAGCTACTATCTTGTCTCATCGCTACAACTCCCGTACGGGCTCGGGAGAGATGAAGGTTGAAAGTCATGCATCCTCCGATACACAACCCAACCAAGCCGCACTGCTTCTTAACACAGCGCGCATCCAACCCGGAAGCAAGCCGCACCAATGTGTCGGAGGAAACACCGTGCACCTGGCAACATTGGTTAGTGCGCACTGCACCCGGCCCGCCACAGGAGTCACTGGTGCGCGATGAGACAAGGATAACCCTACCGGCCTAACCCGGACGACGCTGGTCCAATTGTGCGCCGCCCTATGGGACTCCCAAACACGTCCGGTTGTGATACAGCCTGGAATCGAACCAGGGTCTGGGGTGACTCTTCTAGCACTGAGATTCAGTGCCTTGGACCGCTGCGTCACTCGGGTATTGGCATGGAGCATAGCCAGATAACATACAGTAGGTCAACTCATATTCTGTTCTTCATACGTTTCTTTAGACCTGACTAAAATAATGGATTTGTGATGAGTATATCAAATTGATTTATTATACTATATGCAGCGAGTATTCCTGGAGATGCTAAACGTGTTTATGTTAATTAACGGTCAATTACGGTGAGACTGGCAGTCTTTTTTGCATGACAATAACCGGCTGACAAAATGTAATGTCTGCCTCAGCCCTACTTGAGTCTACTTATTTTATTGTTCTCCACTGCTCCAACTAGGTATCTGATAGTGTGACAATGTCTGTTGGTTTTAGTGACATGATCCCCTATGCAATGAACAAATCACGCCTGCAATTAAGACACTGTTAACAACTTGATCACTAATTGGCTGAGGGAGTTACATGGATAACTTTGGAAGGACAAGTCATGACACAAGTCAGTGTCTGTCTTATAACTTGTTCTTCTCCTAATGTCTTGATTTGCTTTGTCCTACAGGCCAGAGGGGAAGGTGCTGGAGACAGTAGGAGTGTTTGAGGCTCCCAAACAGCAGGGGAAATATGAAACAGGACAGGTGAGAGGGTCTCCAACCACAACTCCATATTTCACTCCACATGAGAGACTTAACAATTTTACATGGGGGTTCCCCAGGGATCTGCTTTAGGACCATAGCAATAAAATTACAAATTATATAGCTAATTCAATTTTAATGATAAGCAAAATACTGTGCCAACCTGGCAGGGTTTTCTATTTAATCAACTGTCAAGCTATTCCACACACAGCCTTAAGTTTGTCTGCCTCTCTCCCCAGTTATTCTTGCACAGTGTGTTTGGCTACAGAGGGATCGTGCTCTTCCCCTGGCACGCCCGCCTCTATGACCGTGACATCATTCCTGCGACGGAGAGGTGATGACACCACCTCACACGGTCACCCATGTCTCTGCAACACCTGTCTGCTTAGCGTGCTTTCCACTGTCTGGAATACCACCCTATTCCCTATATAGAGCACTACTTTTGTAGTCCACTAGAGCTATATAATGAGTAGGGTGCTATATCCGATGTAGCCATAAGATCCAAACATGTCACAGGCAGTTTGTAATGGAAATGGATTGGAGTTATGTTTTTGTTTGGAAGTGGTCTAGCTCTCGTTGACTGGTTATTCTTCATTGACACCTTTCCTCTGCTTGCTTTCTGCCCCCAGCAAGCCTACGGAACCCCCTGGGGCACACCGGTCCAAAGAGGTGAAAGGGAAAACTCACACATACTATCAGGTTCTGATAGACACCAGGGACTGTCCCCACATTGTGAGTATCTGACCAAAAGGCTGTCAACTACCTCCACTGGTACTCTGACTTGGTTCTGCATTGTCTGTTTGGGCTGGGAATTGCCAGGGACCTCATGATGTGATATTATCGTTCTATATGTATTGTGACTCAATATTGTGATTTGGTGTTCCAAACATATTGCTCACTACATGTCCGCTGCAGAGAGACGAGGGAGCATGAGAAAACAAGTTTTTATCAGTCAGGGAAATTAAAGTGCTGTAAACATGTTGGCTCACTATTTAAAGAGCTAGAGAACAAACTATAGAATTTTAAAAAATACTTTCATTTTGGCCCAGGTACACCTGACTAGTGCAAACAATACTACCTAGATTTTTTTTCTCTTCTTACAGATACTTGGAATCTCAAATCAATTTCATAGAAAAATAATATTGAGATGTGTAACGAGATTCCCCCCATCACTATTGTCTATATCACACACAGCAAAATTATGGTAACTTTCCCAAAACTCCTAGGTTTTCCACAAACCCTGGTTCTTCTGATTTTGCAACCCTAATTGTCTCCTTATAAACGGTCTGTGTCGGTCAGTCTCAGAGATCACAGACTGAGGCGGTGACATTTCTGGCCAATCACGATGACAGCAGGGCGCTTTATGCCATTCCAGGTGAGTCAGATGTATTTTAAGTGTTGCTGATACATAGTTACTGTTGCACAAAGGAATTAATGCACTGAGCTAACTCTCGTTCTCACTCTCTCAGGGCTGGACTATGTGAGTCATGAAGACATCCTGCCCTACAACTCCACAGACCAGGTCCCCATTCAGCATGAGCTGTTTGAGCGTTTCCTCCAGTTCAATGCCTCCAAAGGTACTACAAACCAAAAGGCTTTTTGAGTGTATTCAGTCAGTTAGCCAGTAAACGTAATGCATATGTATGAATGAGAACTTGTTGGCAGGTAAATCCCAAAATTTCAAATGTGACTGTTGCGCTGTGACACGTTCTCCAGTTCCCCCATTCATACCACGGGACACGCTGCAGGCGTGGCAGGAGAAGAACCACCCGTGGCTGGAGCTGTCGGACGTGCACCGCGAGACCACTGAGAACATCCGCGTTACCGTTATTCCCTTCTACATGGGCATGAGGGTACGCCCCACACCACACCACTTCTCTAAGGGAATAAAGAATCAGGGTCACGTTTTGTAGAAGAAATTTAATGAATAGAGCTGACGTGATTCCCTTTCTAGATGTCAGAGGCATGTTGTTCTACATAACATACAGTGAGCTCCAAAAGTATTGGGACAGTTAATTTTTTGTTTTGGCTTTTCTCCAACACTTTGAATTTGAAATGATGTGATGACTATGAGATTAAAGTGAAGACTTTTTAGGGTATTTTAATCCATATCAGGTCAACTGTTTAGAAATTACAACTATTTTTGTACATAGTGCCCCCATTTTAGGGGAACAAATGAATCGGAACAAATTCACTTGTGTGTATTAAAGTAGTAACAAGTTTAGTATTTGGTCCCATATTCCTTGATTACATCAAGCTTGTGACTCTACAAACTTGTTGGCTGCATTGGTTTATTTTGGGTGTTTCAGATTATTTGGTTCCCAATAGAAATGAATGGTAAATAACATTGTCATTTTGGAGCCACTTTTATTGTAAATAAGAATACAATATTTATATGCTACCATGATTACGAATACTACTGAATGAATGATGAGTGAGAAAGACCATGTACAAAAAGGGCTGTAATTTCTTAACTGTTCACCTGATATGGATGAAAATACCCCCAAATTAAAGCTGACAGTCTGCACTTTAACCTCAACGTCATTGTATAATTTGGCGTACAGAGTCAAAACAACGTGTAACTGTCCCAATACTTTTAGAGCTCACTGTATTTCTATCTGGTTCCACAACTCCGCCCTGCTGAATGTGCCCCAGTCATGATTAGAACCTGTTTGTACTTTTGCTTATGTATGTCATTTTCTCTGTCAGGAAGCCCAGAATTCCCACGTATATTGGGTAAGTCAAAGAAGCTGCCACTGATGACTGTAGCCTAGCGACTGTTGTTACTGTGTGCTAGCAAACTGTCAGATATGAGGAAACAATTATATTCACTTCAGTCCATTTCATGGTGTTCTTTAGGCTAAAAACAGTGATATTTGTGTGTTGCTGTCATTATTTTTTAGAATCTCAATCTAGCTACAATTTTAGCCATACAAGCTAGCTTCCCATTCCCATAGAAACCGCCGATTGTGCCGACGTACCTGCATACTACTGTAGTCAGTGTGCATCCAAAATGCCATGCTATTCATTTTGGAGTGCACTACCTTGACCAGAGCCTCATGGGCCCTGGTAAAAAGTAGTGCACTACATAGGAAATAGGGTGGCATTTCAGACGCACCCAGAGTGGTTTCCGTTGGCTCACTGCTCGGTGTGTGTGTGTGTCAGTGGCGGTACTGTATCCGTCTGGAGAACATGGGGGAGGAGGTGGTGCAACTGAGGGAGAGACACTGGAGGATCTTCAGCCTCTCAGGCACCCTGGAGACGGTCCGTGGCAGAGGAGTGGTGGGACGGGTGAGTCTCTGCTGCTTTCAATTCATCTTTCCTGATTCCTCACATCCTCTCCTTTTCAAAATCTATTGGAGAAGGTCAAAAAAAGTGTGGTAAAGACTTGTCTACCAAATGATACCCCCTCACTGTGTGTAGGAGCCAGTGTTGTCCGAAGAGCAGCCTGCCTTCCAGTACAGCAGTCACGTCTCACTGCAGGCACCCAGCGGGCACATGTGGTGAGTCTTGCAAAGAAACGCACACATGCACTGTGAACCACCTGCCCATTGTCAAAAAGTAGACACTTTGTACCAGCAGAACACGTATGACAGAATGTCACACAAGTGGTGACCATGTTTTGTTCCTCCTGGTCCAAGTAACCTACTATGATGGCAGGGTTTATTTCCACCCTAATATGAATACTAGCCTAATCAACATAATAGACAATATGTGCCATATAGCAAACATCACGCAGAATTGTAAAATGGTTCATTAGGTGCCAAACAGAAGAAAAATGTACTGAAAGTACCTCAACTTTCACCCTATCTGGACTATGCAATGCCAGATTCCCCCAAAGTTACCCGAATTCTGCAAACCTAGTAGAGACTAGTATGGTTGAGCTTTAGCAGCACGTAGTTCGGACTCTTGTCTTTATGGAAACTGACATTGGCTACTGCATTGTGTGTGTGTGAGAGCTATCTCTCCTTTCAATCATCCTAATATGGAATTTCAAGTATGGGTCTTAGCTCCAATGAACAAACACAGTTTGTTTGTGGTTAATATGCTCTGCAAACTTCCTCAAGTTTTCTGACTTGTGATATCGGGCAATTTATTTACCTAATTTGGCCAGGTTTGCCCACTCTGTGCCAGGTTTGTTGTATTAGTCGATGAGGGACACACTGTGTGTGTGTGTGTGCGTGTGTATATATGTAAGTAAATTGGTATGTTTGTGTAGCATACTGTAGAAGCATGGATATTGTCAGTGGAAACAGTAGTAGTAAAATGACCCTAGTCATAGTAGAAGCTGAAGTAGGCTAATTGTAGGAGCAGTTGAAGTAGAATACTTGGGAAGCTAGTAGTAAAAAATGAGTCATAGCAGTACTACTGTAGGACTCTGGACTGGGCAGCGGCTGGGCAGGGCAGAAGGGGCTCGGACTCTGACGGTGCCTGTCGTTGTCTTTTGACCCCTGCAGGGGTTCCTATCGGCTCGAGAGGCCCAACGGCACCTTCTTCGACGTGCGCATCCCTCCCTTTTCCCTCGAAAGCAAGAAAGACGATACACCCAACGGCTTCCTGCCCGGCCCTTTCACCTCACTGGCCTGAGTCGAGCCATGTCATCCTCCAAAGTGCCCCACTGCTCCACCCACACTCACATCACCCTCTTCAAAGCCTGCCCCTGTCCTGCTCACCACCCATTCTCTTCTCCACATAGGCTGTACCACCTAATCAACAACTGTAGCCCCTCCTGCCCACACAAATGCACTAGGCTCTTGGATCGATGTCAAGACTAAGTCATTGGGAAGTGTGAATGTGACTATGCCAAACCTTGCAGAGAGCCCTGTGGAGCTAAGCATTGTGCACATACCCGGGGACTACCTTGTCTGCACTACATCTACAGTGGCACTTCAATAGTGACCTTTGCTTTGGTAGCACATGGCAGTGTGGTCAAGACAGGTGCAGTCTGTGGTTCTCTAATGAAAAGTAGTCTACCCAACATTTAGTCAGCCGCCTAGACGAGTCAATACTCTTAAATTGCTTCCTTTTCTCCTCCAGTCTCCTGCCCTTCAGTACAACTCCTATGGCTTAAAGAGCTAGGTTTCTGCCATCCTGTTTTTCACTAGTCATATGCAGGGCAGGCTCAGCAGTGGATGAGGAAAGGAAACCATCAGACTATTCTGACTTTTGCATCTATTCCAGAATGATAAGACTTTTAGACACTTGAAACCATTAGGCCTAATACTGTTAGACTATTTTTAACTAGGCCAGTGCCGGTTTGACTGTGAAAAGGACAAACCGAGTAGAAGCTCAGGCTGAGAGGAACACAAACATGGTATTCAGTATCCTACTGAGCGACCCGTTCTGTTTTTGGATCATCTCTTTACATTTCCAATGGTATGTTAGTTTAAAAGAAAATGTTATTTGAGTCTGTGCTCTGACACGTTTCCCCAGACATTTTAAGCCCATTTCTCGCCAAGCCATAGTGAATCAAAAAGTATAACTCATTGTGAATGAAACACTATCTATTATGTTTTGTCGGTCAACAACATACTGTGTGTGTACACAAATGAAGAAGAGCAGTTGACTGTTTGCAATGAGGAACATGAGTATAGTGTTTTATTTGAACATCATAGCACCTATAATAGTCTGTTGCTTAACATCTTCCTAAACGCCGCTCATAGTAGAGACCTACTCCCAAAAATAACCGAGGTGACTACATAATCTGTGTTTTCTACTCCCTATCAGTGCTGTACTTATCAGGAACTCAACCCTCTAACACAGAGGCAGCAAAGCTGTGACGTAGTACACGACTACTAGTTATAATCATGCTGCTTTGTTTATCACATGAGCTGTTAAAGGGGAAGTTCAGTATTTTACAACTTAATGTTAAATGGTTCCTCACCCTGAAAGTATGCTGCATGACCCTATCGCTTCCATTTTTGTGTTGGCTGTTTAAAGAATTTAACCAAGGATTATAGTTTCTCCTGGGCCAGAGACTACTTTCAAGATCTAACATTAAGTTGTAAAATATTGTACATCCCCTTTTAATGATGGAATCCGCATTAGGGGGTAACAGCCCACTGTCTGCCCCAGCACCTTTTTTTGTTTTGTTGATGAAACGGAGGTGAGGTGCGTCAAACTGTTTGTTCATTTGTAGTAACTTTTTTGTTGTAATATCTAAAACGAACGTGGCAGATTCACTATTAAGGATTCCCGCTTTAATTTGTGCTGCTATGATATGATCACAGCTGATTCACTGCTGATCAAATAGCCAGTCACTAATCATAGATGCTCAATTACTAGATTGTTCAATCAATGGCAGACATTTGAAGTTGTTGTCAATGTGTTACTGTATATCTAGTAATTTCATGGTGATTTAAGTATTCATGCTCGTCTTTTTGGCACTTTCCTGTTTCTCCAGTAAAGGCAAGGCACTGCCACACCGTGACCACAACTGAGGTCACACGTGTATATTTCTTAATGTTAATTTATACTTTAGTGTGTGTGTGTGTATATATAAACAATTTTATGTGACGGAATCAGTTTTGTATAGCATTAATGTGGCTGAAGTGACACTGATTAGTCAATGCATTTGAATGGAAATGTCAAATTTGTGTGAATGTGACTGGCTAAATGAATCAGTGACTGGATTTGTGGACTTCAGTTTGGGAATTCTAAATAAACGCTTCTGTGAATCATTGAAATTGTTCTGTCTATCACTATCTAAGGGTACTCCCATTTTAATCTGCATGCATTAGGGGCGGACTGGGACCACAAATCGGCATTTCTGATAATAAAATAATGACTGCGGACCATTTGGAGGCAGTATCTGAAAAGGGACAGCAGCCAAATGCTCATTCTGTGCAAAAGTCACAGCCCGGCTGCCACTTTTGCTCATTTTACAAAATGTTTTCCCCCAAAATTAGACCTGCTCACTTTTGTCTAGTCTTTTTCATTTGTTCTGCATTACATCCACTAGCAGGTCCTGATGTGAGGATGGCACTGTGGCCAAAACAGTTGATAACACTCAACTTTATAATTATAATTTTTATGTTGAATGATCAACAGCATTTTTGACTCAGGATTCACACATGGAAACATGCTTTGTTGGCACTGGCAGAATAGATCCCTTTTAGCTTTTCAGTGAGATGTTTACTGTCTATGTCTGAAAGACTAGCCAGCATGCTGTGGCTGTGCTAGATACTGTATTTCTGTGGCTAGCGGCAACAGTGGTACAGGCTACTACAGTCTATTACAGGGATGGGCAATTCCAGTCCTCGAGGGCCTGATTGGTGTCAGTTTTGTCCCAGCTAACACACCTGACTCCAATAATCACCTAATCATGATCTTCAGTTTAGAATGAAATGTGCAATCAGCTGTGTTTGCTAGCGATGGAGGAAAGTGACATCAATCAGGCCCTCGAGGACTGGAGTTACCCACCCTTGGTCTAGTACCTCAGCAAAAATGTTCATAGCACAGGGACTGAAGCCATTTCCCCTGAGTGAGTGGGCGAAAGAGAATGCTCCGCCATATCCTTGTTGAATTTAATTGTTTTTTGAAAATATATATTTTTTTCTGCGCCTGCTGATTGGTATTTTCCGCCTTCTGCAGGGGGACTTTTACTTGCCAACGGGCTCATGGCGGCGCCATGTTCGAGGTGGCCATCCCCTCCTTCTCACTGGAGAGCCACGGCCGTAGGGACAGCCCCTACTCCTTCCTCTTCTGAGGGAGGGGGGGAAAGAGGGAGAGACTGTCTGCTGGGAGAGACTGACTGCTACATAGGCTGCCAATACTGGCTCCTCTTCTTTATGGTGGAAATGGGTCCAGGCTCTGTCCCCCCCCACACATTTGTATTTTATCTCTTCTCCTCAGGGACTTTATTTACGCTTTCACCTTTAAGGAAATCCTTTATGCATGCAGCCAGAGGTCCGATATTAGACAAGTTACACACCTCACACTGAGGTTGTGTAAAGCTGTTAAAGACATGCGGTGGCACATTGGCGACTAAGTATTTTAATTGTTTTGTACCTCACACTTTGGGCTGGATGTCTCAATGTGTAGGTCATCCCTGTATAATCAATGCACAAAATTACTGTCTTACCTCAATTAGCCATGAAATCCTGAGTTTGAAAGCTGATCTTCCAGAAAAACATTTTCCCCCACGTGGGCCAGCCCCCTAACAATTTGAGTTCTAGCCAATGAGGTTCAGCCCCTTGCTATTTGAGTGACTGCTAGCAAGATGCGCATACAGCCGAGTGTGAGGGAGCAAAGACGACGTGCACATGGTGCCTTCAGAAAGTATTCACACCCCTTGACTTTATTTAACTAGGCAAGTCAGTTTAAAACTTAAAATGACGGCCAAACCCGGATGATGCTGGGCCAATTGTGCACCGCCCTATGGGACACCCAATCACGGCCGGCTGTGATACAGCCTGGATTTGAACCAGGGACTAGTGACGTCTCTTGCCCTGAGATGCAGTGCCTTAAACCGCTGTGCCACTCAGTACAGAGATGGGGTAGTCATTTACACTGAAATTTGTTCAAAGATTTTACTGAGTGACAGTTAATTTAAAGGAAATCAGTCAATTGAAATGAATGTATTAGGCCCTAATCTATGGATTTCACATGACTGGGAATACAGATTGGTTGTGCAAACCCACAGTTCCATCAGCTGTCTGGGTGGCAGGTCTCAGATGATCCTGCTGGTGAAGAAGCCGGATGTGGAGGTCCTGGGCAGGCGTGGTTATTCATGGTCTGCGGTTGTGAGGCCAGTTGGACGTAATGCCAAATTCTCTAAAATGACGGAGGCGGCTTATGGTAGAGAAATTCTGGAAACTGGTCTGGTGGATATTCCTGCTGTCAGCATGCAAATTGCAGATGTGGCATTGTGTTGGGTGACAACTGCACATTTTAGTGTGTTATTGGCCCCAGCACAAGGTGCACCTGTGTAATGATCATGCTGCTTAATCAGCTTCTTGATGTGCAACACCAGTCAGGTGGATGGATTATCTTGGCAACGGAGAAAGGCTCACTAACCGGTATGTAAACGACATTTGAGAGAGAGATGCTTTTTCTGCATATGGAAATTATCTGGGATCTTTTATTTCAGCTCATGAAACATGGGACCAACAATTTTACATGTTGCATTTATATTTTGGTTTAGTATAAAAATTGTGTTAAGCACAGAGTGAGTCTTGTAACTTATCATGTGACTTGTTAAGCACATTTTTACTCCTGAACTTATGCAGGCATAACATAACAAGGGTTGAATACTTATTGACTCAAGACATTTCAGCTTTTCATAAAAAAATATGTAATTCCACTTTGACATTGTGTGTAGGTCAGTCACACAATCTCAATTTAATCAAAAATTCAGTCTGTAAAACAATGTGGAGAAAGTCAAGGGCTGTGACTACTTTCTGAAGACTCTGTCGTTGCTTACCTTATTATACGTTACTACTCAGACACTTTTTTAAATGATGTTTAGAATTTATGGTTTTCATTTAAAAGATTCATACCACACTTTTTTTGTTTTAACACTCAAATCACTTCTACATAGCTCTGTTTACATTTATCTAGCATATATGAAAGTTTTCTTTTTTTTCTTTTAGCTTTTCAACTATTTTATTTCACGAACTACAATTTTGGACAAGATGAGCACACTTTCAATTTATTTTCTGTTCCTTCAGTGGGCCTCCTTTACCTCTGTAACCTGCCTCTCTCACTGTGACTACTTGTGCAGTATACTCTCCAACGTGTATTTTAACAGTAAAAATATATTTCTTGCTCAGTGATATTAAAGCTGGAGTTCTTAATAGCTAAACTGTCACATCTGCCTGATATTACAACAAAGTTACTGCAAACAGCCATAGACAGTGCAATAGAACACTACTGTATGTAGTGCTGATTTTTTAAAAGTTATTATTACGATGCACGACTCTCCCCAGCTCTGCTTCGTCAACAAAACAATGGCCGTGGGGCGGACAGTGGTGCTGTTTCACCATACTGCGAATTCTATCTTTAAGATGGTTAAGAACCAATGGAAAGAAATCATGGGTTTGAGAACTATAGCTGTTTTAAAATTGTATGTGATGTTTGCAGCATGGGAGTGCATGTGGCTGCATCCTGTTACATGGGAAATTGCCTCTTCACTTTGAATGTCATCAGGGATAATTAATTGACCGTGCTGACAGTCTGTATTAGGTCATAGTTATCTCAGAAACTATTCGGAATCATCCGTGAGCGCTGGCCACAAGAAATTAAGAAATAGTCTGAATATTTTAAAGGGTCAGAATGAGAAAACATTACATGATGTTATCAAGTACCCAGAGCACTTATAAACTTAACTAGTGTTTTAAATAGACATTTGTTCTTATGACTTGGGTGATGTGGGCAGTTTGACTACCCTCCTAGGTTACAGCTTGTAGGGTATGCGACTGGTTCAAAGCTAACTGTTGTACACTGCAGTGTAACACAAATATTAGATGCCTTTTAAAAACTGGTGTTATGTATTTGTTTTCATATTGTGAACAGACGACATGGCATGTGAAACTTGGCCCTATTTCTCCTTCACACTATATACAGGATAGCTCTGAATGGGATTTATAGTAATTCTGTAACTAATAAACATGTCAAAGTGACTTCATATCTGGTTGTCCTTTTTGTCCGTAAGTCTCGACATAAAACTGTGATGGCCAGTTACTGAAGAATTTGTCCAATTGCCCGTCATAGTAATTGTGTATAAATGTTGGTTGTGTTTGATCAAATGCAGACTTAATTTTAACTCTGAAGTGGGTTTTTTCAGGATCTCGTCACGGTATCTCTGAGCATTCATTTTTACTATTTTCTACATTGTGGAATAATAGATGTCAAAATTATGAAATACAGTGGGGCAAAAAAAGTATTTAGTCAGACACCAATTGTGCAAGTTCTCCCACTTAAAAGATGGGAGAGGCCTGTAATTTTCATCATAGGTACACTTCAACTATGACAGACAAAATTAGAAAAAGATATCCAGAAAATCACATTGTAGGGTTTTTAATGAATTTATTTGCAAATTATGGTGGAAAATAAGTATTTGGTCAATAACAAAAGTTTATCTCAATACTTTGTTACATACCCTTTGTTGGCAATGACAGAGGTCAAACGTTTCTGTAAGTCTTCACGAGGTTTTCACACACCGTTGCTGGTATTTTGGCCCATTCCTCCATGCAGATCTCCTCTAGAGCAGTGATGTTTTGGGGCTGTTGCTGGGCAACACTGACTTTCAACTCCCCCCAAAGATTTTCTATGGGGTTGAGATCTGGAGACTGGCTAGGCCACTCCAGGACCTTGAAATGCTTCTTACGAAGCCACTCCTTCGTTGCCCGGGCGGTGTGTTTGGGATCATTGTCATGCTGAAAGACCCAGCCACGTTTCATATTCAATGCCCTTGCTGATGGAAGGAGGTTTTCACTCAAAATCTCACAATACATGGTCCCATTCCTTCTTTCCTTTACACAGATCAGTCATCCTGGTCCCTTTGCAGAAAAACAGCCCCAAAGCATGATGTTTCCACCCCCATGCTTCACAGTAGGTATGTTGTTCTTTGGATGCAACTCAGCATTCTTTGTCCTATAAACACGACGAGTTGAGTTTTTACCAAAAAGTTCTATTTTGGTTTCATCTGACCATATGACATTCTCCCAATCTTCTTCTGGATCATCCAAATGCTCTCTAGTAAACTTCAGACGGGCCTGGACATGTACTGGCTTAAGCAGGGGGACATGTCTGGCACTGCAGGATTTGAGTCCCTGGCGGCGTAGTGTGTTACTGATGGTAGGCTTTGTTACCTTGGTCCCAGCTCTCTGTAGGTCATTCACTAGGTCCCCCCGTGTGGTTCTGAGATTTTTGCTCACCGTTCTTGTGATCATTTTGACCCCACGGGGTGAGATCTTGCGTGGAGCCCCAGATCGAGGGAGATTATCAGTGGTCTTGTATGTCTTCCATTTCCTAATATTTGCTCCCACAGTTGATTTCTTCAAACCAAGCTGCTTACCTATTGCAGATTGTCTTCCCAGCCTGGTGCAGGTCTACAATTTAGTTTCTGGTGTCCTTTGAGAGCTCTTTGGTCTTGGCCATAGTGGAGTTTGGAGTGTGACTGTTTGAGGTTGTGGACAAGTGTCTTTTATACTGATAACAAGTTCAAACAGGTGCCATTAATACAGGTAACGAGTGGAGGACAGAGGAGCCTCTTAAAGAAGAAGTTACAGGTCTGTGAGAGCCAGAAATCTTGCTTGTTTGAAGGTGACCAAATACTTATTTTCCACCATAATTTGCAAATTAATTAATAAAAAATCCTACAATGTGATTTTCTGGATTTTTTTTCTCATTTTGTCTGTCATAGTTGAAGTGTATTTATTATGATAAATTACAGGCCTCATCTTTTTAAGTGGGAGAACTTGCACAATTGGTGGCTGACTAAATACTTTTTTGCCCTACTGTATGTCTTTATCCACAGAGACAATCTACAGTGTGTGCAGGGTGTATGGGGAGAAAGAGCCTCACCTGGTGGAACAATAGAAACTATATGTGTAAGATTACATTAAAACAACATACTTCAGTAACACTGTAGTATCCTATAAAGATGTGAAAATATGACTTGGGTACACATGGTTTCTTCAATGGCCCCTTTTTTCGATTGATGAATGACTGTGATAACTGCCACCGGTGGTTCCACAGTGCAAGTATGGATTGGCCTTCAGTTTCATATCTATACTGAACAAAAATATTAACGCAACAGGACTATTTCTGTCTGTCTGTAGCTAATCCAAATGTATAATTTTAAAAGGCTAGTTGATCATTAGAAAACCCTTTTGCAATTATGTTAGCACAGCTGAAAACTGTGTCCTGATTACAGAAGCAATAAAACTGGCCTTATTTAGAATAGTTGAGTAGCTGGAGCATCATCATTTGTGGGTTCGATTACAGGCTCAAAATGGTCAGATAGACTTTCTTCTGAAACTCGTCAGTCTATTCTTGTTCTGAGAAATTAAGGCTATCCATGTGAGAAATTGCCAAGAAACTGAAGATCTCGTACAATGCGGTGTACTACTCCCTTCACAGAACAGCGCAAACTGTCTCTAACCAGAATAGAAAGAGGAGTGGGAGGCCCCGGTGCACAACTTAGCAATAGGACAAGTACATTAGAGTGTCTAGTTTGAGAAACAGATGCCTCACAAGTCCTCAACTGGCAGCTTCATTAAAAATAGTACCCGCAAATCACCAGTCTCAACGTCAACAGTGAAGAGGTGACTCCGGGAGTTCCTCTGTCCAGTGTCTGTGTTCTTTTGCCCATTTTAATCTTTTATTTTTATTGGCCAGTCTGAGATATGGCTTTTTCTTTGCAACTCTGCCTAGAAGGCCAGCAATTGTTTTGTTGCGTCATCAATCTACACACAATACCCCATAATCACAATGCAAAAACAGGTTTTAGAATCTTTTGAAAATGTATCAAAAATAACAACTATAAACTGAAATACATTTACAAATGTATTCAGACCCTTTACTCAGTACTTTGTTGAAGCACCGTTGGCAGCGATTACAGCCTTGAGTCTTGGGTGACACTACAAGCTTGGCACACCTTTATCTGGGGAGTTTTTCCCATTCTTCTCTGCAGATCCTCTCAAGCTCTATCAGGTTGGATGTGAGCATCGCTTGACAGATATTATCAGGTCTCTCCAGAGATCAATCGGGTTCAAGTCCAGGCTCTGGCTGGGCCACTCTAGGACATTCAGAGACTAGTCCTGAAGCCACTTCTGTGTTGTCCTGTGTGCTTAGGGACGTTGTCCTCTTGGATGGTGAACCTTTGCCCAAGTCTGAGGTCCTGAGCGCTCTGGAGCAGGTTTTCCTCAAGGATCTCTATGTACTTTGCTCCGTTCACCTTTCCCTCGATCCTGACTAGTCTACCAGTCCTTGCCGCTGAAAAACATCCCCACAGCAAGATGCTGCCACCACCATGCTTCACAGTAGGGATGGTGCCACGTTTCTTCCAGATGTGACGCTTGGCATTCAGGCCAAAGAGTTCAATCTTGGTTTCATCAGAACAGAAAATCTTGTTTCTCATGGTCTAAGAGTCCTTTAGGTTCCTTTTGGCAAATTCCAAGAGGGCTGTCATGTGCATTTTACTGAGGAGTGGCTTCCGTCTGGCCATTCTACCATAAAGGCCTGATTGGTGGAGTGATGTAGAGATGGTTGTCCTTCTGGAAAGTTTTCCCATCGCCACAGAAGAACTCTGGAGCTCTGTCAGTGACCATCTTGTTCTCACCTCCCTGACCAAGGCCCTTCTCCCACAATTGCTCAGTTTGGGTGGGCAGCCAGCTCTAGGAAGAGTCTTGGTGGTTCCAAAAGCTTTCCATTTAAGAATGATGGAAGCCACTGTTTTCTTGGGGACCTTCAATGCTGCATAAATGTTTTGGTACCCTTCCCCAGATCTGCGCCTCCACACAATCCTGTCTTGGAGCTCTACGGACGATTTCTTCGACATCATGGCTTGGTTTTTGCTCTGACATGCACTGTCAACCATATAGACAGGTGTGTACCATTCCAAATCATGTTCAATCAACTGAATTCACAACAGGTGGACTCCAATGAATGGAAACAGGATGCACAAGCTCAATTTCGAATCTCATACAAAAGGGTCTGAATACTTATGTAAAGAAGGTATTACTGTTTTGTGTTTTTTTTTTTATAAATAAGCAAAATTGTCTAAACCTGTTTTCGATTTATCATTATGGGTTATTGTGTGTAGATTGAGATTTTTAAATTCCATTTTAGAACAAGGCTGTAATGTGTAAAAGGGGAAGGGGTTTAAATACTTTCCACGTGCACTGTATGCAAGTTAGAGGGGATCTACAATGTCTGAGAAAGGTCATTTTGTTTGCTAATGTCAAAGTAATGAAAATAATGGAACACATGCTTTGCTTGTTTATAGGCCTATGCATGGCTTAAGCATAAACATTATGCCAAATGTAACTACCAATATTTTTATTCCATTTAAGTATGTATATTTTTATATGCACAGTACATTTGTTAAGAATCTGTGACTATCGTATTGGTCTGCTTGTACATTTTACCCCATTGATTTAGTTTCATTAACTCTAGCCCAGAAAGTCAGATTCTTACGAGGTCAAGTTCTCCTGATTCAGTTGGATCTCATGTAGTTTTAGAAGAATGGTCTTTGGTGACATAACAGACCAACTGTATATGAAAACATCTGGAATGTTCATATTTTCTGTACATTTGCATGTCTTAAGCATAAGAATAATAACCATATCATATAACGGGGGCGCAACTTTCACTGGGGATGGGGGGTTCATGTCCCCCTCCACATTCTAAAATTGCACTTTTGTCTCTCCCAGTTTTATCATTGCAATGTGATACAAGAAGAGACACTGGGTTGTGCTTTTGGACCATTCGGACGCCTCAGAACGGTCGGGTAGGCTGTTTAGTTTTCAGCCGTCTGGATTTAGGACCATGAGGACAGTGCAGAGCGGGCGGACAGGCTGTGTGAAAGGCAAAGCTTCTGGAAGGGTGGCTGGACCAGCACAGGAGAATTGATCAGAGGCAGCTGCTGTCTGTATGTTGTGCACTTTGTTTTGTTAAAGCAAGCAGAGCAGAAATTGGCCACTCTTTTGTTGACTGATCATCATCAGTGATGCAGCTGGCAAGGTAACTGCTGGTTAACTTAAAAGAAAAAAACTAAACTAGTGTTTATTCTCAGTGCTGAGCTATTAGCTAGTGTAACTAACATGTAATGGTAGCTAATGTTTCATCCCCTCTTCACTGAGATTAATACATGAGCTAGCTAGTAGCTAAATTACCTAACAGCCAGTTCAGCTCTAGCCTCTAGCTATGTCAGATAGTGATCAAATCAAATCAAATGTATTTATATAGCCCTTCGTACATCAGCTGATATCTCAAAGTGCTGTACAGAAACCCAGCCTAAAACCCCAAACAGCAAGCAATGCAGGTGTAGAAGCACGGTGGCTAGGAAAAACTCTCTAGAAAGGCCAAAACCTAGGAAGAAACCTAGAGAGGAACCAGGCTATGTGGGGTGGCCAGTCCTCTTCTGGCTGTGCCGGGTGGAGATTATAACAGAACATGGCCAAGATGTTCAAATGTTCATAAATGACCAGCATGGTCGATAATAATAAGGCAGAACAGTTGAAACTAGAGCAGCAGCATGGCCAGGTGGACTGGGGACAGCAAGGAGTCATCATGTCAGGTAGTCCTGGGGCATGGTCCTAGGGCTCAGGTCAGTTGAAACTGGAACAGCAGCATGGCCAGGTGGACTGGGGACAGCAAGGAGTCATGTCAGGTAGTCCTGGGGCATGGTCCTAGGGCTCAGGTCCTCCGAGAGAGAGAAAGAAAGAAGGAGAGAATTAGAGAACGCACACTTAGATTCACACAGGACACCGAATAGGACAGGAGAAGTACTCCAGATATAACAAACTGACCCTAGCCCCCCGACACATAAACTACTGCAGCATAAATACTGGAGGCTGAGACAGGAGGGGTCAGGAGACACTGTGGCCCCATCCGAGTACACCCCCGGACAGGGCCAAACAGGAAGGATATAACCCCACCCACTTTGCCAAAGCACAGCCCCCACCACTAGAGGGATATCTTCAACCACCAACTTACCATCCTGAGACAAGGCCGAGTATAGCCCACAAAGATCTCCGCCACGGCACAACCCAAGGGGGTGGCGCCAACCCAGACAGGAAGATCACTCAAGTGATGCACCCGTCTTAGGGACGGCATGGAAGAGCACCAGTAAGCCAGTGACTCAGCCCCTGTAATCGGGTTAGAGGCAGAGAATCCCAGTGGAGAGAGGGGAACCGGCCAGGCAGAGACAGCAAGGGCGGTTCGTTGCTCCAGTTTCCGTTCACCTTCACACTCCTGGGCCAGACTACACTCAATCATAGGACCTACTGAAGAGATAAGTCTTCAATATTTACGTTTTATTCTGATCACAAGACAATCCAGAAAATTGCAATAAACAGCGCCAAACTCATGTAGAAAACAGAATGTTGTATTCTGGCCTGACTAATCTTTTCAAAGAAAACACCATTTAATTATCTCTATTTGAGCAAAATAAGTCGTTTTGTTGTGATTACCTGGAAATCATGGATAAATTCAGATAAAGAGCGCCAGTCAGGCAGAAAAATTGGAATGTTAGAGAGTACAATACGTTTCCCTGGCTGTTGTATGGCTGCTACTTAGAAATACTATAAAAGTACATTAATAGATTACATTCACTGCAATAAACGTTCTTCCAAATTAATCGCATAGTTTACACCGAACCACCGCGGACCTTTAACAAATAAATATCGGTGTAAAAAAGGCGTCTCATGGTCTGTTTTGTCAACGAGCTCGTCATATTCCAAACACTGGCGGTAACCAGATGATCCCAATAATTTAAGTAGTAAACGATGCCCTTCTCTGTTTAAGTTCTACTGCGAACTGTCTGTGACTCGATCGTTGTTGTTTCCATGTTTTACTTACTACGTCAAAGACAAAATTAACTGGAAATATCAGCATAACTTAGCTACACAGAACCATGGCGGACCCACTGTAAAATGAGTCTTTTAATCGTATTAAAACGTGATCCAGTTCAACATGTCCAGCTCTACCCACTGGGGCGTGGCTTACGGAGCGCTCTTTGAAATAAGCGCTCGTGTCTTCGTATTCCACCGGAACGAGTTCTCACCACACCTACCTTGGCGTTCAGGAGTGACATTTGAATGACATCTAGTGTCAAATTGTTGAAACGGCATATTCGTCTTCTTATTTTTTGACTTATCAATAACAAAATATTTCGGTCCAGGCGAAATAACCTGGTATTGTAATATTTAACAAGCAGCCAGCTGAGTTTTGAAGTCAAGAGCATGTGAACCTTTGACTGATCAACATTTCTCGACCTTCTCAAAATGGATGGATTTGATGCCCATCATGACATTCCATACCTCAGTGGCAGCCTCTAGCGGACATGCCCCATCGTGACAAACTACGCCCAGTTAAATCCAGGGGGATGAAGTCAATTTTACCCCAAGATCCGCCATTTCAGCCCCTGAGTTTCATGTTGCAAATTACTTCAGATTTAATTTAAAACGCCTTGATAAATAAATTATATAGTTCTGGTTGCAACAATTAATTCTTAAGGGGGGGGACAGTATTGTTTTGTGGTAGTCGGTTACATGTATATACATCTAACGGTTTAAAGCGGTATCGATGCCGTGTCTTTTCCCGGAGCGTGTTCTTACAGTGAAACAAAGTTGTATGAGTTGAATCCTAGTTGTGGACAGGGAGAGGCAAGGGGAAGGCCTCGGAGTGGATTTGCAGTAATGGCCGGGAATTTTGATGCGGAGGATCGTGCTAGCTGGTACTGGGGAAGGTTGAGCCGACAGGAGGCGGTTTTCCTCTTGCAGGGTCAGAGACATGGCGTGTTTCTCGTCAGGGACTCTATTACCAGTCCCGGGGACTACGTGCTATCCGTCTCAGAGAACTCAAAAGTATCACATTATATAATCAACAGCATCAGCAACAACCGGCAATCTGGATCAGGTAAGATTAGATAACTAGTTTACTGTCTCATACTAGCTCGCTAACGTGGGAAAACGCCACTGACCCAGTTCTAGCGGGCGCTAGCTAGCGGTACATAACTACGTTTAAGATCATTTAGTTCGGCTGGCTACACCAGACATAGCTAATGTTATTTTGCTAAACAAAATTGAGTATACGTTTGAAAACTGTATTACACTATGAACACTTAGTATCAGTAGCTAGCTATCATTCTTGTTACGGTCGGACTGAAGCTAGCTGTTGGAACTGAAGGCAAACTATGGCTATGCACAGAAACAAGTAACCCCCTAGTTATGTTAACTACATGACAGTCATGTAGTTTGTGTCAATTAACTTATAGTCGTGGTCTGGGCTCGCTAATGAGCTCAAATTTGAACAGTCACCAAGATTTGGAAATACAGTATTTATTTAGGGATTTTGTAGTGTGTTTACCTTGCTACACATACCTGGCTGTGGTTTTTGTAACCATAGTAATGGTGGGTTTTTAAAGGTCTTTGTTTAGTTTTGTCAGCTGCAGGCTTTCGGTACTTTGTCTTTAGTAAGAGCCAGGTAGAAAGTGAGTGAGTGGTCGGATTGGGCTGATCCTATGAATGAATGGACATGCTGTCACAATTGGAGGATGACTGTTCTCGAATGGTGTGTGTGGAATGCATGTGGTCCTGCCCTGTTTTAATTACACACACACACACACACACTCAGTACTTTTTTATTTGTTTAGGCTACTTCCTTTTGGAAATTTCACCATACATGTCCTAACTTGCAGGCTTTGCGAGTGTGTGACCATTAGCAAAGCTGTCAAATTGAATTGAAAACTATCGAATGAGTAGGTCTATATCTTCTGGAACAGATTGTTTTCCTTAATAAACTTGCAAAAGTTGTGACAGGGAGTGAATACATGCTGTATGTGAAGCCGTGGGAGGCTTAAACAAACTATTTCAGCTAAGTCCTTGGCTTAAGCCTAATTGTTTTGTTAGGACTCGATTGTCAGAAGAATGCTCAGCTGTGAGCCACTTTAAGTTTCAGTAGCCTCGGGGTTCCAAGAGAATTTAAAAAATAAAACTGTCATCCTCTCGCCATCCAGGTTTGGCCCCTCCGCGGTTCCGCATCGGGGACCAGGAGTTTGACGCCCTGCCCATCCTTCTGGAGTTCTACAAGATCCACTACCTGGACACCACCACGCTGATCGAGCCCATCAGCAAGGCCAAGCACACTAGCTTTGTGAGCAGTGCCGCCACCGCCCCTCCCACTGCATCGGGCAGCGCCCCGCAGGAGGCAGAGTTTGTTCGCGCCCTCTTCGACTTCCCCGGCAACGACGAGGAGGACCTGCCCTTCCGCAAGGGTGACGTGCTGCGTGTGCTGGAGAAGCCTGAGGAGCAGTGGTGGAACGCGGCTAACCAGGAGTGCCGCGCCGGCATGATCCCTGTACCCTATGTGGAGAAGTACCGACCCGCCTCGCCCACCTCGGTGGCGGGAGTTGGGGGTAGCACTACAGATGGAGCAGCACCCCAGTTGCCCCCGCCTCTGGGAGAGCCAGGCCAGTATGCCCAGCCCATGGTCAACACTCCCCTGCCCAACCTGCAGAACGGGCCCGTCTATGCTCGCGCCATTCAGAAAAGGGTGCCCAACGCCTACGACAAGACGGCCCTCGCCTTGGAGGTATTGGTTCACCCCCTTCGCCTTCCTCTGTGCCCCATGGCACTCTCTCCCTCTTTTCTGTTTCATGTCCCCTATATGTTCTCTCTGCTCAGAGAGCCAGGGTGCTGCTGCTGTAATTGCTTACTCTTTCCTGTAAGTATACACAGCCGTCCATACACATGTGGGCAGGCACACTTGCATGCTTACACAGACACACACACATACACAATGACATGTATAATGGGTTCATGCATATAGAGAAAAGCAGACCGAGGGGAGAGTACTGTCACATGCGCTAAATACAACGATGCAAAGTAAAAAAATATATATAAATTATAGTGGGGGCAGTACTATGGACGGAGCAGTGCCCCAGCTGCCCTACCTGCCTCTAGGGAAGTCGGGCCAGTATGCTCAGCCCTTTGTCAACACGCCTGGGCCCAACCTTCAGAACGGGCCATGAAATACTTGCTTACGAGCCCTTCCCAACAATGCAGTTAAAAAATAATAACACAATGAATAAATGAGCCTGGCTGGAGTCAGAGAGGTCACTGTCCTGGTTATCAAATACAGATTAGAGATGAAGAAGTGCACCCTCTCTTTCTATTTCTCTCACCTTCATCCCTCTCTGTACCAAAGACTACACTTTTCGTGCTCTTCTACTCCCCTTATATAATTAAGTAGAGAAACAAACGGCCAAAATGAGACAAACGTCTATTAAATACCTATTAAAGGTATAGTTCAGTTCCACATAAATATGTAGTTTTGTAGAACTATCCCTTTAAGATTAGAAGCTGTTTGAATGTTGCGAGTCTTACAGTAGAAATGGAAATGCCCGAACAAAGGTTGCCTCACAGTTGATAGCTTGCAGTTTAAGAGTCCAATTTGTCAGTATTGATAGAGATTGACCAAATATGATTCTTCAATTCTGATACCAATTATTGGAGGACCAAAAAAGCCGATCCCGATTAATCTGCCGATTAAACTTTTTTTTATTTTTTATAATAATTTATTTATTTATACTTTTTTTTTTTTTTTAAGAAGAGAATGTATTTGTAATAATTACAATTACAACAATACTGAATGAACACTTATTTTAACTTAATATAATATAAAATCAATAAAAATCTATTTAGCCTCAAATAAATAATGAAACATGTTCAATTTGGTTTAAATAATGCAAAAACAAAGTGTTGGAGAAGAAAGTAAAAATGCAATATGTGCCATGAAAGAAAGCTAACGTTTAAGTTCCTTGCTCAGAACATGAGAACATATGAAAGCTGGTGGTTACTTTTAACATGAGTCTTCAATATTCCCAGGTACAAAGTTTTGGTTTGTAGTTATTATAGGACTAATTCCCTCTATACCATTTGTATTTCATATACCGTTGACTATTGGATGTTCTTATAGGCACTTTAGTATTGCCAGTGTAACAGTATAGCTTCCGTCCCTCTCCTCGCCCCTACCTGGGCTTGAACCAGGAACACATCGACAACAGCCACCCTCGAAGCATCGTTACTCATCGCTCCACAAAATCCAAGGGGAACAACTACTCCAAGTCTCAGAGCGATTGACGTTTGAAACGCTATTAGCGTGCACCCCGCTAACTAGCTAGCCATTTCTCATCGGTTACACCAGCCTAATCTCGGGAGTTGATAGACTTGAAGTCATAAACAGCTCGATGCTTGAAGCACAGCGAAGAGCTGCTGGCAAAATGCACGAAAGTGCTGTTTGAATGAATGCTTACGAGCCTGCTGCTGCCTACCACCGCTCAGTCAGACTGCTATATCAAATATCAAATCATAGACTTAATTATAACATAACAACACACAGAAATAAAAGACTTTGGTCATTAATATGGTCGAATCCGGAAACTTGAAAATAAAAGAGAGCCGCACACTCTAGAAGCTCAGATGCAAAAATATAATACCAACGTTTCGACAGCCAAGCTGTCTTCATCAGGGTATAATCACAAACACTGCGGGATGACTCGTTTATATAGTGTCAAAAGACACCGGTGTCTGTAATCATGGCCAGGAGTGGCCTAATATCATTGGTTAATAATCCAATTAAAATGTCATACAAAGAACAGCATACAAACAAATGGATAGCATACGATCATAGATTAATTTGACTATACAAGTTTACAAACAATTACAATGGCAAAGTCACAATAATCACAAGAATGGCTTCAGATCAAAGTCTACGTTGAGACCGAAGGGCGCAAGGGTCTTTAAATTAAAGATCCAGGCAGCCTCTCGTTTTAACAATAAAGTTTTTACACTTAATGGTGCAACGATGCTCTGAGATACATACTTTTAATTCACGCTTTGTTTTACCTACATAATTTTTTACCACAAGGACAAGTTATAAGATAAATAACTGCCTTAGTGGAGCACGTAATAACACCTTTTATTGGGATTGATTTCCCTGTTTGTGGGTGTTTGAATGATCTACATTTATAAGTGCCATTGCATTGAGCACAGCCATTACATTTGTAATTTCCATCCAGTAGGGGCGCAAATAGACGTTGTTCAGGAATATCTTGGGATGGTAAATTAGAGTTTACCAATTGGTTTCTGAGATTTCTGCCCCGCGAGAATACGACCAAGGGAAGGTCCGAAAACACATTACCGAGACTATCATCGGATTTTAGGATGTGCCAATGTTATGACTTATAATAAAAATACTTTTTGCCTACACAGGTTTCTTGTTGTTGGCACTACAGTCGGAGGCTGTGAAGTGGGAGGTCTCAAATTAATGCAAATTTTAAAAATTGAAGTAAGTTAGCTAAATGAGAAGTAGGTTACAACGAGCAACCAAAAGTTAGGCTGCTGTTTTTAATGAATGGAGTTGGTGTAGAGGACGAGGAGTGCAGCAAAATAGCCTCAACTGGCATAGCTAGCTAGCTGGCTAGCTAATATCAGGCAATCATAGCTAGCTTCTTTACCTCAACCTAATACAGTAAAGACAGGCCCTGCCAGATGAGATGATAGATAACCTATGGCATTTACAAGTTTGTCAACTAGCAGGAGTCGGTTGTTACTCCCCCCCCCCCCCCCACCACCATTGGCACCTGCTGCAGCGTGCACTGTCTCTCCCGTGGTGCAGGCTGCGCAACAAAGTGTCCAAGTTTATCCCAATTGTTGTTTATTTGAATGTGAAATTATTTCAAATGCCCATCCCTACTTGTCAGGCTGGGGTCGGGAACTCAAACGAAACAAATTTAAAACAAACCACAAGACTTGGGTGGCAGGGTAGCCTAGGTTGCAAGTTCAAATCCCTGAGCTGTCACGGTACAAATCTGTCGTTCTGCCCCTGAACAGGCAGTTAACCCACTCTTCCTAGGCCGTCATTGAAAATAAGAATTTGTTCTTAACTGACTTGCCTAGTTAAATAAAGGTAAAAGTGATTGCAGTAGCCGACCTAAAGTATGTAGTGAATGACAGAGCAGCGGAGGAATTTAATGTGAGTCGTCAGGTTAAGGGCTGTAGCCAACTAATCAGGCTAAATCATTTTAATATGGTTCAAGTGTGAATATAGTTGATTTGATGTATTAATTCTACTACTATTATAGTTGATTGATTAGGCTGCTTTAAATAACTATTGAACATCATCACTTTTTAAGAGCCTTGTGCGGCTCCAGAGCCACACGTTGCAGACCCCTGAAGGTCTTGCTTCTACCCAATTTGTCTCTATAGTCTAACCTGTGTGTGTTTTGTGCAGGTCGGAGACATGGTGAAAGTGACCAAGATCAACGTTAACGGCCAGTGGGAGGGCGAGTGCAAGGGCAAGCGCGGCCACTTTCCCTTTACGCATGTCCGGCTGCTGGACCACCAACACTCCGAGGACGAGAGCTGAGACACACACACACTTACACAGCCACATTCCTCACTTCACATAAGTCCAATCCATTCCTCCTCTGTGATTTTCACCTATGATCGAAAATAACACATGATATACGGACTGCAGTGGTCAGAAGTTGCAACTCATTCGCTGTTGTTGCTAATGTGTGTGAGAGAGAATGCATTTATATGAAGTTCTCACTCACACACACAGAATATAATTTACACTTCTACCCCTGTATTGAAGTCCTGATACACTACACACACAGCAGAGTTTACGCCCCCTCTCCCATGTTTGGCATGAAATCGTCCTTTACACACATACACACGTATTTGTCCTCACACACACACATGCCCGCACACGGACCAGACGCTGGTGTATATGTGGTTTCTCTCACAGACTCATGGAACACCCTTTTGTAGTCCAGGACAGTGAATCTGGGACCTAGAAGAGAAGAGTGGCCATACCTACTCCTGATTTACTCCCTCTAGTGGAGAAAGACGCTCACTGCGACTGAAACCGACCATTGCTGCACTCCACAGATAGGACAAGTTACCACAGGACACCCAGCAACGGGGCCTTAACCAAGCCCCTCTGCTTACAAACCCCACACTACGAAGTCCTCTTTTTGTATGGAAATTAAATGGAAAATATTATGACATATGACACCATTACATACTAAATATTATGTTAAATGTTTTTTTGTGTGTTTCTTTTTACCCTGTGCATGATCAGACCCTCGCCGCCCTGTGTGATCACTGACTTTCTGAAATGCTATGATGACTGTGTCTTGTCTGTGTCTGGGGAGTAAGTGGAGACATTCCTTAGGACTGTAAAGTATGGGGCCTTTGTCCAGTCCACCTCATTGTTGTGAGAGATACAATGGCCAAACAACAGCTTTGTATATAAATATACCAAGCAGATATTTGAACACTCTCTCCTCTTACTTTGGTCTGCCCCGGTCCCCTCCTTTCCCATCCTCTTGATCTCCTGTCTCATTCATTTATATGATGGTCCGATCCATTTCCTCCCGGCCTCCCCCATGTCAAAGACACTAGATACACCTGCTGAGTATGTGTTATTGTATACAAAGGCCTTTTTGGCAGGGGGAAATGTGTCAACATATTTAAAATGATTCAGAACCTCACATTGTCATAATCAACACAAAGCCACAGCGTTAATCCTTTGGTCTCTCCGCTTGTTTCCCTCCCATGCGGACTGTAACAAACACAGTACATACACGTTTTTACATGTACTAAATTCATTTCTGCTCGCTTAGTTTCAACTGGGAGCTCTGAGTTAGGTCTGGGTTGAGTTTGGTAAGGCACAGTGTTGAAAGTGTTTAAGTTTTTGTAACAGAAAACAATAATGAATGTTTCTTATTGGACAGGTTCAAGTAGTTTCAAAATGTCTCTCTCCTCCCGACTGAACACAACCATAGTCATTTCCCTAGAGTCTCTCCCTTGGTGCCAATCTGTCACCCTCACCCAGTACCTACCCTCTGGGCTCAGCTATGACACACAAAGCCACTGACATGCCAGATGCATTGCAGGATGCTAAACTGTCATCATATGCAAATTACCACATTGCTAAAGGACTGTGGGTGAAAGGCACATAGTCACTGGCCAATCATAGTAACATGGGTGGGTGTGTGGACCAATCGTAGGCATATGGGAGCGTTTTAGGCCAATCGTTGTCATTTAGGGAGAGCCTGTTGATTTGTCCTCTCTACCTCGTGTCTGAATTGTTTTAATTTATATAGATTTTTTCCCCTCAGACATATGAAAAAAAGCTGATCTGAAGTGCCATGCTCAGTTCATCAGTATTTTTGTGGAAATGTTTTTTGTTTGTTTTAAGGAGCAATTATAGCCAAAACTCTCTTTCCTTACTCCCTCAACTATATCCTGTGGTATTTTGTAAATATGTGCTGGGAATTGGCCTGCTAGGTGCACAAGTTTCACAAGAGAGTAAGAACCCCCCCTTTCCTTCCAAGTCCAGTTCTAATGAAGCTGCAGGGCTTTTTAATAATACTAAGTAAGAGTTAGACTATTAACAAGCCCTATGTAGATGTTTGTTAAAGTTTACATAGACAATATGGTTGCTCTATTGAAAGCAACACTGAGGGCAACCTGCATAACTTGCGTTGACTGCAGCGGGATTGTATTTATGAGACAATGAACAGTAATGTCTAATGATTTTATGCTCTGTTTGTGATATAAACTGAGTTCAGTGACGGAGTAGTATGGCAAGAGGATTATTGAACTATGACTTCTACAGAAAGCACCAGTGTTGTGTTCAGTAGGGTACAATGTAGCAAAATGTTTGCAATGGGGTGAATCAGTGTTCTTATTGGTCAAGTTCAGGTAGTACCTCCCAGTTTCACTCTGTCGTAATGTTTTCTCTCTACTGAACAAGACCAGGGTCACTGCTTGAACCAACAACCCTTGTCGCCCCTGTGTAAGAATATTTCAAAGCGTTTTGTGAATTTGAAATTATGCAATCTGTAATTAGCAATGACCGAGAAAGACTTGCACAAATGAATGAATGTGACTGAAACTCAAACTGAAAATGTGACATTAAACTGCATGACAGTTCCCCATTGCACAACAATATTTTTTTATAAAGTCAATACATTGATTGGGAAGGGTGCTGTGGAATGTATTCAGACCCCTTCACTTTTTCCACATTTTGTTACGTTATAGCCTTATTCTAAAATGATTTATTATTGTTCATCAATATACACACAATCCACAATACCCCATAATGACATGGCAAGACATTTATTTGCAAATGTATTAACAAAAAAAAAAAAACATACATTTACATAAGTATTCAGACCCTGTTGAAGCACCTTCAGCAGCAACTACAGCCTCGTGTCTTCTTGGGTATGGCGCTACAAGCTTGGCACATTTGTATTTGGGGAGTTTCTCCCATTCTCTGCAGATCCTCTCAAGCGCTGACAGGTTGGATGGGGAGCGTCGCTGCACAGCTATTTTCAGTTCTCTCCAGAGATGTTCGATCGGGTTCAAACTGGTTGGGCCAGTTTAGGGCATTCAGAGGCTTGGCCTGAAGCCACTCCAGCATTGTCTTGGCTGTGTGCTTAGGGTCATTGTCCTGTTGGAAGGTGAACCTTCACCCGAGTCTGAGGTCCTAAGTGCTCTGGATCGCTCTGCACTTTGCTCCGTTCATCTTTCCCTCAATCCTGACTAGTCTCCCAGACCTTGTCGCTGGAAAAAAATCCCCACTGCATAATGCTGCCACCACCATGCTTCATCGTAAGGATGGATGGTATTGGCCAGGTGATGAGTGGTGCCTGGTTTCCTCCAGACGTGACACTTGGCATTCAGGACAAAGAGTTCAATCTTGGTTTCATCAGACCAGAGAATCTTGTTTCTCATGGTTTGAGAGTCCTTTAGGTGCCATTTGGCAATCTCCAAGTGGGCTGTCTTTCCCATTACTGAGAAGTGGCTTCCATCTGGCCACTCTACCATAAAGGCCTGATTGGTGGAGTGCTGCAGAAATGGAAGGTTCCCCCATCTCCACAGAGGAACTCTGGAGCTCTGTCAGTGACCATTGGGTTCTTGGTCACCTCCCTGACCAAGTCCCTTCTCCCCCGATTGCTCAGTTTGGCTGGTCGGCCAGCTCTTGGAAGAGTCTTGGTGGTTACAAACTTCTTCCATTTTTATGAATGATGAAATCAACTGTTCTTGGGGACCTTCAATTCTGCAGAATATTTTGGGTACCCTTTCCCAGATCTGTGCCATAATACAATCCTGTCTCGGCACTCTACATACAATTTAGTCGACCTCATGGCTTGGTTTTTGGTCTGACATGCACTGTCAACTGTGGGACCTTTTATATAGACTGGTGTGCCTTTCCAAATCATGTCCACCTTTGGTGAATTCAATTGATTGGACTTCAATCAAGTTGTAGAAACATCTAAAGGATGATCAATGGAAACAGGATGCACCTGAGCTCAATTTCGAGTCTCATAGCAAAGGGTCTGAATACTTATGTAAATAAGGTGCAGACAACACATTGAAAATTAAGATTAAGAACTGCCTACATTTAATGAGATGCATCTTTCTTCAGCCTTGTCGACAAACACACTGCTAATAATATGTTTATTAGGCCTACATATGTTACATAGCTACACTTAAATGCACGTTTTATATGCATTATTAGAATCATCCACTTCATATTTGAATCGAGCATTGAGGGCCAGCAGTAAACAGTTTTATATTATCTATGCTGAACAAAAATATTAACGCAACAGGACTATTTCTGTCTGTAGTAAAGCACTTTTGTGGGGAAAAACTCATTCTGATTGGCTGGACCTGGCTCCCAAGTAGGTGTGCCTATGCCCTCCCAGGCACAGCCATGGCTGCGCACATGCCCACTCATGTGAAATTTATAGATTAGGGCCTAATTCATTTATTTAAATTGGCTGATTTCCTTCTATGAACTGTAACTCTGTAATATTTATTTCTACTTTGCACATTCTTCAACAGCTATTTAACAAGACCATGAGACTCATCCAGTTTGGTTTTTATGATGTACGATAAACTATAAATTGTTTATAGTTTATCTTTTTCCCGTAAAAGCACAAATATGTGTGAAAAGGATAAGAACATTTGTCATTTTGTCATTTCGAAAATATGCCTTTGGAATTTTGTTGAACGTTAGTAGTTAACGTAAACTCACCCCATTCTGTACAAATGTGCGTAACCACAACATTCTAACGAGGCCACAAAGAAAACGAATGGGACTGTAGCGACTGTGTTGACTTCAAAATCGGGGGTGTGAACTAGGTTTCTATTCAAGCGTTGATCCACATGGTAACGGCTCTATAGTATTGAGAAATGTTGAAAAAACGGACCCTCCGTTACATCGGGACGTGTCAGGTCGTGCCCGCATAAAGCAACTATTTCTGTCTTACAATCTCTTTCCACCAGGTGTAGCACTTCTCTCATCCTTTAAAAACAAGAAATGGACAGTGACGGGAGTACGGGGGGATACCTAGTCATTTTTTTGCATCATCATTGCATGCGATCATCATTCTCAAAGCCGTTTACTTCTAAGATCACTTTAGCACCGCCCTAAACACCCGATTCAAATTCGAAACAAACCTTCAAATATGTATGTAATGACACATTATAGAAAACATTTATAGTGTTTTATTTACATTTTAGAGGCGATAAGGTGATAAATTGGACAGATTGAGTGGGGAAAAAAGCAATTTTCCCACATGACATCTCTCCTCACTATCACGCATTAGTTTCGCTTCCCCACCCGCCATTTTTAAAAAGACCTGACGGGGCTCATTGCCTGCTTGAATTATGAGGAAACGGGCAGTGTTTAGGTCATGTAATTGATTCAGTTGGAAAGGAGAGAAATTGTGCTTTACCATGGAATTGACATTACAGTTGATCTGGAAGTATTACGTTTTTGGGGCGCTAAAATAAGGGCAATTGTACGGACCAAGGTGATGTACGCTTTTACGTGAGTTTACGTTAGTCTAGTCAGGGATGCATCACGCAATATTGGGACACTACACTTTACAGACAAAGTGGAACAAAAGTAAACCTTGAATTTGGAGAATTAAAAATGGCCAAGTTGACATATTTTAAAGAAATGCCATAAACGGGATGGTTGTTTAGCAACAAACAAAAAAAAACGATGGGGCAAAACAGACTGGGTTGGCGTAGATTGTTAACATGTAAACTATTTAGTCTCCAATGTTTATTGAAAACATAAATACATTTGCACAATGAGCACTTGTTTTAAATACATCGTTACATTTCTTGGTTAGCTACAGTGGGGCAAAAAAGTATTTAGTCAGCCACCAATTGTGCAAGTTCTCCCACTTAAAAAGATGAGAGGGTCCTGTAATTTTCATCATAGGTACACTTCAACTATGACAGACAAAATGAGAAAAACAAATCCAGAAAATCACATTGTAGGATTTTTTTATGAATTTATTTGCAAATTATGGTGGAAAATAAGTAAAGGAGTTGGATGACAGACAGGGGTCACTGGATGTAACTCTGCCACATTTAGCCCTAATGCTAACCTGACCAGGTGGCAGTGATTATTTCCTGTAACAAATTCTGCATTGTTTTCAGCTAACCCATCTATTGGTTGGTGGATATAAGGTCAAAGATCTTTGATAGGCTGATGCAGAATTTGTTACAGGAAATAATCACTGCCACCTGGTCAGGTTAGCATTAGGGCTAAATGTGCCAAGTTATGTAATGGGAATAGTTAATGTAGCGTTTTATCACGTGCAATTACGTTGACAATTTTAATTGGGTGATGACGATTTTGAGAAGGACAAAGTTTTAAATGTTCGCAAATATGGACCCCACGCGTCAGTCATCCTTGCATGTTGCATCCAGTGACCCCTGTCTGTCATCCAACTCCTTTTCATGCTTTCCTTGAAGAGAAAAGACTGTCTCTATTTCATAGAGGGAGATGATTATATTATTACTGATTTGTCTAGAGGATTATAGGCCAGTCAGGTAAAGCAATTTTTGCCTGTAGACCAATTAATACTTGGATTTGAATGTGTGACTTTAAAATGGTGTCCTTTCACAAAAGTTCCTCAATGTTGAATCCCCTTAATGCATCTTATCTGCTATGTTTCCCCCGTTAGCCATCATTTTAGGTTTTATTTTGATCATGCCAAATGGTGTTCCTTGTCTTGTATTTTTGTACCCAATCACAATTTTCCTTTTGTGCCATCCCTATATTTTAGAAGAGGACAGGAGCAGGTGAAAAAAGAAAGATGACTGATTTATTGATTTTAAGTTGTGCCATTCTGCTATAACCATATTATTTGAAGTTCAAATTTGACCTTTTATTTTCTGTAGCATGTAATGTGTTAATATTCTTAGTAAATAAAAACCTATTAGCAAATGGACCCAATTTGATATCTTAATTTGTTTGTCTCCATCCAATGCCTCACAGGGATTTTTGGAAACATCTACACTACCGATCAAAAGTTTGGGGTCACTTAGAAATGTCCTTATTTTTGAAAGAAAAGCATATTTTTTGTCCATTAACATTTAGCAGAAATACAGTGTAGACATTGTTAATGTTGTCAATTATTTTATTTTGAAATGCTGTGACCACACGCAGCATTTTGCCCGGAGTTTTAGCTTTCCCTTGGAGCTGGAGATTCACCATGTTCAGGTGGCAGGTGATGTCAGTTAAAAAAGCCAGCTTTAATATCCACTGTGGATCATCCAGCTCTGGCTCCTCTCTCCCCTTGCTTGCAACAAATTCATGGATTTGAGGGAGGAGAGAGAAATCTTTCCAAAACTCTGCCACGAGACAGACATCTCACCTCATTGTGAAATATCAAGTCGCTGTATTCTGTCTGGTATTCCTCCAGCTACTTGCGGAATTGCCAGGGATTCAGAGCCCTCGCAATAAGGTTCACCACTCGCATGACTTGCTGCATCACATTCTGTAAGTCAGTCTTTGAGTTTAGCCACAAGTGCTTCCTGATGATGAATGATACAATGAAACGTAACAAATTCGGGAATATTCTCTCTCTTTCTCATCAGGCCTATGAGTCCCTTCTCCCCGTGAGTTTGGGGCGCCAGATTTGACCAGTCAATATTATTATCAGCAAAAAAAAAAACACGGGCTTTCAGAATATCCTCTCGTGTTTGACCCTGAAGGGGCAGTAAACATAAAAGTTCCTCTCTGAATGACACGTTTTGAGGGAAGTGGACCCAAAAACATAATTGGGCAATGTCACTTACATCAGTGCTTTCGTCAAGCGCAATAATAAAACACAGCGCCACGGATATGTCAGTAATCAGTTGCTTACCAATGTCCTTGCCGATGTCTTGTTATGGTTGAGTCTGAGAGTTGCAGTCCCTTAATTTGCTTTAAAATAACCTCCTTGTTTGTGCAATCAGCATACAACATTTTGGCTGAGGCCAAAAAACATTATTTGACAATCTCCGCATCTGTGAAGGCCTTCTTGTTTCTTGCGAGTATCCAAGCAAGCTCATATGTTTTCTCTGCAACAGTGCTAGATCTGTCCATCATTTGTTGTTATCCTTTAAGTTGCGCTATTTTGTTGTTTCTAAGGTTGCTTTGGGACGGATATGTTTTGTCAAAGTGGGCATGGTGTGACTGGAAATGTTGCCCTAAATTTGCTAGTTTAAAACAATTGACTGCCTTCTGGCAAATAAGACAAAGTGAGCTAGTCCCATCATGAAGTACAAACATTTCTCTTGGAACTTTGTGTTCCTCTTGAATCGACCATATCCTTAGCCACTGGAGGCACGTTAGGTAAAGTAGCTATCTGCATTTCCCCGCCGCCATCTTCCTAGTTCTCCGGTGGTTGTTTGTTCATTGCTGTCACGTTGTTCTCCAGCTCTTCTCCCTCATGTTCATTGTCAATAGATTTACGTTTCTGTTTTTACAATAAATTGATCCATGTCGACCAGACTGCAAAATTAGGTAGTAGCAAACTGAAATGTATCGGTCGCTATAGCTGAGCAGTTGCGGCCTAAAAAGTTGCGGTCTAAAAGTGGACCAGCCCATCTGGCATTTGCCCAAAATGCCAGATGGCCGGTCTGCCCCTACTTGAAGGTAGACGATTCATGTCACAAGACTGTTTTAGCCCACTTAGCTAAAGCCTATAGGGATAAGTTCAGGAAGTTAATGTAAAGGACAACACGCTGCTTGCTTGACGTGTACTGCTTCTCCTGATTCAGCTCATACCTAGACTCGTATTGAGAACCTCTGCCTTGCAAACACAGGTGACCGTCCTCCTGAAGCATTCCAACCCACCATGGACTCTACAAGGGGTCGAAAGCGTTCCACAGGGATTCTGGCTCATGTTGACTATAATGCTTTCCTCAGTTGTGTCAAGTTGGCTGGATGTCCTTCGGGTGGTGGACCATTCTTGATACACACAGGAAACTGGTGAGTGTGGAAAAACGCAGCAGCGTTGCAGTTCTTGACGCAAAGCAGTGCACCTGGCACCTACTACCATACCCCGTTCAAAGGCACATAAATCTTGTCTTGCCCAATCACCCTCTGAATGGCACACATACACAATCCATTGTCTCAAGGCTTAAAAATCCTTCTTTTAACCTGTCTCCTCCAGTCATCTACACTGATTGAAGTGGATTTAACAAGTGACATGAATAAGGGATCATACCTTTCACCTCGATTCACCTGGTGAGTCAATGTCAAGGAAATCGCAGGTGTTCTTAATATTTTGTACACTTAGTGTAAGGTTAAAATGTGACTGACTGGGTTAAGACTGTCGCACCCTGTTGAGCTACAGCCTAGGCATTGGTCCTGTCACTTGGACTGGTCTCTTCAAGAAGCAGGTCAATGGGGTGGGGGGCGGGGTGAAGTGTAACACAGGTGGTTCGGTGACCACTCTCGTGTTATGAGTATCTTGTCTGAGTTGCATTTTCTGGTGCACAGGAGACCTGGGTCAGAACCATCGAGATATCACTGTTTCATATCTATGTTTAGAACTCCATCAGTCAAACAAACACGTCTTCAGGTCTCAGGCAAGGTTGCTCATCAAATACATGGATCACCAAATTACCTCTGTTGCACTTTCATTAAATGGGGTGCACAGATCCTTCTGCTTCTGTTTGCCTCAGAAAGTGTTGTTGTTCAGTAAGCCTGATTTCGAAGCCAGTCAGTTGTATTGGTGCCGTGATCTCTGAGTATGAGGTTTAAGGGGGGTGAAATGTAACTGAGGTGGTTTGATGAACCACGCTCTTTTGATGAGTAACCTTGCTGGAGACCTGAAGACTTCCATTAGCTTCCTGAACTCATCCCTATGGACTTTAGATCAGTGGACAGACACAGTCTTGTGATATGCAGGAGACCTGGTTCCAACATAGTAAGTCACAAGAGCAAGATTATATAGGGATTGGTAAGGCTATCCTCCTTAGAAGGGCTATGACAGGACCATTCAACTGTACTATTATGGGGCCAAATTGTGGTTTCTGTGACACTCCCTTCTAACGTGGCCTGTGATCAGCATAGAGGAGAACAGACGGCAGAGTCTTTGCTTTCAGGATTGGGGTCATAATAGTTTATAGCCGAAACGGTTCGAATGCTAGAGCCAAATTCATAGGATGAAAATAAATTCAACATGCCAATTTGGCTTCAGAAACCGCCAGAAGTTTCTGTTTACCTCTCCTTTTCCTGGTTGGCAAAGTATCAAGATGTTGTGTCTGGTTTTGAATCTGAATTTGAAAACTGAATCTGAAGGCATCTGAGAAGTTGAAATATGAAACTTTGATAAACTTGAAATGACAGTTTGTAAAGTTGATACACAGACAATGAATGCAATATCTACCATATTGAAACAGAATATAGAAATATTTAAACTTGAATATTCAATTAAATTGAAATTGAATTTTAAAACTGAATTCAATATTCATTCAATTCAGTTTCAAATCAAGAAATACAAGTTCAATTCATGCATAATTCTTTATTTATTTGTGCATTACAAATTCAAAAATATTACATCAAAATGTTGGCACTAAAATCGCTCCATACGCAGGTACATGTGTCATCTCATCAGCTGGTATTGTTTTTCATGTGACAGGTCAAATTTGCTGCAGCATAGTCTGCATAGCTTAAAGGCTACAATAATATCTTGCTTTAAATCAGTGCACATGCGGGATGTTCTCTTAGTCGTTCCCTCAATTTCAATCAAATTCCGTTTCAGGACCTTGTAAACTGTCGAGGGAAGACCAATTATCTATATAAACTCTGGATGGCTGATGCTATGTATTGGCCATAGAGAGCATTTGAAGGTACTGGTGGCAATATTGGCTCTCTCCAGTAGGAGCAGTCCCCCAGAGGAATGAATTGAATTCTACAGTATTTCATATAAATATTTCAAGGACAATATTCTATATATTTCAGTATTTTTGTTCCTCATAGTGGGGACAGTAACATTAGTCATCTTTAAAAATTATACTTCAAGGTATTAAAGCTCACATACAATTATTTAAAATAATGCATAAGGTTTCTGTAATATAATAAACATGGCAAAAACAAATGTAGACATTAATAAATCAATTTCTATAGCTTACAAAATATGTTTTTACAATTGTGGGGGACTTCCAAGATGGAGGCGCAGGGGCTTCTTCATTGCATTGTGTTTTTGCAGCTTATGTAGGATCATTTTATTGTCAATGCAGTTCAATGCAGTATTAGTCTTTTATTTAGATAATGAGTTATAGGTTATTATGCATAAACTTATAACGTATCTAGCCTCTGACTTTACTGTTCTCTTGCATTTAAGACTAGGCTGCTGTTCTCCGCTGGCCTTTCTTCATCTAGCTCTTGTGGAGTCCCAGGAAAAGCTAGACTACAATAGCTTGTTGGACATGTATTTGGTATTTTGAAGATAGATGCACGCTTGCTCTTGTTTGCTCACAGTGTTGGGGAAGCTACTCTGGAATTATAGTTTACCAAGCTACCATTTAAATCACACTGATCATCAGTGAGGAGGCGTCTCTGGGATGCTGGCCTTCTAGGCAGAGATCCTCTGTCCAGTATCGGTGTTATTTTGCCCATCTTTATCTTTTCTTTATTGGCCAGTCTGAGATATGGCTTTTTCTTTGCAACTCTGCCTAGAAGGCCAGCATCCCAGAGTCGCCTCTTCACTGTTGATGTTGAGACTGGTGTTTTGTGGGTACTATTTAATGAACCTGCCAGTTGAGGACTTGTGAGGCATCTGTTTCTCAAACTAGACACTAATGTACTTTTCCTCTTGCTCAGTTGCGCGCCGGGGCCTCCCACTCCTCTTTCTATTCTGGTTAGAGAGTTCTGTGAAGGAAGTAGTACACAGTGTTGTATGAGATCTTCAGTTTCTTGGCAATTTCTCACATGGAATAGCCTTCATTTCTCAGAATAAGAATGGACTGATGAGTTTCAGAAGAAAGTGCTTTGTTTCTGGCCATTTTGAGCCTGTAATTGAACCCGCAAATGCTGATGCCCCAGATACTCAACTAGTCTATAGTTGGCCAGTGTTATTGCTTCTTTAATCAGAACAACAGTTTTCAGCTGTGCTAACATAATTGCAAATGGGTTTTCTAATGATCAATTAGGTTTTTTTAAATGATATACTTGGATTAGCTAACACAACGTGCCATTGGAACACAGGAGCGATGGTTGCTGATAATGGACTTCTGTGCGCCTACGTAGATATTCCATTAAAAATCAGCCGTTTCCAGCTACAATAGTCATTTACAACATTAACAATGTCTACACTGTATTTCTGATCAATTTTATGTTATTTTAATGGACAAAAAATGTGATTTTCTTTCAAAAACAAGGACACTTCTAAGTGACCCCAAACTTTTGAATGGTAGTGTATATTTCACAAGAAACTAGCTCCCTTGTATACAGAAAATACCTGAGCCTACCTATCTCTCCGATTTGGTCCTGCCAAACATACTTACACGTATGCTACGGTCGGTCACAAGATGCAGGCCTCCTTATTGTTCCCAGAATTTCTAAGCAAACAGCTGGAGGCAGGGCTTTCACCTATAGAGCTCCATTTTTATGGAATGGTTTGCTGGTCTTTTGAAAGACGCAGACTCGGTCTCAACATTTAAGTCTTTACTGAAGACTCATCTCTTCAGCAGGTCCTATGATTAAGTGTACTTTGGCCCAGGGGTAAGAAGGTGAATGGCAAGGCACTAGAGTGACGAACCACCCTTGCTGTCTCTGCCTGGCCGACTACCCTCTCTCCACTGGGATTCTCTGCCTCTGACCCTATTACAGGGGCTGAGTCACTGGCTTGCTTGCGCTCTCCCATGCCGTCCCTAGGAGGGGTGGATCACGTCATGCCAGGCTTTTTTTGTTATACTCGTTATATACTTGAGTGGGTTGATTCACTGATGTGATGTCCGTGTCAGGTTTTGCACCCCCTCGGATTTCGTGTGGTGGTGGATATCTTTGTGATCTATACTCAGCCTTATTTCAGGGTAGTAAGTTAGTGGTCTATTGATATCCCTTTGGTGGTGTGGGAACTGCGCTTTGGAAAAGTGGGTGGGGTTATATACTGCCTGGTTGGCCCTATCTGGAGGTAGCTTTGGACGGGGACACAGTGTCCCCCGACCCCCTCCTGTCTCATTCTCCAGGATCCTCCAGTATCTATGCTGCAATAGTTTATGTGCCGGGGGGCTAGGGTCAGTCTGTCCTATCTGGTGTAATTGTCCTGTGTGATCTTAGGAATGCTCCCTCTAATGCTCCCATCTCTCTCTCTTGCTCGATCTCTCTACCCCCTCCCGGAGGACCTGAGCCATAGGACCATGCCTCTGGACTACCTGACTTGACAACTCCTGGCTGTCCCCATCCCCAGTCCACCTGGTTGTGATGCTGATCCAGTTTCTGCTGTTCTGCCTGCGGCTATGGAACCCTGACCTGTTCATCGGATGTGCTACCTTGTCCCGGACCTGCTGTTTCGACCCACTCTCTTTCTCTCTCTCTCTACCGTACCTGCTGTCTCACCCTCTCAATGCTCTGCCATGAAAAGCATCCTCTATAAACAAAAGTGATTCATATTTGACCCTGCTGGTCATCTGTGAACATTTGAACATCTTGAAGAACAATCTGGCCTTAATAGACATGTACTCTCATAATCTCCACACCCAGAAGAGGACTGGCCAGAGCCTGGTTCCTCTCTAGTTTTCTTCCTAGGTTCCTGCCTTTCTAGGGAGTTTTTCCTAGCCATAATGCTTCTACATCTGCATTGCATCCTCTTTGGGGTTTTGGGCTGGATTTCTGTATAAGCACTTTGTGACCTTCCATGGATTCCTGTGCCACTGGTGTGGGTGGGTGGGTGGGTGGGTGGGTGGGTGGGTGGTGGTGTGTGTGTGTGTGTGTGTGTGTGTGTGTGGTAGTAGTACTAATCAAACATTTGGACACACCTACTCATTCCAGAGTTTTTCTTTATTTTTCCTATTTTCTACATTGTGGAATAATAGTGAAGACATCAAAACTATGAAATAACATATATGGAATCATGTAGCAACCAAAGAAGTGTTAAACAAATCAAAATATATTTATTATTTGAGATTTTTCAAAGTAGCCACACTTTGCACACTCTTGGGTTTCTCTCAACCAGCTTCATGAGGTAGTCACCTGGAATGCATTTCAATTAACAGGTGTGCCTTGTTAAAAGTGAATTTGTGGAATTTCTTTCCTTCTCAATGCGTTTGAGCCAGTCAGATGTGTTGTGACAAAGTATGGGTGGTATACAGAAGATATCCCTATTTAGTAAAAGACCAAGTCCATACTATAGCTCTCATGAGGACCGCCACAGGAAAGGAAGACCCATAGTTACCTCTGCTGCAGAGTATACGTTCATTAGAGTTAGCAGACTCAGAAATTGCAGCCCAAATAAATGCTTCACAGAGTTCAAGTAACATACACATCTCAACATCAACTGTTCAGAGGAGACTGTGTGAATCAGGCCTTCATGGTTGAATTGCTGCAAAGAAACTACTACTAAAGGACACCAATAAGAAGAAGAGACTTGCTTGGGCCAAGAAATATGAGCAACTGACATTAGACAGCAGGAAATCTGTCCTTTGGTCTGATGAGTCGAAATGTAGATTTTTGGTTCCAACCGCCATGTCTTTGTGAAACGCAGAGTAAGTGAACGGACGATCTCCGCATGTGTGGTTCCCACCTTGAAGCATGGAGCAGGAGGTGTGATGGTGTTGGGGTGCTTTGCTGGTGACACTGTCTGTGATTTATTTAGAATTCAAGGCACACTTAACCAGCATGGCTACCACAGCATTCTGAAGCGATACGCCATCCCATCTGGTTTGTGCTAAGTGGGACTATCATTTGTTTTTCAACAGGACAATGACCCAACACACCCCCAGGCCTTGGAAGGGCTATTTGACCAAGAAGGAGAGTGATGGAGTGCTGCATCAGATGACCTGGCCTCCACAATCACCCAACCTCAATGCAATTGAGATGGTTTGGAATAAGTTGGACCGCAGAGTGAAGGAAAAGCAGCCAACAAGTATTTAGCGTATGTGGGAACTCCCTCAAGACTTTTGGAAAAGGAGACAGATGTATGGAGGGCGGAGCTAAAATGTTGGAGTGAACGGCTGTGTGTGAGAGGCTCCTGCAACTTTTTTGCAAAACAATCTACTTAACCTACTTTATGGCAGTTTTTACAACAAACGTCTCTTTCTAATACAATATTGTAACTTTCTATGTGAAAATGCCGAGTAATAAGCGACCAAAGGACCACAAATCCACATCGGAAGTGTCGTGTCTTTGGCTATGCCGGATTAAGTGATATGACATGCTATTCTATAAAATGATTTCTCTGTAATTAATATTACCTGATTAAGCTGTTATCTTCCAAATAAACTCTTAAAGACCTAGTAATCTTTTACATCAGTAGCAGTCAATATTTAATCGTCACTTTATTCAGTCTCATCTGAAAGTTGTAAATTCTTGGTTATCTTCACGAACCGTGGCAGACAAGTTGAATCAGCAATACAACATTTGGTTCAATTATTTATTTACTAAATACCTAAATAATCACACAGAATGGATCATACATTGATTACAAATGATGTCATTAAGGAAGACGTCCCTAGCGGACGGAACAGATATGGTTACACAACGAAAGGGGGTTGGGTTTTGAATGAAAGAGCGGGAAGACTGAGTAACAAAGGGAGAAGATATGCTATCGTAAATACAGAATCTTATGCATTCTAAATAACCGCCCATTTGGAAAAAGGAAAATGTAATAAATATTTACTCTGAGTTGCGCTTCAATAGGTTGGTCGTAGATGGAAGGCCGGGTTGCCCAGCAGGGATCTCTTGTCCTCTGAAGAATGTCTCTGGTGGTAAACTAGATACGTTGTATTTATCGTTGTGTGTGTTAGATTGGATACGTCGTCCGTCCTTTCCTAGCCCACGTTTACAGTGGATGCTGCTAACTCAAAGTCTAGGAGGTATCACTTCTGGAGTGAATAAGAGTTCAAAGTTCATACCAATTGCCATACTTTTAAGCTCGTGCTATATTCTGGCTGGTATCATCGTCACCTTCACATTCTGGCTGGTATAGTCGTCACCTTCACACTGAACACGATGCTAATTTCATTAGATTATTATCTGAGCCCTTTTAACGTAGGACCATCGTCCTCACGTAGGACCGTCGTCCTCATAGTTTCATATTTAAACATTTAAATTGCACAACAATCCCATATGAATCTGTGAACTAGAATGTGTCGACTTTCCAAGATACAGTCATCCTGTCATTAGTAGTAATGTCTCAGACAACAACTGATCTGAGATCATATTCATTAAGTACCAACGCATATTTTCAACTGGTTGGATTATCGAAATATGGTTCCGTTTCCCACCTTTGGATGTTACCAGACTCTCTATGTTACAATGGCTTTACAAGAGTCAACTCTATAAAGTAGAGAGAGATGAAAGGGGAAAGGTATTTATGAGGGTCATAAACTCATGACAGAGGCATACTCCCCACCAAACAACGAGACAGGCATGGCATAGGCACAGGTAACACCATGACACCTTCAGAACTTACCCGGGCTCTGGGAGAACTACGTCTTGCTATAGCTGAGGATTTTAAGGTTACTATTGCTGAACTGGACACCAAAATCGAGAACACCATTCGAACGGTTGCTTCGCAGGGCCAGAATATTGTGGACCTTGAGAAAGCTTCTGAATTCAACGCTGGTAGGATCGACGAATTAGAGAAGCTATGCACGTCCTTGCAGGATAGTGTGCAGAGGCTTTCTGTGTAAGTGGTCAACCTAGAGGGCCGATCCAGACGTCATAACCGTCGCATTGTTGGTCTGGCAGAGGGGGTGGAGGCTGGCTTTCGCCCCACCGACTTCTTCGCCAAGCTATTGAGGGATGCAATGGGATCCGATGTTTTGGCTTCGGATCCCCAGCTGGACCGTGCACATCATGCCCTTGTCCCAGTGCCTGGACCGGGCCAACGTCCTCGCCCAGTAATCATCTGTTGCCACAGTTTCAAGACCAAGGATCTTATCCTGCGCGAGGCTCGAATGAGGGGTAGCCTGTTACATAAAGGACACCCCTTCCGTGTCTATGAGGATTATGCGCCCGATATGGCAAAGCATCGCGCCGGCTACAGAGATGTTATGACCAAACTCTACAAACTCCATCTTCGCCCAGCCTTGCTCTTCCCTGCAAGACTCAAATTACCCCTCCTTCCGGTGAGAAGATTTGGCTCTCCTCGGTTTTGTGTTAGGGTCTGCTCATGGACTGGAATCCATACTATACCATAACAGGTGAAACCTTATTAAACTGTCTCAGCAAGGGCTACTGAACACATAAGACGCTGAGCCGACCAATGGAGAGTGGTCAGAGCTCTCATTTAACTTAATTTCACTTTCATTCCCGGCTGGACAACTGACCTGTCGTTGGAGATCAGAGCGATGCCTGTTTGGGGGCCTTCCAGGTTTGATAATTGACACTTTCGGATGGATATACTTATATTCCCCCATTTTTTTGTTTCGTTATTTATTTTTCAATTCTTACATTATTATCCATCGCCTCCGTCCGGATCGCCCTGCGCCTCACCCTCTGGGTCGCCCTCGAGGCCGGTGTCGGCTTGCTGCGGGAGCCGCGCCTCAGGGGGGGGACTCCTACCGAAGGTGGCTCCCCTTCCCGTTCGGGTGGCGCTCAGCGGTTGTTGTCACTGGCCTACTAGCTGCCACTGATCTTTTCCTCCCCCTCCTTGTCTGTTTATTAGTTACCTCTGTTGTTAATTAGGTTTATTAGTTGGGCTTTATTAGCCAGCCGGCCCGCCTGCTGGGTGTGCGGGATTGTTTTATGTGTACTCATTGTACACGCCTGTATGTCACGGTTGTTTCTCTGTCTCCTGCGTCTGACTCCTTCCTCCACTACACCCCGGGCATTACAGTATGTGTATATTTTAAGTTAGTGTAGATTATTATTTTGGGGTATGTATATATGTGTGTATGTGTCTATGTGTGTGTATGTATACTATATGTATATATATTTTTTCGTGTGTATATGTATGTATGTGTATATATGTTATGTATGTATGTGTATATATATTATGTATGTATATGTATGTGTGTGTATATATATATATATATATATACTGTATATATATATATACTGTATATATATATACAGTGGGGAGAACAAGTATTTGATACACTACCGATTTTGCAGGTTTTCCTACTTACAAAGCATGTAGAGGTCTGTATTTTTTTTTATCATAGGTACACTTCAACTGTGAGAGGCGGAATCTAAAACAAAAATCCAGAAAATCACATTGTATGATTTTTAACCTCTCATGCCGGATTCGGGTTAATTGTCATCAGCAACGCTGAATAGCATAGCGCCACAGTCAAATAATATTACTAGAAACAACGCTTAGCCTTTTGTTAATCCACCTGTCGTCTCAGATTTTGAAATGATGCTTTACAGCGAAAGCAATACAAGCATTTGTGTAAGTTTATCGATCACTCGACAAAACAATAAGTACACTTAGCATCAGGTAACTTGGTCACGAAAATCAGAAAAGCAATCAAATTAATCGTTTACCTTTGATGATCTTGGGATGTTTTCACTCACGAGACTCCCAGTTAGACAACAAATGTTCCTTTTGTTCCATAAAGATATTTTTTATATCCAAATACCTCCGTTAGTTTGGTGCGTTATGCCCAGGAATCCACCGGAAATAGCAGTCACGACAACGCAGACAAAAATTCCAAATTATATCCATAATGTCCACAGAAACATGTCAGACGTTTTTTATAATCAATCCTCAGGGTGTTTTTCAAATATCTATTCGATAATATATCAACCGGGACAGTTGGCTTTTCACTAGGACCGGGAGTAACAATGGCCGCCTTTCTCTTTTGCGCTTAATTCACTCTGAGAGCCCCCACCTATCCACTCCCAAACCCTGAAACTATGTGTGAAGACTGTTGACACCCTGAGTAAGTGATAGGAAAAGGAATCTGGTTGATATCCCTTTAAATGGAGCAATGGGAGACTATGGAACATGGAGTTTTCAAAATAGAGCCACTTCCTGGTTTGATTTTTCTCAGGGTTTCGCCTGCAATATCAGTTCTGTTATACTCATAGACAATATTTTGACAGTTTTGGAAACTTTAGAGTGTTTTCTATCCTAATCTGTCGATTATATGCATATTCTAGCATCTGGTCCTGAGAAATAGGCCATTTACTTTGGGAACGTTATTTTTCCAAACATAAAAATAGTGCCCCCTAGCTTCAAGAGGTAATTAATTAGCATTTTATTGCACGACATAAGTATTTGATCACCTACCAACCAGTAAGAATTCCGGCTCTCACAGAGATGTAAGTTTTTCTTTAAGAAGCCCTCCTGTTCTCCACTCATTATCTGTATTAACTGCACCTGTTTGAATTCGTTACCTGTATAAAAGACACCTGTCCACACACTCAATCAAACAGACTCCAACCTCTCCACAATGGCCAAGACCAGAGAGCTGTGTAAGGACATCAGGGATAAAATTGTAGACCTGCACAAGGCTGGGATGGGCTACAGGACAATAGGCAAGTAGCTTGGTGAGAGGGGAACAACTTTTGGCGCAATTATTAGAAAATGGAAGAAGTTCAAGATGACGGTCAATCACCCTCTGTCTGGGGCTCCATGCAAGATCTCACCTCGTGGGGCATCAATGATCATGTGGAAGGTGAGGGATCAGCCCAGAACTACACGGCAGGACCTGGTCAATGACCTGAAGAGAGCTGGGACCACAGTCTCAAAGAAAACCATTAGTAAAACACTATGCCATCTGAAGTTTGCCAATGACCATCTGGATGATCCAGAGGAGGTATGGGAGAAGGTCATGTGGTCTGATGAGACAAAAATAGAGCTTTTTGGAGGAAGAAGAAGGATGAGTACAACCCCAAGAACACCATCCCAACCGTGAAGCATGGAGGTGGAAACATCATTCTTTGGGGATGCTTTTCTGCAAAAGGGACAGGACGACTGCACCGTATTGAGGGGAGGATGGTTGGGGCCATGTATTGCGAGATCTTGGCCAACAACCTCCTTCCCTCAGTAAGAGCATTGAAGATGGGTCGTGGCTGGGACTTCCAGCATGACAATGACCCGAAACACACAGCCAGGGCAACTAAGGAGTAGCTCCGTAAGAAGCATCTCGAGGTCCTGGAGTGGCCTAGCCAGTCTCCAGACTTGAACCCAATAGAAAATCTTTGGAGGGAGCTGACAGTCCGTATTGCCCAGCGACAGCCCCGAAACCTGAAGGATCTGGCGAAGGTCTGATCCTGCTGCAGTGTGTGCAAACCTGGTCAAGAAATACAGGAAACGTATGATCTCTGTAATTGCAGACAAAGGTTTCTGTACCAAATATTAAGTTCTGCTTTTCTGATGTATCAAATACTTATGTCATGCAATAAAATGCAAATTAATTACTTAAAAATCGTACAATGTGATTTTCTGGATTTTCGTTTTAGATTCCATCTCTCACAGTTGAAGTGTACCTATGATTAAAAAAAGTACATACCTCTACATGCTTTGTAAGTAGGAAAACCTGCAAAATCGGCAGTGTATCAAATACTTGTTCTCCCGACTATATACAGTGGGGCAAAAAAGTATTTTGTCAGCCACCAATTGTGCAAGTTCTCCCACTTAAAAAGATGAGAGAGGCCTGTAATTTTCATCATAGGTACACTTCAACTATGATAGACAAAATGAAAAAAAAAATCCTGAAAATCACATTGTAGGATTTTTAATGAATTTATTTGCAAATTATGGTGGAAAATAAGTAGTGGGTAGTGGGTCAGAAGTTCACATATACTAAGTTGACTGTGCTTTAAACATCTTGGAAAACTCCAGAAAATGGTCATGGCTTTAGAAGCTTCTGATAGGCTAATTGACATCATTTGAGTCATTTGGAGGTGTATTTGTGGATGTATTTCAAGGCCTACCTTCAAACTCAGTGCCTCTTTGCTTAACATCATTGGAAAATCAAAAGAAATCAGCCAAGACCTCAGGCAAAAAAAATTGTAGACCTTCACAAGTCTGGTTCATCCTTGGGAGCAATTTCCAAACGCCTGAAGGTACCACGTTCATCTGTACAAACAATAGTAAGCAAGTATAAACACCATGGGACCACGCAGCCGTCATACCGCTCAGGAAGGAGATGCGTTCTGTCTCCTAGAGATGAACGTACTTTGGTGCGAAAAGTGCAAATCAATCCCAGAACAAGAGCAAAGGACCTTGTGAAAATGCTGGAGGAAACGGGTAGAAAAGTATCTATATCCACAGTAAAACGAGTCCTATATCGACATAACCTGAAAGGCCGCTCAGCAAGGAAGAAGCCACTGCTCCAAAACCACCATAAAAAAGCCAGACTACGGTTTGCAACTGCACATGAGGACAAAGATCGTACTTTTCGGAGAAATGTCCTCTGGTCTGATGAATCAAAAATAGAACTATTTGGCAATAATGACCATTGGAGGAAAAAGGGGGAGGCTTGCAAGCCGAAGAACACCATCCAAACCGTGAAGCACGGGGGTGGCAGTATCATGTTGTGGGGGTGCTTTGCTGTAGGAGGGACTGGTGCACTGAACATAATAGATGGCATCATGAGGCAGGAAATTTATGTGAATATATTGAAGCAACATCTCAAGACATCAGTCAGGAAGTTAAAGCTTGGTCGCAAATGGGTCTTCCAAATGGACAATGACCCCAAGCATACTTCCAAAGTTGTGGCAAAATGGCTTAAGGACAACAAAGTCAAGATATTGGAGGGTCCATCACAAAGCCCTGACCTAAATCCTATTGAAAATTTGTGGGCAGAACTGAAAAAACATGTGCGAGCAAGGAGGCCTACAAACCTGACTCAGTTACACCAGGTATGTTAGGAGGAATGGGCCAAAATTCACCCAACTTATTGTGGGAAGCTTGTGGAAGGCTACCCAACATTTTACCCAAGTTAAACAAATTAAAGGCAATGCTACCAAATACACTCAATTAGTATGTAAACATCTAACCCACAGGAAATGTGATGAAAGAAAGAAATTCTGAAATAAATAATTATCTCTACTATTATTCTGACATTTCACATTCTTAAAACCTCTTGCTCCTACCTGGCACGCAGGCGTCCCATCTAGAGCTCTGGAAATGCAAATGCGCTACGCTAAATGCTAATAGTATTAGTTAAAACTCAAACGTTCATTAAAATACACATGCAGGGTATTGAATTAAAGCTACACTCGTTGTGAATCCAGGCAACAAGTCAGATTTTTAAAATGCTTTTCGGCGAAAGCATGAGAAGCTATTATCTGATAGCATGTAACACCCCAAAAGACCCGCAGGGGACGTAAACAAAATAATTAGCATATTCGGCGCTACACAAACCGCACAATAAAATATAAAACATTCATTACCTTTGACCATCTTCTTTGTTGGCACTCCTAGATGTCCCATAATCACTATTGGGTCTTTTTTCGATTAAATCGGTCCATATATAGCCTAGATATCGATCTATGAAGACTGTGTGATAAACGAAAAAAAATAGCGTTTCATAACGTAACGTCATTTTTTAAAATTAAAAAAGTTGACGATAAACTTTCACAAAACACTTCGAAATACTTTTGTAATGCAACTTTAGGTATTAGTACACGTTAATAAGCGATAAAATTCATCAGGAGGCGATGTAAATTCTATAGGTGTCCGTCTGGAAAAAAATGTCCGGAGAGATCTCGACCAAAACATCCGGTCGGAGACCGGAGGGAATCGGTTCCCTTGTGTCGGTTTGACCAAGAATCAAAGCCGAAGCAAATGACAAGACTAGACATCGTGTGGAAGCTGTAGGTACTGCAACCTCAGCCCCATTTAATGTGGATCGCCTATAACAATGGGTTGAAGTGGCGGATGGATATATTTTTCCATTTTCAGTGATCAGATTTTCCTGCACTTTTCGATGAAACGCACGTTCTGTTATAGTCACAGCCGTGATTTAACCAGTTTTATAAACGTCTGAGTGTTTTCTATCCACACATACTAATCATATGCATATACTATATTCCTGGCCTGAGTAGCAGGGCGCTGAAATGTTGCGCGATTTTTAACAGAATGTTCGAAAAAGTAGAGGGTCAACTTAAGAGGTTAAAATAATATGGTGATCCTAACTGATGGCGGCAGGGTAGCCTAGTGGTTAGAGCATTGGACTAGTAACCGGAAGGTTGCAAGTTCAAACCCCCGAGCTGACAAGGTACAAATCTGTCGTTCTGCCCCTGAACATGCAGCTAACCCACGGTTCCAAGGCCATCATTGAAAATAAGAAAATAAGAATTTGTTCTTAACTGACTTGCCTGGTTAAATAAAGGTAAAATAAAATAAAAAACTGACCTAAGACAAGGAATTTTTACTCTGATTAAATGTCAGGAAATAACTGAGTTTAAATGTATTTGGCTCAGGTGTATTTAAAGTTCTGACTTCAACTGTATATCTTTATAATTGTATAATAAAAGACAACACACTGACCCGTTTTTCCATCATCAGGACCACATCAGAGTGATCTAAATTGCCAGTTAGGTCATGGGGTGGAGGCATTCTGATGAGTTGGGTCTGGGGTTGTCTGTACCGAATCTGATTTTAAATAATCTGATTATAATAACATTATGGATTCCAGCAATGATAAGGAGTTGTTTGTCTGTCTGGTCAAAGGTCATGCGTCGAAATCGCTAAGCTGTTTACTTCAAAGCAGTGTGCCTATGCCTATATCACTTTATTAGAAACACGTGATCAATGAAAACCTTATTGGTTTTGGTAGAAGACAAAAAGGCTATTCTGTGCACTCGCTACAGCATGTGGGACATCTTCTATAATAATTTGTCTGCGCTAATTTATTTTCACCAGCAGGTGGCACTAGTGTACACTGTTGACCAAAGCCAACGTATTGAACCTATTTTCAACACAATTTGCTGGAAAGACTCAACGCATCAGGAAGCTTCGTTTCCCCATCACTGGTCAAAGGTGTCAACCAGAGCCGAATACAAAAATGTGAATGACTGGTGTGTGAACTATACACACTACTATCATGCTGAAATTATTATATTATAACAACATATTTTTAATAGTAATATGTGTATCACATTATCTTTCAACAGATTTTTGGATTACAGTTAGACGTCATAAAGATATGTAAATTGGTACACGGTGGCGTCATGGATTGCGTTGGTGTCCCGGATGGAGTTCCGACGCCATCTTTACACCAGTGCTGCTGCTACCGGTAGCTAGAGAGTGGGGACGCTGCAGTTGCTCCACTAAGAACCGCCGACTGTGACAGACATACACAAGTTCGATCCGCTCTCCATCGACAGTCCGACCCCGAACACCATGGCAGATCGAGAGCATTTAGTATACCAGGCCAAACTCGCCGAACAAGCTGAGAGATACGATGGTAAGGGCTGAGATATACCGTCAATGCGGAGTATGCCTCAGTCTCATTCGCTTGTCCCCCCGTACTCTACTAAACGGGGGGCTTCGAGGTGGGTTGAAGATGGTTAGTGAGAGATCGTAGTAGAGACAAAATGGCGGAGAAGAGGGTTTCCGAACTAGTCATTTAACGTTTAGAGAAGTGGTTTTGTTTGACTGAATAATGTTAGTTAGAAATAATGTCTAACACGTGTATGACTGTGTTTTTGGGCATTCAGCGTTAGCATGTGTCATTCAGTATACGCTATAACTAGTTACTTTCTTGAAACCCGTTGGTTATTTCTGCTGGTGGTGCCGAAGTTCCGACGTCGTTGTTGGCCCTCAATGGATATACAACTAACGTTAACTAGCTATTCTATTGTAGCTAATATTGCTAACTAGTAAACTATAGCCTGATAGCAACGTTAGATGTGGCACAATGGCTGCTAACTGTTTTATAATATGCATAAAGGAGACGTTAGCTACTGTACAACTTTAGCTACCATGGTGATGAGTTACCGCAAGCTAATTTGTTAGCTAGCTAAAATAATTGGCTGATTTATGGTGAAATAGTTATTGTGACAGTATAAGAAACTACAGCTTGGTTAATCTAGCTAGTTAGTTGGTCTTGACGCTAGCTAACTTTCTATCGTGTGTGTGTGCGCACACAGGCTGTCAAACGCAATTGCGACGACAGAGCTTTGTGGGTTGGGTTTCGGGTTTTCTGAAACACATGTAGTTAGCTATCTACAGTAGCTAGTACACGTTGGGTAACTATCTTGTTATTAGTTTTCTATTCTAGACGCCAGTTGGCTAACTGTTGCCTTGACATGATTGGCTAAACAGTATATCAACCAGAGCCAATTAACATTAGCTACCGACCAGAGCCATTTCGCTATTTAGATAGCTAACGTCAGAGCCATGTAGTTAGCTAGCTAACTTAGCTAGCAAGCGAACATTAAACTCAACACGCTAACATTAGCTGTCAGTTTTGTATAATGTTATAGCTAGCTAGATAGCGCGAGCTACCTTTTTAGCCTAACTGTGGAAAGAACGCAGTCCCTGGCAAGCCGAGTGGGTGTGGTTGTTAAAGGGATAGCTAATGGTGGCTCATTACATTTTCCCAAGCCAGTCAGTGCAACACGTTTCAGCTAGCCAGTCAGTACCTTGACAAATGAGCTGTTGTCTCATTTGTCGATTATTTTTTATTAGTAGTGCAAGTTGGATAACATGTGCTAACAGACAAATATGGTTACAATGTTACTGGCTTTGACATGGCAAGCTTGGGTTAGTTACTTGGCTTACAAGGGTGTCCACATCAAATAACTGTTGTTCTAATCATTCATTGGCCCTTAGTGGGGTTTAAATACTTCTACAATAGAGCAACACTGTTTTAATGCTGTAGTCAAATCTAGGTAGTTAGTTATAGTTTTCTGTAATATGGATCTCTGTCAAATTTTGTTTAATTTGAGGGACTCTGTGTTTTGAAGCGCATTTCTATATAGTTTTGCAAGACTCATGACATATTTTAGGTTGGCTATATAATAGTAATAATGGATAACAAAAATAAAGTCTAGACCCAATTTCCCCAAATGTTATTCAGCTACCAAATGATTTATGATAATTTATGAGCCCTCAATTTAATTAAACATTCTCTTCTACAGAAAGTGATTAGTTCAATTGATGGCAACATTCACACAAGTCTTACTATTTTTGACTCCAACTTTAGAAGATCATATCTCAGTTTCTGAATGTCAGAGACAAACCAGAGCTTATTCCCATGTGCATCAGTCACATCTTTCTCTGGCATTTAACTGCTTCTTTCTCGCCTAAAGCATTGCAGATTTGTGTTTTGAGGAAAAAACATGAATGTAAGCACCACAGACAATTTAGGAGCACCACAAATATTTTTAAATGTGGAAAACTGTTACTGTAGGGAAAGGAGGACGAACTGCACTGATTCCAACAAATATATTGCCTAGGCTCAGAAGCCTCATGCTAGCCAGCTGGAAAACAACAGGACACATTTTCAAGGTATTAGGCTAAAACTGCTTCTCCAATAGAAATCCCAGAGCACACTTGTAGGCAATGTCATGGCGGAGTTTACTAGCTAAGCTCATGTGTAGACCCAATGACGTGTTTCTAATGGTCATCTCGCACCAAACTGCATGTACAGGCCCTCAAATCAGAGGCACTCCTTAAATATAAATTTGTTGACAAATGAAAACATGTCAGTTGTCACTTTCATGAGATTGGAGTAATAACATCTTCAGCTAGTTAATACATTGGCTCAAATCTAGGTTGTGGCTTTAGACTTTGCGAAAATGAAGAACAAAGGAAGAATTTCCCCTTCTCTCATCGACTTCTAAAACCCCGGCTTGGTCTGTTTCACAAGCGTTCCCGGAAGTTTTGCAGTGTTTTATTTGGTATTTAGCTGTTTTCATTGATAGTACGGCTGTAAAGTGGTAGTAGTTCTGGTAGTAGTCACTTGAAAGGAAAAACATCCATCACAAAATTAGCCACTGGCAAAGCACTATCTCTCACTGCAGGCGTTGCCTTAGTGAATGGTCCTTGCTGTCCGGGATCCTTGGGATGGCCCTGAGTTACATTCAGTTCATATAAGGCAATCAGTCAATTGAAATAAATTCATATGGATTTCACATGACTGTGAATACAGATATGCATCTGTTGGTCACAGATACCGTAACGAAAAGAGGTAGGAGCTTTTATCAGAAAAACAGTATCTGTTGTGACCACCATTTGCCTAATGCAGCTCCTTTGCAATGAGTTGATCAGGCTGTTGATTGTAGAATGTTGTCCCACTCCTCTTCAATGGCTGTGCGAATGGTGGTTGTTGGTGGGAACTGGAACATGCTGTTGTGCATGTCGATCCAGAGCATTCCAAACATGCTCAATGGGTGACATGTCTGGTGAGTATGCAGGCCATGGATGAACTGGGAAATGGTCAGCTTCCAGGAATTGTATACAGATCCTTGCGACATGGGGCCGTGCATTCTCACGCTGAAACATGAGGTGATTGTAGCGGATGAATAGCACGACAGTGGGCCTTAGGATCTCGTCACGGTATCTGTGCATTCAAATTGCCACTGATAAAATGCAATTGTGTTCATTGTCCGTAGCTTATGTCTCCCCATACAATAACCCCACTGCCACCATGGGCCAGGCACTCTCTTCACAAGGTTGACATCCACAAACTGCTTTCCCTCACGACGCCATACACATGGTCTGCAGTTGTGAAGCCGGTTGGACGTATTGCCAAATTCTTTAAAATGACGGAGGCGGCTTATGGTAGAGAAATTATTGTTCAGTTCTCTGGCAACAGCTCTGGTGGACATTCCTGCAATCAGCATGCCAATTGCACGCTCCCTGAACTTGAGACTTCTGTGAAATTGTCAGGTGACAAAACTGCACATCTTAGTGGCCTTTATTGTCCCCAGCACAAGGTGCACTTGTGTAATGATTATGCTGTTTAATCAGATTCTTGATATGATGCACCTGACCGGCGCATGGATTATCTTGGCAAAGGAGAAATGCTCACTAACAGGGATGTACAACATTTGAGAAGCTTTTTGTGCTTATGGACCATTCTGGGATATTTTATTTCAGCATTTTATATTTTTGTTCAGTGTGAAATGCTAACAGTAAGTGTTAGGGATGCACATATCTGTACATTTTGCTGCCAAGTAACTGACCCTCATTAACCTCTTCAGTCGACCCTCTACTTTTTTGAACATTTTGTTAAAAATCGCGCAACATTTCAGCGCCCTGCTACTCATGCCAGGAATATAGTACGTTCATATGGTTAGAATGTGTGGATAGGAAACCCTCGGACGTTTTTAAAACTGGTTAAATCACGACTGTGGCTATTACATAACGTGCGTTACATCGGAAAGCGCAGGAAAACCTGATCACAGAAAATGGAAATAAATATCCTTGCGCCACTTCCAGCAATTGTTAACAGTGAGCCGAATTAGATAAGACCGAGCATTCAACTCCCACAGCATCCCCATGTTGTCGAGTATCTTGTGAATTTAATCATCTTTGATTCTTGGTTGAACCGAAAGAGGGGCACCGCTTACCTCCGGTCTCCGCCCAGATCATTCCGGAAGAGCTCTCTCCTGAAATTTTTTCCAAGACGACAGCTAATGATATTTACATCGCCTACGGATGATTTTTATCGCTTATTAACGTTTACTAATACCTAAAGTAGCATTACAAACGTATTTCGAAGTGTTTTGTGAAAGTTTATCGTCTACTTTTTGAATTTTAAAAAAATGACGTTACGTTGTGAAATCGCTGTTTTTTTCGTTTATCACACAGTCTACATATAACGATATCTTGGCTTTATATGGCCCGATTTAATCGAAATAAAGACCCAATAGTGTTTATGGGACATCTAGGAGTGCCAACAAAGAAGATGGTGAAAGGTAATGACTGTTTTCTATTTTATTGTGCGGTTTGTGTAACGCCGAAATGCTAATTATTTTGTTTACGTCCCCTGCTGTGCTTTTCTGTTGTAGTGTATTGGTGCATGCTATCAGATAATAGCTTCTCATGCTGTCGCCGAAAAGCATTTTAAAAATCGGACTTGTTGCCTGGATTCACAACGAGTGTAGCTTTAATTTGATACCCTGCATGTGTATTTTAATGAACTTTTGAGTTTTAACTAATACTAATTAACTATTAGCATTTAGCGTAGCGCATTTGCATTTCCAGAGCTCTAGTTGGGACGCAAGCGTCCCAAGTAGAGGCAACAGGTTAACTGGTTAATGTTCCATATGTGACGATGATGAAAATCTCAGAAACCAGGGTGGGTTGTTAATATGACTAGGGTTGTGCCTTTTTGCTTCTGGACAACAGAAGTTGATATGAAAACCAACAGAACAGGAGAGAAATACTAGTTAATGGCATCAGGAAGTCTTTAAAAAAAAATTGCCTCTGTTTCTATGGATAGATTTTTGCAAGGCTACTTTGAAGCAAGGTAAGACATGCCACATTATTTGAAGTAAAGTAAAAGGTTCAGCTTTCAGACAATTACTGCCTCAAGCTCACATTGCAAAGTGGTAGGTGACGCGCTGATAGCCTACGCACTCGCACGGCAAATCGGAGGCGTGCTTTAATTACGAGTTGAGAAATTAAAATAGCTCCTTTAACACCCAATTGCATTTAGAGTTGTTTGTTGTGCAATGACTGGGCTTACAAAAGCACTTTCACTCCAGCGAAGAGCTACTTTCGTGCTGTCTTACATGTGATGGTCAGCTAGGCTCTGTATGCTGTGCGTGTGTGATAAGATACATGCATGACTAACAAAAATACACCTACCAATTTAATTTCACTAAAGTATGCTAATTTACCTATAGACCGATAAGCATGACCGGTCAAATGTGTTTTTGGCGGCTAACCCATTTAACGGTTAACATCACTGGCTAAGGCTCGGGTTTGGTTATGGTTAGGGTTTAGTGTAGGGATGTCCTAGGGATTTGGCTAGCAATAACACTCAATGAACAGCGTCAGGTACTCTCAGCTAGTTAGATGCGGGTGGTGAAACGTGAATTTGGACCACTGAGGTATAATAAGAACGAGCCTCAAATATGGCCAACCCTTGTTTTCAATGTAATCTATTCGCATACGCAGTTACATTTACATTACATTTAAGTCATTTAGCAGACGCTCTTATCCAGAGCGACTTACAAATTGGTGCTTTCACCTTATGACATCCAGTGGAACAGCCACTTTACAATAGTGCATCTAGGTCTTTTAAGGGGGGTGAGAAGGATTACTTTATCCTATCCTAGGTATTCCTTAAAGAGGTGGGGTTTCAGGTGTCTCTGGAAGGTGGTGATTGACTCCGCTGTCCTGGCGTCGTGAGGGAGTTTGTTCCACCATTGGGGGCCAGAGCAGCGAACAGTTTTGACTGGGCTGAGCGGGAACTGTACTTCCTCAGTGGTAGGGAGGCGAGCAGGCCAGAGGTGGATGAACGCAGTGCCCTTGTTTGGGTGTAGGGCCTGATCAGAGCCTGGAGGTACTGAGGTGCCGTTCCCTCACAGCTCCATAGGCAAGCACCATGGTCTTGTAGCGGATGCGAGCTTCAACTGGAAGCCAGTGGAGAGAGCGGAGGAGCGGGGTGACGTGAGAGAACTTGGGAAGGTTGAACACCAGACGGGCTGCGGCGTTCTGGATGAGTTGTAGGGGTTTAATGGCACAGGCAGGGAGCCCAGCCAACAGCGAGTTGCAGTAATCCAGACGGGAGATGACAAGTGCCTGGATTAGGACCTGCGCCGCTTCCTGTGTGAGGCAGGGTCGTACTCTGCGGATGTTGTAGAGCATGAACCTACAGGAACGGGCCACCGCCTTGATGTTATTTGAGAACGACAGGGTGTTGTCCAGGATCACGCCAAGGTTCTTAGCGCTCTGGGAGGAGGACACAATGGAGTTGTCAACCGTGATGGCGAGATCATGGAACGGGCAGTCCTTCCCCGGGAGGAAGAGCAGCTCCGTCTTGCCGAGGTTCAGCTTGAGGTGATGATCCGTCATCCACACTGATATGTCTGCCAGACATGCAGAGATGCGATTCGCCACCTGGTCGTCAGAAGGGGGAAAGGAGAAGATTAATTGTGTGTCGTCTGCATAGCAATGATAGGAGAGACCATGTGAGGTTATGACAGAGCCAAGTGACTTGGTGTATAGCGAGAATAGGAGAGGGCCTAGAACAGAGCCCTGGGGGACACCAGTGGTGAGAGCACGTGGTGAGGAGACGGATTCTCGCCACGCCACCTGGTAGGAGCGACCTGTCAGGTAGGACGCAATCCAAGCGTGGGCCGCGCCGGAGATGCCCAACTCGGAGAGGGTGGAGAGGAGGATCTGATGGTTCACAGTATCGAAGGCAGCCGATAGGTCTAGAAGGATGAGAGCAGAGGAGAGAGAGTTAGCTTTAGCAGTGCGGGAGCGCCTCCGTGATACAGAGAAGAGCAGTCTCAGTTGAATGACTAGTCTTGAAACCTGACTGATTTGGATCAAGAGAAGGTCATTCTGAGAGAGATAGCGGGAGAGCTGGCCAAGGACGGCACGTTCAAGAGTTTTTGAGAGAAAAGAAAGAAGGGATACTGGTCTGTAGTTGTTGACATCGGAGGGATCGAGTGTAGGTTTTTTCAGAAGGGGTGCAACTCTCGCTCTCTTGAAGACGGGAGGGACGAGCCAGCGGTCAGGGATGAGTTGATGAGCGAGGTGAGGTAAGGGAGAAGGTCACCGGAGATGGTCTGGAGAAGAGAGGAGGGGATAGGGTCAAGCGGGCAGGTTGTTGGGCGGCCGGCCGTCACAAGACGCGAGATGTCATCTGGAGAGAGAGGGGAGAAAGAGGTCAGAGCACAGGGTAGGGCAGTGTGAGCAGAACCAGCGGTGTCGTTTGACTTAGCAAACGAGGATCGGATGTCGTCGACCTTCTTTTCAAAATGGTTGACGAAGTCATCTGCAGAGAGAGGAGGAGGAGGGGGGGAGGGGGAGGAGGATTCAAGAGGGAGGAGAAGGTGGCAAAGAGCTTCCTAGGGTTAGAGGCAGATGCTTGGAATTTAGAGTGGTAGAAAGTGGCTTTAGCAGCAGAGACAGAGGAGGAAAATGTAGAGAGGAGGGAGTGAAAGGATGCCAGGTCCGCAGGGAGGCGAGTTTTCCTCCATTTCCGCTCGGCTGCCCGGAGTCCTGTTCTGTGAGCTCGCAATGAGTCGTCGAGCCACGGAGCGGGAGGGGAGGACCGAGCCGGCCTGGAGGATAGGGGACATAGAGAGTCAAAGGATGCAGAAAGGGAGGAGAGGAGGGTTGAGGAGGCAGAATCAGGAGATAGGTTGGAGAAGGTTTGAGCAGAGGGAAGAGATGATAGGATGAAAGAGGAGACAGTAGCGGGGAGAGAGAGCGAAGGTTGGGACGGCGCGATACCATCCGAGTAGGGGCAGTGTGGGAAGTGTTGGATGAGAGCGAGAGGGAAAAGGATACAAGGTAGTGGTCGGAGACTTGGAGGGAGTTGCAATGAGGTTAGTGGAGGAACAGCATCTAGTAAAGATGAGGTCGAGCGTATTGCCTGCCTTGTGAGTAGGGGGGAAGGTGAGAGGGTGAGGTCAAAAGAGGAGAGGAGTGGAAAGAAGGAGGCAGAGAGGAATGAGTCAAAGGTAGACGTGGGGAGGTTAAAGTCGCCCAGAACTGTGAGAGGTGAGCCGTCCTCAGGAAAGGAGCTTATCAAGGCATCAAGCTCATTGATGAACTCTCCGAGGGAACCTGGAGGGCGATAAATGATAAGGATGTTAAGCTTGAAAGGGCTGGTAACTGTGACAGCATGGAATTCAAAGGAGGCGATAGACAGATGGGTAAGGGGAGAAAGAGAGAATGACCACTTGGGAGAGAGTTGGAGCCATCTTCCTTACTGAGATTACTCCGCCTGCACTCAAGCACTCAGTGCGCACTGGAAAGACGGTAGTATGTCGCACACATGCTCCAGGAACTCTGTCAGAGCATGTGGAGAGCTCAACAAGCCAATCGGCACTTCCCTTGGCGAGCTGGGGTCATGACCTCAGTATGAATATAAAATGTTAATATCTTCGGCTGTGAGTGGCCTGGGCGACAATTTGAGTAAGTTAATGCATGTTTTTTTTCTCCCAAAGGTGATCACTAATGTCTTGTTAGGAATTTTAAAATTTGACGTCTCTATGGGGCCGTCGACGGTAATTACCTTTCTCGGCCGTGATGCAGTTAAACTGCAGTACCTAAGCAATACTGTAGGTGCAGTCAAGCGTGCTTCCAGACCGGAACCGTGGCCCCTTAATTTGGACCAGTCCCTGACAGGTGACAACTCGCATCAAAACGTAGCATTATTGCACAGTTTCCGTCATTGTCCACTTTTATTTAGCTAGAAAGCTTCTATTTACTCTGCATTCACCATAGAATCAGTAACAGTTAGTTCACGCTCCTCTCCGACTTAGTGGTGTTGGGTTATACAGTGCATTCAGAAAGTATTCAGACTAGAGGTCGACCGATTTATGATTTTTCAACGCCGATACCGATTATTGGAGGACCAAAAAATCCCATACCGATTTAATCGGCTGATTTATAAAAAATAAAAGTATTTTTATTTATATGTAATAATGACAATTACAATACTGAATGAAAACTTATTTTAACTTAATATAATACATCAATCAAATCAATTTAGCCTCAAGTAATGAAACATGTTCAATTTGGTTTAAATAATGCAAAAACAAAGTGTTGGAGAAGAAAGTTAAGTGCAATATGTGCTATGTAAGAAAGCTAACGTTTCAGTTCCTTGCTCAGAACATGAGAACATTTTGAAAGCAGGTGGTTCCTTTTAACATGATTCTTCAATATTTCCAGGTAAGAAGTTTTAGGTTGTAGTTATTATAGGACTATTTCCCTCTATACCATTTGTATTTCATTAAACTTTGACTATTGGATGTTCTTATAGGCACTTTAGTATTGCCAGTGTAACAGTATAGCTTCCATCCCTCTCCTCGCTCCTCCCTGGGCTCGAACCAGGAACACAACGACAACAGCCACTCTCGAAGCAGCGTTACCCATGCAGAGCAAGGGGAACAACCACTCCAAGTCTCAGAGCGAGTGACGTTTGAAACGCTATTAGCGCGCACCCCGCTAACTAGCTAGCCATTTCACTTCGGTTACACCAGCCTCATCTCGGGAGTTGATAGGCTTGAAGTCATAAACAGTGCAATGCTTGACGCACAACGAAGAGCTGCTGCTAAAACGCACGAATGTGCTGTTTGAATGAATGCTTATGAGCCTGCTGCTGCCTACCACCACTCAGTCAGATACTTGTATGCTCAGTCAGATTATATGCAACACAGGACACGCTTGATAAACTAATAATATCATCAACCATGTGTAGTTAACTAGTGATTATGATTGATTGTTTTTTATAAGATAAGTTTAATGCTAGCTAGAAACTTACCTTGGCTTACTGCATTCGTGTAGCAGGCAGTCTCCTCGTGGAGTGCAACGAGAGGCAGGTGGTTATAGTGTTGGACTTGTTAACTGGAAGGTTGCAAGATTGGATCCCCTGAGCTGACGAGGTGAAAGTCCGTCGTTCTGCCCCTGAACGAGGCAGTTAACCCACCGTTCCTAGGCCGTCATTGAATATAAGAATGTGTTCTTAACTGACTTGCCTAGTTAAATAAAGATTAAATAAAGGTGTAAAAAATATATATATAAAAAACCTGCCAAATCGGTGTCCAAAAATACAGTTGTCCGATTATGAAAACTTGAAATCGGCCCTAATTAATCGGCCATTTCGATTTAATCGACCGACCTCTAATTCAGGCCCTTTTACTTTTTCCACGTTTTGTTACGTTACAGCCTTATTATAAAATGTATTAAATAGTCCCCCCCTCAATCTACACACAAAGCTTGCAAATGTATACAAAAATGTAAACTATCACATTTACATAAGTATTCAGACCCTTTACTCAGTACTTTGTTGAAGCACCTTTGGCAGTGATTACAGCCTCAAGTCTTCTTGGGTATGATGCTACAAGTTTGGCACACCTGTATTTGGGGAGGTTTCTCATTCTTCTCTGCAGAGCTTCTCAAGCTCTTGTCAGGTTGGATGGTGAGTGTCGCTGCACAGCTATTTTCAGGTCTGTCCAGAGATGTTCGATTGGGTTTAACTCCGGGCTCTGGTTGGGCCACTAAAGGACTTTCAGAGACTTTGAAGCCACTCCTGCGTTGTCTGGCTGTGTGCTTAGGGTTGTTGTCCTGTTGAAAGGTGAACCTTCGCCCCAGTCTGAGGTCCCGAGCTTTCTGGGGCAGGCTTTCATCATGGATCTTTCTGTACTTTGCTGTGTTCATCTCTCCCTCGATCCTGACTAGTCTCCCTGTCCCTCCCTCACTTCCCTGACCAAGGCCTTTCTCCCCACGATTGAGGAAAAACATTTATTTAATCGATTTTAGAATAAGGCTGTAACGTAACAAAATGTAGATGTCAAGGTGTCTGTATGCTACTCTATACAAAGGCATACCATTAGTTGCTGATTTCAGTTTTCTAGATTCTATTATCAAAGATTCACCAGCGGTACACACGGGCCAGGCAGTCTGGTCTCTTTTGCTCTGCTCTGAAACAGGATACTGTTCTCTACCAGCTCTAGCCACTGTTGAGAGAGGCGACACCCCCCACCCCTCCTGTCGTTAGGCCTCCTGAAAGGGGACAATCCCCTGTAGGGGCTCAGAGCCAGACTGACCCCCCCCCCCCAGGCCTGCTGTGGAACAGGCCATTCCTCCGGGAGCCCCCTTTGGCACAGAGGAATGTGCAAGGCGGATAGTATAGCTGGGGTAGGTGGGGTGGGGGTGTGTGCCTATGCAGCCCCCTGACATAAGGACGGGAGGAGACGAGGCACCAGTGTGCCACTCTCTTACGTAACCCCTCTCTCCAGCTCAGGCGAGCCATCCAGCCCCAATGTTTGTGCAAATGGCTCAGACGGGCTATCTTCTTAGTGGGTATCTTTGCAGAGACTGCTCATTTACTTTTGAATCCTTCCCCTCCTTGCCGCTGCCTCTTTGACGAAGTGCACTTATACACTGCCCCCAGCCTCAGTGGTCCTGGGCACTCAACAGACCTGAACGAATTCCAATGTGGAGTTGTAATGGTGGTGGTAAGTCCTCTGCCCCCAACCCACCTCTGTCATGCCTGTCGCCCCCCCCAGAGATGAAGTAGTATTCCTCTTTCCTTGATTAATGGGGTGAACAGTTAACAATGTCCTTTTTTTTATAGACACATCAAGTGTCAGGGCAGCAGAGTTGCTGAGCACTAGTTAGACGTTTTGAAAATGTTTTGAAAAGCATCACAAGTCACAAGTTGCATGGACTCACTCTGTTTGCAAACAGAGTATTTAACTTGATTCTGAACCCCACACATACAATTATTTGTAAGGTCCCTCAGTTGAGCAGTGTATTTCAACCACAGACCAAGGAGGTTTTCCAATGAGCATAGTGAAGTTATTAATTACACTTTGGATGGTGTATCAATACACCCAGTCACTACAAAGATACAGGCGTCCTTCCTAACTCCTTGCCGGAGAGGAAGGATACCACTCAGCGCGAGGCCAATGGTTATTTTAAAAAGGTTACATAGTTTGTCTGTGGTAGGAGAACTGATGATGAATCAATAACATCCTCAATACTAACATAATTGACAGAGTGAAAAGGAAGCCTGTACATAATACAAATATTCTAAAATGTGCAGTTTGTTTGTTTGCAACAAGGCACTAAAGTAATACTGCAAAAAAAATGTGGTAAAACAATTACATTTTTGCCCTGAATACAAAGTGTTTAAATTTGGGGCAAATACAACATATTACTGAGAACCACTCGCCATATTTTCAAGAATAGTGATGGCTGCATCCTGGGTGTGCTTGTAATCGTTAAGGACTGAGTTTTTCAGGATAAAAAAAGAAACGGAATGGAGCTAAGCACAGGCAAAATCCTAGATGAAAACCTTGTCTGTGTTCCACCAGACTGGGGGATTAATTCATCTTTTAAGCAGGACTACAACTTAAAACACAAGGGCAAATCTATACTGGAGTTGCTTACCAAGAAGACAATGAATGTTTCTGAGTGGTCAAGTTAGTTTTGACTTACTTGAAAATCTATGGCAAGACATGAAAATGGTTGTCTAGCAACGATCAACAACCAATTTGACAGAGCTTGAAGAATGTTGAAAATAAAAATGGGCAAATGTTGCACAATCCAGGTGTGGAAAGCTCTTGGATTTACCCAGAGACTCACAGCTGTAATTGCTGCCAAAGGTGCTTCTACAAAGTAATGTTTTTAAAAGATCTGAATACTTATATAAATTAGATTTCTGTATTTTATTTTCAATAAATTGGTAAAAATTTCTAAACATGTTTTCACTTTCATTATGGAGTACTGTGTGTAGATGGGTGAGAAAAAATACATGTAACCTATTTTTATTTATTTACGCTGTAACGCAGCAATGGGTATGAATACTTTCTGAAAGCACTGTATATCCTGAAATCTTGTTTAATTTCCCTGTCCTACCTTTTTTAAAATTGTGTCAATCCAGAGTGGTGTCACTGTCTGAGCACGGCTCTAGCCCACTCATCGACGTCACGGGTCAAGTGGTCTTATTCTGTAGAGATACCGTAGTACCGCTGCTCTTCCCGGGCACTGGTAGTCGAGCATCGAATCTTTAGCTATTCTACTCCATGTCATATGCTGAAGAGACTCGCCTTTCTGTGATATTTGAATATGAACATTCTATAATTGAGCTTGAGGAGAACAGGATTTAATCCCCCTCACAGCTATCCTCCAATCACAGTTTCATTATTTTCATTATCATTTTCTCCACAGAACACGTCGGTATCCAGTCGGTATCCACGTGGGCATTCCAACCTCCAAATGTATTAGTTTAGATTTTAGGCCTCAAAATACAACATGTTTAGCTAAATGTTTAAAATTTGAATTCATAACAAAGTCAAAAACAATTTCCTGAGGCTCCACATGTTTTCATGGAAAATATGAATGTTATTTCCAACAACCAATGAGCAACTCCGCTGTAAATCCATCGCATATTGAACATAGAGATTGGCAATGACAAATAAAATAATAATATTAATCACATGCGCCGAATACCACTGGTGTCGACCTTAGTGAAATGCTTACTTATGAGCACTGAACCAACAATGCATTTAAAAAAAATATGAATGAGAATTAAAATAACAAGTAATTAAAGAGCAGCAGTAAAATTACAATAGCGAGACTATATACAGAGGGGTACCGGTTAGTTGAGGTAATATGTACATGTAGGTAGAGCTATTAAAGTGACTATGCATAGATAACAACAGAGTAGCAGCGGTGTATTCTCAGTCAGGGATGTAATTTGTCTTTATTAATCAGGAATTCCTGCTTTCTGAACATTTCCTCCATTCATATACATAATATAAATTGATCTATCCCGTAGCCAAAATCTACATTTCCAGATTTTCTATGTTCTTGTGTGATTGCTGCCAGCAAAAAAACAGACAAAATCCAGAACAGAACAAATTGTTCGTAACTTATTGAAGGCAGCGTGTTTGATGGTTTAGGTTCAGTCTTTTCTCTCTCTGTCAGAAATGGTGGAGTCCATGAAGAACGTGGCGGGCATGGACGTGGAGCTGACGGTGGAGGAGCGGAACCTGCTGTCGGTGGCTTACAAGAACGTGATCGGAGCCAGAAGAGCGTCCTGGAGGATAATCAGCAGCCTTGAACAGAAGGAGGAGAACAAAGGAGGCGAAGACAAACTGAAGATGATCCGGGAATACAGGCAAACGGTGAGCCACGTGGATGGTGGTAGTAGAGGAGAACCCTGATAAAGGCGGCTAGATGTTGAGATGTTGGTTAGCTAAGGATGGTGTGTGGCTCCTTTCAAAGTAGAGGTTTATATCTTGGGGCCTTAAAAAAAAAGTGTTAAATTTTTAGAGGTCGTTCAAGGGTTAAGTAAAATAAATAAATAAAAATAGACAATGTTGAGTTGTTTTTGTCCTCCTTGAGTTTGTTGCCAACAGGTGCTGTGTGTTTTGTCTGCTCTGCAGGTGGAGACTGAGCTGAAATCAATCTGTAATGACATTCTGGATGTACTGGACAAGCACCTCATTCCAGCAGCAAACACTGGAGAATCGAAGGTTTTCTACTACAAAATGTACGTCTGCGGATGGGACAGCTTTTGAAAAACGATTTAGCGCACATCAGCTAATATCTATGCCCTGACTGTTCTAGTAACATGAGAAAAGTCTCTCTGCTCTGTGTGGACATCTGCTTCTCAATGGTTCACCCTTTGCCCTGAACTGTGCACTTGTGTGCTACCCCACATGAATTTAAAAGCACACAATTGGTGTAAGCAAGGGATCTTACACCAATCCTTTTAAATCCAAATAGGGGAGTGCATACTTCAGAGTAAATGTGGAATATTGGGACGCAGGGCTAGTCTCTCTAGCAAGTCTAGTCCTGGTCAAGGAGTAGTCTTAAGTGTCCACACCAGTTTCAAGGGCTGCATGACAGTAAGACCCTTTTGTACATGGGGTTCATTCATAGAATTATGCAGTGTTTTCTCAACCCACAAGCCATGCTTGTCTGTTAAGAATATTCATATGTTAACATATGCAGACCATGGATTGATTGAATGTTTTGTGAGGTTGAAATAAGTCTCGTTCTCCCTTTTTCCTCAGGAAGGGAGACTACCACAGGTACCTGGCAGAGTTTGCCACGGGCAACGACCGAAAGGAGGCGGCAGAGAACAGCTTGGTTGCGTACAAAGCTGCAAGCGACATCGCCATGATCGAACTCCCACCGACACACCCTATCCGTCTGGGACTGGCGCTCAACTTCTCCGTATTTTATTATGAAATCCTCAATTCCCCCGACCGCGCATGCAGGTGGGCCCCCTCATCTTCTCTCCCCACTCTTCTCTCGTCTTTTCACTCTTCCATCTCCCTCATCTACGCGCCATTGCAAGATGTTTGAAATAGAAAGCGATTGTGAGTGTGTAATAATGCACAAGCAGGAGGCCCGAGTATTTTATAAAAACACTTTTTTTTAAAGAATTCTGGCTATGCCTTACGGAGTGTTTTTCTGCAGTACCAGGTGTTAGTCTTTTATTAACATTTTCAAAGAAACAGATTGAGATTTGATTAGGTTTTTTAGACCTTATCTAGTGCTGCATCATGTCTACTAGGCTTGGGCGGTATCCACATTTTATATCGTCATAACGTCCTTCTCTCATCCTGGGATTTATTGTATTACTGGCATTACTGGAGAGAAGGACCTTATGACGATATAAAAATGTGCCAGGTACCTGTGGGTGTTAAAATACAACAAAATGCCATTGGGCTTCTATTACCAGAATGCAAACAAAATTAGCACAAACAAACAGCAAAACTGAACATCAATTAATTGCAAAGACTAGCAAATCCAGATCAAAGTTATACAAGCATAGCAAGTAGCTACCAAATGTCATTTTTGGTGAGTGTGGACATTTACAAGCGAACTTGAACAGGAGATTGTGCAAATGAAAAACATTGATGCATCCTTTGAAGGAAGGGCAGCATGTGTACACGGAGCAGATGGGAGAACAATTTAAATGCTAGTTGGAAGTACCGGGGGAAAAATGTCAGCTGTACAGAACTTAGTAGTGAATTGTATGACCTTGTGCGCCGCACACAGACTCGCTGATACATATATAACGTTATGGACTCCCGTTGTGCTATTTACAAACAAACACGTGGCTGGCTCCTTCTGTTCTGGGGAGCTAGGGTAAGCTTTATAAAGTGAACGGTGACAGAAAACCGCAGTCTGCTTTATGTCCTAACGTATTGTACAAGTTGCCTGCAGGTATTAACTTAACTTAAAAAGTATCTACAAATATAACAATTTATTGGAAAAAGTTCAAAGAAATAGTTTCAACAGTTTTGAAAAACCATCCCATGGCTTTTTCCAAATACCCTGATATATGGTTTATACGATATGCTGCCCATGCCTATATTTCAGACTGGGCATGCAATTGTCTCTCCTATACAGTACATGGAAGTCACCTGATGTCCTGGCTAGTAATACAATATAATATATATTTGTATTTATCAAGCCATGTTATTGTATGCTCCATACATGTTGACTAATGTTCAGCAAATTGTTGATGTGACTCTGACACACTGTAAAATCCAACCTTTGACACTCCCTCTCTGCCCACGCTGTTGCCCTCAGGTTGGCGAAGGCGGCATTTGACGATGCCATTGCAGAACTGGACACGCTGAGCGAGGAGAGCTACAAGGACTCCACACTCATCATGCAGTTGCTACGCGACAACCTGACACTATGGACTTCAGATATGCAGGGAGACGGTGAGCGTTCCATGCTTCTTCACCTATTATATGTAGAACAATACAGTTCAAGGACTAAACCCACTCCAGCGTCTGTGGTCACGTGGAGGATGGATGTTTTCCACCTATTGACAGCACACACTGCTGGGCTGGTGCTGTGTGCTCTTAGGGTTGGAGAGTTGACCTCACCCACCCTTTATCTTCTCCCCTCAGCACAGTGGTTTTTCTCTAACCTCAGCAGCGCTCCCTCTTTCTCCAGCTCTCTTTCTTTCTATTTCTCTTTTTCTCTATCTTTCCGTTTCACCCCTTTCTCTTTTACTGTCTGTATCCCTCTGTCTGAGATGTACTCATGTTCAAGGCTCTCTCTCATGTCTCCATCTTCCACTGTGTAGATTCTTAAGGACAACCCCCCCCCCCCACTCCATTCCCTCGATAGAACTGTATTTTGTAAGTCATCTTTCTCCTGTCTTGGGCATCCCTCTTGCTTTGTCAATCAAGACTTGCTGCCCTTCACTAACACTTTTTCTCTGCATCTTCCAGCGCCGGGTTAATTAATTCACACTAGTAAAATGTTGTGGAACGCGAAACATTTGAGTGCTGTGTGGTTAGTGTCACTGTCCTACTCACTGCAACGCAATTTTTACCAACACTGTCTGTCTGGGTTTGGGCTAGAGTTTAGGTATTCCATTTATTATTATGGCTGAACATGACATACTCAGTAATCACACCGAATCCTTGGGACCCTGTTTGTCACTCTTAAATCTGCAAACAGGCAGTTGATGCACATCAACACTGTGCTGTTGTCCACACCAACTGCATGTAGCATCTCGTAGGCACTAGTTAGGCACCTTTATTATAGTTTCTATTTTTGATCTTCGTAGAATCTGAACCTTTGTTAGACTCGCTGCTTTAATTCTTACCAAGTAGATGGCTGTGCCATCTCTATGGAAACCTTCCTAAGCAACCAGCCTAGGTGGCCCGAAAGGCATTTGCTAGCTATCAAATCTTTACTGAGGCGTTTGACATTTTGCCGTGTGAAGAATAGATATTTGTGTTGATACTGGTTTGCACACTAGCACTAGTGCCTTTAGAATGTATTCATACCCTGTGACTTATTCCACATTTTGTTACAGCCTGAATGCAAAATGGATTAAATATATATTTAAGTAAAAACTGTAACTAGGCCACTCAGGAACATCTTCTAAAGCAACTCCAGTGTAGATTTGGCCTTGTGTTTTAGGTTATTGTCTTGCTGAAAGGTGCATTTGTCTCCTAGTATCTGTTGGAAGGCAGACTGAACCAGGTTTTCCTCTAAGAATGTGCATGTGCTTATGGCTGTATTCCATTTATTTTTATCCTGAACTCACTAGTCCTTACCGATGACAAGCATACCCATAACATGATGCAGCTACTGCCATGCTTGAAAATATGGAGAGGTACTCAGTGACGTGTTCAGTTTGATTTGCCCCAAACGTAATGCTTTGTATTCAGGACAAAAAGGTAAATTCTTTGCCACATCATTTGCAGTATTACTTTAGTGCCCTATTGCAAACAGGATGCATGTTTTGGATTTTAAAAAATCTGTACAGGGTTCCTTCTTTTTAGTTATTTGTTAGTATTGTGGAGTAACTACAATGTTGATCCATCTTCCGTTATCTCCCATCACAGCCATTAAACTCGAACTGTTTTAAAATCACAATTGGCCTTGTGAAATCCCTAAGAGGTTTCCTTCCTCTCTGGCAACTGAGTTAGGAAGAATGCCTGTATCTTTGTTGTGACTGGGGGTATTGATAAACCATCCAAAGCCTAATTAATAACTTCACCATGCTCAAAGGGCTATTCAGTGTCTGCTTTGTATTTTTTTATACATCTACCAATCGGTGTCCTTTGAGAGGCATTGGAAACCTCCCTGTTCTTGGTGGATGAATCTGTGCTTGAAATTCACTAGTCGGTTGAGGGACCTAACAGATAATTGTGTATGTGGGATACAGAGATGGGGTAGTCAATCAAAAATCATGTTAACCACTATTATTGAACACAAATGAGTCAATTTAAATTGTGATTTGTTAAGCACATTTACTCCTGAACTTATTTAGGCTTGCTATTACAAAGGGGTTGAAAACTTATTGACTCAAGACCTTTCCACTTTGAAGTTGTAATTTCTACAAACAAATTCCACTGATATGGGTTATTCTGTGTAGTTCAGTGACACAATCTTAATGTATTACATTTAAAATTCAGGCTGTAACACAACAAAATAAGTCATGGGGCATGAACACTTTCTGATGCCACTATGCACATTCTCCTGCCAACCACCAATGTGTTTTTAAGGTACCTTTTTGTGCAACATGACTCGTGGGTGGGTTTTCCAACGCCTTTGTAGTGTATGTTATCTCTGCCATTGACCCCGAAGGCATTCATATCACACATTTTGCTGGCATAGACTGACAACCAAACGGCAATTTTATAATTGTAACGCTCATGGCATTGTTTTTTGAAACAACAGTTAACTTCCTTCACATTGCACACAGAGACAAAATGTTATGTTTGGGTTAGTAGAACAAAGCACTATCCCTTTAAGGTTATGATTGGGGGAGGGAAAGCAGATCATAGATCTATACCTAGGGGACCTTAATCTTGGAGTCTTTGACTCTGGTGGTCTTGGAGTGTTGGGCCAGTAACTGAAAGGGTGCTGGATCGAATCCCCGAGCTGACAAGGTAAAAATCTGTCGTCCTGCCCCTGAGCAAGGCAGTTCCCCGGGTGCCGAAGATGTGGATTATGGCAGCCCCCCGCACCTCTCTGATTCAGAGGGGTTGGATTAAATGCGGAAGACTCATTCAGTTGTATAACTGACTTGGTATCGATCCCCTTTTCCCTTCCTCAGCCCATCTCACTCACCCATCACCACCTATCTTTACTAATCACTCCTCCCCTGAAAACCATATCACTGTAAACCTCACCTTCCTGTTGCCATGGTAACAGTGGGTGGGCTCTGGGCTTTCTTTTGTCCATTTATGTTTGTGGTGAAAATGACACTGGCTTTGAATGATGAAGATTAAAAATATACAATTAAATGGAATACATGTGCCTCTCTCTCTTTAGGTGAAGAACAGAATAAAGAACTGCTGCAAGATGTGGAGGATGAGACCCAGTGAGACTTCACGGCCAATACAAGACACCCCTCCCCTCCGCCTGCTAGCCCCAGTTCCAACTATGGTGTCAGTGAGAGCTCCCAAACTCGGCTTTTACGCCGATGCCAACTCGCTCTTTTACCCCTTTTCTTGTTCACTATCACTCTTTATCTGTCTGTCAGTTCTTCTGGTTTTCCTTTTATAAAAAAATTCAGATAAAAATTGCCCATTTCATTGGAAATAATAACTTCTGCATTTAAACACAAGAGAAAATATAAAAGCTGAAGCTTCGAGCTGTTCCTGGGTGTTACTATATATATATATATTAGTAAAACCCCTGTTGCAAGCCTGGCCATGTAAGGGTCACGTCATTTGTCACTTTTTTTGTTTTCATTTTTGCTGTGTCATCAGTTGCCAAGTGTGCTTGCCTGCGGTCGTCAACATTCATGCGCTCGCTGACTTTATTTTTAAAACACAAACGTTTGCTGTAACTCTTTTTCTAGAACTGATTGATGTCTTCGTGCTACTTTACTCTAGTCGTCTAAGCCTTTGGTCGCAAATTAGGGATGGTGGCGGCTTTTGACTGTTTTTAAAAGGGACATAAAGCTTTTTAGAAGGAACGAAGTGCCCTTTGTGTTTCTCCTCTCATTGCCAGACTCTTATCAATGACGATAGCAGAACTTCCCCCGAGCATCTCTTTGCGATCACCACTCAGGTCCGAGGCATGGACCACACATTGTTGTGCAGTCTGTAGCGCTGCTTTTGTACTGGTTGCTGACATATAGAGACGATGGCTTGTAGCAGTGTAAAAAAACAAAAACAAGGAGCGTGAAGTTTCTCCATCTCTCTTATGTGAGGTAAAGCAGGTTTGCATTGGCACTGTAAAAAAAACTTTGTTTAAAAAAAGAAACCTGCTTATGTTATCTTGTATTGCCCCTCTGTTCCAGAATGTTCTCTTTCTCCCTCTGTCCTGCCCCCTTATTTTCTCTCTTCTGTTCAGTATGTGTAGCTTGAATCTGATTTGTACTACTGGATATTCTGACTGGACCCACACGCCCCGTCTGTCTTCTTACTGAAACACAGCATGGAAATTAACATTTAAACTTCAAATAAAAAAAAAGAAACTTACATTAAAATGCACCTGTGGTGTCATTTTTCGATTCAAATTCGCTGTACTATCTTTAGCCAGAGACCGATAAGTTTTACCTTTGACAGTTTACCTTCTGTTGTTACTGTCATCTAAGGGTAAGGTGCTCATTCAGTGAACTGATCAGGAAATAAGTGTCTTACCCTCTGACAGTAACAGAGCATAAACTGTTTTGATTATGTGGATCATTTTCCATTGGAGTGCGTAGGTTGGATCAAGAAAAGAGGGAAAAGCAACAGAAGATTACACACTTTTGGGAAGCCGTCTAATATAGTATCTTGTTTTCAGCCCCACGGATTACTTGTACTTAGGGTCATAGGTCTATTCACTATGCAATAAGGTGAAATGTTCACAATGTTGCAACTAGAAATGTAATTACTAGAGCGGACATGATTTCCTATTAGCTATGACATAAAATCATAGATAAATGCTCTACAAAATGCATTCTGTCTATTCTTTAATTTCGCACCTTCCTGGTCAAATTTATTTGTCCAGGTGGCCTTCACAATTATTTATATTCCTTGATCATTACATAGCCATTAGAGGGCAGCACAGTCCTACTATTGAATTATATTCCCATTTGAAACTACAGTCGTGGCCAAAAGTTTTGAGAATTACACAAATATTAATTTTCAGTCTGCTGCCTCAGTTTGTATGATGGCAATTTGCATATACTCCAGAATGTTATGAAGAGTGATCAGATTAATTGCAATGTCCCTCTTTGCCATGCAAATGAACTGGAACTCTCCCCCAAACCATTCCACTGCATTTCAGCCCTGCCACAAAAGGACCAGCTGACATGTCAGTGATTCTCTTGTTAACACAGGTGTGAGTGTTGACAAGGCTGGAGATCACTCTGTCATGCTGATTGAGTTGGAATAACAGACTGGAATCTTCAAAAGGAGGGTGGTGCTTGAAATCATTGTTCTTCCTCTGTCAATCATGGTTACCTGCAAAGAAACACATGCCGTTGTCATTGCTTTGCACAAAAAGGGCTTCACAGGCAAGGATATTGCTGCCAGTAAGATTGCACCTAAATCAACCATTTATTGGATCATCAAGAACTTCAAGGAGAGTTGTTCAATTATTGTGAAGAAGGCTTCAGGGCACCCAAGAAAGTCCAGCAAGCGCCAGGACCGTCTCCTAAAGTTGATTCAGCTGCGGGATCGGGCCACCACCTGTACAGACCTTGCTCAGGAATGGCAGCAGGCAGGTGTGAGTGCATCTGCACGCACAGTGAGGCGAAGACATTTGGAGGTTGGCCTGGTGTCAAGAAGGGCAGCAAAGAAGCCACTTCTCTCCAGGAAAAATCATCAGGGACAGACTGATATTCTGCAAAAGGTACAGGGATTGGACTGCTGAGGACTGGGGTAAAGTCATTTTCTCTGCTGAATTTCCTTTCCGATTGTTTGGGGCATCCGGAAAAAAGATTGTCTGGAGAAGACAAGGTGAGTGCTACCATCAGTCCTGTGTCATGCCAGCAGTAAAGCATCCTGAGATCATTCATGTGTGGGGTTGCTTCTCAGTCAAGGGAGTGGGCTCACTCACAATTTTGCCTAAGAACACAGCCATGAATAAAGAATGGTGCCAACACATCCTCCGAGAGCAACTTCTCCCAACCATCCAGGAACAGTTTGGTGACTAACAATGCTTTTTCCAGCATGATGGAGCACCTTGCCATAAGGCAAATGTAATAACTAAGTGGCTCGGGGAACAAAACATTGATATTTTGGGTTCATGGCCAGGAAGCTCCCCATACCTTAATCCCGTTGAGAACTTGTGGTCAATCCTCAAGAGGCGGGTGGACAAACACAAACCCACAAATTCTGACAAACTCCAAGCTTTGATAATGCAAGAATGGGCTTCCGTCAGTCAGGATGTGGCCCTGAAGTTAATTGACAGCATGACAGGGCGGGTTGCAGAGGTCTTGAAAAAGAAGGGTCAACACTGCAAATATTTTCTATTTGCATCAACTTCATGTCATTGTCAATAAAAGCCTTTGACACTTCTGAAATGCTTGTAATTATACTTCAGTATTCCATAGTAACATCTGACAAAAATATCTAAAGACACCGAAGCAGCAAACTTTCTGAAAATTAATAATTGTCATTCTCAAAACTTTTGGCCACGACTATACAGTATGATGAGGAATAGACCCATCAATCTGTTACTGGCTACATCGGGGTTGTTTTCTTGACTGATAAACATGCAGTTGTGAAATGGAGAACTTATGTTGGAGGAAATATATATTTTATTCAGCACATATGGAAGTGGTTCACTATGTGGGTGCTAAAACAGACTGATTCACTTCTCACCAGGTTCATCTTCATTAGGGCACATCGTACCAAAACGTTTTGCAAAAGAAAATTTAAACATGCCGTTATTGGACGGGTCCAAGTCGTATTTCCCAGTTTCATTCCGTTTGGTGCCTAATGAACATGACCCAGGTTTTCATAGGGAGTTTCCTTTTTATAAAATCGGTCCCGTTCTTGTAATACCTTAAGCTTTTAAGCATTGTGCTTGTTCGACATTGCAACTGCCAACTAACTGGTCTACAAATGACCTGCAATGCTGAACCAACCCATTGTGTGACTGCTGATTTGTTTATTTCCCTCTCCTATGAGATTTCTGTTTTTCTTTAACTCTGGTGCTCATTGACGCAATTATGTATTAACTAGGGCCCAGCTGACATTCAAATCTATATCTTTTAACCTGATTTAATTTGCCTTACTTGTAATATGTATGGAGAAGGCTATACCTATAGTGCACCAAATAACAACCCTTAGTAGTCGTAAAGAACCATATTTTCTATTTCTGAACGCACCTAAACCAATGAACGTCTTCTGCACAGAGAGCTCAGAGGCTACTCTCCACTTTAACTCAGACTCTGCACGTTAATTCCCCTCACATGAGAGAAGGGGGTCTGAATTTGGGTGTCAACCTCATTGGCTAGTTCCTTCAGCCCACTAATCGTGTTGCTCCGTGTAATTCTCCCCATGGCCCCAGAGATGAGCGCTAACACCGTGACATAGCCAGGCACGGCTTATTGCTGGCTGATGAGAATCATAAATCTAAGCACATCTTCAGTAGTGTGTGTCACAGGATGGACAAGGTGTGTGCGTGTCTGGTTGCATGTGTACCAGTGTCTTGACAGTGTTTTGTTGTGTACATAGTGTGTCTCTCTCTTTAGGGGGGTGGTAATGTCTGCTCAAAGTGGGTCATGGTTTTATTAGGCTCCTTTGCAGTGATGTGCAGACAGGACTCACTACCTGAGGAAGAAACCAACATGTATGGCTGACAAGGGGATTAGGGAGAAGTTGCCCCTAGATACTCTTCTTGGGTCAGTTTTGGGCTCACTTTTCCTGACCAATCTCAATCTGTGAGGAAAGGTTTCAAAGTTTTACTGTCTTGTCCTGAAGTTCAGTAAGTGGGCAGTCTCTAACCTGTTGTTTATTTACCACTTCTTTCCTCATAAAACATGCACACACATTCTAGTGCCATTTCCCCCTAGTCTAGATAGTTTTTTGTTTTTTTTCCCCCATTGCGGTCCATGAGTCCCCTGCTTACTGGTTTCAGTAGCTCACCAGTCATTGCCATCTCACACATCAAACTAGTAAGAGCCCGTTTGACTCCAAACATCTTAATTGAGGATGGTCAATTATGGATTGAAAGATCAAGGGCCAGTGTTGATCAGTCCTGTCTTGCAGATGTGAGCTAGCAGCCATCGTGAAGTTATGTCACCATCCCTGAGACCTGAAGCAACAGCTCTTCCTTTGCCCAACCAAGACTAATTTTGTCCGCTACTGGTATGAAGTGTTGCTGGCGTGGGATTGAATTCTGCCTCAACTGTCGGTCATAACTGGTAGTTCTAGCAGTGGGATGATCAGTCCTAGAAGCCCTTCGCCATCTATCAGGAGACACTACAGCTTTCCTCCATTGTTGCCCTCTCTTATTTCTGCTCTCTGCTTTAATGAAACAATCTATCCAACCCTCCTGTAGCACACTGTGTGTTGGTGCTTGCGCATGCGTGCATTCTAACTTTATCAGATAATAGAGCTGTCAGCTCCACTGTCACACTGCAGGCGTACAGCAGGGCAAGAATGGTGTGGCCACTCTGCCCTGGGAGCATTAGTATCTGTCTGCATCAGGCACACATCACTGAACCCAGGCACAGACAAACATTTGGAGGTGGGGGGCGCTATGGGCGGATTAGATATTTTGGGAAATGGCTAATATGGCCTGCTGGATGCTGCTGTTGCAATTCCACACGGTGGCCATTTTGGTGCAATGTTTCATCAGCTGATAAGGGGCCCATACAAATGTGTCGTCTGCTCCTGGTGGGGGAGCTGGATGAGGTTCATATCACTTGGTGATGATGCCTGGAGGGGTGTGTCTGTCTGAATGTGGGTCTGTCAGTCTCTTGCTCTGTCTGCTTGCCTATGTGTGAGAGCCCGAAACACACACAACCACTGATTTGTCAACCCGACCGTCTGCGCTCATGAGGTTATTCGCGGCTAGCATTAATTTGTGATGTTATCCTCTACTCATCAGCCACCCTGCTAAATATGTTACTAGCTGCCCTGTCAGGGTTGGTGACTCACTGCACATCAGGTCCCTATACCTCTGTGTTTGTGTGTTAAGAGTAGAGCAAGACACACCCATTCTCTATCAAACCTGTCCCTTCTACCCCACCCCAGAATGGATACTGGCCCAAATAATTTTCAATGGCCACTTTTATATTTTTAGCTCACTGTTACCCATGGAAGTTTGGAGTGGAGATAACTTGCTCACCTCATGCTTACGGCACTTGAGCCACTGTACCAGCTGGGGATCTGTAAAATTCACTCTGCTTGAAGGGTCTCCACTTGCGCTGCTGAATAGCTAGTTTTCTGTGGCACGACTGGGTAACATGCCAAAGGTACTACGTTCGAGCCTTGGTATGAGCTGAATCAGGAGGAAGGATTACTCGCTAAGCAAGCAGCTTGAAGTCCTTTACACCACCAGCAGGAGTAGTATCACCAGTGATTGAAATCCGATGACACATTTTTGTAATTTAGGATTTTCTTAAATAGTTTTGAGCATGTGTGGCCTCCAAGGTCATTAACCCTTTAAAATAATTTACTAAAGCAATTAATAATTTTGCCATGAATGTAATTTCCCTTCATTTAAATGAAGTAACACCATTGACACTTTTTAGACATTTTATCAATGGAATCCTTACATTTGACATACTAAAAGTGTGTGATCAGCTAATGATTTCCTTTTAATATAGACCCCTTCTCTGATAAGTTTGCCAATGGAGGGAAGGTTCAAGATCCTAGTATATATTTGAAATGAGTGATTTTTAAGGCATTAACTCCAATGACACAACATAGGGACTCATAGATTTGTTAAAAAGTGATTGAATGGAATCTTAAGCACTTACAAACTTGTAACATTGTACAAATTGGAGTTTGTATCATCGAACGAATTGCATATTACTTTTTTTTTTTTTAGGACATACCATCTCATACAAAATGGATGACGTTCACAACTGTACACAAATTTCAGGTAACCTGTTTGGCTTGGTAACTCTACTATCAAAACTACTGGCTGAAATTATACTACACCTTCATACCTTTTTATTTTTTTGCTTTGGTACCATTTTAACAGTATCTGGTGTTTTTTTTGTTTGTTTTTTACTCTTTAGTACAAAACTCCAAACTGGTAAGACTTGTAACACAGCCAGTCTTGCGTTCAAAACCTTTCATTGTGCGTTCATTTTGTTTGTAGACATCTTTTAAAACACAACCATTGATTCAAAATAAGTATACTGTGAAATATGAGTACATTGGTTTAATCACCAAAATACACCATATATTCTCAATTTATACTGAACAAAAATATAAACCCAACATGTAAAGTGTTGGTTCCATGTTTCATGAGCTGAAATAAAAGGCCCCAGAAATTTCCCATATGCACAAAAATCTTATTTCGCTCAAATTTTGTGCACATCTGTGTTAGTGAGCATTTCTCCTTTGCCAAGATAATCCATGCACCTGACAGGTGTGGCATATGAATAAGTTGATTAAACTGTGTGTTCATTACACAGAAGCACCTTGTGCTGGGGTCAATAAAAGGCCATTGTAAAATGTGCAGTTTGTCACACAACACCATGCCACAGCTGTTTTGAGGGAGTGTGCAATTGGCATGATGACTGCAGGAATGTCCAGCAGAGCTGTTGCCAGGTAATTGAATGTTAATTTATCTACCATAAGCCACCTTTATCCTCGTTTTAGAGAATTTTGCAGTCCATCCAACCGGCCTCATCACTGCAGACCACGACCTCCACATCCGGCTTCTTCACCTGCAGGATTGGCTGAGACCAGCCACCCGGACAGCTAATGAAACTGAGTGTTTGTCTGTAATAAAGCCTTTTTGTGATTGGCTGGGCCGGGCTCTCCATATTTCCTTATGAACTGTAACTCTGTAAAATAGTTAATTGTTGCGTTTTTATATTTTAACCAGTTAATCCAATAGCAGAACATGTAAGATACATGTTTCAAAGTTGCCATTTGATTGTAGTATGTTACAGTACTGTAAATTACAGTACACTACTGTTTTCGCATTAGGCAATACACTTGCAATACCCATTAAAATTGACTGAACATCAAATAATTTATATCCCTTGTGTGATTATCTTTCACAATGTAATCAAATAAATTAAACCATGTTTAGCATTCACTTGTTTGCATCAAGCCGGTTCTCATCGAAATCGAAGTTAATATCCTCATTGTTCATGCACCTGGGGGGAAAACCTTTTTGGAATGGCAAATCCAAGCCTGACATACTGTAGGCCTGGATTGAAATCCCATCTAGCCTCATCCTTGGCCTGAAGGAGGGTGGTACGCTCATGGGGATAGCGATCACACGTATTGTAATCATGTATTTTATTGCATTGTAGTGCTCCTGTATGTGGCTTGGTTCCTAAGAACATGGTACTAGCAGTTAATTTACCACTGGGGTCACATACCAAAATGTGTGGACTGTTTGGATAAAAGTATCTGCTACGTAAATGGCATATTACAGTACTGTATTTGCGAATGCAATTTTACTGTAGCAGTGTGATTTGGTGTGTTGTACTTAGTCAATTGAAAATGTGCTTAGTTTTGAAACGACTGCCTTTTTGATGAACACACACACATCGACAGGCTGTGTGAGAACTGAGGAGGGAAACGTTGCAATGTGCATCACATTAAAGCCCAGGATTTAGGAGGATCAGACAGACCGATTCCCAGTACAGGTAATGAGTCATCAGGTAAACTAAGGTAAAGCTTGTCACTGGGGAGAAAGCTTATGTGATGATTTATAGTCTTACTACTATATATTCACATTTTCTGATGCATATTATACTAGGCCTGCTACAGCTAGTTGGGTAACATAATGATTTTATTAAATACCAGCCATTTTGAGTTTGCGTGGGGGGGCTTACATTGGTTACTGAAGTACTAAACTCAGCAAAAAAAGAAATGTCCTCACTGTCAACTGTGTTTATTTTCAGCAAACTTAACGTGTAAATATTTGTATGAACATAAGATTCAACAACAGACAAACTGGACAAGTGCCAGACGTTTGACTAACAGAAATGGAATAATGTGTCCCTGAACAAAGGGGGGGTAAAAATTCAAAGTAACAGTCAGTATCTGGTGTGGCCACCAGCCGCATTAAGTACTGCAGTGCATCTCCTCCTCATGGACTGCACCAGATTTGCCAGTTCTTGCTGCGAGATGTTACCCCCCTCTTCCACCAAGGCACCTGCAAGTTCCCGGACATTTCTGGGGGGAATGGCCCTCACCCTCCGATCCAACAGGTCCCAGACGTGCTCAATGGGATTGAGATCCAGACTCTTCACTGGCCATGGTAGAACGCTGACATTCCTGTCTTGCAGGAAATCACACACAGAACGAGCAATATGGCTGGTGGCATTGTCATGCTGAAGGGTCATGTCAGGATGAGCCTGCAGGAAGGGTACCACATGAGGGAGGAGGATGTCTTCCCTGTAACACACAGCGTTGAGATTGCCTGCAATGACAACAAGCTCAGTCCGATGATGCTGTGAAACACCTCCCCAGACCATGATGGACCCTCCACCTCCAAATCGATCACGCTTCAGAGCACAGGCCTCTGTGTAACGCTCATTCCTTCGACGATAAACACAAATTGGACCATCACCCCTGGTGAGACAAAACCGAGGAATCATCAATGAAGAGCAATTTTTGCCAGTCCTGTCTGGTCCAGCGACGGTGTTTGTGCCCATAGGCGATGTTGATGCCTGGTGAGGACCTGCCTTACAACAGGCCTACAAGCCCTCAGTCCAGCCTCTCTCAGCCTATTGCGGACAGTCTGAGCACTGATGGAGGGATTGTGCATTCCTGGTGTAACTCGGGCAGTTGTTGTTGCCATCCTGTACCTGTCCCGCAGGTGTGATGTTCGGATGTACCGATCCTGTGCAGGTGTTGTTACACGTGATTAGAATTTTTACGAATTATATTTCTTTTTTTGCTGAGTTTATTACCTTGCTCATAGTTTTCCATGTAAACTCTCCCACTATAATTGACTATTGATCGTAACCAGGATCCCACATTGACTAGCTGTTTGTGTGACTTTTAGTCTTCATCCCAAATGACACCATATTTCCTACATAGTGACTACTTCTGAACAGAGCCCTATGGGCCCTGATCAAAGGTAATGCCCTAGAGAATACGATGCCTTTTGAAGCCGTCTGTTTGTTTGTATTCTTGTGTGTGTATGATGAGATGATTAATTGTTTTTATGCACATCTTGATAGTACTTCTTAGTGGCATTACAGGTAGTTAAGAGTTATTAAGGGGCGATAAACCAACTGGAATTTGTCTCTCACTGTCATTCATGGATGAGTGGATTCAATGCCAGCTTATTTCTCTACTTCTCATTCTCTCTCGTCTCTTTCTCCTCCCCCTCTCTCTCACTTTTACGTTCTCTCTCATTCTTGTTCTTTTTCCACAAGACTGAACATGGGTAATAGCATTGCCATAAATGGATGGGGGCAAGTTTCAGCTCTTTCCATAGATGTTCGATAGGATTCAGATTAGGACTCATAGAAGGCCACTTCAGAATATTCCAATGTTTTGCTCTTATCCATTCTTGGGTTCTTTTAGCTGTGTGTTTGGGACATTATTCTGTTGGAGGACCCATGACCTGCGACAGCTTTCTGACACTGGGCAGTACGTTTCGCTCCAGAATGCCTTGATAGTCTTGAGATTTCATTGTGCCCTGCACAGATTCAAGGCACCCTGTGCCAGGCGCAGCAAGGCAGCCCCAAAACATAACCGAGCTTCCTCCATGTTTCACTGTAGGTAGTACGTCATTTTCTTTGAAAGCTTCCTTTTTTTGTCTGTGAACATCGAGCTGAAGTGACTTGACAAAAAGCTTCAATTTTGACTCATCTGTCCAAAGGACATTCTCCCAGAAGAATTGTGGCTTGTCAATATGTATTTTAGCAAATTCCAGTTTGGCTTTATGTTTTCTTTCAAAAGTGGAGTCCTCCTGGGTCTTCTTCCATGGAGCCCACTTTTGCTCAAAAAGCGACGGCTTGTGCGATCAGAAACTGACATACCTTCACCTTGGAGTTCAAGCTTGTATCTCTTTGGCAGTTATCCTTGGTTCTTTTTCTACCATTCACACTCTCCTTCTGTTCAATCTGGGGTTGACTTTCCTCTTGCGGCCACTACTTTACTCTGGTCCATGTTCAGTGTGGTGACCACAATGATACCAAACAGCACAGTGACTACTTTACTCTGGTCCATGTTCAGTGTGGTGCACACAATGATACCAAACAGTGCAGTGACTACTTTACTCTGGTCCATGTTCAGTGTGGTGCACACAATGATACCAAACAGCTCAGTGACTACTTTACTCTGGTCCATGTTCAGTGTGGTGCACACAATGATACCAAACAGCTCAGTGACTACTTTACTCTGGTCCATGTTCAGTGTGGTGACCACAATGATACCAAACAGCACAGTGACTACTTTACTCTGGTCCATGTTCAGTGTGGTGCACACAATGATACCAAACAGCTCAGTGACTACTTTACTCTGGTCCATGTTCAGTGTGGTGCACACAATGATACCAAACAGCTCAGTGACTACTTTACTCTGGTCCATGTTCAGTGTGGTGCACACAATGATACCAAACAGCTCAGTGACTACTTTACTCTGGTCCATGTTCAGTGTGGTGCACACAATGATACCAAACAGCACAGTGACTACTTTTCTCCATCTAAATAGGCTGAATGACTGATTACAAGACTGGAGATGTGTGATACTAATTAAAGAAACACATTTATTTGAAATATCACTAATCCAATTATTTATTATATTTTCTAAGGGGTACCAACACATTTTACCAACCATTTTAGAATATCTTTGTAGAATAAGCAATAATGAATCTATTTTCACAGCTTCTTTGCTTTATTCTATGACATGTCAAAGGCATGCAAGTATACATGATAAAATAGCTTTTAATTTCATCACTTTTCAGGAGGAATTATTTCAATGAGCTGTAAGGGAACCAACAAATTTGAGCATGTCTGTACACACAAACTATCTAGGTCAAATAGGGGAGAGGTGTTGGTGAAGCATGGTGGTGGCAGGGAAAGATGAACAGAATAAAGTACAGAGAGATCCTTGATGAATACCTGCTCCAGAGCGCTCAGGACTTCAGACTGGGGCGAAGGTTCTATTTCCAACAGCACAACGACCCTAAGCATACAGCCAAGACAACGCATTAGTGGCTTTGGGACAAGTCTCGTTGTCCTTGAGTGGCCCAGCCAGAGCCCGATTGAACATCTCTGGAGAGACCTGAAAATAGCTGTGCAGCGAAGCTCCCCACACAACCTGACAGAGCTTGAGAGGATCTGCGGAGAAGAATGGGAGAAACTCCCCAAATACAGTTGTGCCAAGCTTGTAGCGTCATACCCAAGAAGACTCTAGGCTGTAATCTCTGCCAAAGGGGCTTCAAAAAAGTACTGAGTAAAGGGACTGATGTAAATGTGATATTTCCTTTTTTAAATGTAATGAATTTGCAAATATTTCTAAAAAGCTGTTTTCGCTTTATCATTATTTGTGTATTGTGTCTACACTGATGAAGAAAAAAATAATTTAATCAATTTTAGAATAAGGCTGTAACATAACAAAATGTGGAAAAAGTCAAGGGGTCTGAATACTTTCCGAATGCGCTGTAGGTTTTCGCAATGGGCAGGATGACGTTTATTGTCATGAGTTCCCCTGGAGGAAGAACTGAGTGGTTTCCGCTAGATGGGCCAGCTGCAAAGTGAAAATTCATAAAACAAAAACGTTCTTCTGTTTAGTGCCTAATGAACACAACCCTGATCTCTGTGTGTATGGTAATCTGACATTACTGTAGATGCAGCAAGTGGCCATGTGGTGGCGCCAGCGGGCAGCAACAGTCACTCCGTTAAGCTTCTGTGTCTGATTGCTGCAACATATACATCTGCAGTGGTGTATGTTGAGATATTGAATATACTGTATATTGAAAAGTCTTAACATCTGGATGGGCCAAGAATGTTGTACCGTAGGCTATTGTTTGAGTAGCATTTTCTATCCATCCCTTAGGACACAGACAGGCAGGCACACACACAATATGAAGAGATCGGGGTACACGAGGGGTTCGCAAACTTTTTTGGCCCATGACCCCATTTTGATATTACTTTTTTTTCCGCGCCCCACAATGTAAAAAAAAGTTATCAATGGCCAATGTTTACTTTTTTTATTGGAGGTATGACACTGTATTACAAATCAGTCTGACAGCACTTTTGACAGTATTTCAATCTGAAGGAAGTATGGTTTGAAGTGACTGAAATGCATCAGAAAGGTATTGGGAAGTTCAGAAGATCATCAGGCAATAACTTTGTATGATCTTCTGTGTAGAAAAGAACATCGCCATTAACTAGGTTTCCATCCATTTGGAAACAGATTTATGTGAATATTATAGATTCTGCACAATGAAAATATGCTACCGGTGGTGTTTCCACCAAACGGACTTGTTGCTGATAAAAGTCAGTGCGTGATGACACAGTGCACACAACAATTACTTTTTTGCTTAAGTTTTCATGAACCAAATAAAAATCGAAAGTTCAATCTGGTTCCATCGCATTTTCAACTCTACGGATTAGTCACTTTGTCACTTTTGCTTTAAATAGCAAATGTGCATACTCAGGTCTTCTCACCATAGCCACTTGCAGATACAGTGCGGGTAGGCTAGGATAGTCGACATTATGAGATTATTATAGATAAGCATTGATCATCATGTCACCAGAATAAGACCCTCAATATTTAATGGAAAGGAGCATCAATATCACCGTGCACTTTCACTACCCTGTGAAGTTCGTTTCCCGAGTCATAGTGGGAGAACCACGCGTCACTCCAAGTTTACTTCGATATGATGGTTATTAAATCAATATTTGCGCATAAAGGAGTTTCCACCGCTATTTCTCGTATAATTAATTTTATAGACACAAAAAGATCCAACCATCTCGAATAAACAAATTGTACCGAAACATCATGATTCCATCACGCTGTTTTCTTTGAGCTTTTATTTAATACAGTATGACTTGTATAAAATATGTGGATGGAAATGTGGTTAGATGATGTTATTCCCCCCAGTCTGATTTAGTGCCTTGTCTTGTCCACTCGGTTTTCACGAGGCTTGTGGGAATTGTAGAAGGAAACAGAAGACACATACGTGTTCCTGAGAGTCTTATCTTTCGGTGATGGGGTCATAACATTTTATAGCTTAAACCGTTCAAATGAAAGAGCCACATCTGTAGGAAGAAAACAGAATGTTAATTACAACTACATCTAGCGGCTATTGGAGGTAACTGACGTACCAAGCACATCATTTTTACGTTTCTCTCGTGACCCCATTTTCAAATCAGGATACCCCTAGTTTGGGAAACACTGGGCTGCACACACGCACACATCACTCATCTGTGATGACTTGTTTTATTTGGAAATCCATTCCATGTAGGGGGCTGTGGAAGTTAATCACTAAATTAGAACACATTTTGTATTCCAAACTGTAATTGTATTCAATTCTTTCGACATGACCTTGTTGATCAGGCATGGAGCGACAACCCCTTGCAAAAACTCAGAGGCCCTGGTGCCAATACTGTGCTATGAGGATTACAAAGCATCAGGGACGCAACTTAGTTTTAGAAGTGGGGGGACATAACTTTGGCGGGGGGTCTTGGGGTCCTCCCAATGTTTGGGGCAACTAATGCATTTCTACACAATCTAATATGCCCCCAGGCCCTTCTAGCCATCTCTATATAGAATAACGAAAAGTAAGCAAAAATGCCCACAGTCATCAAGCTAGGTAAGAGATCATTATTAAATATGTTTAAGTGAGTGATTTGACTGAACTAGATCAACGATAATTATTTAATCAATATTCTGTTGCACCTTTAACCAATAGTCTAACAAATTAACAACTCTTACAAATAAAGTACAAATATTAGTCTAGTCAGTACATCGACGCTCTCCCGAAAACAACTAACTATTTTTTATGTCTCAAGGGAAAGGTTTGGAAAACCGCACTCAACAATCCGGTCGCATTTCGCTTCGCTCCACAGGTAGTATCACATTTTTCATTTCATTTCATTACAGTACAACGGCTTGATTTGTTTGATCGTAGCTAGCTACATAGCTAGCTACATAGCCGTCTTTGTATCAAAGATAATTGTGTAGTCTAGAGCGATTTCCTAGGTTAGCTAGCCATCTATTGTCGTTCTTTTAACGCAACGTAACGTAATCAACACTGCTAGCTAGCCAGCTAGCCCCGAATAGCAGCACAGTAGAAACTATTACACTCAACGGAACGACTTGATTAGTGTAGTGTCAACAACGCAGCCACTGCCAGCTAGCCTACATAGTCAACAACGCAGCCTCTGCCAGCTAGCCTACTTCAGCAGTACTGTATCATTTTAATCATTTTAGTCAATAAGATTCTTGCTACGTAAGCTTAACTTTCTGAACACTCGAGACGTGTAGTCCACTTGTCATTCCAATCTCCTTTGCATTAGCGTAGCCTCTTGTGTAGCCTGTCAACTATGTGTCTGTCTATCCCTGTTCTCTCCTCTCTGCACAGACCATACAAACGCTCCACACCGCGTGGCCGCGGCCACCTAATCTGGTGGTCCCAGCGCGCACGACCCACGTGGAGTTCCAGGTCTCCGGTAGCCTCTGGAACTGCCGATCTGCGGCCAACAAGGCAGAGTTCATCTCAGCCTATGCCTCCCTCCAGTCCCTCGACTTCTTGGCACTGACGGAAACATGGATCACCACAGACAACACTGCTACTCCTACTGCTCTCTCTTCGTCTGCCCACGTGTTCTCGCACACCCCGAGAGCTTCTGGTCAGCGGGGTGGTGGCACCGGGATCCTCATCTCTCCCAAGTGGTCATTCTCTCTTTCTCCCCTTACCCATCTGTCTATCGCCTCCTTTGAATTCCATGCTGTCACAGTTACCAGCCCTTTCAAGCTTAACATCCTTATCATTTATCGCCCTCCAGGTTCCCTCGGAGAGTTCATCAATGAGCTTGATGCCTTGATAAGCTCCTTTCCTGAGGACGGCTCACCTCTCACAGTTCTGGGCGACTTTAACCTCCCCACGTCTACCTTTGACTCATTCCTCTCTGCCTCCTTCTTTCCACTCCTCTCCTCTTTTGACCTCACCCTCTCACCTTCCCCCCTACTCACAAGGCAGGAAATACGCTCGACCTCATCTTTACTAGATGCTGTTCTTCCACTAACCTCATTGCAACTCCCCTCCAAGTCTCCGACCACTACTTTGTATCCTTTTCCCTCTCGCTCTCATCCAACACTTCCCACACTGCCCCTACTCGGATGGTATCGCGCCGTCCCAACCTTCGCTCTCTCTCCCCCGCTACTCTCTCCTCTTCCATCCTATCATCTCTTCCCTCTGCTCAAACCTTCTCCAACCTATCTCCTGATTCTGCCTCCTCAACCCTCCTCTCCTCCCTTTCTGCATCCTTTGACTCTCTATGTCCCCTATCCTCCAGGCCGGCTCGGTCCTCCCCTCCCGCTCCGTGGCTCGACGACTCATTGCGAGCTCACAGAACAGGGCTCCGGGCAGCCGAGCGGAAATGGAGGAAAACTCCCTCCCTGCGGACCTGACATCCTTTCACTCCCTCCTCTCTACATTTTCCTCTTCTCTCTCTGCTGCTAAAGCCACTTTCTACCACTCTAAATTCCAAGCATCTGCCTCTAACCCTAGGAAGCTCTTTGCAACCTTCTCCTCCCTCCTGAATCCTCCTCCCCCTCCTCCCTCTCTGCAGATGACTTCGTCAACCATTTTGAAAAGAAGGTCGACGACATCCGATCCTCGTTTGCTAAGTCAAACGACACAGCTGGTTCTGCTCACACTGCCCTACCCTGTGCTCTGACCTCTTTCTCCCCTCTCTCTCCAGATGAAATCTCGCGTCTTGTGACGGCCGCCGCCCAACAACCTGCCCGCTTGACCCTATCCCCTCCTCTCTTCTCCAGACCATTTCCGGAGACCTTCTCCCTTACCTCACCTCGCTCATCAACTCATCCCTGACCGCTGGCTACGTCCCTTCCGTCTTCAAGAGAGCGAGACTTGCACCCCTTCTGAAAAAACCTACACTCGATCCCTCCGATGTCAACAACTACAGACCAGTATCCCTTCTTTCTTTTCTCTCCAAAACTCTTGAACATGCCGTCCTTGGCCAGCTCTCCCGCTATCTCTCTCAGAATGACCTTCTTGATCCAAATCAGTCAGGTTTCAAGACTAGTCATTCAACTGAGACTGCTCTTCTCTGTATCACGGAGGCGCTCCGCACTGCTAAAGCTAACTCTCTCTCCTCTGCTCTCATCCTTCTAGACCTATCGGCTGCCTTCGATACTGTGAACCATCAGATCCTCCTCTCCACCCTCTCCGAGTTGGGCATCTCCGGCGCGGCCCACGCTTGGATTGCGTCCTACCTGACAGGTCGCTCCTACCAGGTGGCGTGGCGAGAATCCGTCTCCACACCACGTGCTCTCACCACTGGTGTCCCCCAGGGCTCTGTTCTAGGCCCTCTCCTATTCTCGCTATACACCAAGTCACTTGGCTCTGTCATAACCTCACATGGTCTCTCCTATCATTGCTATGCAGACGACACACAATTAATCTTCTCCTTTCCCCCTTCTGATGACCAGGTGGCGAATCGCATCTCTGCATGTCTGGCAGACATATCAGTGTGGATGACGGATCACCACCTCAAGCTGAACCTCGGCAAGACGGAGCTGCTCTTCCTCCCGGGGAAGGACTGCCCGTTCCATGATCTCGCCATCACGGTTGACAACTCCATTGTGTCCTCCTCCCAGAGCGCTAAGAACCTTGGCGTGATCCTGGACAACACCCTGTCATTCTCAACTAACATCAAGGCGGTGGCCCGTTCCTGTAGGTTCATGCTCTACAACATCCGCAGAGTACGACCCTGCCTCACACAGGAAGCGGCGCAGGTCCTAATCCAGGCACTTGTCATCTCCCGTCTGGATTACTGCAACTCGCTGTTGGCTGGGCTCCCTGCCTGTGCCATTAAACCCCTACAACTCATCCAGAACGCCGCAGCCCGTCTGGTGTTCAACCTTCCCAAGTTCTCCCACGTCACCCAGCTCCTCCGCTCTCTCCACTGGCTTCCAGTTGAAGCTCGCATCCGCTACAAGACCATGGTGCTTGCCTACGGAGCTGTGAGGGGAACGGCACCTCAGTACCTCCAGGCTCTGATCAGGCCCTACACCCAAACAAGGGCACTGCGTTCATCCACCTCTGGCCTGCTCGCCTCCCTACCACTGAGGAAGCCAGTTGTCCATCAATCTAAAAGACAGCTACAGTTCCCGCTCAGCCCAGTCAAAACTGTTCGCTGCTCTGGACCCCCAATGGTGGAACAAACTCCCTCACGACGCCAGGACAGCGGAGTCAATCACCACCTTCCGGAGACACCTGAAACCCCACCTCTTTAAGGAATACCTAGGATAGGATAAAGTAATCCCTCTCACCCCCCTCCCCTTAAAAGATTTAGATGCACTACTGTTCCACTGGATGTCATAAGGTGAATGCACCAATTTGTAAGTCGCTCTGGATAAGAGCGTCTGCTAAATGACTTAAATGTAAATGTAAAAGAAGTTTAATAAAAACACACATACACATACATATTGACACACAAAAACAGTACACCCTCCATATAATTCATACCATAGGCCTAATAGTACTGTTGAGCTCTTTTTACTTGCCCACAATATAGCTGGGTCACCCCATCCTGCCCCTAAGGGTCCACGGCCCTGCAACGCCCCAACCCAACACACCCCACTCAGCTTTAGGATCTTAGTGGCAATGCATTTCTTAGCTGCAATAGATGCTAGGTTACACAGTCTAAAGTATCAACAATTCCAAGCAAGCAAAAATGGAGAGAAGAGAGAATCTGTAGACATGCTGAGATAAAAGAACACACTCTGGCAGAATTCGGACAGCCTTCACAAGACCATAAAATGCAAATATGTCCCCCTTTGTTTTACACGTCCAGCAGAAGAATGACATTTCTGAGTGCATGATATTCAGTTTCACTGGCATATAGTACGTTAAATGGGTGGTGTTAAACTGCAGTAATGTCTGAGATTATATGAACATGACTGGCCATTCTAACATACATTATCTGTATCCATTCATCACCATTAATAGCGTCTCCCAGGTCTTCCTCACATCTCTCAACCCTTGATACAGTATGTAAATCAACTTTAGAAGTTTGTCAGAATGCCTTAAAATAGTTTCAATCTTTGAAGCTTCTTGCTTGTCCAGTGTTTGCTGCACAGAGAGAATAACATGTTTATTTGCAAAAGTTCACCTCTGCACTGTCACAGACTGGTCTTCCCTGGCTGCCTGACCCTGCTGAGACCCCTGTCACCATCTCACCCTGCTCAGATGAGGCATGACAAAGAATGACCTTGGTGTACATTTATACATTACATTATCCATGAATAGAATCAATGATTCAATAATGGAAATGACCATTATTCCTAGATCCCAGACTGTAGCCTACCCATCAACTCAAGAGGGAACTTTGTATCCATTCACTGCAAAATTCACCTGAGCTCCGTAGACTGGTCTTCCCTGGCTGTATGACCCTGCAGGGACACCTGTCACCATCTAAGACGTGATGCGCATAATGTTGTGTACTAACTGTGCACAATGACAATGAAGTCTGCAGAGCTGTTTATACAGTGTCAGTGTGAAAAGTAGTGAGTTAGCTAGGGAAACTGACAGGTCAATAACGTTATATTCCTATACTGACTAATCAAAACTCACATGGCACTGGAGAAACATCATAATATCGGTGTTCAATCTTTTGGCTGCTGGTTTCATAGATAGATTCAGGTCTAGTGTGATTGAGGCAAAAATTGTAGCTGAAGTTAGAAACTTTGAAAGTTCTTGAAATATTCCGCATTGACTGACCTTCATGTCTTAATGATGGACTGTTGTTTATTAATGATGGACTCTTTGCTTATTTGAGCAGTTCTTGCTATAATATGGACTTGGTCTTTTACTAAATAGGGCTATCTTCTGTATACCACCCCTACATTATGTACCAACACAACTGATTGGCTCAAACACATTAAGAAGGAAAGAAATTCCACAAATTACCTTTTAGCAAGGCATACTTGTTAATTGAAATGCATTCCAGGTGAATACCTCATGAAGCTGGTTGAGAGAATTCCAAGAGTGTGCAAAGCTGTCATCCAGGCAAAGGGTGGCTACTTAGAATAATTTGATTAACACTTTTTTGGTTACTACATGATTCCTTAGGTGTTATTTCATAGTTTTGATGTCTTCACTATTATTGCTTTTAAACCTCTTTTCATCTCTCCCGTGCTGGTCCTATACGGCAGCCTGTCAGAAGCTTTGCCATCACACAGCCTGCCCGCATGCTCTGCTCTGTGGTGTCCCTGCCGTCCTAAATCCAGCCAATCCAGCTGGCTGAAACCGGAACACAGACTACCGGACTGCTCTGGGGCGTTTGCATGGTGCTAAAGCACACCGGTGCTGCATTTTGTATCACAGTACAATGATAAAACTGGGTTGGGGACAAAAATGCAATTTCAGTATATGGGGTGGGGGGGTCATGTCCTCCCCTGTCCCCAGTGAAAGCGTTATCAAAGCACCAAGTGACATTTCCCCTAGATACAGATCAAGGATCAGCTTCCCCTCCCAATTCCTAACCTCAATCATTAGTGGGGGAAATGCTAAACTGACCCAAGATCAGCATCTAGGGGCAACTTCACCCTACACTGTTACCAAAGCATTATGGAAAGGGCCATATACAGTTGAAGTCCGAAGTTTACATACACTTAGGTTGGAGTCATTAAAACTTGTTTTTCAACCACTCCACAAATTTCTTGTCAAAAAACTATAGTTTTGGCAAGTCGGTTAGGACATCTACTTTGTGCATGACACAAGTAATCTTTCCAACAATTGTTTACAGAGAGATTATTTCACTTATAATTCACTGTATCACAATTCCAGTGGGACAGAAGTTTACATACTGTGCCTTTAAACAGCTTGTAAAATTCCAGAAAATTATGTCATGGCTTTAGAAGCTTCTGGTAGGCTGATTGACATCATTTGAGTCAATTGGAGGTGTACCTGTGAATGTACACTGCTCAAAAAATAAAGGGAACACTTAAACAACAAAATGTAACTCCAAGTCAATCACACTTCTGTAAAATCAAACTGTCCACTTAGGAAGCAACACTGATTGACAGTAAATTTCACATGCTGTTGTGCAAATGGAATAGACAACAGGTGGAAATTATAAGCAATTAGCAAGACACCCCCAATAAAGGAGTGGTTCTGCAAGTGGTGACCTCAGACTACTTCTCAGTTCCTATGCTTCCTGGCTGATGTTTTGGTCACTTTTGAATGCTGGTGGTGCTTTCACTCTAGTGGTAGCATGAGACGGAGTCTACAACCACACAAGTGGCTCAGGTAGTGCAGCTCATTCAGGATGGCACATCAATGCGAGCTGTGGCAAGAAGGTTTTCTGTGTCTGTCAGCGTAGTGTCCAGAGCATGGAGGCGCTACCAGGAGACAGGCCAGTACATCAGGAGACGTGGAGGAGGCCGTAGGAGGGCAACAACCCAGCAGCAGGACCGCTACCTCCGCCTTTGTGCAAGGAGGAGCAGGAGGAGCACTGCCAGAGCCCTGCAAAATGACCTCCAGCAGGCCATAAATGTGCATGTGCCTGCTCAAACGGTCAGAAACAGACTCCATGAGGGTGGTGTGAGGGCCCGACGTCCACAGGTGGGGGTTGTGCTTACAGCCCAACACCGTGCAGGACGTTTGGCATTTGCCAGATAACACCAAGATTGTCAAATTCGCCACTGGCGCCCTGTGCTCTTCACAGATGAAAGCAGGTTCACACTGAGCACGTGACTGAGTCTGGAGACACCGTGGAGAACGTTCTGCTGCCTGCAACATCCTCCAGCATGACCGGTTTGGCGGTGGGTCAGTCATGGTGTGGGGTGGCATTTCTTTGGGGGGCGGCACAGCCCTCCATGTGCTCGCCAAAGGTAGCCTGACTGTCATTAGGTACCGAGATGAGATTCTCAGATCCCTTGTGAGACCATATGCTGGTGCGGTTGGCCCTGGGTTCCTCCTAATGCAAGACAATGCTAGACCTCATGTGGCTGGAGTGTGTCAGCAGTACCTGCAAGAGGAAGGCATTGATACTATGGACTGGCCCGCCCGTTCCACAGACCTGAATCCAATTGAGCACATCTGGGACATCATGTCTCGCTCCATCCACCAACGCCACGTTGCACCACAGACTGTCCAGGAGTTGGCGGATGCTTTAGTCCAGGTCTGGGAGGAGATTCCTCAGGAGACCATCCACCACCTCAACAGGAGCATGCCCAGGCGTTGTAGGGAGGTCATACAGGCACGTGGAGGCGACACACACTACTGAGCCTCATTTTGACTTGTTTTAAGGACATTACATCAAAGTTGAATCAGCCTGTAGTGTGGTTTTCCACTTTAATTTTGAGTGTGACTCCAAATCCAGACCTCCATGGGTTGATACATTTGATTTCCATTGATAATTTATGCGTGATTTTGTTGTCAGCACATTCAACTATGTAAATATTTTTTTTTAATAAGAATATTTCATTCATTCAGATCTAGGATGTGTTATTTTAGTGTTCCCTTTATTTTTTTGAGCAATGTATTTCAAGGTCTACCTTCAGACTCAGTGCCTCTTTGATTGACTTCATGGGGAAATCAAAAGAAATCAGCCAAAACCTCAGAAAAAATTGTAGACCTCCACAACTCTAGTTCATCCTTGGGAGCAATTTCCAAACGAATGAAGGTTCCACGTTCATCTGTACAAACAATGGTATGCAAGTATAAAGACAATGGGACCACACAGCCGTCATACCGCTCAGGAAGGAGACACGTTCTGTCTTCTAGAGATAAACGTACTATGGTGTGAAAAGTGCAAATCAATCCTAGAACAACAGCAAAGGACCTTGTGAAGATGCTGGAGGAAACAAGTACAAAAGTATCTATATTCACAGTAAAACAAGTCCTATATCGACATAACCTGAAAGACCGCTCAGCAAGGAAGAAGCCACTGCTCCAAAACTGCCATAAAAAAAGCCAGACTACGGTTTGCAACTGCACATGGGGAAAAAGATCGTACTTTTTGGAGAAATGTCCTCTGGTCTGATGAAACAAAAATAGAATTGTTTGGTCATAATGACCATCATTATGTTTGGAGGAAAAAGGGGGAGGCTTGCAAGCCAAAGAACACCATCCCAACTGTGAAGCACGGGGGTGGCAGCATCATGTTGTGGGGGTGCTTTGCTGCAGGAGGGACTGGTGTACTTCACAAAATAGATGGCATCATGAGGAAGGAAAATTATGTGAATATATTGAAGCAACATCTCAAGACATCAGTCAGGAAGTTAAAGCTTGGTCACAAATGGGTCTTCCAAATGGACCATGACCCCAAGCATACTTCCAAAGTTGTGGCAAAATGGCTTAAAGACAACAAAGTCAAGGTATTGGAGTGGCCATCACAAAAACCTGACCTCAATCCCATAGAAGATTTGTGGACAGAACTGAAAAAGCATGTACGAGCAAGGAGGCCTTTACAATCCTTACTCAGTTAAACCAACTCTGCCAGGAGGAATGGGCCAAAATTCACCCAACTTATTGTGGGAAGCTTGTGGAAGGCTACCCAAACCTTTTGACCCAAGTTAAAAGAATTTAAAGGCAATGCTACCAAATACTAATTGAGTTTATGTAATCTTCTGACCCACTGGGAATGTGATGAAAAGAAATAGAAGCTGAAATTAATAATTCTCTCTACTATTATTCTGACATTTCACATTCTTAAAATAAAGTGCTGATCCTAACTGACCTAAAACAGGGAATTATTACTCGGATTAAAAGTCAGGAATTGTGAATAACCGAGTTTAAATGTACTTGGCTAAGGTGTATGTAAACTTCCGACTTCAACTGTATATTATATATCTCTATATAATTTTTTATAGTTTGCATTCTCAAACTATAGACACACAATCTAAGATTCATATCACTGCACAGTAGTGGATTGAATACAGTTCCTGCTCATAAATCCAAAGTGGATGAATCAGCAGTTATTCCTTTCGATAAACAAAGATGATTTGCAACATCCATTTTTCGCTATTTGTCTCATCGTCTTTGATACAAAGCTTAAGGTTTTGACATTCAAAAGAGACTTTTAGTCATTCCCTTTGCTCGATTAAACGCTACAAATGAATCACGACGTCCTATCGGTATCCTTTCATAGGTGTGATTTAATCTATTAATTATCTAAACGATCAAACATGAATCAAGTCGTTTTGTGAAAACAAATGGTAACAAGCGACAGTTTTCAGTCTCTGCGACCCCTCTTTCTCCCCGCATTTTTCTCTCATCCCTCCCATGTGATTCTGTTTTCATTCACTGCAACCCTACTCTCTCTCACTCTCTCTCATCCCTCCCATGTGATTCTGTTTTCATTCACTGCAACCGTACTCTCTCTCGCTCTCTCACTCTCTCTCACTCTCTCATCCCTCCCATGTGATTCTGTTTTCATTCACTGCAATCCTACTCTCTCTCACTCTCTCTCACTCTCTCATCCCTCCCATGTGATTCTGTTTTCATTCACTGCAACCCTACTCTCTCTCAATCTCTCACTCTCTCATTCTTCCCACGTGATTCTGTTTTCATTCACTGCAACCCTACTCTCTCTCACTCTCTCATCCCTCCCATGTGATTCTGTTTTCATTCACTGCAACCCTACTCACTCTCACTCTCGCTCACTCTCTCTCATCCCTCCCATGTGATTCTGTTTTCATTCACTGCAACCCTACTCTCTCTCACTCTCTCTCATCCCTCCCATGTGATTCTGTTTTCATTCACTGCAACCCTACTCTCTCTCTCTCTCATCCCTCCCATGTGATTCTGTTTTCATTCACTGCAACCCTCTCTCTCTCTCTCTCTCTCGCTCTCTCACTCTCTCTCATCCCTCCCATGTGATTCTGTTTTCATTCACTGCAACCCTACTCTCTCGCACTCTCTCTCACTCTCTCTCATCAACCCCATGTGATTCTGTTTTCATTCACTGCAACCCTACTCTCTCACTCTCTCTCACTCTGTCATCCCTCCCATGTGATTCTGTTTTCATTCACTGCAACCCTACTCTCTCTCACTCTCTCACTCTCATCCCTCCCATGTGATTCTGTTTTCATTCACTGCAACCCTACTCCCTCTCTCACTCTCACTCTCTCTCATCCCTCCCATGTGATTCTGTTTTCATTCACTGCAACCCTACTCTCTCACTCTCTCTCATCCCTCCCATGTGATTCTGTTTTCATTCACTGCAACCCTACTCTCTCTCACTCTTTCTCACTCTCTCTCATCCCTCCCATGTGATTCTGTTTTCATTCACTGCAACCCTACTCTCTCACTCTCTCTCATCCCTCCCATGTGATTCTGTTTTCATTCACTGCAACCCTACTCTCTCTCTCTCTCTCTCTCATCCCTCCCATGTGATTCTGTTTTCATTCACTGCAACCCTACTCTCTCTCTCTCTCTCTCTCTCATCCCTCCCATGTGATTCTGTTTTCATTCACTGCAACCCTACTCTCTCTCACTCTCTCTCTCTCTCTCATCCCTCCCATGTGATTCTGTTTTCATTCACTGCAACCCTACTCTCTCTCACTCTCTCTCATCCCTCCCATGTGATTCTGTTTTCATTCACTGCAACCCTACTCTCTCTCACTCTCTCTCACTCTCTCATGTGATTCTGTTTTCATTCACTGCAACCCTACTCTCTCTCACTCTCTCTCACTCTCTCTCATCCCTCCCATGTGATTCTGTTTTCATTCACTGCAACCCTACTCTCTCTCACTCTCTCTCATCCCTCCCATGTGATTCTGTTTTCATTCACTGCAACCCTACTCTCTCTCTCTCGCTCTCCCCCCCCCCCCTGTTTTGGCTCGCACCACACTATCAGTCGCAGCAGCGATCATTAATCAACAGGGGGAGGTTAATGGCTCGCCACTTAGGCTCGGCTGGTCTCCGCTGGTAATCAAGGTGTATTTTACACAAATCAAATGATCACACACAGGGATGTCCTCTCTCCCTGAGTACCCTGCTCACGCTTCCATCATTCATCATCTCATTAAACTTATCATCGTTTGCGCTTGGCTCTGCTGCCGAGCATGCAATGATGCAATGAAAGCATCCCAATGATTTGTCTTGGCTGTCTGTCACATGCATACACACACAGATACATGTACAGATAGAATATATAGGTATAGGGTTGCACAATTTCTTGTCGGAGGATTCCAGATTTCCTGCTTATTCCCTCCTGATTCTGGGAGCTGGGAATTTTGAAGGGGGGGAAATGCATTTTGCAACTCATGGGAAAGTTAGCCAGAAGATTAGCCAGTTTTAACCAATTATAGTTTGCAGGATACTTACGGTTGCACTAAAATTAATACAGAGTAGACCCCCCCACGAAATGATTAGCAGCAGGACGCCTCTGTACACACTTGCTAGGTGTAAAAGAGTAGACAGGTAAACAAACACACACGCACACCACAGCACGTGACACACACACTGTACAGCACAGTGTCCGCCCACACTTTGATCACTGCATCATTAAAGCAATGGATTGGGTGAACCTATCCATTTAGACACACACACACACACACACACACACACACACACACACACACACACACACACACACACACACACACACACACACACACACACACACACACACACACACACACACACACACACACACACACACACACACACACACACACACACACACACACACACACACACACACACACACACACACACACACACACACACACACACACACACACACACACACACACACACACACACACACACACACACACACACACACACACACACACACACACACACACACACACACACACACACACACACACACACACACACACACACACACACACACCAATGTAGCTCTGCAAAGCAGGCAGGCAGCCAGAGGAGGCCAGGCAGAATTAGCATTTGATTATCTGGCAACCTGCACGAGACAAGCATGAGACAAGCCGTTGACATCGGTGAGGAAACTTTGATTGACTCGGAGATGAGACAAGACGGGATTTGTATTGTCTTAGGTGTGAATGGGGCCTGAACTTTCTTTCTTTCCCTCTCTCTTTCTCTCTCTTCCTCTCTCTCCCTCTCTCTTGCACGCTTTCTCTCAAAATGAAATCCTACTGCCCCCAAAAATGGTTAGCTTTCTTTTTATAGGAGTTGATCCCTTCCCAAGCAGCCTTCACTATGATATTCTTTCTGGAATTAATGAGATAGAGGACCTTGACGGTTGGTGCTTTGACATCAGGTCTATTTCAGCATATTCTATGGGATAATATGGCTGACGCAATTGATAGAGGTCATTGGCGTGTTTTCCTAAGACTTTGAGCTAGACTGCTGGGTATCACAGGCTGCATACACACTGTACTGTAGCTTAGAGTCTATATATCTGCAGTATCCTTATTGATGTCCTTCACACGGTCTTCTTTTTTCCCCCCTCTCTTTTCTTTCTTCCTCTTTCTCCCTTTTCCTTATTCCAGTTCTCTCTCCCCCTCTCTCTTTCCCTCTCTCTGTCTCTTTCCCTCCTCTCTATTTCCTTTCCTTTCTCTCTTTCCCTTTATCCCTCTCTCTCTCCCTCTTGTAATGTGCTCCTCTTGTTCTCCTCTTTGACTAATAGTATTAGCAGTGAAGTGTTTCTGCAGGAAAGAAGCTGTGTTAGAGGAACTAGGAAATAACAGAAGTGTTCAGGTTAGCACAACAATTCTCTTTGTTTCATTCTCACTCACTCACTCACTCACTCACTCACTCACCACTCACTCACTCACTCACTCTCACTTGCCCTGCCTCTTTTTCCTCTCTAACGCCTCTTTCCCACTCGCTCCATCTCCCCCTCCTCTCTCTCCCTTGCCCTCCATCTCTCTCCCTTGCCCTCCATCTCTCTCTATCCCCTGGCCTCCATCTCTCTCCCTCCTTTGCCATCTCTCTTCCCTCTCTCAGCCCCCTCTCTATTTGTCTCTCTCCCTCCATCTCCATCTTTCCCCTCCCCTCTCTCCTTCCATCTCTCTCCCTCCCTGCCCTCCATCTCCCACCCACACCTCCCCCCCTCCAAGCATGCTAGTGCATTAATCAAGTGAAAGTTCCCCTCCCTCCTCCATTGGGATTAGGCAGAGCACTAATTCCATCTCTCCAGTCCTGCTCTCGCTTTGAAGTCGAACTGCGAGGGGAAACCGCCAGTTTCTCCGCACAGCGTCATTTGCATAATCCCGCTACTGCACTCCATCACACACATGACTATCAGGAGAAGGAGAAGTTAGATGAGCTAATATCCAAACTGTGATATTACAGCTATATATGTGTTTTGCCAGTAGTGTTATTGGCATTGTTAATTCGTTATCATTATCAATTATCATCGTTATCGTCAAACATCATCATCATAACCAACACCATCACCGAACTCACAAATATTGATCAATTTGAGCCTGGTTCTTTTAAATGAATCACTAATGAACTATCATGTATGCTAATTATCTCATCAGTAACTGATTGGGCCCCTTGGAGACCCTTTTTGCTGCATTACCGCTGCTTAACGCAAATTTTGCTTAGTAGTTGATACCAAGAGACTGCAATTCCCAATCCAGCACCGAGGAACCAATGTGTGGGATGTGGAAGGGTGATTCAACAGTGTATAATATACACACAATACTTTAAAATTATTATTATTTTATTTATTTCACCTTTATTTAACCAGGTAGGCCAGTTGAGAACAAATTCTAATTTAAGTGCGACCTGGCCAAGATAAAGCAAAGCAGTGCGACACAAACAAAACAGAGTTACACAATGGATAAAGTAGGCTGTCTCGTCGTTGTTGTTAATCAAGCCTACCACTGTTGTGTCATCTGCAAACTTGATGATTGAGTTGGAGGTGTGCATGGCCACGCAGTCATGGGTGAACAGGGAGTACAGGAGAGGGCTGAGAACACACCCTTGTGGGGCCCCAGTGTTGAGGATCAGCAGGGTGGAGATGTTGTTTATTACCTTCACCACCTGGGGGTGAACCGTCAGAAAGTCCAGGACCCAGTTGCACAGGGCGGGGTCGAGACCCAGGGTCTTGAGCTTTATGACAAGTTTGGAAGGTACTACGGTGTTAAATGCGGAGCTGTAGTCAATGAACAGCATTTTTACATACAGGTATTCCTCTTGTCCAGATGAGATAGGGCAGTGTGATGGCGATTGCATCGTCAGTAGACTTATTGGGGTGGTAAGCAAATTGGAGTGGGTCTAGGGTATCAGGTAGGGTGGAGGTGATATGATCCTTGACTAGTCTCTCAAAGCACTTCATGATGACAGAAGTGAGTGCAGTTCAGGTAGTTCAGTTACCTTAGCTTTCTTGGGAACAGGAACAATGGTGGCCATCTTGAAGCATGTGGGGACAGCAGACTGGGATAGGGATTGACTGAATATGTCCGCAAACACACGAGCCAGCTGGTCTGCGCATGCTCTGAGGACGCGGCTAGGGATGCCGTCGGGCCGGCAGCCCTGCAAGGGTTAACACATCTAAATGTTTTACTCACATTGGCCACGGAGAAGGAGAGCCCACAGGCTTTGGTAGCGGGCCATGTCAGTGTCAATGTATTGTCCTCAAAGCGAGCAAAGAAGTTGTTTAATTTGTCTGGGAGCAAGATGTCAGCTGGTTATCTTTTTGTAATCCGTGATTGACTGTAGACCCTTCCACATATGTCTCGTGTTTGAGCCCTTGAATTGCGACTCTACTTTGTCTCTATACTCACCCTTTGCTTGTTTGATTGCCTTGCGGAGGGAATAGCTGCACTGTTTGTATTCGGTCATGTTTCCAGTCGCCTTGCCATGATTAAAAGCGTTGGTTCATGCATTCAGTTTTACGCAAATGCTGCCATCAATACACGGTTTCTTGTTTGGAAAGGTTTTAATAATCACAGTGGGTACGACATCTCCGATGCACTTGCTAATAAACTCGCTCACCGAGTCAGTCTATACGTCAATGTTGCTGTCTGAGGCTATCTGGAACATATCCCAGGCCACGTGATCGAAGCAATCTTGAAGCGTGGAATCCGATTGGTCAGACCAGTGTTGGATAGACCTGAGCACGGACATTTCCTGGGTGGCGCAGTGGTTAAGGGCCAGCTGTACCACCAGAGACCCTGGGTTCACGTCCAGGCTCTGTCGCAACCGGCCGCGACCGGGAAGTCCATGGGACGACGCACAATTTGGCTAGCGTCGTCCGGGTTAGGGAGTGCTTGGCCGGTAGGGATATCCTTGTCTCACCGCGCACCAGCGACTCCTGTGGCGGGCCGGGCGCAGTGCACGCTAACCAAGGTTGCCAGGTGCACGGTGTTTCCTCCGACACATTGGTGCGGCTGGCTTCCTGGTTGGATGCACGCTGTGTTAAGAAGCAGTGGTTGAGTTGGTTGGGTTGTGTATCGGAGGACGCATGATTTTCAATCTTTGTCTCTCCAGAGCCCGTACGGGAGTTGTAGCGATGAGACAAGATATTAGCTACTAAAACAATTGGATACCACAAAATTGGGGAGAAAAAGGGGTAAAATTTAAATAAATTAAATAAAAACATTTTTTTAAAGAATGTATCGTTTCCAGTTTACATAGAGTCCAGTGAAGTTATTTCAGGGCCGACAAGGTTTGTGGGGGACCTACACGGCTGTGACTATAATCGAAGACAATTCTCTTGGAAGATAATGCAGTCTGCATTTGTTTGTAAGGAATTCTAGATCAGGTGAACAAAAGGACTTGAGTTCCTGTATGTTGTTGTGATTACACCATGAGTCATTAATCATAAGGCATCATAAGGCATACACCCCGGCACTTCTGTACATAAGTATTGAGACTCTTTACTTAGTACTTTGTTGAAGTACCTTTTGCAGTGATTACAGCCACGAGTCATCTTGGGTATGACGCTACAAGCTTGGCACACCTGTATTTGGGGAGTTTCTCCCATTATTCCCTGCAGATCCTCCCCAACTCTGTCAGGTTGGATGGTGAATGTTGCTGCACATCTATTTTAAGGTATCTCCAGAGATTTTAGATTGGGTTCAAGTCCGGGCTCTGGCTGGTCCACTCAAGGACATTCGGAGACTTGTCCCGAAGCCACGCCTGCTTTGTCTTGGCTGTGTGCTTAGGGTCATTGTCCTGTTGGAAGGTGAACCTGAGCACTCTGGAGCAGTTTTAATCAAGGATCTCTCTATACTTTGCTCTGTTTATCTTTGCCTGGATCCTGACTAGTCTCGCAGTCCCTGCCTCTGACAAACATCCCCACAGCATGATGCTGCCACCTCCATGCTTCACCGTAGGGATGTTGTCATGTTCCCTCCAGATGCGATGCTTGGCATTCAGGCCAAAGAGTTCAATATTGGTTTCATCAGACCAGATAATCTTGTTTCTTATGATCTGAGAGTCCGTTAGGTGCCTTTTTGCAAACTCCAAGTGGGCTGTCATGTGCCTTTTACTGAGGAGTGCCTTTTGTCTGGCCACTCTACCATAAAGGCCTGCTTGATGGAGTGCTGCAGAGATGACTGTCCTTCTGGAAGGTTCTCCCATCTCCACAGAGGAACTCTGGAGCTCTGTCAGAGTGACCATCGGGTTCTTGGTCACCTCCCTGACCAAGGCCCTTCTTCCCGATTGCTCACTTTGGCTGGGCGGCCAGCTCTAGGAAGTGTCTTGATGGTTCCAAACTTCTTCCATTTAAGAATGATGGAGGCCACTGTGTTTTTGGGCACCTTCAATGCTGAATACATGTTTTGGTACCATTCCCCAGATCTGTGCCTCGACACAATCCTGTCTTGGAGCTCTATGGACAATTCCTTCATCCTCATGGCTTGGTTTTTGCTCTGACATGCCCTGTCAACTGTGGGACCTTCTTTTGACAGCTGTCTTCCTTTTCAAATCATATCCAATCAATTGAATTTGCCACAGGTGGACTACAAACAAGTTGTAGAAACATCTTAAGGAGGATCAATGGAAACAAGATGCTCCTGAGCTCTATTTCAAATCTCATCACAAAGGGTCTGAATACTTAGGTAAATATGGTATTCCTGTTTTTTAAACTTTTATAAACTTGCAAAAAAACACAAAAAAACAACTGTGTGCATAATTTGATCCATTTTAGAATAAGGCTCTAACATAACAATGTGGAAAAAGTGAAGGGGTCTGAATCTTTTCCGAGTGCACTGTAAGTTAGTCGTAGATACAACGTCACTACAAAATATCTCAAAAGTTGCCTGTAAACTTTGCCAAAACATTTCAAACTACTTTTGTAATACAACTTTAGGTATTTTTAAACGTTAATAATCGATCAAATTGAAGACGGGTCTATCTGTTTTCAACAGAGGAAACTAACGCTACTTTTCAATTCTTGCGCAACTCTCAACAGTGTTACCCATTTCCTAGATGGCCGTACTTCTTCATTGCAGAAAGGAACCTCAACCAAATTCCAAAGACTGGTGACATCCAGTGGAAGCGGTAGGAATTGAAAACAAGTGCCTAAGAAATATCGTTTCCCAATGAGAACTTACTGAACAGACAGAGACCTAAAAAAACAAAATCTGAACGATTAGTCCTCGGGGTTTTGCTACATAAGTTCTGTTATACTCACAGACATGATTCAAACAGTTTTAGAAACTTCAGTGTTTTCTATCCAAATATACTAATAATATGCATATTTTATACTCTTGGCATGAGTAGCAGGAAGTTGAAATTGGGCCCGCTATTTATCCAAAAGTGAATATGCTGCCCCCTATACCTTAAGAAGTTTTAAGAACGCTATCAACAAGGCAGGTCCTACAGGCCATAGTTTTGTTGCACCTGGACTACTGTCCATCGTGTGGTGGTGCCACAAAGAGGGACTTAGGAAAATTACAATTGGCCCAGATCAATGCAGCACGGCTGGCCCTTAAATGTACACGGAGAGCTAACATATTAATAATATGCATGTCAGTCTCCCCTGGCTCAAAACAGAGGAGAAATTGACTTCATCACTACTTGTATTTGAGAAAAGTATTAACATGTTGAATGCACCGAGCTGTCTGTTTAAACTACTAGCACACAGCTCAGACACCCATATATACCCCATAAGACATGCCACCAGAGGTCTCTTCACAGTCCCCAAGTTTAGAACAGATTATGGGAGGTGTACAGTACTACTTAGAGCCATGACTACATGGAACTCTATTCCACATCAAGTAACTCATGCAAACACTAAAAACAGATAAAAATACACCTTATGGAACAGCGGGAACTGTGAAGAGACAATTACACAGGCACAGGCACACGCATACACACACACATGATAACATACGCACTATGCATACACATTGATTTTGTGGTAGATATGTGGGGATAGAGTCGTGGCCTGAGGGCACACACGTAATGTGGCAGCAGCTACTCTTCCGGGGGTCCAGCAAAATTAAGGCATTTATATACATTTTTTAAAACATTAAAATACATTTCCCAACAGATTTCCCAACACATTAAGTGTGTGCCCTCAGGCCACTACTCTGCTACCACAAATTGGGATCCATAATAAATACAAATACAATATTGTCACTGAGAAATTAAATGCTCAAGCAGCTCCCCATTTTTTAATTAACTGCCTTGCTATTGCTCTACAAAACTACGGTAATATTCACTAGTGTAATGAATTTCCTCCTCTTCTTCCGAAGAGGAGAGGCGAAACGGATCAGAGGACCAATATGCGGCGTGGTAAGTGTCCATGGTTCTTTTTTAATACGTTAAGATACACATGAACAACTGACTACAACAAACAAGAAATGTGAAACTCAAAACAGTCCTATCTGGTGCAAACACAGAGACAGAAATAATCACCCACAAACACACAGTGAAACCCAGGCTACCTAAGTATGATTCTCAATCAGAGACAACTAATGACACCTGCCTCTGATTGAGAACCATACTAGGCCGAAACATAGAAATACTCAAATCATAGAAAAACAAACATAGACTGCCCACCCAACTCACGCCCTGACCATACTAACTAATACAAAACACAGGAAATAAAGGTCAGAACGTGACAACTAGGCATGAAACGTAAGCAAACAGGCTGGAACAGGGAGGGACTACCTGAACTTGCCCAATAAGAAACACTAATTTCCGTTTTCTTTTGCAGGTCCAGCGCAAAAGAAAACGTGATTTACCTGTGTTTCATATATATTTTCACACTATGAGGTTGGAATAATACTGTAATAATAAATTGCGAAAATTATGTTTAAGAGCTGTTTGAAAATAAAAGCCCAGATTCATTTTCAGACTGTTTTGTTGGATGGAGTTTAGACCAATAAGAAATAGTTCCAAGCCTCTCTGCCAATAACAGCTAGTTTTCAGTTTCCCCCTCCCCATTCAAACCACTCTGAGACAGTCCTAGCAAAATTCTTGCTTGAGAAATTACTCTTTGCTAAGAAGCTATTTTTGTTTATTTTTTAAATTATTTTTATTAAAAACAATCACAGTAAGGTACTTAATTGTTACCCAGAAATGATTTGATATTGAGATAAAAACAACTGCATTGGACCTTTAAAATGTTGTCTGCTGCAGGCAGACACGACCCAGGTTCTAGTCCGATCCTTGCCGGTTTCCACTGTAAACTTGTGAGGCTATTTGTCACAATGAATTACGCGAGTGGTGAGTACGGGTTTAATTTGGAAATTAACAAAAGAAGCCAGCGGGCTAGTCTGCCCTCACATTAGCTGGAGAAGAAAAAAATACATTTTTAATCGAGTGCAGAGCAAGGGACTGTGAGATTGAGGTAAACATGTAAAATGGAGGGGGGGCAAGGTGGTGCAAATAACAGAGGTTGTGATACACGTATAAGTGAATGAGGGAAGCAGTGCTGCCGATCAACATCGGGATTCTTGGATTCTCCCACAGACACTTGCACAGCGAGGCTTGAGTCAACCATTACCATAACCGTTGACTGCATTTTCACTCTCTTTACCTGGAAACTTAAGCCACAATAATAGGGACTGGAGAATATAGAGGCCCCACATTTTGACTGAGGCGAATTGGCATGTTAATATGAATGTGGCAGTAGCTGTGGGAAGGGTAAGTGCATACACCAGTAAGTAAGTAAGCCTTGTCCGAGCCAGAATGGACCATAGGCCAGGGGCCTATCTCCTGTTTCTGTAGCATGAAACTGCTTGATGTACAGCAGTGCCTTCAGAAAGTATTCCCACCATTTTACTTTTTCCAATTTAAAATGGATTACATTGAGAGGTTTATGTCACTGGCCTACACCACAATACCCTATAGTGGCAATTTGTAATTGTGTTTTTAGGATTTTTACAATTTTTTTTTACAAATGAATAAAAAATGAAAAGCTGAAATGTCTGAGTGAATAAGTATTCAACCGTTTTGTCATGGCAAGCCTAAATAAGTTCAGGAGTAAACATTTGCTAAACAAGTCACATGATAAGTTGCATGGACTCACTCTGTGTGCAATAATGAATGACTACAGTATCTCTATACCCCACACATACAGATAATTGTGAGGTCCCTCAGTCAAGCAGTGAATTTTTTTTTCAATTTAAAGTTTTATTAAGTTCTTGTTTTTCAATCAACCAACAAAACACATTCCACATTCACAGATGTGACAGGCTTTAAAAAAATAAAAAGTCAAAAAATAATAATACATTTGAAAAAATTAAAATACAATTAAAATGAATGATAAAGTCAAATAAAAGCATTTATTTTTCTTAATCTATATATTTTCCTTGGTACATGTATATACATACATACATACATACATACGCACATATACATACACACACACATATGCACACGTACTCAAAAACTAAATTAAAATAAAAACACACACACAAAAAAAAAACATACCACTTGCAGCAGCACTATCAAGGTTCTTATCAGCTATTTCAAGCATTCGCTGAGACGACGGGCCAATAATTCGTTTTTAGGTTTTACAGTACCTTACACAAAATGTATCTGCGCATTTCCCTAGTCACCCCGTTCACTCTGTCCAGTTTGAAATATAGTTGAATAGTGGGGACCAGAGTCTGTCAAACTTGGGCTGTCTCTTGTGGAGGTCATAAGTGAGCTTTTCAAGAGGAAGAAAGTCAACAATCTGGTCAATCCACATTTTAAATGTAGGGGGGGTATTAGAGGCCCACAATAGAAGAATACATTTCTTAGCAAAGTATGTAATAGTCATAAGCAAATTTTCTCTGTCAGGATCAAGAACAAAGTCCTGCTGGGCATTAAGAAGATCTCCCTACAGCTCCAAAATCTCCCTACAGCATTAAGGAAATCTCCCTACAGCTCCAAAATACATGCATATAGGTTCCACATTCAGAGGTACATCTTTTACAGTTAGGAGACATATCTGTTTTCATTCTATGGAGTCTCAAAGGAGTATAATAAAATTTGTACAAAAATTTGTAATTAGATTCTTTCATTTTTACACTGGTAGAGGAGCAGTATACCTTGTCGCAAACCTCCGCTCATAACTCATCACTAATAGTCAGACCAAGGTCCTTTTCCCAGATTATTTTCAAAGGAGTAAAGGAGGAGCTTCCTTTCTCAGAAAGGAGTCTATAGATGCAAGATATTTTGCCTTTAATGGATTGTGCTGTGACAAGAAGGGTTTCAACTTCGTTCAACTGAGTTCTAAACCTCCTCTTGGAGGTAGATGAGGAAATTACATGTCTAATTTGAAGATATTTAAAAAAAATGGGATCTTGGCACGTCGAATTCACTGCAGAGCTCTTGAAAGAATTTCAGTGTAGTGGTTTTCTGATGAAATAGGTCTGAAAAGGTCCTGATTCCTAGAGTATGCCAAAGATTAAAGTTGGCATCCCTCAGGGCTTTTGGCAAGTCTGGGTTGCCTACTATAGGCGAGTGAGAACATATTTGGGAGGAAATGCCCAGGTATTTCTTACAGTCCCTCCACGCTAGTAGGGTGCTGTAAATCACAAAGGATTTGGCTATGTTGCCCACTTCACTAAAGTTATTAATGAATATAATTGAGCTTAAGGGCAATGAACCACAGGATTGGGCTTCTATCTGAATCCACGTTGATTCTTGTCTGTTTGTGATCCATGTTAGCATGTTGCGGATTTGGGCAGACCAGAAGTACAATTGAAGGGAGGGAAGGGCAAGGCCACCTTTAGATTCGGGTTTTGATAAAGTGGAAAACTTGATCCTAGGTTTTTTATTGCCCCATATAAATTTGGTGATGCTTTGGTTAGTTGTTTTGAAGAAGGAAACTGGGAGATAGCATGGGAGCATCTGAAATAAGTAGTTCAGTCTAGGGAGGACGTTCATACGGATTACATTAATTCTTCCTACTAAGCTAATTGGGAGGGAGATCCAGGTTTGGAGATTGTTCTTGATTCGATCCAGGAGTGGAAGATAATTTTCCTTAAAAAGGCTATTCAGATCTGGTGTTATGAAGATCCCGAGGTATTGAAACCCCTGTGTTTTCCATTGGAAAGGACAAAGTGTCTTCATAGAGCTGGTGAGTGTAATATTGAGAGGGCAGACAGTGGATTTGTTAAAATTGATCTTATAACCTGAGAACTTGCCATACTGGGCAATTGTGTCTAAAATGAGAGGGAGGGATTTCTCAGGGTTGGATATGTAGAGCAAGACATCATCCGCGTAAAGCGAAATCTTGTGCTGCAGGCCACCTGCCGAAACACCCATAATACTTGGATTGCTCCTTATCAGCTCTGCCAGAGGCTCCGCCCCCAACAAGTAGAGCAGCGGGGACAGCGAGCACCCTTGTCTTGTGCCCCGCTCCAGAGGGAATCTGTCAGAGTTCAGTCCATTAGTAGTCACCATGGCATTTGGATGAGAGTATAGTGATTTGATCCATTTAATAAAATTTGGGCCCATATTGAACTTTTCTAGGACTGAAAACAGAAAGCTCCACTCCATCCTGTCAAACGCCTTCTCAGCATCCAGTGAAGCCAGCAGGACAGGGGTCTTTTGTGCGTTTACTTGATCAATAATATCAAAAAGACGGCGAATGTTATCAGAAGAGTATCTGTCTCTAATAAATCCAGTTTGGTCCGCTTTTATTATTTTGGGAAGAAGAGTGTTTAGTCTTATGGCGAGCAATTTGGTAATTATTTTATAGTCGAAATCCAACAAGCTTATGGGCCGGAAGGACGAGCAGGATAGGGGGTCCTTGTCCTTTTTAGCAACACTGTAATGCGAGCTGTGTGCATTGAGTCTGGGAGAACTCCGTTTTGCAAAAATCCTCCAGCATTGGCATGAAGATAGGGCTGAGCTGGGGCCAAAAAGCTTTATAGAACTCTCTGGGGAATCCATCTGGGCCTGGGGACTTATTAGGTGGCATGGAGGTAATTGCCTCCAGGATCTCCTCAGGAGTGAAGGGGAGTTGAGATCTTCCTGGTCGGTCTCTGATAGTTTAGGTAGCGAGATTCCCTCTAGGAAAGAGTGGAGTTCTGCCTCCGTGTGTTTTCTCTCAGAGGTATATAGTTTGCAGTAAAAATCATGAAAAGTTAAATTGATCTTTTTTGGGTCATATGTGACCTCGTCCTCTGCTGTTCGGATAGCCATGATTGTACGCTCTGACTGCTCCTTTTTTAATTGGTAAGCAAGCAATCTACTGGGCCTATTGCTATACTCATGGTATTTCTGTTTAGTAAAGAAAACTTTTTTTTATCTCCCGAGTGTAGTCCAAATTCAGTTTGGCTTTGGCTGCTTTAAGATGACTCCAGGAAGTGCTGTCTAGGGATTGTTTATGTATTTTTTCACAGCATTCCAGCTCCCTCTCAAGATCTAGCCTGTGTGCTTCCATTGCTTTTTTCTTAGAGGAAGCATATGCATTTAGATGTCCTCTTAGTGTGGCTTTAGCAGCGTCCCACATTGTGGCCGGAGAAACAGGGGAATCTTTATTGTCTTGTGTGTAGTTGTCTATCCATGTAGTTACTAATGTATGGAACTCGTCATTTGATAGCATGGAGGTGTTGAATTTCCAGCTCTTTGACCTCGGGATGTTTTTGCAGAGGTCAAAGCGGAGGTGGACAAAGGCGTGATCTGAAAGTGCTATGGGTCCGATTGTACAAGTGGCTGAATTTATGAAACTCTTTGGGATAAAAATGTAATCTATACGGGAGTAGGTGTTATGGACATTAGAGTAGTATGTATAGTCCATAGATGAGCTATTATTCTCTCTCCAGATATCTATCAGCCCCATCTCTTTAGTAAGAGAGTTCAACATCTTTGCAGATCTAGGATTTGTGGTGGGGACTTGAGATGATTTGTCTAGGGTTGGGTTAAGGGTACAATTAAAATCTCCGGCCACCACACCAAAGGAGACACAATGCTCATTGAACAGGGTTATAATTTTTGACATGAAGGCAGGAGTATCTGTGTTAGGGGCGTATATGTTTAATATAGTAATTGGTTGACCATATAGTGACCCAGTTATCAAAATAAATCTCCCCTCCGGATCAGATATGTTTTTGTTTATTATGAATGGAACATTTTTATGGATAAGTATGGCTGTGCCTCTACTGTTTGATTTGAAAGATGAGAAATACACCTGTCCCACCCAAGCTCTGCGGAGTTTGGCATGTTCAGCATCACAGAGGTGTGTCTCTTGTAATAGCGCAATGTCTGCTTTTTCCTTTTTTAGAGCACATAGTATCTTTTCCGTTTTATTGCATGCCCTAGACCATGGCAGTTCCATGTCAATAGATTTAAGGTACTAGTCATCGTCATCGAGCAGTAATCGAACTTTAGTGCACGTCATCGCTGGGTAAAAGTGGATAGTAATTACAGCTGCGTTCACATAAAAGGAAAATAAATGGTGTACATAAAATAATAATCTCTGAACACCCCAGCCGAGTTCCCAAACAACTCGACACATCCCGTTGGATCTATTACCCCCCGCTCAGTCTCAATTCTGTGTTCCGAATAAAACAAAAACCGGGAACAGTTAGCAACGCACAACGTCTCCCTCTCCCCACCAAAGAAATGCCTCATCCTCTCCACCCCGCCCGCATTGAGTAAATAACACAGTTGCCCTCGTCCAGACCTCAGTAAAAGAGGGGAGAAAAATAAAATCAATAGCCCAGCCTACATATACCTCCCCCAAGGGACATAGGGAACCCCAGGTAATAATAGCAACAACAAAAAAAACAGGGAAATAAAAGTAGGCTGAAACATTAGTAGGCCTAGGTTAGGCTATACAGCCCATCCCTCTCAGTTAAAGGAAAATAAATATAAATTGGACGGCTGTAATGACATTTAGGGGGTGGGTCTCTGGATATCGGCTATATGTCGTCTTACCTCTAGTAATGGCATTAATCGCATTTAGTCATTGGTCTGTTTCTCATTGGCCAGGATTGTCTTTCAAAAAACGTTTTGCCTCTTCGGGAGTTTTGAAGTGTCGCAAGGCTCCTTGGTGAAGAATCCTGAGCTCGTTTGGGTATTTGAATCCCCTGAAGATGCCTCGGTCAATGGAGTATTTCTTCACTTCGTCAAATTCTCGGCGCTTTCGGCGTATTCCAGCTGACAGGTCCTGGTGTAAAGCGAGTTTGGCGTTTCCCACTGTGATGGTGTTGTTTTTCGCCGCCTGTAGGACTCGTTCCTTGTCGGTGAATCTCAGGAAACGTATGGTGATTGGGCGCGGTGGTTGTCTGGCTGCTGGTGGGGGCCTCAGTGCTCGGTGAGCTCTCTCGAGTTCTATGGGCCTGTCGGTGGGCAGGTGGAGCCACTCGGGAAGTTTGTCTTGCAGGTAGCGGATCAGTGGAATGTTTCCCTCTTCTTTTTCGCCCAGATTGAATAGAACACAATTATTCCTTCGCCCCCTGTTTTCCAGGTCCTCTGTTTTCTCTTCCAGATGCTCGATTTTCTTTTTAGCATATGCTATTGTTTCCATGGCATCTGTCAATAAGTTTTCCATGGATAGGATTCGCCCCTCTGCCTCGTCCAGGCGCCCCGCGTTTATGGTTATCTTGTTGTTGATGTCAGGCAATGCGTTTTCCAGGATTGTCACCTTGCCCCCTATCGCACTGAGCTGAGAGTTAATGGCATCTAATTTGGTGTTTAGTTCTGTATGTTGGGATCTCAACTCAGAGAGGATGTCTTCGACAGAGTGCGAGGTTGGGATTCGTTGTGCCTCGTGGGGGAGCGGGTTCTCTTGCTCCTGGCTAATGGCGCTAGTTTTTTCTGAAGCTAGCTTCTTCTTGGAGGCTTTTTCCGTCGCTAATACTCGAGTCCGGGTAAAAATGTCACCTGTAGTGTCGCCTTTTGTAGCCGCCATGACTTTTTCTTACTAAAGCTAAATGAGTGTGAACTTGGAATGGAGGTAAGATTAGGAATTGGAAACTACTTGTGCGGAGCTCTTAGTTCACGCGGCCATCTCGTTCAAGGGTCACGTGATCCCCCAAGCAGTGAATTTTAAACACCACACCACAAAGACCAGGGACGTTTTCAAATACCTCGAAAAGAAGGGCACCCATTGGTAGATGGGTACAAACATTTTGTTTAATTGAATATCCCTTTGAGCAGGGTAAAGTTATTATTTACACTTTGATGGTATATCAATACATTCAGCCACTACAAAAATACAAGTGTCCTTCCTAACTCAGTTGTCAGAGAGGAAGGATACAGCTCAGGGATTTCACCACGAGGCCAATGGTGACTTTAAAACAGCTGTGATAGGAGAAAACTGAGGACGGATCAACAACATTGTAGTTACTCCACAGTACTAACCTAACTGACAGAGTGAAAAGAAGAAAGCCTGTACAGAAAATAAATATTCCAAAACATGCATCCTGTTTGCAACAAGGCACTAAAGAAATACTGCAAAAAAAGCAATTCACTTTTTTTTGAGTGAAAAGTGTTATGTTTGGGGCAAATCCAATACAGCACATTACTGAGTACCACTATATTCTCAAGCATAGTGGTGGCTGCATCATGTTATGGGTATGCTTATAATTGTTAAGGACTGGGGATTTCTTCAAGATAATAAATAAACGGAATGGAGCTAAGCACAGGAAAAATCCTAGAGGAAAACCTGTTGCAGTCTCCTTTCCACCAGACACTGGGGGAATAATGTACCTTCCAACAGGACAATAACCTAAACACAAGGTCCAATCTACACTGGAGTTGCTTACCAAGAAGACATTGGATGTTCCAGAGTGGCCAAGTTACAGCTTTGATTTAAATTCACTTGAAAATCTATGGAAAAACCTGAAAATGGTTGTCCAGCAATGATCAACAACCAATTTGTCAGAGCTTGAAGAATTTTGAAAAACATAATGGGCAAATTATTGTACAATCCAGGTGTGCAAAGCTCTTAGAGACTTACCCAGAAATCTCTATGAATGATGACTCAAGATATTATATTTTTCATATTTAATTTTTTACAAATGTTCAAATTGTTCTTCCTCTGACAGAGTATTTTGTTTAGATTGTTGATAAAAAATGACAATTAAATCCATTTTATTCCCACTTTTTAACAACAAAATGTAATGTAAAAATGTAAAGAAAAAGTAAAGGTGTGTGAATACTTTCTGAAGGCACTGTACACCCGCTGGACAGGACACTAGTTTGTCGCAAGGCCTTACCCCCAATCTGTCACCTACATGCCTTGCATAATAACTAGTGTGCCAGCAAGCAGCATGTATGTATATCAGAATTACACAGACTGTTTCTCTTCTCACTTGTCAAGGTCATCATGTGGTTGTCAGGAATGTTCCCTCAAATAATTTTGGGCACTGAGCAAATTTCAGGTCTGCGGAGTGCAAACTTGTAATGTTGTGAAATTTCTGTTCAATTTTCAGTGCACATTTACTGTGAACACTGAGGCTGTACCCACTTTAAGTTACAGTTTAAACAGTGGCCACATAGGCTACTGTGGCTGTTTGATCATAATGTAGGCCTACCAGAGTGGCCTACCATCAAAAACAATGGAGAAAATGTATCCCATAACATTTTAACATGGAAATAGCTGCTCTATGGGGTGGCAGGTAGTCTAGTGGTTAGAGCATTGGACTAGTAACCAAAAGGTTGCTAGATTGAATAAAAAAATCTGTCGTTCTGCCCCTGAACAAGGCAGTTAACCCACACCAGGCCGTCATTGTAAATAAGAATTTGTTCTTAACTGACTTGCCTAGTTAAAGAAAGGTTAAATAATAAATAAATAAAATAAAATCATTCAGTCGACAGTAGCAGCCAATGTGTGGTGTTCAATGTAAGCCTACATTCCATGAGACTTTAAAAAATAAAAACAGAGGGCTTGACATTAACCCATTTATTCACTTGTCATTAAGACAAGGAGGTGACTGAATATGTTGTTGTGTTGTTTGATGCAAGAAATCACTTTACAAAATAAAATGCATTATTATTCCCATACCATTGTTATGGAGAATCAGACAAATTAAGCTAGCCTCTGCCTATTGGCTACTTAGCTAATTGAAACATGTTTGGGATAGGGGGCAGCATTTTCACGTTCAGATGACAAGCGTGTACCAAGTAAACTTCCTGCTACTCAGGCCCAGAAGCTAATATATGCATATAATTAGTAGATTTGGATAGAAAACACTGAAGTTTCTAAAACTGTTTGAATGATGTCTGTGAGTATAACAGAACTCATATGGCAGGTGAAAACCTGAGAAAAATCCAACCAGGAAGTGGTAAATCTGAGGTTTGTAGTTTTTCAACTCATTGCCTATTGAATGTACAGTGTCAATGGGATCATATTGCACTTCCTGCAGCTCTGATTCTTAATGCCATACGGGTCTGTGTAAAGTAAGGGCCGAGTAGTGCATGTCAATGCAATATAATCCTACTCCGATGCATTCTGCCGCTCAGATTTTTCTTTAACATGACTTAAAAAACGTAAGGCTATGCAACATTAACCAATTAAATCGTACTGTAGCAATGAGGTTTATGCAGTATGCTGTAGGCCCAATACATTATCACTGCATATTGGATTTGCTTCAATTGCCCTGCCAATGAATGTATTGTTATTCGGGCGATTTGATGGTGCATCTGATGGTCAGTCTCAGCGAAGGGAGAGAGCCGCAAACTGAGGGTCAACACCTCTCAACATCCCTCCGCTCTCCCTTTCCTCCACTGACACTGACCAAAAAGGGACACCGTCTTCCAGCTGATGGCGAAACTCGAGTCACACATCATTATTTCTGCCTCATGCACAAATGTATGTTGTTACTCCTATGAACAGAGAAAGTGAAATATTCCTCGATATTAAAAAAGACCCACCTGCTAATAATAACAACAACTCAAGCCTATAGATATACGTTCCTACTCACTCATTACTGCTACAGTGCTTGTTGTAGCGCTGAGTGGACCATGCTGAGTAAGAACTTAAACTCACTCATTAAAACAGCAGCTTTGCTCTAGTTTTCCTTTGTGCCTGCTACGTTACTGCAGACATGGTCATCTGAGCTATCCGATAGGCCAGCAGTAGATCTATAGTGCACTTGATTTGCTCTCTGAGTTTGTACCTTCAGACACATTAAATGGTTCAAAATGGCAACAGTTTGCCTTCCCAGCACACAGGGCAACTGAATCGGTTGCACCTACAGCCAACAGCCTGTGACCAATACAAAAAAATAGGAACACAAGGCTTTATCGTTGGCTTTTTAAAGCCATGTTTGGCGATCGACTAGAAATGCCTTGGAGATCGACCAGTCGATCGCAATCGACCGGTTGGTGACCACTGCTCTAGAAAGTTGAGTGAAGTTCAATCTCGTGCTTCTCTCTGTGGGCTGATGTTTCTGCGCGGCAGTCCCGGGGGAGCTGCGTGCAGTTGAGGGAACATTGGTTGTCAGATGGTTGATTTTGTGAGTGGTTGGTTGTCCTAGGGCGCTGGGTGGGTGGTGTTCATCAGAACCAGACCTAAGCGAAGCACACAGGCCAACTGATGATGGACTGTCAGCGCCGATGACATCACAGACAGGTCTACCTCAGCTCTCGCTGTTCTGATTGGCTTAACCTCCTGACAGGCCAATCGGACAGCAGAGACGGAGTGCCTCAACTCTCAGCATGAACCGGAGTAACGTTAGTCACTCTCACAAACTTCAATTTGTGGTTAATACAGTGTGCACAACCCATTTAAGGTTTTAAGCAAGTTAAAGTGTGTAGAAATGAGGTTTTTGATTCTCTTAGGGCGGGGGAGTGGTTTGATCTCGTGCAGCAGCGCAAGCGTTTCTTTCCTCCCCTCCCGTCCAAATTGAAGAGGGAATTTGCTGCGGTATCTAATCGATCAGAGTTCAAAAGTGTCTTGGGATGTCATTTAAGAGGGATGTGATCAATGGGAAAGCCAGATAGAGAGAGAACCCCTTTGTGTTCAGATGAGAGGCTTTCCATCTGTCAACATCCTGCATGTATAAATACGGAATGGTAGCCTGGAGTCCAAACTGACATGCTCTTTATCATTTATTTGATTTTATTAGGGTATTTTGGACAGTATGGAAATCCTAAGGGGATACAGGCAGGTTTTGAACCCTGGTTTTCAGTGGGGAGATTTGTGCCTGGAGTGTTACCACTTGGTGAAGCATAACAGTTTGGATTTCAGGCTAAAGGAGAGGACCCATGTGCTCTGAAATCTGGGCACAAACACACTTGCAGCCTAATTTTGTGTACTCATCCGTCGCTGTGCATTACTCACACTTCAGGCAACCTCAGCGGCAGCAAGTCAAAACACGGTCTCTGACGACTTTTGATTGATGGTTCGTAACACTGTCGTCGTGGTGATACTGCACTTTCCTTGATCCATAATCCATACCAGAAACCCTATTTGTATATGGCAAAGGCATTCCATATTTGGCAATAAGAACATAGAGACTTCCTTCGAGACGGCTTCTCCTTTGATTTGTTTATCGAAATATGCAGCAGTCTTCTGCGTGTGTTTTCATCAAGACTCATACATGTTTCATTAGCTCACTTCAAACCCATTCCTGAGCTCCCACCCTCCTGGTTGGACCTTTAATGCTCTTTAAAGGTGGGTGACAAATTAAATTCTGTCATGTACAAATAATTGCTTATGGAAAATAGATCGGGTGGTGGAAAAAAATGACCAATAGTGCTAGGTCTGTCTCTCTCTCTCTCTCGCTCTCTCTCTCGATGTAACATGCTAATTGATCCTGAAAAGAAAATAACAACAAACACAATATACATTTCATTCTCTCTTGACGGACAACACCCTGCTTATTTTTTTATAATCTCGGTATTGCATGTTACATTTTTACAGACATGTAAATGATTGCTGAATCAATATACCTGTCTCCTTGATAAGCTCGACTGGGTCTATGAGATTCGAAAGCATGTGAAGTGTATTGTCTTAGTGTAACAGACCACACACACACCATGTGCAAGTTGAATGGGGCTCGGGCAGTGTGATAGAGATGGTGCACGGAGGGGGAATGTGTACAATCTCTATCACGTCTCTCCCCTCCATATTTTGATATTTCCCTGGAGTCATTTTCTCACCATTCATCTGATTAACTGGAGATCTTTCTCCTCGCCCCTGCCTTGTTGACAAGCTCTTTCTGGCGCGCTCACACACACACACACACACACACACACACACACACACACACACACACACACACACACACACACACACACTAGCCGGGCCTGTTTAGAATGCCAATTCTCACTACCCCCCTGTTTATTTTTTATAAAATAATTCCCCATGGGGGATAGTTATGAAGAAAATCCAGATAGATAGAGAGAGAGACCAGCGAACACAATGCAAAAACTAGAGAGGCAGTGTCACGTTCGTCATAAGGAGGAGACCAAGGCGCAGCGTGATAGGATTAACGAAGAACACTTAAACAAACTAACAAAACAACAAAATGAACGTGAAGCTATGATAAACCGAGTGCTGACACAGGCAACTACAAATAGACAATACAAAAAACTAAACCAACCACCCTTGTCACACCCTGACCTAACCAACATAATAAAGAAAACAAAGATAACTAAGGTCAGGGCGTGACAGTACCCAAAGGTGCAGACTCCCAGCCGCAAACCTAAACCTACAGTATATGGGAGGGTCTGGGTGGGCATCTAACCTCGGTGGCAGCTCTGGTTCTGGACGCCGCCCCCCTTCCGTTGCTGGAGAGCCCGGACTGTGTCCCGTTGCTGGAGACCCCGGTCTGTGGCCTGTCGCTGGAGGCCCCGGACTGTGGCCCGTCGTAGGAGGTTCCAGTCTGTGAACTGTCGCCGGACGCTCTGGACTGGGTACTGTCGCGGGACGCTCTGGACTGGGTACTGGTGGTACCGGGCTGGGGACACGCACCTCAGGGCGAGTGCGAGGAGTAGGAACAGGGCGTACTGGACCCTGGAGTCGCACTGTAGGCCTGGTGCGTGGTGCCGGCACTGGTGGTACCGGACTGGTGACACGCACCTCAGGGAGAGTGCGGGGAGGAGGCACAGGATACACTGGACCATGGAGATGCATTGGAGATCCAGAACATAGAGCTCAATGCATCCTGGCTGGATGCCCATTCTAGCTCAGCGACCGCACTGGAGACACCGTTAACTGCTCCCCACGGTAAGCACGAGGAGTTGGCTCAGGTCTCCTCCCTGACTCAGCCAATCTCCTCGTGTGCCCCCCCCTTCCCCCCAAAATCTTGGGGCTGCCTCTCGGACTTCCGCCTGCCGTGTACCTTCATATCGTCGCAGTTCCTTTATTCTCTGGTATTTCTCCTCGTAGTATCGCCGTTACGCTTTCGCTACCACTATCTCCTCCCTAGGACGCCAATACTCCCCCGGCTGTGTCCAGGGTCCTGCTCCATCTAATATCTCCTCCCAGGTCCATTTCCCCATTAAGCGCTGTTCCTCCTTTTCACGCTGCTTGGCCCTGGTTTGGTGGGTTATTCTGTCACGTTCGTTATAAGGAGGAGACCAAGGCGCAGCGTGATAGGAATACATTTTTCTTTAATTAACGAAGAACACTTAAACAAACTAACAAAACAACAAAACGAACGTGAAGCTATGATAAACCAAGTGCTGACACAGGCAACTACACATAGACAATACAAAAAACTAAACCAACCACCCTTGTCACACCCTGACCTAACCAAAATAACAAAGAAAACAAAGATAACTAAGGTCGAGGCGTGACAGGCAGAGAGAGGATATAGAAAATGATAGAGCTGGCGGGAGAGAGAAGGGAAAAAGAGAGCGAGAGGCTGCACATGGATATATGGCTCAGCAAGCAGCATCCCCATGATAGCTTTCACATCTCTGAGCAAACATTATCCTCCAGGGCACAAGGAGGAGAGCCGCCACAAGGAGGAGAGCCGCCACAAGGAGGAGAGCCGCCACAAGGAGGAGAGCCGCCAGGGCCCACCGTCTGTAAAACAGATTACACTTCTGTCAGCAGAGCTGGATTCACGTACACACACACAGGCTCGCGCACAGACAGATAGACAGACACACGTATTCAGACACACACACAGGCACATGCATCCGTATTCAAATAGACATGCACACACGCATGAACCCACACACAAAGACATATACACATACATTAGTATACATGTGGAGCACTCCTCAGCCTGAAGTGTCCCCACGTGTGCCGCTGACTAGCTAGATGCTTCAGGAGGGTGCCAACTGCTAAGACACTTCAGGGTGGCAGTTACGTGTGATAGTGAGGCAGAGGTCCTGTGTTCGAGCCTCGGTAGGAGCCAAATCAGGAGGAAGCGGTACTCGCTAAGCAAGTAGAGTGACGTCTTTTACACATGCACACACACACACATGCCTGTCTAACACACACAAATGCATGTACGTATATACATGCCTGTTCAAATGCACACAAACACACACACCGGCCTCGCACAGACTGGTTGAGTCATTTATAGGGTTGCAAAATTCCGTGAACTTTAAATTCCCTGGTTTTCCCGAAATCCCGTTTGGGGGATTCCCAGAATCAGGATTTATTTTAATTTAAATTGGTTCTGTTTTAACATTAACGCAAACCCATACCCTTAGCTTAGGCACACAGGGGTTGTTGCCTAACCAGTGGAGGTTCTTGCGTTGTTGTAAGTCGCTCTGGATAAGAGCGTCTGCTAAATGACTTAAATGTAAATGTAAATGTAGAAGTCTTAACAAGCACACAAGCCCTGCAGTGGGGTCTCACATTTTGACCTTGCAATTTGATGTTTGGACAATGCAGTGTGGTCCCTCGCAATTCTCTCTCATTTGTGGAAGTTGGACTAACGACTAGAATCGGCGTGACTCCAAGAATGGACATGAGTTTTTGATAACATGTTGCCGTAATTATAGCCTTGTGCTGTGTATGTACAAGGAACTGGGTATTTTCACATCACAGTCAATGGCACCAGTATTGTGCCTAATGCCTTAACCATAAGCCATTAGTATCCCATAACCATAACTATCCTCAACTTCTTCTACCATTTTACTGTTTGACTAGCATTCGTAACAGTTATGGCAACTCCTAGACTTCCTGTAGGGGATTTCCATTCATTCATTTCTTTCCTCAAACATGGCGGTGCAAGTGTAATCTTAGTTCATTTGTTAGCGCAGTATGTTCATTATATCTAAATCCATTGGTAGTTAAACCTCTTCAACTAGCTGGTATGAGCGTGTCATGAGATGTCACAGAGGTTGTCTATGGAAAATACTTTTCATGCAGCATCAGCCCCTTTTCCTCCTCCTGAAAAGATAAGCTTGTCCTGCCGTGATGACTCGAGAATACCAATTCCCTCTTTAGCATAAGGATGAGGTGAAAAGTATAGATAGAGAGGGGGAAGGCGGAAAGAGAGAGAGGTGGTGTGTAGAGTGTGTGTGTGTCAGGAAGAGAAAGAGAGGATGAGAATGGAAGAGAGAGATACATTCAAAGAGCAAGTGAGTGAGAGAGCAAGAGAGAGAGAAGGGAAGAGAGAGATACAGGAATACAAAAAATGGGAGAAAGAAAGATAGAAAGGATTAAAGAGAGATTCAGTCACAGAGATGGAGAGAGAGAGGAGCAAGACATACAGAGGGAAAAGGGAGGTAGAGATGTACACAGATACAAAGAGAGAAAGGGGTGGGAAGAAATTACAGGGAGGAGTACAGAGAATAATTTGGCCCAAGGAAGAAATATCAGTCAATCTCTCAGAACTTTATCCTAGGCACAGTGATCCTTGCAGCAGGTTTCTTAGATTTCCTCTCGTTTTTTCCACCCTCCTGTAATGAATATTAAATTCAGCCTGTGAATAATGAAGCCTATCTTACATAAATTAAAGAGACAGGCTGAATTCCCTCTGGTTCAATCACTATGAATATTAAAGGCAAATTCACAAGGTTACTAAGAGAGAGACAGAAAGAGAGGGAGGATGAAGAGAGTGAGAAATAAAAGAGAGAGAGGACAGATAAAGAGGTGAGCCCGCAGCGAGAGAAAAGTAGACCCGTTTAATTTAAATCGGGTGCCACCGTGTAATTATTTTGGTCACGGTTGCGAACAAGCCTTGAAAATGGGGACAAATTGACTCGCTCGACAGGGTTAACGCCGCCGCATCGGCATATTCGTCCTCGCTTTCGTATATCTAAATGTTGAGGGGAGGCAGTTTGACGGCAACAGGTGATTAAGCTATTGACTCAGGCCTTACCTGTGGGTCCAGAAGTGTCAAAGAGTTGGTGTTTGTAGGCTTTTGTTCCACTTCCTCTCCCACTGTTCACCTTGGGGTGACATAATCATTGGAATTTGGCAACTATGTGATTAGGAGATTTGGAGGTCTTGATGATAGCCTAATTCATCATACACTGCTACATACAATTTCAAACAAGGATATATGCTCTTCTATGAACAGCAGAGTCAGGAGGGCTACTGGATGAGAACTGGTAAAAGACCGTTCAGAACAGTAGGTGCTCTTTGGATGGGTTCCTGATTCAGTCTTCCAGTCTTCATATTTTAAAAGAATCCAAGGCCAAACGCGGAAGTGTGACATTTTTTAAATCAATCCTGGTTGGTGCAGTGCTGCAATTTAAATAGCCATTTTAATTTTCTAAAATTATAGAGTGCCTTGGAATCTTTGGGAATATCAGGATAGATACTGTAGTTGGGTTGGAAGCAGCTGACTGCTTACTCTGCAGTGTGCATCATGTGGTGATAAGGGACAGCATATGGTGGGAGAGAATCTTGAGTGAACACGGGTGGAGGATGATGGCTTGGAGGGGGGGGGGGTGGAGAAGGATGTTCGAGCCTCCCTCCATGGCTCATGCAGCTGACTCACTACTAGCTCTGGGATCGGAGCGAGGAGGTACTTGTGAAAAGAGCGAACAGGAGCTGCTGGAGCTGATCCATTCCGCACCATCTGGTGTCCCGCCACATTATCTCCTCAACGCTCGCAGACACACCGCTGGGTGATGGGCGGTGCTCAGTCTCACCTTTATAACACACCGCTGGGTGATGGGCGGTGCTCAGTCTCACCTTTATAACACACCGCTGGGTGATGGGCGGTGCTCAGTCTCACCTTTATAACACACCGCTGGGTGATGGGCGGTGCTCAGTCTCACCTTTATAACACACCGCTGGGTGATGGGCGGTGCTCAGTCTCACCTTTATAACACACCGCTGGGTGATGGGCGGTGCTCAGTCTCACCTTTATAACACACCGCTGGGTGATGGGTGGTGCTCAGTCTCACCTTTATAACACACCGCTGGGTGATGGGCGGTGCTCAGTCTCACCTTTATAACACACAAACATTTTAGTCATTTAGAAGACGCTCTTAATCAGAGAGACATACAGTAGTGAGTGCATATATTTTCATACAGGTCCCAAGTAGGAATCAAACTCACAACCCTGGCATTGCAAGCGCCATGCTCTACCAACTGAGCCAAACAGGACACACACACATATATACAGTTGAAGTCGGAAGTTTACATACCAAACAGGAGTAATTAAAACTTGTTTTTCAACCACTCCACATATTTCTTGTTAACAAACTATAGTTTTGGCAAGTAGGTTAGGACATCTACTTTGTGCATGACACAAGTAATTTTCCAACAATTGTTTACAGACAGATTATTTCACTTATAACTCACTGTATCACAATTCCAGTGGGTCAGAAGTTTACATACACTAAGTTGATGATGTCATGGCTTTAGAAGCTTCTCATAGGCTAATTGACATCATTTGAGTCAATTGGAGGTGTACCTGTGGATGAATTTCAAGGCCTACCTTCAAACTCAGTGCCTCTTTGCTTGACATCATGGGAAAATTAAAAGAAATCAGCCAAGACCTCAGAAAAAAAGATTGTAGACCTCCACAAGTCTGGTTCATCCTTGGGAGCAATTTCCAAATGCGTGAAGGTACCACATTCATCTGTACAAACAATAGTAAGCAAGTATAAACACCATGGGACCACGCAGCCGTCATACTCCTCAGGAAGGAGACGTGTTCTGTCTCCTAGAGATGAATGTACTTTGGTGCGAAAAGTGCAAATCAATCCTAGAACAACAGCAAAAGACCTTGTGAAGATTATGGAGGAAACAGGTACAAAAGTGTCTATATCCACAGTAAAACAAGTCCTGTATCGACATAACCTGAAAGGCCGCTCAGCAAGGAAGAAGCCGCTGCTCCAAAACCGCCATGAAAAAGCCAGGCTACGGTTTCCTACTGCACATGGGGACAAAGATTGTACTTTTTGGAGAAATGTCCTCTGGTCTGATGAAACAAAAATAGAACTGTTTGGCCAAAATGACCATTGTTATGTTTGGAGGAAAAAGGGGGAGGCTTGCAAGCCAAAGAACACCATCCCAACCGTGAAGCACGGGGTGGCAGCATCATGTTGTGGGGGTGCTTTTCTGCAGGAGGGACTGGTGCACTTCACAAAATAGATGGCATCATGAGGCAGGAAAATTATGTGGATATATTGAAGCAACATCTCAAGACATCAGTCAGGAAGTTAAAGCTTGGTCGCAAATGGGTCTTCCAAATGGGTCTTCCAAATGGACAATGACCACAAGCATACTTCCAAAGTTGTGGCAAAATGGCTTAAGAACAACAAAGTCAAGGTATTGGAGTGGCCATCACAAAGCCCTGACCTCAATCCTATAGAAAATTTGTGGGCAGAACTGAAAAGGCGTGTGCGAGCAAGGAGGCCTACAAACCTGACTCAGTTACACCAGCTCTGTCAGGAGGAATGGGACAGAATTCACCCAACTTATTGTGGGAAGCTTGTGGAAGGCTACCCAAATTGTTTGACCCAAGTTAAACCATTTAAAGGCAATGCTACCAAATACTAATTGAGTGTATGTGAAGTTCTGACCCCCTGGGAATGTGATGAAAGAAATGAAAGCTGAAATAAATAATTATCTCTACTATTATTCTGACATTTCACATTCTTAAAATAAAGTAGTGATCCTAATTGACCTAAAACAGGGAATGTTTTTTACTAGGATTAAATGTGAGGAATTGTGAAAAACTGTATTTGGCTAAGGTGTATGTAAACTTCCGACTTCAACTGTACCGTAGACACATGCACATACACCAACGTATTTATCTGTAAAACATAGTAGATAAAACAGCATCATTCCCAGACATTTTATGGCTGGTAGATCAAGACAAACATAATGAACTGTCATTTACGTTTTATGTGTTATAGAGTAGTGTGTGTGTGTGGTGGTACTTGGACATCCCTCTTCTACTATAATATAAGAGTTATGATACCATCACCTGAAGCAGGTAGGCCCATGTACTGTCTGAAATCCCTACCACAGCATGGCAAAGACTAGTTTAAAAAATGTTCAGGTTGTTCTACTGTTCCCTCTGTAGCATCCACACAATATGATCAGAACTGCTTCTGTCGGCCACAACAAACCATCTATCCACCAAACCGTTGTGTGTTCTCTATTTCTGACACTGTGTGTTGCTGCCGTCAAACGACAACAAAAAAGGCTGACAAAATTGCACAACTCAATTTGCCGGCTTAAATGGAGAGTGTGTTTTAAGACAGTCGCCCTGGAATGGGACGTTTTTATAGCCGTTTGTTTCTTAATTACAGATTTTAATTGAATATAATGGGAAATCTCCTCGGTTGCCTTTAGCAGCGCGTCCTCGCTACAATAGAGTAATCCTTCCACCCACTAGCTCATTCAGGGCTTTTGACAGTGAGCAATGTTTTTCAGCCAACCGCGCATGGAGAATCCATTGGTTTTGGCCGGGGGAAAAGGCTGTCGTGCTTTTGGAATCCCATCGCTGAAACATACTCTGCACACAAACACACAGGTATACATACACACACTCATGTACGTACACAAGCACGAATGCACGTAAGCATACATACAGAAGAATACACACACTCAAACACACATACACACATTTAAATGGGTCGAGAAATGCCAGACAATTCACCAGATGTATAACCAGCCATAAACGAGCCGACAGTGTGTTTCTCCATTGAACTTTATGTCCATGATTCCCTGAGAACCTGGGCTGTTTCATCAGCTGACATGGCCTTGGAAGCCGAACAAGCTCATCACTGAGAATATGCCTCAGGTTTGCCGATAACCGAAATGAGCACTACTGACATTTCTATATCGCAGTAGACAGCACTCAGAATTGTAGATTTGCCTCGAAACGACCACAAACTGATCCTTCATTTCCCAACACTTGTGTAAAGATACGGAGGTGGAGGGTGAATTTATACAGTGTTTAATTTATTGATTTGAGTCAGCTTGGATCTTGTGATTCTCTATTAGATGCCTAACTCCCTCCCTTTTTAATTTGGCGCTATCAGAATCGCTAACAGGAACACAGCTGGGATATCTGCCTAGTCAGCCTGTGCAAAGAGAGGGAAGAGGGGGGGGGCTTACCTTAACAAATTAACAGCAATTGACGAGCGATTTGATTTTCCCATTTCGTCTCAGGAGCAGAGAACATTTTGCAGGCTGAAAATGGGATAAGGTGCGTTAATTCACCCACATGCAATGAATCAAAGTGGAGGGCCTTGGAGTTTTATGGTCGGACATGATTCAGAGGGAGAGTGGTGACATGGGTCTGGAACAACGGTTGTAAAAATCATCAAAAACCATCAAATCCACATCACAGGTGACTGGGAGTTTAGTCGGCCATTCTGAAGTGGGAAGCTTCCTCCAGTTTAAAACCAGTATAAGAAGCCATATGTTGAGGAGGAAATGGAACATTAAGAAGTTAACTGCCTGTAGAGTGTGTATAGTGTGGAGGACAAGTTTGATGATTCTTTAAATTGGTTTAGTTAATTAAAAGCTAGATTGTTTCTCCTCACAGTTGTTTCTCCCCGTGAGTAAGCGTCTGCTACAGGTTAGATAACGTTAAGGACTTACAGATGTAAGATCTTAATTTGAGCCAGTTTGCTACAGCAGGAAAATAATCCTGCAGCAGGACATTTGAATTATTATGAGGATTATAATTCATGGACATTTTTGTAGGGGTCGATACATTTTCCGTAAGGGAAAATCTATACTTTTTAAACTCAAAAGAAGTTTTAAATGTCCTGCATTGAAGGAAAGTTATCTTGCAACAGGGTGATCAAATGAAGATCATACATCTGTAATTTGTAAAGATCTATGCTTGCACATATAAAAGTTTGGCTTGAGAAGAGTAGGTAGCAAACTAAATAAATCCGTTTTGAGGAATGTCAAAATGGATGTGTGGATAAATTGACGGCAAGCCAAAAAATAATCAGAGCACATTCAAATTTAGCCAACAGTACATCCTTGCCCTTCACTGGTACTCTTCAATGCCAACCCTGTTCAACATATATGATGAAATGGAGAGTCATGCAGACATTAACAGGGTTGGACATTGATGAGCATAGTGAAGGGTAATGATCTATCGTTGTTGCACCTTTGTGCCCCCAAAAAGTTCACATTGTTCTGCTCTCAGATGATTTCCCCTCTATGCTCTTCATGGTCATAGAGAATAAATGATCTTTGCTTTTCGAGTGCTCGTTTTGTGACTGAGATGATTTACAGAGTGATCATGGCTGGCATCTGTGAGTGGCATTACCACGGGACAGATAAGGCTGAGTGGCGAGGAGGAGAGACCGACAGATGAACCACATCTCATCTGGAGATTTAGGACTGCGGTGGGGGTGCATCGTTGTCCACTCAACTTTTTCTCAACATCGGCAGACGGACGCATTGACTATAACCTCACACGGATCTTATGAAATCGACATTAAAAGAGAACTTCATTAGAAAGATAGTCAAGATTCCATCGGGGTGATTTATAGAGTCAAAATGGCCACCCCGTTGACATTGACACATGGTCATGAATAATGCAGTGTATTCCATATGATCCAGTCCCTCATGGATCAGATAGATCCTTTGATTTGATGGGAGCTTTTATGATGCAAGGAAAGGCAAGGTCTTGCTCTCAAGGTTGTTATAGGTACCTTGTTGTATGCTAGTTTTGGTTGTCACTAATATTTATTTTGATTAGCTGATTTAAAAAAAATGGTTTACCTTTATTTAACTAGGCAAGTCAGTTAAGAAAAACATAATATTTTCAATGACAGCCTAGGGTTAACTGCCTTGTTCAGGGGCAGAACGACAGATTTTTACCTTGTCACCTCAGGGATTTGATCTTGCAACTTTTCGGTTACTAGTCCAACACTCTAACCACTAGGCTACCTGCTGTGATTAAAGGTGTTTCCATTGTAAATCGGCATTTTAGTGGAAGAGAAGTAGACAAATGTATGTATTTAACTTTGGGATACAAACTATGCACCTGGTGTCAATGAGAGTAACTTTTGTGAGCGAGAGGGGGAGACGAGAGAGCATCTGGAGGCCTGTCTTCCTCTCCACCCTGTGACACATCTCTCCTTTCTCCATTTCTCCTCTCACATTGTGTTCTATTTTGACATTCCATGGAGGGAATAAACACAAATACTTGTATACTTCTCTCTCCCCTAGGCCACGGGCTACAGCTGACAGACCAAGGCTGCTTGTCCTCCCTCAGTAAGCACTTGACTGTAGACTAAACCAGTCGATGAAGGATGTGATGAATGATGTGACAATGAATGTCTGTCTGTTCACCCCGCTACTATATAGAAGGCAGAGACCGTACAGGTGCATCAAAGCTGCGACCGAGATTGATAAAAAGCTTCTATCTCCAGGCCATCAGACTGTTAAACAGTCATCACTACTAGTTGGCTTCCATCCAGGACCATGCCCTGATCCTAAGACACTGTCACTAACTGGCTACCACCCAGTACTCTATCCTGCACCTTAGAGACTGCTGCCCAATGTACATAGAGTTATTGAACACTGGTCACTTTAATGTTTACATACTGTTTTACCCACTTCATGTATATATAGTGTATTCTAGTCATGTCTCATCCTATATAACTACCGCTGAACATACCTTTTCTATTCATATACTGTCCATACTGTTTATACACACCATTCACATACATATACACTGAGTGTACGAAACATGACATAGACATGACATAGACTGACCAGGTAAATCCAGGTGAAAGGTATGATCCCTTATTGATGTCACCTGTTAAATCCACTTCAAATCAGTGAAGATGAAGGGGAGGAGACACGTTACAGAAGGGTTTTTAAGCCTTGCGACAATTGAGACATAGATTGTGTGTGTGCCATTCAGAGCATGAATGGGCAAGACAAAAGATTGAAGGGTCTTTGAACGAGGTATGTTAGTAGGTGCCAGGCACACAGGTTTGAGTGTGTTAAGAACTGCAATGCTGCTGGGTTTTTCACGCTCAACAATTTCCCGTGTGTATCAAACTTGACACAACAGTGGGGAGCATTGGAGTCAACATGGGCCAGCATCCCTGTGGAACGTTTTCAACACCTTGTAGAGTCCATGCCCTGACAAATTGAGGCTGTTCTGAGGACAAAAGGGGTTGGAACCCAATATTAGGAAGGTGTTCATAATGTTTTGTGCACTTAGTGTATTTATATTCCTGACTCATTATATTGACGTTGCTCAGTCTGATATTGCTAATTCTGATATGCATTAAAAGCTTTTGGATTATGTGTGTATTGTTATTGTATTGCTAGATATTGCTGCATTGTTGGAGCTAGAACATCTGCAAAACTGTGTACGCGACCAATAAACTTTGATTTGTGATGCATTCACCTGCTATTCCTCTCCCATAAGATAAAGGAACTTACTGTATTCTCTACAGCAGTCCTCGGATAAGAACATCACACTTACTATGTATGCACACACGCACGAACACACAGGCACACACAGTCTTGTACATCTAACCTTGTGGGGACACACAATTCAGTCCCATTTAAAATCCTATTACCCATAACCCTAAACCAAACCCATACTCTCACCTTAACCCAAAAACCTAACCCTAAAACTAAACCTTGCTCCTAACCCTAATTCTACACACACACACACACACACACACACACACACACACACACACACACACACACACACACACACACACACACACACACACACACACACACACACACACACACACACACACACACACACACACACACACACACACACACACACACACACACACACACACACACACACACACACACACACACTTTGTAAAGATGACACATACATAGTTCACACCCACACAGAAATCTTCCAACATGACACAACCCACCACATATCCCCTGCCTTTGTACTCCCATCATTTAATTTGGTTTATGTAATACCACGCTATAACGATTGCATCCTTTACACTTTGACTCGAGGCATGGCAATGTGTACTTTATTATACAAATTGTCCTGCAGACAGTCACAGAGTAGTCGGGTTCCTCCCAGAATCTATGTATTTTATTCCTGTCTAATTGCCTAACTTCAATATTAATGAGTTTCCCCAGCCGTTGCTGTAATCCCCGAAGAAACACTATCAAGAAGAAGCCCTGGCATTTCTTATGCAGCGTGGAAAACAAGGATGCTTCCCAAATGGCACCCTATTCCCTATATAGTGCACTACTTTTTACCAGAGCCCTATGGGCCCAAGTAGTGCACCACTGTATATAGGAAATAATGCTATTTGGGATGCAACCCAGGAGTTTTTCAAAAACTACATTTTAATCCGCCTTAAGAAATACAATCATAATTTTGTGGGACAGAAGGAGTTAAGAAGTGTACTTATTTCCCCAGCTGTCAGTTGCACCGTTGCAGACTCTTAAACCCAAATCAACTCTGAGCACAGTTAGTCTCTTGAAATATGGGTAAACTTGAAATATGGGTATGTTTGATCAGAGAATCAAACAATGCAGGTTTTATTTTTCTAGTCATGCATCACCAGTATCTTATTTGTATTAGATCCTGCCAAAGCTGTGTCCAGTGGAAGAAGATTGTTGTGGCCTTATGTCCAACCTGGAACAAAGATGACCAAGTACAGATGTAGGATCTTAATTTGATCACTCTGCAGAGCAGGTATTGCAAACTTGTTTAATTTTTAATTTTACCTTTATTTTACTAGGCAAGTCAGTTAAGAACAAATTCTTATTTTCAATGACGGCCTAGGAACAGTGGGTTAACTGCCTGTTCAAGGGCAGAACAACAGATTTCGGGGATTTGAACTTGCAACCTTTCGGTTACTAGTCCAATGCTCTAACCACTAGGCTACCCTGCCGCCCCAGGGTGGTTTCAAGGTTTAAAAAGCTTCTAAAGTTTGTAATTTCCACTTGAAAATGTCAGACTTGATTTGTCCTAACAAAAAACGTATCAACCCCTACCAAAATAACCATTAATTATAATACACACAATAATTCACATTTCTTGCAGGATTATTTTCCTGCTGTGAGAAATTGGTCAAATTAAGATCCTGCGTCTGTAAATAAGTTTTAGACCCCTGAATCGAAATCTGCTGGATATGTGCACATAAGCTGAAACCGTATACTTGAGTTGGACTAACATACAATGTGATTTGAAAGTTGCTTTGAAAAAAAAAAGTACAATAAAGTTTACTTTAGAATAGGGGTGCAACGGTTCAACAAACCCACTGTTCGGTACATATTGAGGTTTTGGGGTCATGGTTTGCTTCGGTTTCGGTACAGAAGCGGAAAAAAATGTAATGCCATTTGCAATGTTCCTGGCATTGTCTGTTGTGACAGGATTGTTATGTTGGGCCTCTCAAGTTTAGACTCTGATGCTGCATTTGTAACCATGTGGGAGGTGGGAATTTATCAGTTGTGATGTTGTAAATATCAGTTGGATGCATTCATGTGAACGCCTCCCGCTGCAACTGGATCCTGGACTTCCTGACGTCTTCGGGCCTCCCCCTGATGGTGAAGGTAGGCAACAACACATCCGCCACGTTGACCCTCAACACGGGGCCTCAGGGGTGCGTGCTTAGTCCCCTCCTGTACTCCCTGTTCACCCACGACTGCGTGGCAATGCATGACTCCCAACAATATCATTAAGTTTGCTGACGACACAAAGTTGGTTGGCCAACAACAATGAGACAACCTATAGGGAGGTCAGTGACCTGTCAGCAAGAAAAAGGAGCTGATCGTGGACTACAGGAAATGGAGGGCCGAGCAAGCCTCAATCCACATTGATGGGGATGTAGTGGAGCAGGTCAAGAGCTTCAAGTTCCTCGGTGTCCTGCCACCCAAGTCTTAGACTGTGCTCTCAGCTACCGCAAGCGGTACCGATGCACCAAGTCTGGAACCAAGAGGACCCTGAACAGCTTCCTCCCATCATTCCAGCCCCGTACCGTTTATTGCAACACGTAGACATTTCTGTTTCATGTTTGATAGGATTACGATACATTTTAATTTCTTACCTTGCTCTGAGTGGGCGTGATCTTTATAGTGCACATGACTGTTCACAAGACACACGAGGTAGAAGTTCTGTTTATTTCATTCAATGTATGGTTTCATTTGTTCATATTTCCCTTTCCTGGGTTATGTCGGAGTTCCGTGTGTCTGTTGCCGCTTTCAAAACCTCTGGGTACTCGGAACTGGGAACTTGGAAATCTGCGACTTTACATTTACATTTAAGTCATTTAGCAGACGCTCTTATCCAGAGCGACTTGCGTTCGAAACAACTAGGAACTCAAAAAAAAGTGCTCAGATTGGAAAATAATCTATTTGAACGGTCATCCAACTCGGAATTCCAACTCGGGCCTCTTTCTAGAGCTCCGATTTTCCGACCTGAAGATCACTGACATCATGATTTTCCCTAGTATTTTTCTGAGTTCTCAGTTGTACTGACCGCGGCATAAGTCCTATGTCTCTGAAATTTTAGTTATGCTTAAGAGGAGTGCACGCGCCTCAGTGTGTATATAAATAGGCTATGTGGCCTGCGCTCCACGCTTTGTAGTCAGAACGTTGAATAAGAGTGTGACGACCCTTCTACTCTGTCTACCAAATTCTTTCTCTTTGCTCTTGTTTTCCTTAGTAGGATGTCGGTGGGCGGAGCTGGGAGGGTCGTCAGTGAAATGGGACACACCTGGGCTCGGGTGTGTCCCAGGATAAATGCACCTCTTCCCCATTCATTGAGGAGACTCTCGCCATGCAAATCAAATCAAATCAACATATATTTGTCACATACACATGGTTAGCAGATGTTAATGCAAGATGTTAATGCTAGTTCCGACAATGCAGTAATAACCAACGAGTAATCTAACCTAACAATTTCACAACAACTACCTTATACACACAAGTGTAAAGGGATGAAGGATATGTACATAAAGATACATGAATGAGTGATGGTACAGAACGGCATAGGCAAGATGCAGTAGATGGTATTGAGTATAGTATATACATATGAGATGAGTAATGTAGGGTATGTAAACATATAAAAGTGACATTGTTCACTAGCCACTTTAAACAATGTCACTTTTATATGTTTACATACCCTACATTACTCATCTCATATGTATATACTGTACTTGATACCATCTACTGCATCTTGCCTATGCCGCTCTGTACCATCACTCATCTGTGCAGACACAGATTTTGGTTGTGGCATTTTTGTGGCTGTTTTTGGTTGTTTGCGTTGGCACCTTTCAACATCCCTCATTATCACATTTATGCACACAACCACTCACTTACACTACTGATTGATTACTGACTACACACACCATTGTTAAAAACGTCTTATGGATCAAATCCCTTTAGCGGGATCGATTTGACAACATCCGGTGAAATTGCAGAACGCGAAATTCAAAACAAATTATTTGAAATATTTAACTTTCATACAATCACAAGTGCAATACACCAAATTAAAGCTTAACTTCTTGTTAATGCAGCCACCGTGTCAGATTTCAAAAAGGCTTTGTGGCGAAAGCAAACCATGCGAGAAAAGCACCCCAACGAACACATGACAATCATATTTCAACCCGCCAGGCGCGACACAAAACTCAGAAATGACGATATAATTCATGCCTTACCTTTGAAGAGCTTCTTCTGTTGGCACTCTAATATGTCCCATAAACATCACAAATGGTTCTTTTGTTCGATTAATTCCGTCGTTATATCTCCAAAATGTCCATGTATTTGGCTCGTTTGATTAAGAAAAACACCGGTTTCAACTCGCCCAACATGACTACAAAATATCTAATAAATTACCTGTAATCTTTGTCCAAACATTTTAAACAACTTTCCTAATCCAATTTGAGGTATTTTAAAACGTAAATAATCGATAAAATTTAAGACGTGATAAACTGCGTTCAATCGCGGATAAAATGAAAGTGGAGCGAACTTCAGGTCACGAGCCCCAAACAAAACAGTCCATTTGGCTATACACACAGAAAGGAAATGGCTACGTCTTCATTTCTCAAAAGAAAAATATCCACCAATTTCTAAAGACTGTTGACATCTCGTGAAAGCTATAGGAACTGCAAGCATATTTCTATTAAAACGGCCATAGAAACCCAATGTAAAACAGATTGACCTCAAAAACAAAATTCCCTGGATGGATTGTGCTCGGGGTTTCGACCTACCAAATCAGTTCTGTTATACTCACAGACATTATTCAAACAGTTTTAGAAACTTCAGAGTGTTTTCTATCCAAATCTACTAATACTATGTATATCCTAGCTTCTGGTCCTGACTAGCAGACAGATAACTTTGGGCACGCTAACAAAAGTAGCTACTTGGACATAAATAATGGACATTGTCGAACAAATCAAGCATTTATTGTGGAACTAGGATTCCTGGGAGTGCATTCTGATGAGGATCATCAAAGGTAAAGGATTATTTACATTGTGATTTCTGATTTCTGTTGACTCCAACATGGCAGATAATTTTATTTATTTTCTGAGCGCCGTCTCAGATTATTGCATGGTTTGCTTTTTCCGTAAAGTTTTTTTTATATCTATATATATCTATATATCTAAAATTCAATTTCTATAACTTGTATTTTCATCTACATTTATGATGAGTATTTCTGTTGAATTAATGGTGCTATGCAAAATCACTGGATGTTTTTGGAACTAGTGAATGTAACGCGCCAATGTAAACTCAGATCTTTTTATATAAATATGAACTTTATCAAACAAAACATACATGTATTGTGTAACAAGAAGTCCTATGAGTGTCATCCGATGAAGATCATCAAAGGTTAGTGATTCATTTTATCTCTATTTGTGCTTTTTTGTGACTCCTCTCTTTGGCTGGAAAAATGGCTGTGCTTATTGTGGTTTGGTGGAGACCTAACATAATCGTTTGTAGTGCTTTCGCTGAAAAGCCTATTTGAAATCGGACACTTTGGTTAACAACTAGAAAAGCTTTAAAATGATATAAGACACATGTATGTTTTAGGAATTGTAATTATGAGATTTGTGGTTTGAATTTGGCGCCCTCTATTTTCACTGGTAGTTGTCATCTCGATCCCGGTATCGGGATTGCAGCCATAACAGGATTTAATAGGTGACCATGAGGTCAGCATGTCGGAGACGTGGGTGCTCAGGACGATAGAAGAGTTTCACACTAGTAATTATCAGTTCAAGGGCCGTTCAAGTAGATTTTTCCCAGTTGTATGTGGTAAATTCCTCGTCTGAGTACCATTCTCTCTAGCTAACATTCCACTCCTTTCCACTCCTTGTCACTGCCAAAGTAAATCCAGCTGCATATTGAACGTTGAGATTGCTGAAAGGCCATTTTCTTTGGCAATGAAAAGGACTGTCAAAGAGTGGAATGTTATCTAAAGAGACTGGTACTTGGTTATGAACACACCATGACATAAAGTTACCACAGTACACCTCCCTCTCCGAGGTAATGTGATGGGCTGTTAGTTGCTGTTAAGTAAGTGCAACAAAGGGTGTATTGGCAAAATTGATTGAAGTGGGTACTACAGGTTTGCTGAAGTGGATGCAGAAGGAAAGTTCCTAACTTGGCTCAAGCATTTTCACAAGGTGCTGAAACCCCCTATTCTCAACCACCGAGAATGGGCACATACAGTATACACAGCTATAAATAAAAGACTGTAAAAAATATAAACATTGGCTACCTATTGCTCTTTCAATTTCTTTGGCACAAATCAGAATCAGCTGCAGAGGGGAGACAATGTTACATTTCCGCTTTGCTCTGGTAAACTGAGGCGATGAGGTGTAAATGTGTCAACATATTTGAGGTGTTGGCAGCTGCATAGGCTAGTCTCGTTGAGGGTGGCAACATACTGTTAACGTTTTATCCACAGCTCTGTCCATCGCCATTGTAATCTACTGTTGTAATCTACATTAAATGATGATCATCCAATTCTGGTTGATCGACCCCATCACTCGTCTGAGCCTCACAAAAGGACAGCTTGAAATGCGGCAATTAAGATTTGAATTTTAATCACAACGTGCGCATAGGCTCTAGTTGTTTTAATGGAATAGGCTGTAATGTTTTTTCAGGTCAGATTTACTCAAGAGGCATAGACCTACAACGCAGCATAGGCATAGCCTATAGGCCAAGTGTTTTTCCTTTTTGTAAATGTTTTTTTCATTTGGGTTCACAGTGCGAACCGAACCAAGGTCCCAAACCGAATGGTTCGGCATGAATACTTATACCATTACACCCCTACTGGACCGAAACCAGCAGGCCACATAACACATGACTGATTTAAGGTCATTAGCAGCTCTGCTGGGCTTCCCTTTGGGCTAAGAAATGCCCCCATACCGATGCTAGCACCGCTAAAGACGGCTATTTTTCACTGGCCTGTAAAGACCTGCTGGTCGAGGGGAAGCCTCCCATGGCGTCTCTTTCTCAGTCCATCAGCTTGTGTGTTTCAGTGTGTGTAGGAGCGTATCTCCCCGGATCTCTGCCTGTCAGGGATGACTCTTTTAAAGAAGTGCTGTGTCGCCGCCAAACAAACATTAGTGCTGGATGATTCAGCACTGTGGCCCTTTGGGTGGACCTGATGGGGACTGGGGTAACGATCACAATGGGCTTGGTACTATATTGAAAAGAGTTAAATGTGTCTGTCAGACATCAAGGCATATGTCATGGCTCGTTATGTGATCTGGTTAGCATGCCAGCATTCGCTTTCTCACACACACACACACAATACCACAGTGAGTGTCCATTGACGCTGTCCGATAAGTCCTTTTTCCATTGTCTGTATGCTTGAGTGACACTAAGTGATAAACCTGTCATTTTAACTAAAGAAATCTTCATATTTCTTTCACCATCCTAGCCTCTGCTCCCATCTATCCTCTTCAGTCTAGGCATCAGACCAGGGTTGAGCACTAGTTTGAGCCTGCTCTGAGAGTGTCAGATGGTTTGAGTTTACACTGTGGGTACTATTCCATTTGTTCCAATGCGCCAGTTCAATCAAACACAGCAAAAATATTTCAAAGTAAATGAAATCCAGGCCTGTGTCCGAAATGGCACAATATTCCTTAAATAGTGCAGTGCATTTGACCAGGGCCAATAAGGAATTTTTTATCTTTATTTAACTAGGCAAGTCAGTTAAGAACAAATTCTTATTTTCAATGATGGCCTAGGAACAGTGGGTTAACTGCCTGTTCAGGGGCAGAACGACAGATTTGTACCTTGTCAGCTCGGGGATTTGAACATGCAACCTTTCTGTTACTAGTCCAACACTCTAGCCACTAGGCTACCCTGCCGCCCCATAGGGTATCCTTTCAGATGCAGCCTAGGTAAGCTCGGCATAGGTACAAATCTCTCCCAAATGCTGGCTCTGAGTTTAATGATTCAGCCTCAAAATGTTGTGTGTGGTTGAATTTCTGATAGACACACTTGTGCTGTGTGCGGCTGATATTGGCTGGATGTTGATCTCAGTGGGAGTGTCAGTTTTCCTGCTGATAGCTGTGGTTTCACATCACAGCAAAGTGGGAGACTGTCATCATCACATCATCTGACGACAAGGGGGGGAAAATTAAAAAATGTGTTTGTCTGTAGTGACACTCAAAAGGATAGCTTGCCTGGGTGCCAGTCTGTTTCTGCTATCATGACAATGAGTTACAAGAAGTTGACATGATTGCACAAAAAGATCTAGAACCTACCATCAAGCAAAATGAAAGTCTGAGTCTGTTGTATTTAGGCAGTTTTCAGAATCTGTTATCGTAGCAAATAAAGATCTTATGCCATAATGCGCACCCTCTGTTAAATACTTGTGAACTGAATGATGGATGAGTATAGTAAGGGCTGTCAGCTGTGCCATTAGATTATCATTGTGGCTAAATGGTTACTTTCCATAAAGGGACAGGTACTAATATCCTGCCATTCCAGCCCTGTATGCATTTGTGCACGTACACCCTCTGTTATCCCTTTCTTTGGCTCCAATCCACCTGGCCTAACAGTAGCATTTCACATTCCTCTACTTCCCCTCTCTTCTAATCCTGCACAGGGTTGGTTGTGCCAAGGCAATCAGTTTAAATTAGTATTTTTATGAAAGGGAATTATTCTAATGCTTATTATGGGTGAGTTACGGCAGGAGCCCGAGTCTGCTACCCGCTCCTTTTAATCTTTCTTGCTGTTAATTAAGATTGGGCATGGCTAACGAGCCTGGGAACTGGATTTGTTTCTAAATTAAAACGTGCAAATGCGTATTGGGCCACAGTAATGCTGTCTCTTAAATATTTCATTGTCCCCTTAACGAGCACTTCACATTGCAGGGGGAAAGGGATCCCCCTCCCTCTATACCTGCCTGCCGATGAGGAAGCCAAGACTTTCTCCTGGTGCAATCACACGACTTTGGTGTGTGTGTGTATGAGAGAGACAGTTTGTGTGTGTGTATGAGAGAGACAGTTTGTGTGTGTGTATGAGAGAGACAGTTTGTGTGTGTGTATGAGAGAGACAGTTTGTGTGTGTGTGTATGAGAGAGACAGTTTGTGTGTGTGTGTATGAGAGAGACAGTTTGTGTGTGTGTGTATGAGAGAGACAGTTTGTGTGTGTGTGTATGAGAGAGACAGTTTGTGTGTGTGTGTATGAGAGAGACAGTTTGTGTGTGTGTATGAGAGAGACAGTTTGTGTGTGTGTATGAGAGGGACAGTTTGTGTGTGTGTGTATGAGAGAGACAGTTTGTGTGTGTGTATGAGAGAGACAGTTTGTGTGTGTGTATGAGAGGGACAGTTTGTGTGTGTATGAGAGGGACAGTTTGTGTGTGTATGAGAGAGACAGTTTGTGTGTGTGTATGAAAGAGACAGTTTGTGTGTGTGTATGAGAGAGAGGGGTTGTGTGCATATGAGAGAGACATGCACAGAACCTGTCTCTCTCATATGCACACAGACTGTCTCTCTCATATGCACACAACCTATGAGAGAGACAGTCTGTGCGTATGAGAGAGAAACTGTGTGTGTGTATGAGGGAGAAACTGTGTGTGTATGAGAGGGAGAGACAATTTGTGTGAGAGAGAGTGAGACCGTGTGCATGTGTAATAAAAGGAGGCAGACCGGAGGCGGTGGAGGAGGAACAAGAGAACCCTGGAGAGCAGGAGGGAATGTTGGGAGCATGCTCCGTTCACTCGGCAGCAGCCAGCACCGGAGCTGGGAGAACAACAAACGGGGAACATTTTAATTTGTGGGGCCTTTGAGGCTGCTGCAGCTCGGTGTGTGTGCATGTGTGTGTCTACTTGCGAAGGGAAGGAAAGGGGGTCTGACTAAGTGAGTGATACGTACCTTTCTATGATTGTTGCCTAGCATTACTAAAGCATTGAGAGAACTAATGACTGTAACACTTCCTTTAAATACCCTCTTTATAATTAATTAGAAGCCCACTTATAAACTCCTTATGAGACATGCATAATGTATTATAATGCCCAACATAGACACTTATAATAGGAAGTGTTACCCAAATTACTTCAATCTATAGACTGGTTCTATATATGGGTGTTGGTGGTAGTCAGGTCAAGGGCACCTGTCACTGTCAGGTCAAATCACATTAGCTAGACTGAGACGTTGTAACAAAGTTACAGAAATGCCTTCTTCGTGTGCGAGCTAGCTAGCATACACTCTTGCCCTTTTCACACTAACACGCCGACCTGAACCGAGCTGTGCTGGCTAGGATATTTTGTTTTCACATTGTCCTTTTCAGCTCTGTTCCAATAATTATGGTGGAGGCATAACCTTGTCAACTTACTATAGCTTGGTTTGGCTAGGTTCGGGAGTTAGAAAACCCCATTTATGCAACGCTTTACATAAAGCTGAGCAGATATGTAGTTACATTAAATAATATAATAGTCAAATGTTTTATTTCTGTGTAATTACATGTAGAGTTTGGCCTGTCTCTTCATTACAATCCGTTGTCATGTAATCGCCTCTTATACTGTAGCTTATCTGCAGTTAGAATGTACTGTGGAGTAAGTATGGTTCCCAACATAATAGTTATTGTGCCACATTTTCCTGTCACAATGACACATGCGCTGTGCCCTTACGGAAAAAACACATGATTTCACATGTTGGAAATCACATGATTTCAGATGTGAAATTCTGACATGTTTTGTACATGTGAAACAGGGTTTTGGCACACTTCACATGTGGAACTTCATGTGAAATATCATCACATATAAAGTGTTCCAAAACAACATGGTTTCACATCTGGATTTTCACAAGTAATGTGTTTTTTCCACAAGAGTGAGCAAACTAACCGTCACATGTCTCAGAGGGGATGAGTGAAATTACAATTTGCGCTATTTGGTTTACACTATAGGTTAAGACAATTTAGGTTTAGACTTTAGGTCGAGACAATTTTGGTGAATATTTGTCAATGTCAGTGAGAAGGCTTAATTAAAATGTAGGTTAACAGTATGGCACAATGTAGTATTCAGAGCTCCCGTCTCTTTAAAATGTTGAAGTTTGCTCACAGTGCGTTTGTCAATGCTTGAGTAATCTCTTGTGGACAGACCCATGTAACATAAATTGTATCGTAGCATTTGTCAGACTGTGGGATGTGCCAAATACAGAAACTTTGTTCCAGTACTCCGATTTTTCTAGCCATCTTTCAAATTTGGGAAGGGGAGGGGACATTTGTCCCATAGGCTTGCCCAAAACATGCAGATCAATAATGTTGGAGGAATCTGTAATATGTAACTATACAGTAGAAGAGCAACATAGATATTATGTTAAGTGTTGCTCAAGAGCCATTGAGGTTAGAAAGGTTAAGATAATATACATGTTACAAAGACTAAATATCCACAAGGTAGCATGTAGTGACTCTTACAGTACAGACCTTTTTGCAGGAGGACTATTGAGCATGTTATTATTATTTTTTTTACAGTGAATAGCATTTTCTGATTCCCTTGTTGCCATGGAGACACCTGGTGACCGCCCTTTCCACTCTTCTTCCTCTGAAAATATCAGCTTCGACAATCTGGTGCCTATTGTAATATATTTATCTAGGGAGGGCAGGGAGGTCAGAGAATGAGGGGAAGAAGTTTCAAATTGTATTAGTAATATGTACCAATGGTAAACATAGTCCAACGAAATTCTTACTGGCAGGTTCCTTCCCGACAATGCAACAACAATAACAAATAATAAAAGATAAGAATACAAACAAAGTAAATGACTCATTAGAATAGAATAAACATTTTAACAATAATATAGGAAGGCACAATTTATAGTCCAATATTTACATGTGTATTTGGGAAGGGAGGCAGTGTATAAACTGGGCAGTACAATAAGAGTCTGGTTGCAGCAGTTGTGTGTTTGTGTGTGTGTGTGTGTGCGCATGTGCATGCTGATGTGGACGCCGAGGAATTTAACTCGTGACTCCGAGTCACTTAACTCGTGACTCTCTCTACTCCAGTCCCGTTGATGTGGATCGGGTCATGTTCCCTCATCTGCTTCCTGAAGTCAACAATCAACTTGATTGTTTTTCTGATGTTGAGGGAGAGGTTGTTGTCATTACACTTCAATGCCAGTTCACTTACCTTCTCCCTATATGCTGACACGTTGTTTATCAGGCCTTCTGTTGTCAGCAAACTTTATGGAGTTGGTGTCAGGCAAAGCCACGTAGTCGTGGTTGAACAGGGAGTACAGCAGAGGACGGAAGACACAACCCTGAGGGGCCTCTGTGTTAAGTCTGTGTGGAGGTGTTGTTGTTGCCAAGAAGGGAGGGGGCGGAGCTGTCTCCAGGTAGAAAGAATGCAGCATACCAGCAGCATACCACCCTGCATACCACTGCTGGCTTGCTTCTGAAGCTAAGCAGGGTTGGTCCTGGTCAGTCCCTGGATGGGAGACCAGATGCTGCTGGAAGTGGTGTTGGAGGGCCAGTAGGAGGCACTCTTTCCTCTGGTCTAAAAATATCCCAATGCCCCAGGGCAGTGATTGGGGACACTGCCCTGTGTAGGGTGCTGTCTTTCGGGTGGGACGTTAAATGGGTGTCCTGACTAGCTGAGGTCATTAAAGATCCCATGGCACTTATCGTAAGAGTAGGGGTGTTAACCCCGGTGTCCTGGCTAAATTCCCAGTCTGGCCCTCAAACCATCACGGTCACCTAATAATCCCCAGTTTACAATTGGTTCATTCATCCCCCTTCTCTCCCCTGTAACTATTCCTCAGGTCGTTGCTGCAAATGAGAACGTGTTCTCAGTCAACTTACCTGGTAAAATAACAGATAAATAAATAAAAATAAATAAATGCGGGGGCGGAAATAAAGGGAAGCACATTAAAGCTTTATTCAGTCCAATCTGCGGGCTGTGGAATGTAGCAGTCCAAACGGTCAGTATTTTCACCTCATAACGGTATCGTCTCCAAGCGCACCCCTTACTGACCATTGGCTCACTTTTTTTGACACAATTTAAGGTAGCTAAAATACTGCATTTGTCATTCAAAGCAGTTCTCTGTTTAATGATTATTTTATATTTTGTAGGTCTATACAATAGCAAATTTGACATTTTAAGGGATAGTTCACCAATAAAATCCAAATTTGCCATTGTTGACAGACTCAAAAGTGGTATAATATTGAGATGAGTCCACATCTAATGACATCTGTGTACAACCAGCTACCGAAAGTATTCATACCCCTTGACTTATTCCATATTTTGTTGTGTTACAGCCTGAATTCAAAAAGGATTAAGTATATGTTTCTCACCCATCTTCACACAATACCCCATAATAAGTTTAGATTTGTTTTTAAATGTATTGATCAAGAAATACAGAAATATCAAATTTACATACAGTTTAGAGAAATACCTACTCATAAATGGGTTTTTCTTTATTTTTTTAGAATAATAGTGAAAACATAACTATGCAATAACAGATATGGTATCATATAGTGACATTTACATTACATTTAAGTCATTTAGCAGACGCTCTTATCCAGAGCGACTTACAAATTGGTGCTTTCACCTTATGACCAAAAAAGTGTTAAACCCATCAGAATATATTTTAGATTCTTCAAAGTAGCCACCCTTTGTCTTGATGACAGCTTTGCACACTCTTGGCATTCTCTCAACCAGCTTCATGAGGTAGTCACCTGGAATACTTTTCCAACAGTCTTGAAGGAGTTCCCACATATGCCGAGCACTTGTTGGCTACTTTTCCTTCAATCTGAGGTCCAAACCATCTCAATTGACTTGAGGTCTGGTGATTGTGGAGGCCAGGTCATCTCACGCTTCATGACGGGAACTATACATGCGGAGATCATCCGATCATACTCTGCATCTCAGAAAGACATGGCAGTTGGAATCAAAAATCTCAAATTTGGACTCATCAAGACAAAGGACATATTTCAACCAGTCTAATGTCCATAACCATTGTTTATTGGCCCAAGCAAATCTCTTCTTATTATTGGTGTACTTTAGTAGTGGTTTATTTGCAGCAAATTGGACCATGAAGGCCTGATTCACGCAGTCACATCTGAACAGTTGATGTTGAGATGTGTCTGTTACTTGAACTCTGAAGCATTTATTTGGGCTGCAATCTGAGGTGCACTTAATTGCCGATTTCTGAGGCTGGTAATTCTAATGAACTTATCCTCTGCAGCAGAGGTAACTCTGGGTCTTCCTTTCCTGTGGCGGTCCTGATGAGAGCCAGTTTCATCATTGCACTTGAAGGTTTTTGTGACGGGCACTTGAAGAAACTTTCAAAGTTCTTTACATTTTACGGATTGACTGACCTTAATTTCTTCAAATAATAATGTAATTTCTCTTTGCTTATTTGAGCTGTTCTTGCCATAATACGGACTTGGTCTTTTACAGAATATGGCTATCTTCTGTATATGTCACGCCCTGACCATAGAGAGCTTTTAATTCTCTATGTTGGTTAGGTCGGGGTGTGACTAGGGTGGGTTATCTAGGTTATTATATATCTATGTTGGCCTGGTATGGTTCCCAATCAGAGGGAACCAGAGTTTATCGTTGTCTCTGTTTTGGGATCATATTTAGGCTGCCATTTCCCCATTGTGCTTTGTGGGATCTTGTCTATGTATAGTTGCCTGCGAGCACTACATTTGCTTCACGTTTCATTTTGCGTTTGTTTTCTGTGTGTTTAACGACCTAATAAAGAGGATGGAACCATACCACGCTGCATTTTGGTCCGATTCTGATTACAACGATCGTGACAGTATTTCAACCATACCTTGTCACAATACAACTGATTGGCTCAAACGCATTAAGAAGGAAAGAAATTCCACAAATTAACTGTTAACAAGGCACACCTGTTAATTGAAATGCATTCCAGGTGAATATCTATTGAAGCTGGTTGAGAGAATGCCAAGAGTGTGAAAGCTGTCATGGCAAAGGGTGGATACTTCAAAGAATCTAAAATACCCTGCAGTCAAGAGTGTTGGGTTGACCAGCCTCGTTATTGCAGAGCACTCACATCATTCACTTGTGTGTGTGTGTGTGTATGTGGTGTGACCTGCTTTCCCTATTAATAAGTGAATAAAGATTAAGTTTAAATCCGACTTGTGTGATATGTTTGTCTCTCCTCATTTGATAATAATGAAATAACCACCACAAAGGATAGAGGGAACAACGAACAGCATCAAATACAGGCAAATCCTTGATGAGAATCTGCTTCAGAGTGCAAACAACCTTAGCCTGGGACGAAGATTTACATTCCAACAGGACAATGACCCTAAGAATACAGCTAAAGCAATGCTGGAATGCCTTCAGAACAAGAATGTCAAAGTACTTGAGTGGCCCAGCCAAAGCCCAGACTAGAATCACATCAAAAATACTTGAAGATTGCTGTTCACCGCAGCTCCACATCAAACTTAACAGAGCTTGAGCAAGGAAGAAGGGGAGAAAGTCCCTACATCCAGATGTGCAAAACTGATAAATTCATACCCAGGACGACTCAAAGCTGTAATCGCCGCCAATGGTGCTTCTACTAAGCATTTACTCAGGGGTGTGAATACATATGTAAATTAGATATTTCTATATTTCATTTTCAATACATTTGCAAACATTTTCTGTCATCACTTTGTCATTATGCGTTAATGTTTGTAGATGGGTGGATTATTTGTTTTAATCCATTTTGAATTCAAACTAACACAACAAAATGTGGAATAAGTCAAGGGGTATGAATACTTTCTGAAGTCACTGCATGCCAAATCTATAGGATTTGGGGAAACTCTGCCTTAGAGCAGTATACAGCCAACTGAGATTGGCTTTGAGTTTGTTTCCTTCGTTGCCACCCTTTATAATATATTGTACAATGGTAAATGAGAGTTCAGTTATTATGAGAGATCATAATGTCACCAGTTTTCTCAGTTGGCGCTACTCCCCTTGATCTCATAACTTTCGCCACGGCTGCTGACATGCTCACACAGCTCATTGTACTGGTTCGAAACATGTGTAGGAAAATGCCTGCCATTACTTTTGCTCTTGTTCTGGCTGATCTGTTGTTCTTGTTGTTTTGGTCCCTTGGGGATGGAGCAGATAAAGAAAGCGGCCTGGTGCTTAACTAACTGTTTTCAAGGCTGTCCCAGCAGAGCTGCTCGCCCTTCATTAAGCAAACCTCTTAAGATACTAAAGACGCACCACGTTATAACAAAACTGTCTCTTCAGTCTTCACAAGCCTGCAATACCTATATGGGACTCTTGAAAACGGTGCACCTGCTCAGTTATTTGATTGCCTTGCCTTTGTTTCTGGAACGCGGTCGATGACTAGCACTTCTCCCACACATGGTCATTACCGAGGCCTCTGTCCCTGTCACCGCACCGTTGTTTCTTCTGCGGTTTGCAGATAAGTTGCTACATCCATTCGGTGGCGGCTGCTCTTCAGCCCCAGCCATTGCTTATCGGTCTTAAGCACACAGCTATGGTGAAACTAATTATTGTGCAAGGCTCTGGGAGCATCAACGGGACCAATAGGGATTATATACAGAGTTTCGCAGTGTGCAGAGTTTCAGCCCACACAGCCTGTCGTCCTTTTGACATCTCTCTTTGTCCCACAGATTACTCGTACACATTGAATTTGAATGGCTTGGCTGTTACAATATGGCTATCAATTATTCTATCCCTTTCTCACACTCATTTCTCACTCTTTATTCTCTTCCTATAACCTTTGTTTAATATCGGTCTCATTGTGCGTGTCTCTGTACCTTTTTGGTCATTTTGCTCTCCATTTCCATTTTATCGTTCTCTCCGTTTAACCCCCTTTAGCCAGAAATTTTCAGATGTGATTTATAGTATCATGACGTTAATCAAATGACTCCATAAAAACATTGTCAGGTTTCATGTGATTGGAGTATAGCCATAGCTACACATTCCACTAACCTACCTGCTGTCTGGTATGTGATTATGGTCATATGCTTATTGTATGTGAGGGCAGATGATGTTTGAGTGTGTTAATGTTGCATAAAGTATGTGGTTCTTCCAGGACAATTGAAATTGTAAGCATGTGTATGACCTTGTGTGCTCATCCACTTCCTTCATCCCTTGCATTTTGCTTTTCCTTCTCTCCCCCTCTACCCTCTAAACATACAGCCAAACCACATCGCTTGTCTCTCCCAGTCAGTCAGAACGAGGGCAGCCAGGGAAAGATAAAATGCTGCTGCTTCTGCTCTTTTCCTGAGGTCTTTCTCTCTTCAGAATAACCTTCCTTTCTCCCTCATGCTTTGTTTACATATGGGGACTACAAAGTGACACATCACCATAAAAAATATAAATGCTACCACTGTATTAAATGTCTGGTCATCATTAGTCAGGAGCGTTATCATTTTTTATTTTTTTATTTTTTTTATTTCACCTTTATTTAACCAGGTAGGCTAGTTGAGAACAAGTTCTCATTTGCAACTGCGACCTGGCCAAGATAAAGCATAGCAGTGTGAACAGACAACACAGAGTTACACATGGAGTAAACAATTAACAAGTCAATAACACAGTAGAAAAAAAATGGGCAGTCTATATACAATGTGTGCAAAAGGCATGAGGAGGTAGGCGAATAATACAATTTTGCAGATTAACACTGGGGTGATAAATGATCAGATGGTCATGTACAGGTAGAGATATTGGTGTGCAAAAGAGCAGAAAAGTAAATAAATAAATAAAAAAACAGTATAAAAACAGTATGGGAATGAGGTAGGTGAAAATGGGTGGGCTATTTACCAATAGACTATGTACAGCTGCAGCGATCGGTTAGCTGCTCGGATAGCTGATGTTTGAAGTTGGTGAGGGAGATAAAGGTCTCCAACTTCAGCGATTTTTGCAGTTCGTTCCAGTCACAGGCAGCAGAGTACTGGAACGAAAGGCGGCCAAATGAGGTGTTGGCTTTAGGGATGATCAGTGAGATACACCTGCTGGAGCGTGTGCTACGGATGGGTGTTGCCATCGTGACCAGTGAACTGAGATAAGGCGGAGCTTTACCTAGCATGGACTTGTAGATGACCTGGAGCCAGTGGGTCTGGCGACGAATATGTAGCGAGGGCCAGCCGACTAGAGCATACAAGTCGCAGTGGTGGGTGGTATAAGGTGCTTTGGTGACAAAACGGATGGCACTATGATAGACTGCATCCAGTTTGCTGAGTAGAGTGTTGGAAGCCATTTTGTAGATGACATCGCCGAAATCGAGGATCGGTAGGATAGTCAGTTTTACTAGGGTAAGCTTGGCGGCGTGAGTGAAGGAGGCTTTGTTGCGGAATAGAAAGCCGACTCTTGATTTGATTTTCGATTGGAGATGTTTGATGTGAGTCTGGAAGGAGAGTTTGCAGTCTAGCCAGACACCTAGGTACTTATAGATGTCCACATATTCAAGGTCGGAACCATCCAGGGTGGTGATGCTAAGCGGGCATGCGGGTGCAGGCAGCGATCGGTTGAAAAGCATGCATTTGGTTTTACTCGCGTTTAAGAGCAGTTGGAGGCCACGGAAGGAGTGCTGTATGGCATTGAAGCTCGTTTGGAGGTTAGATAGCACAGTGTCCAATGACGGGCCGAAAGTATATAGAATGGTGTCGTCTGCGTAGAGGTGGATCAGGGAATCGCCCGCAGCAAGAGCAACATCATTGATATATACAGAGAAAAGAGTCGGCCCGAGAATTGAACCCTGTGGCACCCCCATAGAGACTGCCAGAGGACCGGACAGCATGCCCTCCGATTTGACACACTGAACTCTGTCTGCAAAGTAATTGGTGAACCAGGCAAGGCAGTCATCCGAGAAACCGAGGCTATTGAGTCTGCCGATCAGAATATGGTGATTGACAGAGTCGAAAGCCTTGGCGAGGTCGATGAAGACGGCTGCACAGTACTGTCTTTTATCGATGGCGGTTATGATATCGTTTAGTACCTTGAGCGTGGCTGAGGTGCACCCGTGACCGGCTCGGAAACCAGATTGCACAGCGGAGAAGGTACGGTGGGATTCGAGATGGTCAGTGACCTGTTTGTTGACTTGGCTTTCGAAGACCTTAGATAGGCAGGGCAGGATGGATATAGGTCTATAGCAGTTTGGGTCCAGGGTGTCTCCCCTTTGAAGAGGGGGATGACTGCGGCAGCTTTCAATCCTTGGGGATCTCAGACGATATGAAAGAGAGGTTGAACAGGCTGGTAATAGGGGTTGCGACAATGGCGGCAGATAGTTTCAGAAATAGAGGGTCCAGATTGTCAAGCCCAGCTGATTTGTATGGGTCTAGGTTTTGCAGCTCTTTCAGAACATCTGCTATCTGGATGTGGGTAAAGGAGAACCTGGAGAGGCTTGGGCGAGGAGCTGCGGGGGGCGGAGCTGTTGGCCGAGGTTGGAGTAGCCAGGCGGAAGGCATGGCCAGCCGTTGAGAAGTGCTTATTGAAGCTTTCGATAATCGTGGATTTATCGGTGGAGACCGTGTTACCTAGCCTCAGTGCAGTGGGCAGCTGGGAGGAGGTGCTCTTGTTCTCCATGGACTTCACAGTGTCCCAGAACTTTTTGGAGTTGGAGCTACAGGATGCAAACTTCTGCCTGAAGAAGCTGGCCTTAGCTTTCCTGACTGACTGCGTGTATTGGTTCCTGACTTCCCTGAACAGTTGCATATCACGGGGCTATTCGATGCTATTGCAGTCCGCCACAGGATGTTTTTGTGCTGGTCGAGGGCAGTCAGGTCTGGAGTGAACCAAGGGCTGTATCTGTTCTTGGTTCTGCATTTTTTGAACGGAGCATGCTTATCTAAAATGGTGAGGAAGTTACTTTTAAAGAATGACCAGGCATCCTCAACTGACGGGATGAGGTCAATGTCCTTCCAGGATACCCGGGCCAGGTCGATTAGAAAGGCCTGCTCACAGAAGTGTTTTAGGGAGCGTTTGACAGTGATGAGGGGTGGTCGTTTGACTGCGGCCCGTGGCGGATACAGGCAATGAGGCAGTGATCGCTGAGATCCTGGTTGAAGACAGCGGAGGTGTATTTGGAGGGCCAGTTGGTCAGGATGACGTCTATGAGGGTGCCCTTGTTTACAGAGTTAGGGTTGTACCTGGTGGGTTCCTTGATGATTTGAGTGAGATTGAGGGCATCTAGCTTACATTGTAGGACTGCCGGGGTGTTAAGCATATCCCAGTTTAGGTCACCTAACAGAACAAACTCTGAAGCTAGATGGGGGGCGATCAATTCACAAATGGTGTCCAGGGCACAGCTGGGAGCTGAGGGTGGCCGGTAGCAGGCGCCAACAGTGAGAGACTTATTTCTGGAAAGGGTAATTTTCAAAATTAGTAGTTCGAACTGTTTGGGTATGGACCTGGAAAGTATGACATTACTTTGCAGGCTATCTCTGCAGTAGACTGCAACTCCGCCCCCTTTGGTAGTTCTATCTTGACGGAAGATGTTATAGTTGGGTATGGAAATCTCTGAATTTTTGGTGGCCTTCCTGAGCCAGGATTCAGACATGGCAAGGACATCAGGGTTAGCAGAGTGTGCTAAAGCAGTGAGTAAAACAAACTTAGGGAGGAGGCTTCTGATGTTGACATGCATAAAACCAAGGCTTTTTCGATCACAGAAGTCAACAAATGAGGGTACCTGGGGACATGCAGGGCCTGGGTTTACCTCCACATCACCCGCAGAACAGAAAAGGAGTAGTATGAGGGTGCGGCTAAAGGCTATCAAAACTGGTCGCCTAGAGCGTTGGGGGCAGAGGATAAGAGGAGCAGGTTTCTGGGCATGGTAGAATATATTCAGGGCATAATGCGCAGACAGGGGTATGGTGGGGTGCGGGTACAGCGGAGGTAAGCCCAGGCACTGGGTGATGATGAGACAGGTTGTATCTCTGGACATGCTGGTTGTAATGGGTGAGGTCACCGCATGTGTGGGAGGTGGGACAAAGGAGGTAACAGGGGTATGCAGAGTGGGTCTAGGGGCTCCATTGTGAACTAAAACAATTATAACTAACCTGAACAACAGTATACAAGGCATATTGACATCTGAGAGAGACATACAGCGAGGCATACAGTAATCACAGGTGTTGAATTTGGAAAGCTAGCTAAAAACAGTAGGCGAGGCTAATCCGCTAGCACAACAAACAGCAGGTAAAATGGCGTTGACTAGGCAACGGGGCCGACAGGTAAGACAAACAAGCAGAATGGAGTACCGTGATTAATGGACAGTCCAGCGTGCGTCAGCTATGTAGCCAAGAGATCAGTGTCCAGGGGGCAGCGGTGGATGGGCAGGGGGGCTGGGCTGGCGAGTGTTATCCAGGTTTTTAAAAAACTAACAATGACTAACTAGCTTGTAGCTAGTTAGCTGGTTAGCGTCTGGAGGTTCTTGAGTGTGTCATAAAAATAAAAATAAGAGTAAAAGTAATAGCGATTCCGTATCACATTGGGTGAGGCAGGTTTCCGGAAGGTATAAACAAATTAAAAATCAAAAAGAGATAGAAAGTAAATGGGGTCAGAGAGTGATTGGGACGCGGTGGTTCAGACGGTTAGCAGGCCTGTGCTAACAAGCTAACAGTTCGTAGGCCCGAGCTAGACAACGTAGCAGTTAGCGGACCGGAGCTTGACAAGCTAGCCGTTAGCAGGCCGAATTAGCAAGCAGGGAGATAGCGAGGGCTAGAGAGTTAACCTTTGGGGGACGTCGGGATGGGGTGAGTCTGTTTATTCCTCTTCATGCGGTGAGCTGGAGATACAGCGATTCAGAAAGCTCGCGGGCCTTGGCCAGCAGATGGATCTTTGGCGATGTCGCAGCGGAAAAGCCTGTTGAAACCCCTCGGACGATTATGTCGGCGGACCAGTCGTGATGGATCGGCGGGGCTCCGTGTCGGCAGTAGAGGGTCAGTAGAGGGTCCAGGCCAATTGGCAAATTAGGGTCTTTTGGACCTCTTCGGCTAGTCGGGAGATGGGCTTAGCTCGAGGCTAGCTCCAGGCTAACTGGTGCTTGCTCTGGGACAGAGACGTTAGCCAGGAGTAGCCACTCGGATTGCAGCTAGCTATTTACGATGATCCGGTATAAAGGTTCAGAGCTTGCGGTAGGAATCCGGAGATGTGGTAGAGAAAAAGCAGTCTGATATGCTTTGGGTAGATGTCGCGCTGGTGTCCTAGGTAGCGTTGAAGACCGCTAGCAGTGGCTAGCTAGTAGCTAGTTAGCGGCTAGCTTCTGATGAGGGTTCCGATTCTAAAGTATAGAAAAAGCAGATCCGTACCACATTGGGTGATGCGGGTTGCAGGAGAGTATATTCAGCCTGTAGTTGGAAAGTGAGATTAAAATATGTACGAAATATATACAGAAAAAAAACGAGGAAAAACTATATTTACACTATACAGGACGGGACAAGACAAAACACACGTCCGACTGCTACGCCATCTTGGATGTTATTCATATTCATACATCATAAACGGTGTCCGCCATGAAAATAAAACCTCCTTAGGGGTGAGAAGGCTGGGATGGGAACTGGGATCTGATCATTTATAGCCGAGGTGAGCGTGCAATTTTCAGACGACTGAGAAGCCTATGAGCCTGGACGATGCCACCATGAATGATTAATACATAAACATCATTCATAACCTTTTGTCATAAACCTAGGCTGATATTACTTTCAGCCGCAGCGGAGAATGTGAGGGTATAGGTTTGGGATGGGGTTCTTCCCAAAAAGGAATAAAAAAATGTTGAGTTGAAACCAAAGTCTGGTATTTAGATTTTTTGTTGTTGCTGTAATGCTCCTATTTGGTGTGGTTTCCTGCTGTTTATTTGTGTGCCCTGAATGGCAGTTTAATGTGGTTAAATATCCTGTTAACATTTTCAGCCTTGTCTGTTTGTGCTAATTAGCAGCTAATTACCCTGTGTCATTTGTGTCCGCAGATGACCCGTTTTAATTTTTAAGCTCTTTTCTCAGGGAAGATTGGTTCAGAATTACGTGTCTGAACGATTCCAGAAACGAGGCCAGCGTACACTAAGCACACAGGATGGGATTTTACAGGATGTAATACATGTCCATTGTCTACAGTGAGGTGGTTATGGATGGCATCTCTTTGGGCTTCCAGCAACAATACGCTCTAAAAAACAAAGACCTATAGCTGCCCCACAACGGATTCTGGACACGAGAAGATAAGTACAGTATTTATGACTGATCTTATGTGCGTTTCTTAAAACATGTAAATCTAAGCCCTTTTTCTGTGATTATCTACTAACCTAACATATGGAATTGTTTTAGGATATTAATCAAATGGACCATCTAGCTGTTTAATTTTGTATTATAGGGCCCCTGTAGGTATAAAAACAATGTAAGTAAAAATTACTTGATGAAACATTGAATTTGGCCTTACTGCTATTAGCCCATAGAGACACATTAAAGAACACAAAAGGGAATATGTTTTGAAGTGTCTGAAACACGTTTGAGAGATGGGAAAGCTCAGGAAAACATCAGGGAAGGTGTTTCATGTGGAACAACTCTTATTCTTTAAGTTATTCTTTAAAGTTATTTTTACTGCACAGTCATTTTGTAGGGAGTTGGGATGGTGTCCTTGTGTCCTGCACAGCTTGGCCCCGATTCTGACCCGAGTTGAGCACGCGTATTCTGACCTTGAACTTAAGCATGAGAATAGCATTCGATTCACCCCGCTATTCACTCTGGTGCAGATCTAAGAAAGGAAGGAGGTGTGTCTTTAGAAACGCTGTATACTGGCCTTGACATAATTCCACCACCTTTGAGGAAACCATGAATCAGGTTGAGCAAACCTTCCGGTTCCAAGTGGAAAACATCAATTTTCTTTTTTAGATAGAAATAACAGTATTCTCTGCATTGTCATTTCTAAATGGATAAGAGCTGTTGATAAGAGCTAGGTAAATGAGTAATCTATTTGGAGAAGGGGATTGTAAATAGACATAGCAATTGTTGTAGGCTATTTTTCCGTATGATCCCTGTAGACAAATGTAAAACCAGCCATATGGAAGTAAACTGAAAATCATATCAACATTACAAGTATTGCGTCCCTTTTTCCACAGTGAAATAGGCAAGGAAAAGGGGCTGAGCTGGACCCAAGGAAAGAAACAATAAGCATCCAAAACACCCCTAAGCTAGACTAGCCTATTTCAACAACAACTAACTAACCAAAAATACAGTGGGTGGTCCGCCCAGTTCTAACTAGTGTTTTTAACAAAGTTTACCTATGGGTAGTGTATGCCCATGGGCGACTTGTCTTGGTTCCCCCTTTCCCACCAGCAAACAAGCACAAACACCATAACCAAAAACAATACTCACAGATGAGGACAAAGTGATATGGAGGTGCTCAAACAAAAGATAGCTCAATACATAAAGAGCGATAGAGAGACATAGTAGGAGAGGGTGAACATAGCGATCTACAGACATATGGCATTTACAGAGAGATTGAGCTCCAGAGCAAACAACTGACAGGGTTTTTAAACCAAGGGAAAGGAACTGTGATTGGGTAGGAAACAGGAGGAGGTGTGTCTTCTGATTGGGGAGTGATTTTCACCTGTGAGGGGAGAAGGAGAGAAAAGAACACAGGATACATACACACACACACACACACAGGATACCTGTATCCATAACACTGAACATGTCCCAGTTCTTCCATGGCCTGCATACTCACCAGACATGTCACTCATTGACAATGTTTGGGATGCTCTGGATTAACGTGTACGACAATGTGTTCCAGTTCCCGCAAATATCCAGCAACTTCGCACAGCCATTGAAAAGGAGTGGGACAACATTCCACAGGCCACAATAAACATCCACATCAACTCTGCAAAGATGTGTCATGCAAATGGTGTGAGGCAAATGGTGGTCACACTAGATACTGACTGGTTTTCTGATCCACACCCCTACTTAATTTTTTTAAGGTATCTGTGACCAACAGATGCATTTATGTATTCCCAGTCATGTGAAATCAATAGATTGGGGCCTAATTTATTTCAATTGACTGATTTCCTGAACCGTAACCCGTAAAATCTTGAAATTGTTGCATGTTGTGTTTATTTTTGTTCATATTTTGTAACTATGCCCGGGCTTTGCTCCGTCTTATACAGGTCCATGATTAGTGAGAATTAGGGTAGATTTATTGCACTATTGGTCAAGCCCCATTGTACACTTTTTTTCCCTCGATGATTCATACAACTTTTTAAAATGATTCATACATGCTTTCCTAACCTTAAAATGTGTCTAATCTACCAGCTGGTGCAACGGAGACGTGCATAGATGGCCTTCTTTCATTGTTCCCTATTTTCTGAACCCCTTTGTCTACAAAATTTGAATTAAAAAAGGTAGACCGTATTTAAGATAAATGTACTGAAATCCTAATGTACTGAAATCCTATTGAATGAAAACTCCACCAGAAAAAAAATCTGTTGGCCAGCAAGTGGGAGGTTTTTCATAGGTTGAATTCATAGGTTCTGCACCTTCATAAGGTAAGTACGTAGGAAAGGCGTGCGTAAGAAAGGCATAATTTCCTACGTCGGAATCGGATCCCTTGTGAACATCAGAGTAAAATAGACAACACGTGTGTGTGTGTGTGGTCGTGAGTCTAAGCTTTTCAAATGTTATGGGTTGCATGTTTCGTCACTATTGTTTTAACATTTGTTTTAGGACTGATGCCCAAACGAGCATTCAACTCTATGCATTCTCGCTGATGAAGATTTTGTTTAAAGTGCATTACTATCAAATCAAATGTATTTATATAGCTGATATCTCAGTGCTGTACAGAAACCCAGCCTAAAACCCCAAACAGCAAGCAATGCAGGTGTAGAAGCATGGTGGCTAGGAAAAACTCCCTAGAAAGGCCAAAACCTAGGAAGAAACCTAGAGAGGAACCAGGCTATGAGGGGTGGCCAGTCCTCTTCTGGCTGTGCCGGGTGGAGATTATAACAGAACATGGCCAAGCTGTTCAAATGTTCATAAATGACCAGCATGGTCAAATAATAATAATCACAGTAGTTGTTGAGGGTGGAGCAAGTCAGCACCTCAGGAGTAAATGTCAGTTGGCTTTTCGTAGCCGATCATTAAGAGTATCTCTACCGCTCCTGCTGTCTCTAGAGAGTTGAAAACAGCAGGTCTGGGACAGGTAGCACGTCCGGTGAACAGGTAAGTGTTCCATAGCCGCAGGCAGAACAGTTGAAACTGGACAGAAGCACGGCCAGGTGGACTGGGGACAGCAAGGAGTCATCATGCCAGGTAGTCCTGAGGCATGGTCCTAGGGCTCAGGTCCTGAGAAAGAGAGAGAGAATTAGAGAGCATACTTAAATTCACACAGGACACCGGATAAGACAGGAGAAGTACTCCAGATTTAACAAACTGACCCTAGCCCCCAGACCAAACTAACACAAAGACATAATAAAGGAACTAAGGTCAGAACGTGACACCATTCCATAAAAATGGAGCTCTATAGGAGAAAGTCCTCCCTCCAGCGGTTTGCTTAGAAATTCTAGGGACAATTAGGAGGCCTACATCTTGTGAACGTAGCGTACGTGTAGGTATGTACAGCAGGACCAAATCGGAAAGATGGGTGGGAGAAAGCCCATGTAATGCTTTGTAGGTTAGCAGTAAAACCTTGAAATCAGCCCTTGCCTTGACAGGAATCCAGTGTAGGGAGGCTAGCACTGGAGTAATATGATACTTTTTTTTGGTTCTAGTCAGGATTCTAGCAGCCGCATTTAGCACTAACTGAAGTTTTATTTAGTGCTTTATCTGGGTAGCCGGAAAGTAGAGCATTGCAGTAGTCTAACCTAGAAGTACCAGAAGAATGGATACATTTTTCTGCATCATTTTTGGACAGAAGGTTTCTGATTTTTCAAGAGCGGCTTTATTGCTGCCACTTATAGTGAGTTTGGTACACATCTGGTGGATAGAGAGCCGTTTATTATGTTCAACATAGGAGGGCCACGCACAGGAAGCAGCTCTTTCAGTAGTGTAGTTGGAATAGGGTCCAGTATGCAGCTTGAAGTTTTAGAGGCCATGATTATTTTCATCATTGTGTCAAGAGATGTAGTACTAAAACACTTGAGTGTCTCTCTTGATCCTAGGTCCTGGCAGAGTTGTGCAGACTCAGGACAACTGAGCTTTGGAGGAATACGCAGATTTAAAGAGGAGTCCGTAATTTGCTTTCTAATGATCATGATCTTTTCCTCAAAGAAGTTCATGAATTTATTACTGCTGAAGTGAAAGCCATCCTCTCTTGGGGAATGCTGCTTTTTAGTTAGCTTTGCGACAGTATCAAAAATACATTTTGGATTGTTCTTATTTTCCTCAATTAAGTTGGAAAAATAGGATGATCGAGCAGCCGTGAGGGCTCTTCGATACTGCACGGTACTGTCTTTCCAAGCTAGTCTGAAGATTCCAGTTTGGTGTGGCACCATTTCCGTTCCAATTTTCTGGAAGCTTGCTTCAGAGCTCGGGTATTTTCTGTATACCAGGGAGCTAGTTTCTTATGACAAATGTTTTTAAGGGTGCAACTGCATCTAGGGTATTGTGCAAGGTTAAATTTAGTTCCTCAGTTAGGTGATTAACTGATTTTTGTCCTCTGACGTCCTTGGGTAGGCAGAGGGAGTCTGGAAGGGCATCAAGGAATCTGTGGGTTGTCTGAGAATTTATATCACGACTTTTGATGCTCCTTGGTTGGTCTGAGCAGATTATTTGTTGCGATTGCAAACGTAATAAAATGGTGATCCAATAGTCCAGGATTATGAGGAAAAACATTAAGATCCACAACATTTAGGTCCAGAGACATGTTGGACAAAACCCACTGAGCCTTTTGGAGTGGGTCTGGACTTTTCCATGTGCATATTAAAATCACCAAAAATTTGAATATTATCTGCTATGACTACAAGGTCTGATAGGAATTTAGGGAACTCAGTGAGGAACGCTGTATATGGCCCAGGAGGCCTATAAACAGTAGCTATAAAAAGTGATTTATGCTTCCTAGATTTCATGACTAGAAGCTCCAAAGACAAACGTCCATTTTATTTTTTTGTAAATTGAAATTTGCTATCGTAAATGTTAGCAACACCTCCGCCTTTGCGGGATGCACGGGGAATATGGTCATCCATTGTTTACTCCATGTGTAACTCTGTGTTGTCTGTTCACACTGCTATGCTTTATCTTGGCCAGGTCGCAGTTGCAAATGAGAACTTGTTCTCAACTAGCCTACCTGGTTAAATAAAGGTGGGAAAATTATTATTATTATTATTATTTTTTTAACACAGTAAATTCATCAGGCTTAAGCCATGTTTCAGTCAGGCCAATCACATCAAGATTATGATCAGTGATTAGTTCATTGACTATAACTGCCTTTTGAAGTGAGGGATCTAACATTAAGTAGCTCTATTTTGACATGTGAGGTATCACAATCTCTTTCAATAATGTCAGGAATGGAGGAGGTCTTTATCCTAGTGAGATTGCTAAGGCAAACACCGCCATGTTTAGTTTTGCCCAACCTAGGTCGAGGCACAGACACGGTCTCAATGGGGATAGCTGAGCTGACTACACTGACTGTGCTAGTGGCAGACTCCACTAACCTGGCAGGCTGGCTAACAGCCTGCTGCCTGGCCTGCACCCTATTTCATTGTGGAGCTAGAGGAGTTAGACAGGGCTCTATGTTGGTAGATAAGATGAGAGCACCCATTACTATGGCTTGGAAACATGATGAAATTTCAAAAGGAGGTAAATAATTAGTAGGAAAACCTTTTGTCATCATTGTGATGTCGCCAGATTGACTTTAGATGAAGTATAACTTCAGCTACCTAGCTTACAGTGCCTTGCAAAAGTATTCACCCCCCCCTTGGTGTTTTTGCCATTTTGTTGCATTACAACCTGTAATTTAAATGGATTTTTATTTGGATTTCATGTAATGGATATACACAAAATAGTCCAAATTGGTGAAGTGAAATTAAAAATAAATAATGATCTCCGTGTATATACACATCTGTTCTGAAAGGCCCCAGAGTCTGCAACACCACTAAGCAAGGGGCACCACCAAGTAAGCAGCACTATGAAGACCAAGGAGCTCTCCAAACAGGTCAGGGACAAAGTTGTGGGGAAGTACAGATCAGGGTTGGGTTATAAAAAAATATTCTAAACATCTCACAGAGCACCCATTGAATTCATTATTAAAAAAGGGAAATAATATGGCACCACAAACCTGCCAAGAGAGGGCCTCCCACCAAAACTCACAGACCAGGCAAGGAGGGCATTAATCAGAGGCAACAAAAGAGACCAAAGAGAACCCTGAAGGAGCTGCAAAGCTCCACAGCGGAGATTGGAATATCTTTCCATAGGAGCACTTTAGCTGGGAAGAGTTGCAAGAAAAAAGCCTTTGAACATCTCACGGAGCACCATTAAATCCATTACTTAAAAATGGAAAGAAAATGGAAAGAAAATGGCACCACAACAAACCTTCGAAGAGAGGGCCGCCCACCAACACTCACGGACCAGACAAGGAGGGCATTAATCAGAGCGGCAACAAAGAGACCATAGATGACACTGAAGGATCTGCAAAGCCCCACAGCAGAGATTGGAGTATCTGTCCATACTTTAACCGTACACTCCACAGAGCTGGGCTTTACGGAAGTGTCGCCAGAAGAAAAATAAGCAAACCCATTTGGTGTTCGCCAAAAGGCATGTGGGAGACTCTCCAAACATATGGAAGGTACTCAGATGAGACAAAAATGTTTCTTTATGGCCATCAAAGAAAACTAAATGTCTGGTGTAAACCCAACGCCTCTCATCACCCCGAGAACATCATCCCCACAGTGAAGCATGGTGGTGGCAGCATCATGCTGTGGGGATGTTTTCATCAGCAGGGACTGGGAAACTGGTCAGAATTGAAGGAATGATGGATGGCGCTAAATACAGGGAAATTCTTGAGGGAAACCTGTTTCAGTCTTCCAGAGATTTGAGACTGGGACGGAGGTTCACCTTCCAACAGGACAATGACCCTAAGCATACTTCTGAAGCAACACTCAAGTGGATTAAGGGGAAACATTTATGTCTTGGAATGGCCTAGTCAAAGCCCAGACCTCAATCCAATTGAGAATCTGTGGTATGACTTAAAATTGCTGTACATCAGAGGGACCCATTCAACTTGAAGGAGCTAGAGCAGTTTTGCCTTGAAGAATGGGCAAAACTCCCAGTGGCTAGATGTGCCAAGCTTATAGAGACATACCCCAAGAGACTTCCAGCTGTAATTGCTGTGGCTCTACAAAGTATTGACTTTAGGGGTGTGAATAGTTATGCACACCCAAGTTGTCACGATGGCTATCGTCGTGGAAATGACCGGACCAAGGTGCAGCATGGTGAGCTTACATTTCTTTTATTTGATAAATGTCGTCAACAAAACAAAGAACAAGGAAACAACTGTGAAGCTTATTTGGCCTATAATGCCACTAACAAAGACAACTATCCACAAATACAAAAAGGAAAAAAGGCTGCCTAAGTATGATTCCCAATCAGAGACAATGATAGACAGCTGTCCCTGATTGAGAAACATACCCGGCCAAAACATAGAAACAAAGAACATAGAGTTTCCCACCCGAGTCACACCCTGACCAACCAAACAGAAAATAAAAAGATCTCTACGTTCAGGGTGTGACACAAGTTTTCTGTTTTTTTTGTGGCTTATTTCTTGTTTGTTACACCCCAAATAATTTGCATCTTCAAAGTGGTAGGCATGTTGTGCAAATCAAATGATACAAACCCCCGAAAAATACATTTTCATTCCAGGTTGTAAGGCAACAAAATAGGAAAATGTCAAGGGGGGTGAATACTTTCGCAAGCCACTGTAGATTGAGGGGACAGCACAGTATTTTTGCTAGCTATTGTTGGCACATTATTCTAGCTAATGGCAACATTGCTATCAGTCTAAACATACTGATGGCAAAGTTGTTTCCTATTAATTAGTTGCCTAGTTTGTCATTATATTTCCAGCCCACTACAGTGTAATTTTTATGAAACAGTAATTTGCCTCAGTTCAGATTGACTGGGTAACCAGTCGCCTTTAGGTCACCAATATGGCGGAAGTGTTTGTTTTTTCCACCATAATTTGCAAATAAATTCATAAAAAATCCTACAATGTGATTTTCTGGATTTTTTTTTCTCATTTTGTCTGTCATAGTTGAAGTGTACCTATGATGAAAATTACAGGCCTCATCTTTTTAAGTGGGAGAACTTGCACAATTGGTGGCTGACTAAATAATTTTTTGCCCCACTGTATATATGTAGAATGCAAACCCATACATCTCAACACAGCCAGCATACTTCCTCCAATCAGTCTACATTAGAGGGAGCATCAAGGAGCTTGCTGGCTACAGCACCACTGCACCAAGCCCTGTCTCTTCTGCTCCTGCCACAAGTGTTCATCTGCCCAAATATATTTGTGCAGGCATGGATGTGCCAAAAGTTGCTGTGTTTGCAAGATGAAGTTTCCCATTACACGCACCACATGCTCACCACATTCTCTCCTTCTTCCTCTCTGAGGACCTGAGCCCTTGGACCATGCTTCAGGACTACCTGCCATGATGACTCCTTGCTGTCCCCAGTCCACCCGGCCTTGCTGCTGTTCCAGTTTCAACTGTGCTGCCTGCGGCTATGGAACCCTAAACTGTTCATTTTTACTCTAGACATGCTGTCCTGTTGCACCCTCTACAACCACTGTGATCTCCACCCGGCACAGCCAGAAGAGGATTGGCCACCCCTCATTGATCACCCCTCATAGCCTGGTTCCTCTAGGTTTCTTCCTAGGTTTTTTCCTTTCTAGGGAGTTTTTCCTAGCCACCGTGCTTCTACACCTGCATTGCTTGCTGTTTGGGGTTTTAGGCTGGGGCTATATAAATAGATTTGATTTGATAGAGGACTGAGGGTCTTACAAATATTGAAAGTGTGTAAACAGTTACCCATGTTATTTTGAGAATGTATGTGTGTGTGTATATATATATATATATATATATACTCCCCATTTTGTTTTTTTCATGAATTTTTCTCAATTTTATTTTGGGAGTGTGTGTGTTAGAATACCATTTTGGTATTTTGTATATAGTTATTTGTTTCAAAATGTATACCTTCACCAATTTGGCCACTTGGGTACATTTGGGCTACTTGTGTGGGACACCTGAGTGACTACGTGATAAATGTCATGTAGCACACTCATTTTGGAAGTTATCATTCTGAAACTTTGCACAAGTACTGTCGCCCTCTTATTTTTCACTGAAATTGTCCCCATCATCCTATCTGAATGTTTGTTTTATCTTGTTCATTTTAAAGATGATACAAAAACAAAAATAAAATAAAAAAATTCATTGTTTTATCTAAACCAGATCTATTGTGTTATATTCTCCTACATTCAATTCACATTTACACAAACTTCAGTGTTTTCTTTCAAATGGTGCCAAGAATATGCATATCCTTGGTTCTGTGCCTGAGCTACAGGCTGTTAGATTTGGGTATGTCTTCAGGTGGAAATTTCACAAAGTAGGGGGTAGCTCTAAAAGGTTATTAAACATCCTTCTTGAACCTGTCTCATACACAATCCATGTCTCAATTGTCTCAAGGCTTAAAAAAGTACCTGTCTCCTTCCCTTGAGCCACACTGATTTAAGTGGATTTAACAGGTGACATAAGGGATCAGAGCTTTCACCTGTATTCTATGTCATGGAAATGTTTTGTACTCTGTGTATTATGTAGAACAAACATGCCTCAGACATAAGGAAGCATGTCATTTAAGTAATTTCTATCTGCAACATTCTACAATTGTTTTCCTACAGAAAGTGGCCCTGGTGTCTCTGTTGGTTATGGTGTTGTTACATTGTTACTGTTTCCCCCTGACCTCTTAGAAAAGCAATCCAGTTCTCATCTGTAGCACCAAAGCAAAGATCTGGGTCATTTAAGTTACCACAGCTTCTCTCACAATCAATATCACATACACACATATTTTACACTCGCATGCTAAGCTGTGTTACCGACAAAACATTCCACATTACACAAAAGGTATACACACGCGTACACAAACATTGATTCTGGCAAACTGCATTTGACAAAACTAAAGTACACTTATTTACACCCCCCTCACCGCACGCACACACACACACACACAGATCACTTTGTTACATTGACCATTTACTGTACACAGGAAGCCATGTGACCATGTGATTGGTCAGGGTAATACAGTGTGCCACAGTCCGTTAGCTCCGCCCCAAAAGGTGCTCTCCTGTCACCAGACTTAATTAACCATGATGTGTTTCTTCTGATACATGGTGGCGGACTCTTTGACAGATTGAGATATCAAGGAGTGTGTTTTTGTGGGCCGCCGCACCGCCGCCTCTGTATGGAGATGTATCCAAATTAGAGGAAGTAGTTCCCAGGATAATCATGCACTGGGGGGGTCATTTGGAGGTCATCAGCATATAGATCCACTGGCACACACACAACTGTAGTCAGCTACCTGATTCCCACTCACTTCTTTTACTAGCAATCATTTACATAAGAGGATGAATTTTCCCAGGCTGTGAATCAATATAGTTTTGGTCACAGTGTTGCAGCGCTAAACTGAATGATGTATAAATAGCCTCGTATTGTGGCTTAGCCTGTGATTGGCTCGGATAGACTTTTGTGATAGAGAGAGGGAAAGTGGGGTGCGGGGAGTTTTGTCTAAATACTGGTGGGTGATGTAAATGCTTGGAGAGGTGGGTGAGGCAGGCTCTCAAGGGTGTCTGGGAAAGGTTGGCGCTTTGAGCGGGAGCCTTCTTTTATTTTCGGAGGCCTCCAAAGACTTCCCCTTTTTCCTTTGTACTCCTTTGAAAATGTGCAGGATTTTGCCTTTCTCCAGCCTCACTTGAGACTCCCTGTCAACACTCGGAGCTAGTTATTAACTGTTTCTGAGGATTTCATAAATGTACCTCATAATGTTGGAGAGTGCTCGGCCTCGCGGTACCAGTGCCTATAGAATACCATTGGGTGTCGTTGAAGGATACCAATATTTTCATAGCGATGTGGGGTTATTTTTACTATAATGGTGTCCTCAACATCCGAGTTAAGAAAGTTCCCTAAACAATGTTGATTGACTGATAACTGACTTTGAGCTAAGCTTGTTATTGAAGAGAGGATGTGCTGACTAGCTGATATCCATTGTGCACTGACTAGGTCCACTCTGAACATTAGTACTATAACTTTAAAGCACCTCTGTCAGTAGGCAGGCCAATTACTAGTGTTGACAGGATGATTGCTCCAGTATGATGTTTCATAATCAAAAGGAAGTTTGGTTGGAATTTAAATGAAGGCATTACTATTGACATGTTTATGTTAGCAAGAACTTCCCGACTTAACTCCCACAATGCATGTCACAGTTATGGGAGTATGCTTAGGATATGTAGGACAGAACTGAATCGAATGTTGACTAGGCCTATATATGTACAGTAAGTGAATTTACACTATTTTACATTTTCCCAATGTGCTTTAGCGTTCCGATATAGTTCTGGATGTATTGTGATTGGTAAAGTCCAGGTGGGGAAGGCAGAGCTTGTCCCTGAGGATTCTTTAATGCTTTTCAGAGAATATATATATATATATTTTTTTAAAGGCAGCAGAGAAAACAAAATCAAAGTAGGCCTTCTCCAAAGCAGCGATGGGAAGTTTGTCTCTTTTTATTGACTCGTTCAGTGAAAATAGAAATATTTGGACTAATTTAGTTCATTTGAGTCCGTAATGCCCAGAGCATGCAGGACCCCCTATCTGCGAACGATGAACTGAATACTTAAACGAGTCAGGATTCCACAAGCCTCTCGTTCACGGCATTCACCATAGGAGGCTTATTGGAGCTGTCATTTGTGACTGAGACTTGGAATAGAATGCTTTAAACAATGTACATTTGTTGATTGCTAGGCATACAATTACGGTTATTTCTTGGTACCTAGAGCCCCCCCAGTGGAGGTGTCATAATACCCATTAAACCTAGTGATCAAACAGGGAAATGGTTCCAAATGTTTTCCCACAATTCATTTTTCTCATAGGGGATAAACACTTGAAATAAGGGCTGTGTTTTGTGTAGGCTTACACTGGCGTGATGTTTTGATACCCGTGTAAATCTCTCTCGGACTAGGTTACTTTCATCAATATATTCACCCTCATGGCAGTCAATGCATTGCTTGACTGCCATGAGGGTGATAAGCACAATATCGTTTGTGAACTGCAGCACCCCAAACGATCATTTTCGAGTTTGTGAGCAGAGGCTGTGAATGTTTTGTTTCTACAAAGCGGTGTCCATCATAACATTCAATAGTCAATTAATTGAATTCATAATTGTATCATGCGATCAATTATCAGTTCTAAGCATGTATTTTTCTTCTCTATTCTGCCTGCAGCATGATATATTTTGCTTGCGCGTTTATATGACAGGCAGTTGTTGGCCTGAGTCCTGCTGTAGATTTCATTGCGGCCAGCAGGTGACTCAGCAAAACAAATCACGACTCTCGAGTCAATAAAGAGTCGCTTTAAAAGAATGCATTGTTTGCGAACTGCACATTAGTACTCCAAACAAATCCTGTACTTCTGGAAACATGAACTGATAAAACTTTTTTTTTCTGTAATCCGTTACGCTACCAGCAAAAATATTGTAATCAGATTACAGATACTTTTGAAAGATGACTAGATAACTTCTATGATTACTTTTAAGTTCAGAAAGGATGTTTGCGGAAAAAAATCTATGACACCTTAGTGTTGTTTCTCAATGGCATTCAAATCAGCATTGACATTTTTTAAATTTTTGATCTGCCTGAGCGAGTCTGACCACAAGTCATAGATCACGATGATGACACACCAAATGTGTTTGATGGATAGTGAGAAAAGAGCAGGAATAGGATTGAGCATGCGGTCTCTGACCAACTCTCAATATCTCTCTCAGAACAATCTTCTTAACTCTAACCAGTCGCGAGTCACTCAACCCGAGACTGCTCTTCTCAATGTCACAGGGGTTCTCCGCACTGCCAAAGTTGATTCTCGCTCCTGTGTTCACTTCCTCCTCAATCTATCCGCTGCCTTTGACACCGTGAAGCATCAGATCCTCCTCTCCACCCTCTCAGGGCTGGGTGTTTCAGGCTCTGCATTCTCTTGGATTGCATCCTACCTGGCAGGCCGCTCCTACCAGGTGACGTGGAGAGGACCTGTGCCTGCTCTTCCTCCCGGGGAAGGCCTGCCAGCTCAAAGACCTCTCCATCACGGTTGACAACTCCACAAAATCCCCCTCCCAGAGTGCAAAAGAACCTTGGAGGGACCCTGGACAACACCCTGTCGTTCTCTGCAAACATCAGAGAAGTGACTTGTTCCTGCAGGTTCATCCTCTACAATATCCGTAGAGTACAACCCTACCTCTCACAGGAAGCGGTGCAGATACTAATCCAGGCAATTGTCATCTCCAGTCTGGACTACTGCAACTCACTGTTGGCTGTGTTCCCCGCTTGTGCTATCAAACCCCGGAAAGCCCACCTTGTGTTCAACTTTCCCAAGTTTTCCCATGTCACCCCTCTCCTTCACACACTCTACTAGCTTCCAGTTGAAGCTCGCATCCACTACAAGACCATGGTACTAGCCTACGGAGCAGCAAGAGGAACTCCCCCTCCCTACCATCAGGCTATGCTCAAACCCTATACAACCCAACCCGAGCACTCCGTTCTGCCACCTCTGGTCTCTTGGCCCTCCCACCACTACAGGGGCCCAGCTCCCGCTCAGCCCAGTCCAAGCTTTTCTGTCTTTTCTCTTTTCTTATGAAAACATCTGAAACCCTACCTCTTCAAAGAGCATCTTAAATGATCCCACAGCACCCACATCCACCCCCCCTTCTCACCCCAAAAAGTATTTTGTGAACTAATACACAATTTACCCCCCTTACTAGGAAAAATGTGCTTACTATGACTGTGATATCTGGTTGCCCCACCTAGCTATCGTAAGATGATTGCACTACCTGTAAGTCACTCTGGATAAAAGTGCCTGCTAAATGACTTAAATTACTTAAATGGAAATGTCTTCCAAAAGCTATGTCTACCACAGCTGTCGGCATCCAAAGATTATATATTCAATTTGAAAAAATGCTTGATGGTAAGGATGACCACAGTGGTGTAGCCCATGGGCAATACAGCTATCACTTATTATTGATACCCTATCTACATAGCGCAATGATGTTAATCACACTGCTGCTCTCTCATTTAACTATTTGCACCCTAATGGATTGTGGTTGTTGTGGATGGCTGTTCACAAATATATATTTGTTAATAATGGTTGAATTGAGGAAATGTAAACTGTCTGTCAATCATTGTTTTTGAGACCAGTGGACAGCCAGTGAAAATGAGTACCTGCAACAGCTGCATAGTGCGGATCCTTGTCTGGAAACCAGACATTGAGTTGCATTGAATTATACGTCAGGCAGAAATTAGCATTTGAATCAGCAAAGTTTCCTCTCATGACCTCTACAAGCCAGAATGTTGAATAAAATGATATTTTTACATACTTTACCGGTTGTCTGTGAGGTTGATCCTTTTGGCGGTGAGACAATTTATCCACAAGAAAGTATAATTACAAAAAAGCGCTGGTAGTGCTTTTAGATTTCTATTACCTGAAGCATGTGCACAAGATAAATGCATGCATGAGACACATGCATAGTTGCTGATCTTGTGCACGTGTTTACATGGTTCTGGGCATGCTTCCATGACAACAAAATCATAAAACTACTAGGCTAATAAGTCCTTCGTTTTTGGGGTTACACTCAAGTCCTATTCTTGAAGATCAAGAGCTATTCAATTAATTGGAATGACTGGAAATCTGAGACTATGGATTGGATGTAAAGATATAGCCTAATGATATGATTAGCTGTATTGAAGTAGAATGCAATGGGTTAGAATAAGCCTACATAACCTATAAAGTATATTGCAACTTCCATTTACGGCCAGCTGTGTATACTCTAACATTGATTTATCCTCCAATAGATGTCGTTCAATTGGTAATATACATTTTTGTCTTAATCTAATGCTTAAAAAAAAAAAAGTATTCTAAAAGTCGAGTTTGGGTAACCTAAAAGTTACGCTACTGATTACAATTTTGGACAGGTAACTAGTTACTGTAACAGATTACATTTAGAAAGTAACCCACTCAAACCTGGGCACAAAGTAAACAGAAACGCTGTTTGCCAAAAATCGCTGATGAAAGACTTGACCACTCTGCTCTGCAAATTGGAAGAAAAAATAAAGGCTTTGATTGCCTCTGAATTCTCTGTATTTATATGTTGGGATGACAGTGAAGTCATTAGGATGGAAATAAGGTGGAAGAGGTGACTGAACCATGCTAGATCACTATTAGCACATTCATGCAGGAACTGCAGATGGTAGAGGCAAAAAAGCACGGGTCATAAGGTGTGTGTGTGTGTGTGTGTGTGGATTGGAGTGTTTTTGAATGATTGTAGGATTACTGAGTGTGTTCCCACCCGCGTCTTATTGACATAACTTTATGATGCTAATCACGTCTTTGGACAAGTCCTTGGATCTCAGACAAATACTTTAGGTTATTCTGATGGATAGAGAGACTGCTTGGCACCATGCTCAATACCTTGGGGCTAGTTATTCTTACAGGTTTGAAACAGTGTGACATGGCTCTTTGCTGTATTTGAACATCAGTAATGAACTTCTCTCCTATAATTTCATCCAGGGCCATTTTCAGTAGGACACAACGTAACAAAAACGTAACAAAAACCAGTGTTCTCATTTGAGAGCTTCAGGTTGTACGTCCCCATTATACACCGTTTTTAAACGTTTCCTCCCTACTGAACACAACCTTGGAGAAAGGCTCTTGCAAAGCCCAAATATGCTTTATTCTTCCTCAATATTTGATTTTGATATTTGAGGAGGTCCACATTGCTTTTGAATTGAAACAGTCCCACTGTTCCATCTCGGACTACACTGCCAGCTCCCTCTGATTGTGGGTTTAATTGTCAACAAGCCCTGTCTTGCACCAAAGTGAAAACCCAATGAACCTCTTCAGTCTGCTCTACCCTGGGAGAGACAGCTGCCAACTCAGGTGCCCTCAGCTCTGACTGTGATGGATAGCCTGTATCTCCAGCTCACCTTGCTGTTGTGATTGGGGTTATGGTTATCATAGCTAGACTATAGAACAACAGTAAGGGTTGGATAAAGTCACACTACCACACTGCTGAGTTAAAGGGGGTGTTAAAAGTTAGGGAGGCCAGTTTCTCAGACACAGATCAAACCTAGACCTGGATACAAAAGCAATTTCAATGGAGAATTTACACATTGATTAGGACTCATATTCGCTGACATTGAGTAGTCTAGGACAAGGCTTAATTTGAGTCGTAGGAAACTAGCTCAAAGAGTATGCTTTTTTGGAGTGCTGCCATGTTAACTGTTATTGATTAACTTAAAGTTAAACGGGTGGTTTTGCGGACACGGTTAAACCTAAACCTAGACTAAATTACACTTTTAAACTGGACTAACTGAAATTGTATTTCTGAGACATGGTTTAAAATAGTCTGACTTTCCCTTGTTTAGATATTTTTAGTATTTTTAGTATGATTTCCAGAAGGACGATTAGAGTTAATCTAGATCTAAGCAAAGCTTTAAAGAAGCAGGTTTAACCGATAAGAGTCTAAACCCTGACTAAGTCAGGGGAAGGGGTGTTCTACTAAGCTACACTATACAGTGTATTCGGAAAGTATTCAGACCCCTTCCCTTTTTCCACATTTTGTTACATTACAGCCTTATTCTAAATTAGATTAAATAAATTTTAAAAACTCATCAATCTACCATACTTCATAATGACAAAGTGAATGTATAAAGGCACACATCTGTCTATATAAGTTCCCAAAGTTGACAGTGCATGTCAGAGCAAAAACCAAGCCATGAGGTTGAAGGAATTTTCCGTAGAGCTCCGAGACAGGATTGTGTTGAGGCACAGATCTGGGGAAGGATACCAAAAAATGTCTGCAGCATTGAAGGTCCCCAAGAACACAGTGGCCTCCATCATTCTTAAATGGAATAAGTTTGGAACCACCAAGACTCTTCCTAGAGCTGGCCGCCTGGCCAAACTGAGCAATCGGAGGAGAAGGGCATTCGTCAAGGAGGTGACGAAGAACCCGATGGTCACATTGACAGAGCTCCAGAGTTCCTGTGTGTAGATGGGAGAACCTTCCAGAATGAAAACCATCTAACCAGTTAGCCTGGAGCTAGCCTCGAGCTAGGCCCATCTCCCGGCTAGCCAAAGAGTTCCACCAGCCAATTCTTGGGCTAAAATACCACTTTGCCAATTGGCCTGGACCCTTTACTGCAGACACGGAGCCCCGCCGATACATCACGACTGGTCTGCCGACGTAACCGTCCGAGGTGGTTTCAACAGGCTCTTCCATTGCGACGTCGCCGGATGGCAATCTGCTAGCCCCGGCCCGCTAGCTGTGTGAATCGCTGTGTCTCCAGCTAGCATAGCATAGCAGCGACTACGGAATTGGCTCCCTGACTCATCTAGTGCTACTCACTGGATCCTATGATCACTCGGCTACACATGCCTCTCCCTAATGTCAATATGCCTTGTCTATTGCTGTTTTGGTTAGTGATTATTGTCTTATTTCACTGTAGCGCCTCTAGCCCTCCCTATATGCCATAGATGGCCCTATTGTTCCACCCCCCACACATGCAGTGACCTCACCTGGCTTAACTGGTGCCTCTAGAGACAACGTCTCTCACCGTCACTCAATGCCTAGGTTTACCTCCACTATATTCACATCCTACCGTACCCTTGTCTGTACATTATGCCTTGAATCTATTCTTCCACGCCCAGAAATCTGCTCCTTTTACTCTGTTCCGAACGCACTAGACAACCAGTTCTTATAGCCTTTACCCGTACACTTATCCTACTCCTCCTCTGTTCCTGATGTAGAGGTTAACCCAGGCCCTGCAGCCTCCAGCACCACTCCCATTCCCCAGGTGCTCTCATTTGTTGACTTCTGTAACTGTAAAAGCCTTGGTTTTATGCATGTTAACATTAGAAGTCTCCTCCCTAAGCTTGTTTTATTAACTGCTTTAGCACACTCCTCCAACCCTGATGTCATAGCCATGTCTGAATCATGGCTTAGGAAGTCCACCAAAAATCCTGAAATTTCCATCCCTAACTATAACATCTTCCGACAAGATAGTAATGTCAAAAGTTGGCAGAGTTAGCCTGCAGAGATCTGCCACACTATCCAGGTCTGTACCCAAACAATTCGAGCTTCTCCTTTTAAAAATCCACCTCTCCAGAAACAAGTCTCTCACTGTTGCAGCTTGTTAAAGACCCCCTTCAGCAGGTAGCCTAGTGGTTAGAGCATTGGACTATTAACCGAAAGATCGCATCTCCGAACTGACAGGGTAAAAATCTGTCGTTCTGCCCATGAATAAGGCAGTAACCCACTGTTCCGGGGCTGTAATTGAAAAATAAGAATTTGTTCTTAATTGATTTGCATAGTTAAATAAATAAAAAAATTAAAAATATGTGAATTGATTGCCATCTATCTTCAGAGTTTGTACTGTTAGGGGACCTAAACTGGGATATGCTTAACACCCTGGCTGTCCTACAATCTAAGTTAGATGCCCTCAATCTGACACAAATTGTCAAGGAAACTACCAGGTACAATCTGTAACCATGGGCACCCTCACAGATATCATCCTGACCAACCTGCCCTCTAAATACACCTCTGCTGTCTTCAACCAGGATCTCAGCGATCACTGCCTCATTTCCTGCATCCGTAATAGGTCTGCGGTCAAACAACCACCCCTCATCACTGTCTAACGCTTCTTGACGCAGACTTGACTGCCCTTGACCAGCACAAAACATCCTGTGGCGTTCTGCATTAGCATCAAATATCCCCAGTGATATGCAACTTTTCAGGGAAGTTAGGAACCAATATACACAGCATCCTGTAGCACTAATTCCAAAAATGTTTTGGGACACTGTAAAGTCCATGGAGAATAAGAGCACCACCTCCCAGCTGCCCACTGCACTGAGGCTAGGAAACACTGTAACCACCGATAAATCCACAATTTCAATAAGCATTTTTCTACGGCTGGCCATGCTTTCCACCTGGCTGCCCCTACCCCGGCCACAGCTCTGCACACCATGCAGCAATTTGCCCAAGCACCTCAGAATCCCCTTCACCAAAACCCAGACAGTTGTTGTTCTGAAAGAGCTGCAAAATCTGGATCCCTACAAATCAGCTGGGCTAGACAATCTGGACCCTCGCTTTCTAAAATTATTCACCGAAATTGTTGCAACCCCTATTACGAGCCTGTTCAACCTCTCCTTCGTATCGTCTGAGATCCCCAAAGATTGGAAAGCTGCCGCGGTCATCCCCCTCTTCAAAGGGGGAGACACTCTAGACCCAAACTGCTATAGACCTACATCCATCCTGCCCTGCCTTTCTAAAATCTTCGAAAGCCAAGTTAACAAACTGTTATGGGATTTTTATCAATATTGACTAAATGAGGTATACTGCACTATAACTGGCAAGAATTCTACCCTGTCTTTCTTGTAGTATTAAATGTTTGTCCATTAGGAAGGGGTTATATGGCATGGACCTAGGAAGAAAGGAATGTATGTGGAGATAAGAGAGGACAGGGAGGGCTCCTCCAGAGTTATGATGTCTGGGGGAGCCTGGAACGGTCAGTTGAGGGGTTATAAACTGTGGTTAGACTCATGAGAAAATCCATGTTGGTGTGTATGTGTGTGTGTAGTTTCGGATGATTTAAGAGGGAATGAATTTGTGAAAACTTTGTCGCTCTCGCAAATAAATTGGAACCTGATCAATTGTGACCTGGGAATTCTGTCTGTTTTATTTAAGACCAGAACTTTACAAACTCTGGGTATCAGACAGATTTATATAATTGGAATTTATGAACACTGATTAAATAATTACCTGACACAAACAGATCACCAACAATTTCAAATCCCACTGTACCTTCTCCACTATGCAATCTGGTTTCCGAGCTGGTCATGGGTGCACCTCGGCCACGCTCAAAGTCCTAAATGATATCATAACTGCTATCGATAAAAGACAGTACTGTGCAGCCTTCTTCATAGACCTGGCCAAGGCTTTCGACTCTGTGAATCACTGCATTCTTATTGGCAGACTCGATAGCCTTGGTTTCTCAAATGCCTGCCTCGCCTGGTTCACCAACTACTAGACAGAGTTCAGTGTGTCAAATCGGAGGGCCTGTTGTCCGGATCTCTGGCAGTCTCTATGGGGGTGCCACAGGGTTCAATTCTCGTGCCGACTCTTCTCTGTATACATCAATGATGTCGCTCTTCCTGCTGGGGATTCTCTGATCCACCACTACGCAGACGACACCATTCTGTATACATCTGGCCCTTATTTCGGCTTCCTATTTTGCAACACAGTCACTCATGTTGCCAAACATACCCTCGTAAAACAGACTATCCTACCGTTCCTTGACATCGGCGATGTCATTTACAAAATATCATCCAACACTCTACTCAGCAAGCTGGATCTAGTCTATCACAGTTCCATCCGTTTTGTCACCAAATCCCCATATACTTCCCAATACTGCGACCTGTATGCTCTCTTTGGCTGGCCCTCACTACATATTCGTCGCCAAACCCACTGGCTCTAGGTCATCTAGAAGTCTTTGCTAGGTAAAGCCCCGTCTTATCTCAGCTCACAGGTCACCATAGCAACACCCACCCGTAGCATGTGCTCCAGCAGGTATATTTTACTGGTCATCCCCAAAGCCAACTCTTCCTTTGGCCGCCTTTCCTTCCAGTTCTCTGCTGCCAATGACTGGAACGAATTGGAGTCTTATATCTCCCTCTCTCAATTTAAGCATCAGCTGAATTTAAGCATCAGCTGTCAGAGCAGCTCACTGTACCTGTAAGCTGCACTGTACCTGTACACAGCCAATCTGTAAATAGCACACCCAACTGCCTCATCCCCATATTGTTATTTATCCTCTTGCTCTTTTGCACCCCAATTGATCACCCCAATGACTGGAACGAATTGGAGTCTTATATAGATGTGCAGTTGAGGATGTGCAAGTAGAGATTACTTGCACATCCTCAACTGCACATCTATCACTCCAGTGTTAATGCTAAATTGTTATTATTTTGCCACAATGGCCTATTTAATGCCTTACGTCCCGTCCCTACTCTTCTACAATTGCACACACTGTACATAGATTTCTCTATTGTGTTGTAGAATGTACGTTTTAATTACGTGTAACTCTGTGTTGTTTCTGTCGCACTGCTTTGCTTTATCTTGGCCAGGTCGCAGTTGTAAATGAGAACTTGTTCTCAACTGGCCTATATGGTTAAATAAATCTCTGCAGCACTCCACGAATCATGCCTTTATGGTAGAGTGGCCAGACGGAAGGCACTCCTCAGTAAAAGGTACATGACAGCCCGCTTGGAGTTTGCCAAAAGCCACCTAAAGGACTCTCAGACCATGAGAAACAAGATGCTCCGGTCTGATGAAACCTAGATTGAATTCTTTGGCCTGAATGCCAAGCATCAGGTCTGGAGAAAACCATGAAGTATGGTGAAGGCAGCATCGTGCTGTGGGGGATGTTTTTAGAGGCAGGGACTAGGAGAGTAGTCAGGATAGAGGGAAAATTAACAGGGCAAAGTAAAGGGAGATCCTTGATAAAAACCTGCTCCAGAGCGCTTAGGACCTCAGACTGGGCCGAAGGTTCACCTTCCAGCAGGACAACAACCCTAAGAACACAGCCAAGACAACAGGAGTGGCTTCGGGCCATGTCTCTGAATGTCCTAGAGTGGTCTAGCCAGAGCGCGGACGTGAACCCGATATAAACCTCTCTGGAGAGACCTAAAAATAACTGTGCAGTGATGCTCACCACCCAACCTGACAGAGCTTGAGAGGATCTGCAGAGAAGAACGGGAGAAACTTCCCAAATACTGGTGTGCCAAGCTTGTACCCAAAAAGACTCTAGGCTGTATTCGCTGCCAAAGGTTCTTCAACAAAGTACTGAGTAAAAGTTCTGAATACTTATGTAAATGTGATATTTATACATTTGCAAACCAAAAAAATACCTGTTTTTGCTTTGTCATTATGGAGTATTGTGTGTAGATTGAGGGGAAAAAAAACAATTTAAAAATCCATTTTAGAACAAGTCTGTAATGTAACAGAATGTGAAAAAAGTAAGTGTGTATACAAAGTATGTAGACACCCCTTCAAATTAGTGGATTTGGCTATTTCAGCCACACCCATTGCTGACAGGTGTATAAATCAAGCACACAGCCATGCAACTCCATAGACAAACATTGGCAGTAGAATGGCCTTACTGAAGAGCTCAGTGACTTTCAACGTGGCACCGTCATACAGTAGGATGCTACCTTTTCTCTGCCATGCAAGAGCTGCCCCGGTCAACTGTAAGTGCTGTTATTGTGAAGTGGAAACATTTAGGAGCAACAACTGCTCAGCGGTGATGTGGTAGGCCACACAAGCTCACAGAACGGGACTGCCGGGTGCTGAAGCACTTAGCGTGCAAAAATCATCTGTCCTCTTCTGTAACAATCATTACCTAGTTCCAAACTGCCTCTGGGAGCAACGTCAGCAGAATAACTATTCGTCAGGAGCTTCATGAAATGGTTTTCCATGACCGAGCAGCCACACACAAGCCTGAGATCACCATGCGCAATGCCAAGCATTGGCTGGAGTGAGGTAAAGCTCGCCGCCATTGGACTCTTGAGCAGTGGAAACGTATTGTCTAGAGTGATGAATCACAACAAATTTGGGTTTGGCGGATGCCAGGAAAACACTACCTACCCCTATGCATAGTGCGAATTGTAGTGGTGGAGGAGTAATAACGGTCTGGTGCAGTTTTTCATGCTTAGGGCTAGGCCCCCTAGTTCCAGTGAAGGGAAATATTAACGCTACAGTATACAATTACATTCTAGACGATTCTGTGCTTCCAAATTTGTGGCAAAAGTTTGGGAAAGGTCCTTTGCTGTTTCAGCATGACAATGCCCCCGTGCACAAAGCGAGGGCCATACAGAAACGGTTTGTCGAGATCAGTGTGGAAGAACTTGACTGTCCTGTACAGAGTCCTGACCTTAACCTCATCGATAACTCTTCCAATCAATTGGAACTCCGACTGCGAGCAAGGCTCTTATGGCTCAATGGAATCAAGTTCCCCTCAGCAATGTCTAGTGGAAAGCCTTCCCAGAAGAGTGGAGGCTGTTATAGTAGCAAATGGGGATCAACTCATTATTAAAGGCCATGATTTTGGAATGAGATGTTCGACGAGCAGGTGTCCACATACTTTTGGTCATGTAGTGTTTACAGAATTGTTTTAATAAGGTCATACCAAGGATCCGTTGCTATTTGATTTAGAATTTTAAGACACCTCTAAAAGATATAAGAAAGATAAGGAAAAATATACAGTACCAGTCAAAAGTTTGGACACACCTACTCATTCAAGGGTTTTTCTTTATTTGTACTATTTTCATAATAGTGAAGAAACCAAAACTATGAAATAAAACATCATGTAGTAACCAAAAAAGTGTTAAATAAATCAAAATATATTTCACATTTTAGGTTCTTCAAAATAGCCTTAATGACAGCTTTGCACACTCTTGGTGTAGACCACCAATGTGGATAGCGGGGTGCTCCCTCTGCTGTTTCCTGAAGTCCACAATAATTTCCTTTGTTTTGTTGACGTTGAGTGAGAGGTTGTTTTCCTGACATCACACTCCAAGTGCCCTCACCTCCTCCCTGTAGGCTGTCTCGTTGTTGTTGGTAATCAAGTCTACTACTGCTGTGTTGTCTGAAAAGTTGATGATTGGGTTGGAGGCGTGCATGGCCACGCAGTCATGGGTGAACAGGGAGTACAGGAGGGACTGAGCACGCAGTGTTGAGGGTCAGCGAAGTGGAGATGTTGTTTCCTTCCTTCAACACTTGAGGGCGGCAAGTCAGAAAGTCCAGGACCCAATTGCACAGAGCGGGGTTGAGACCCAGGGCCTCCAGCTTGATGATGAGATTGGAGAGTGCTATGGTGTTGAATGCTGAGCTGTAGTCAATGAACAGAAATCTTACATAGTTATTCCTCTTGTCCAGATGGGATAGGGCAGTGTGATTACGATTGCGTCGTCTGTGGACCTGTTGGGGCGGTATGCAAACTGAAGTGGGTCTAGGGTGGCGGTAAGGTGGAGCTGATATGATCCTTGACTAGTCTCTCAAAGCACTTCATGATGACAGAAGTGAGTGCTACGGGGCGGTAGTCATTTAGTTCAGTTATCTTTGCTTTCTTGGGTACAGGAACAATGGTAGCCATGTGGGGACAACAGACTGGGATAGGGAGAGATTGAATATGTCTGTAAATACCCCTGCCAGCTGGTCTGCGCATGCACTGAGGACGTGGCTAGGGATGCCATCTGGGCCAGCAGCCTTGCGAGGGTTAACACGTTTAAATGTTTTACTCAGGAGCCGTCCTTGTTAGTGGGCCGCGACGGTGGCACTATTTTCTTCAAAGCAGGCAAAGATGGTGTTTAGTTTGTCTGGAAGCGTGACGTTGGTGTCCGTTACGTGGCTTCTTTTCTTTTTGTAGTCTGTGATTTCCTGTAGACCCTGCAAAATACGTCTTGTGCCTGAGCCGTTGAATTGCGACTCCACTTTGTCCCCGTACAGGCATTTCACTTGTTTGATTGCATTGCGGAGAGAAAAACTACAATGTTTATATTCAGCCATATTCCCAGACCTCTATCCAAAGTTAAATTATGTGGTTTGCGCTTTCAGTTTTGCACGAATGCCGCCATCTATTCACAGTTTCTGGTTAGGGTAGGTTTTAATAGTCACAGTGGGTACAACATCTCCCATGCACTTCTTTACAAACGCACTCACCGAGTCAGCGTATTGGTCGATGTTGTTCTCAGAGGCTGACCGGAACATATTCCAATCCGCGTGATCAAAACAATCTTGAAGCGTGGCTTCCGATTGGTCGGACCAGCGTTGAATGGTTCTCGTCACTGGTACATCCTGTTTGAGTTTCTGCCTATAAGACGGAGGAGCAAGATGGTGTCGTGGTCGGATTTGCCGAAAGGGAGGGCGGGTGAGGGCTTTGTATGCATCGCGCGGAGTTAGAGTAGCAATAGTCCGGGGTATTGCGCATGCGTGTAGCGCAATCAATATGCTGGTAGAATTTAGATAGTCTTGTTATCAAATTTACTTTGTTAAAATTCCCAGCTACAATAAATGTAACCTTAGGATGTATGGTTTCCAGTTTGCATATAGTCCAGTGAAGTTCCTTGATGGCTGTCTTGGTGTCTGCTTGAGGGGGAATGTACACAGCTGTGACTATAACTGACGAGAATTCTCTTGGTAGGTAAAATGGCTGGCATTTGATTGTAAGGAATTCTAGATCGGGTGAGCAGAAGGACTTGAGTTCCTGTATGTTGTTATGATTACACCATGAGTTGTTAATCATAAATTATACACACCCGCCCTTCCTCTTCCCAGAGAGGTGTTTATCTATGTTGGCGCGATGTATGGAGAAGCCCAGTGTCTCGACCGATTCCGACAACATAGCCAAAGAGAGCTATGTTTCCATGAAACAGAGAATGTTACAATCTGATATCGCTCTGGAAGGCAACCTTTGCTTGAATATCATATACCTTGTTGTCAAGAGACTGGACATTGGCTAGTAGTATACTCGGGAACAGTGGGCGATGTACCCGCCTATGGAGCCTGGCCGAGTGGCCACTTCGTCTGCCACTTCTGCGGCGTCGTTGTTTTGGGTCAACCACTGGAATTAGATCCATTGTCCTGGGTGGTGGTCCAACGACTGGGTGGTGGACTACTGGAATTCGATCCATTGTCCTGGGTGGTGGTCCTGTGGAGGTCCTCATGAGAGCCAGTTTCATCATAGCGCTTGATGTTGTTTTGCGACTGCACTTGAAGAAACTTTCAAAGTTCATGAAATCTTCCCTATTGACTGAACTTCATGTCTTAAAGAATGTAATGTCTGTTGTTTGTCATCGCTTATTTTAGCTGTTCTTGCCATAATATGGACTTTTACCAAATAGGGCTATATTCTGTATACCACCCCTACCTTGTCACAACACAACTGATTGGCTCAAACAAGAAAATAAATTCCACATATTAACTTTTAACAAGGCACACCTGTTAATTGAAATGCATTCCAGGTGACTACCTCATGAAGCTAGTTGAGAGAATGCCAAGAGTGTGCAAAGATGTCATTAAGGCAAAGGGTGGCTACTTTGAAGAATCTAAAATATATTTTGATTTGTTCAACACTTTTTTTGGTTACTACATGATTCCATTTTCTTATTTCATGGTTTTGATGTGTTCACTATTATACAATGTAAAAAAACTTGAATAAGTAGATGTGTGCATATATTTGACTGGTACCATATATATATATATATATGTATTTAACCCCTTATTTGTGGCACTAAATAGTCTCCATATATACGTCCATTCATCTTTTAAATTGGTACTGGGGACTTTCAGACGAGTCTTGTGAGCAAAACAACCGACATGTATGTGTTCGTGAGTCTCACCTTTCCACAGAGGGGTTATACAGTGGGGCAAAAAAGTATTTAGTCAGCCACCAATTCTCCCACTTAAAAAGATGAGGCCTGTAATTTTCATCATAGGTACACTTCAACTATGACAGACAAAATGAAAAAAAAAAATCCAGAAAATCACATTGTAGGATTTTTAATGAATTTATTTGCAAATTATGGTGGAAAATACCCCTCCCCCAAAATATATTTTTGTTTGTTCTCTAGCAGTGGTAGTCTTCATTGTCTATATATAGGGCCAGGTATTGACTACTGGGAAATGTCCTCACTGATCCCTTTTAATTAATTTGCGATCTATTAAACAAGCCACGTTTTGTAGCAGTTTTATCTAATTTGAATAAGTGGCATGTGTGCCGCATACATGTATCAAACAATGGAGAATAAAATGTTTCTAATTAATTCTGGAGGCTTGAACAGCTGCTGCACTTTCCTGATTTGGCCATGTTTTAGATTTGGTTCATTAAGAAATGCTTCTTCTTTGGGACTGAGTTGGTTGATCGCATCCGACTTTTAGGTGCATACATCGCCACCTACTGTACTGGAGTGAGAGACCAGTCACAGCCTACCTATGTCAAATACCAGTAATACAAAATTGGGGAAAAGGAAAATGACCCTGGAAACTATTAGCCCTCACAACAACAACAAAAAAACACCACCCTATTCCACTATTTAAGCCTATCTAATCTTACTCCAGGCCAATGGTCTGGGAGGACAGAACTCTACCAGTCAACACCCCCTACAACTCTTCTGTAGTAACCTCACAATCCCAAGTAATTCTCTGCAGCTGCCACCACAACCTATTTTCTGTGACTTACATTCCATTTCTGCAGTAGAGTTGACAACCATGGGTATGAATGCTAAGAAACCCACCTTACTGAAGCACATATTATTCCCATCCCTCTCTATTGGTCTCTGCCTATTGACAAGAATCCCCTCAGGATCTCTCACCCTGTCCCCATCTTCTACCACTCTCTTCACTGCTTCCACATACGCCACTTTCTGTACTACCTACCTTCTCTCACCGGACACCTCCGATCTCCAGCCCCATGGTCACCCCCACGGCTAACACACACACCTTTCTCCACTGATAGTACACATCCCTTCGTCTCATGCCCTCCTGCGCACTTCTCACACCTAGGAATCTCCCTTTGCTGCAACATGACCATAAGCTTGGATAAAAAAATGCTATGCCATGACTGAATTCAAACGTGAGTTGGTTTCGGGGAGTGGTTTGATGTGGGTGTCTCATGTGTGTTCGCGGGTGGGAAGAGTTAGCCAAACTATTTTGCCAATTAACTTCAGCCGGCTGGCGTGCGACCGTGGCAAAACTATCACCCAAGATTTTTAGGGACCGTCAATAAATTGTAATGTGAATAGGACAAAATGTTCATGTTGCACATCTTTTATAAAAATAAAAAATCAATGTTTGTAAATTAATTTCTACAATTTATAGCAAAACATGTTTTGTGCTATTGACCTTTTGAAATATTGTCCCATTTTGTAATTTAATGATGGTCCCTAACTAGCCCCATGGGGATACAAAGTGTCAAACCAAATTGACCATGGGCATTACAATTGGGTTGAGTGCAGCTGCGCTGTGAAAAGATGATTACTTGAGTGCTGCCAGCTGTGGGCATGTGGGCAGGATTTAAAAAACAACAACACACAGAACACCCTTATGGTACCCTTTATTCTGTGAAATAGATTTTTTTCATATCATCTCGCAAATCTCAGTTTTGGACAAGACTGACATTATGAATAAAATTGGCCTATATACATTGTACTATTGTAGGACATTTTGACACTAGAATACATGGCTCCGGCTCATATTGATGCCACATAGGCCATTTTCAAAACGAGAAGTTTCTTTTTAGGGGCAGTCGCTCTTCAAAGACATTCTGCCTCCACAGATATTTAATACATAGGCCTAACAGAGCGGGCTAGCGGCCACTAAAGCTAACAGAAGTTGTAATATGTGTAAGCAAACATCCACAGTGTGTAGCAGCAGATGGCAGCTGCGGCACTGCACTGTCACTCATGCACTCAGATCTTTCTCTCAGAGGTGGTGGTGGTGGTGGTGGTGGTGGGGTGGGGCTGCTTTCCTCCTTTCCCTAAAAGAGGGGGATGGAGGAGAAGAGGAGAAGCCTGAGACGGGGAGAGAGATGAGGAGCGTTCAGGCTTTACCCAGGCAGGCTGTGTCAGGCTCTTTATATCAATGGGTTGTTTTGTCAGGTGTCTTAGAAATGCTCTCTTGTACACACAAAGATAGATAGACACACACCAACATGACACAAGCAAAGACACAATGAATCCAGCGTGCGAGAGAGGGAAGGAAATAGTGGGTATAGAAAAGGAGAAAAGCAAAGAGGCCATAAGCCACTTTTCACACAGTCTATATAGCGGTTGTTGTGGAAGATCAAAGCATTCACCGTTACATTCCCCCCCCTCCTCTCGCTCTCTCCCTCCCTCTCCCTATCTCTCTCTCCAGGATTTCAGAGCTGTGCAAACCTACAGCTGAGCTAAGGGATTAATCCCAGCCTTGAATTTAAAGAAGAGAAAGAAACGAAGGAAATGGTTTGAGTTTGAGCCTAAACTTGGCCCTCATTGGGGGAAAAAACATGTTACTGTCTTGCAGTAAGTGAATGATTATGTCTGTCTTGAACAATATCCATCCAATATACTGTACTGTATTTACTGTTACCTTTCTGTGTGATAGCCTTTCTGAGGTTGATTTGAGAAGAAGATTAGCTGGGGAGACTCCAAATGTATAGGCCTAGTAAATCTTATATTTGAATATGTCTGCAGGTTTGTTTTACATTTGTCAGGAACCTTTGACAAGAGCCTTCAAGGTATGGCTCTTTAAACTGTGACATGCTTTCATTACCTCTAAGAATGTCCAAATGTAAACGGGAAGATTAAATGCAAAAGAAAGATGTTGAATACAAATGGGAAATTACACATATATACATAAAAAACATACCTGGTAAATCGAACTGGACTTTAAATAGAGAGAACGCTGACAACTCGGAGCCAGTCAGAGCTATGAATATGTCAAATATGCTAGGTCTATAAGAACATAAGTATATCTCATCAGTGGTGGTATGTGAATGCTTAATCCCTTTTACCATCCCACTGTTCCCCCATGTTCTACCAGCCTGGGCCCATTACAGCTAATATAGAGCATGCTGAGCTTATATCTGTGGATGGCCTCTTGTGTGAAATGCTGCCGCCACCAACACACAGTGATCATCAGGCTTGGAGCCTTCTGCCAAAGACACACGCACACTCACAAATGAGCAAGCCTAGAACTGGACTAAGCATCTGGGGCCCATTGAAAAACACTGAACCAAAGATCTGTTGGTGCGGATTGCCAGCTTTGATCCATGCCTGGACCTGGAGGACGCAAAGTTCTTTGTTTGTCAGACAAATTATTAGGTCGAAACTACAGAACCATACAAAACAAGAGAACACACATGGTTAATGTTCAGAAAATATGTATATAGATTGGTCATATTGGTCATGGCTCCCGAGTGGTGCAGCGGTCTAAGGCACTGCATCTCATTGCAAAAGGCATCACTACAATCTCTGGTTCGAATCCAGGCTGTATCACTTCTGGCCGTGATTGGGAGTCCCATAGGGCGGCGCACAATTGGCCCAGCGTCATCTGGGTTTTGCCGGGTTAGGCCGCCATTGTAAATAAGAATTTGTTCTTCAAGGTTAAATAAAATATATATATATTACAGAGCCTTTCCATAAGTCCACTCAAGTTTCTTCAAATGTCTTCTGACTGTGATTAGAGTGACGTTAACGTTGTGCTGTGATGCCAGCAGATTCCAGACTGCATTTGCCGATCGCCCATCTTAAACCATCAGTGAGTCGATGGCTTGAATAGTCTCGCTGGAAATTGAATACAATGTAAAAATGATGACCAGCAGTGTCAAATAATATAAACAGTGGTTATATAGGGTGTGTATTAATTGTATTTGTATTAATTGTATGTGTATTAATCTTTTCTTACTTTTGTTGACACAGATTTCACAGCTCCCCACTCCTTTACTGCACATTGGCGGAAAATCCATTTCACCTTGAGAGTGAAATCATGCTGGCCTTTGATTGGGAGAACATCCACGCCATAGAGGACGTCCCCATGGGACTTGGGGCTCTGCTAGGGCTGTATTTTTTGTTTTCAGTAAAATTTCCCCAAAATGTGAAAAATACTTATGTTCTTGTCACGTCCTGACCGTAGTTCCTTTTTTATGTCTCTATTTTAGTTTGGTCAGGGCGTGAGTTGGGGTGGGCATTCTATGTGTTTGGCCTGGTGTGGTTCCCAATCAGAGGCAGCTGTCAATCGTTGTCTCCGATTGAGAACCATACGTAGGCAGCCTGTTTTCCCATTATGGTTTGTGGGTAGGTGTTTTCTGTGTTTTCACCAGTTGTAATAAATTTAACATGGACACGTACCACGCTGCATTTTGGTCCGATCTATCCTACTCCTCATCAGACGAAGAAGAAGTTCGTTACAGTTCTGGGGATAAGAGAAGTTGGGGTGAAGTTACCAGGGCCGGTCATAAAGATGGCAAACTTCCTAACATAATTAAGTGGTTGTTGGGCACACACACACACTAAAGCAAAAAAAATCTGTATTTAGCATCAAGTCTACAATATTGTTAGTTTACCTATGATTCATTTTTAATGTGTTGTTTTTTTGTACATAATTATTTTATGATATAATGAAAAGTTCTATACAAAGTAAATGTATTTATTATGGTCTGACATGTCTGCAGAAATGTTGCAATTTTGTAATGTGTTTTGTTTGGCAAATTGTTTTGTAAATATTAATTCACATTTGTGGTGCCGCTAAATAAACAATTAATTATTTATATCAAATATTGTCAATATTGTTATTATTATTACTAAAAAATATATAATGGAGGGACAGACAGTTAAAAAAATGAACCCCAAAAGGTTCTTCGAGGAACCATTATACGTTTTTTTTTGAAGAACCTTTTTCAAGCGTTCTTCAGAGAACTTATAGTGGTTCCCCCACAGTTTCAATTTGAAGAACCTTTTCTTTTTAGAGTGCAGGAGTAAATGTCAGTTGGCTTTTCATAGTCGGGCATTGAGGTGTCATGGAAATTCAATGAGAGAGACTTGGTCATTTCTTCGAACATTCATCTTTATTTAATACCGATGAATTATTGCAGTAATGAAACCATCGACCGCACACTAAGTTTTGTTGCCGAGAGCTTCCCTAACAATGAAAAACAGACATCTTTTAAAGGACTCCAAGAAGGCTTAGTTCCAACCCTCTCAGGCAGATCAAAGAGCATCATAAGTCACTCTGGGTTCATCCTGGCTTTATCTGCAACTGGCGTTACCTTAACCCCTGACCCTGACCTAATTTCCCACATGCCAGGATGTCTAAGACCCTTTTGTTCCAGTCCATCTCTATCCCAGTTACAACCACCCCACATCCTGTCCATGGAAAACATCTCCCCAGTGCACCACTGATCATAGAATACAATGTGGCTGTAAAGTTACTTCACCAGTAAAGCCCATTTCCTCCATGCCAAGACTAGCTGCAGGAAGCTAGAGTGGACACCATAAAAACTCAGCCTTAGCAGGCCAGTCTTACTCTTAGTTAAATATATAATCGTTTAGTATTAATATTAAACAAATCAGCTAAGTATGTAATTTTTCTATCACAAAGGTCAAAACAGCAAGTGCGTGAGAGAGAGAGAAAATATCGAAGCTGGTTGCTGAGTTCCGAGAGCCGATCTGTTATCCAACGATTAGATTAATAGCTACTGTGTGAAAATCCCCCCAACAAGCAATCGCCTACCCATGTGTGGGCCGGGAGGGAGGCTTTGGCTCTCGCCCGAGCTCGGATCCCCGCATCTCCATGTCTCCTGGATTGCGCCCGACCGGCTCCATCGGAGCCACTCACTAAAGGCATCAGTCATACTGAAGTTATACTTAAATCCAAACTGGTTGGAGAATATAAGAGTACATGGCCTTAAAGGCTAGATCATTTTTCAAGCTGTTCAAACATTCATTGATGACCAGCAGGGTCAAATAATATAAACAGTGGTTATAGAGGGTGCAACCGGTCAGCACTTTAGGAGTAAATGCCAGTTGGCTTTTCATAGCCGAGAATTCAGAGGTCAAGACAGCAAGTGCGTGTGCGAGAGAGAGAGAGGGGATCAAAACACACACAGTAATGTGTGGAATATAACAATAAGAATGTCAGTTCAATATGCAGTGCAGATCACCTCCTATTACCCTTCTCAGAGTTTTAAGAATTGTGTGTGTTCAATTATTTGTGACATTGTGGCATTTTAAAGCATATTGAAGATTTAAAGTAATAGCCTACCCACGTGTGGTCAACTATTTCAGCACCGTTTCACGCTGCTCTGAATGAAACAAGAATGGGGACTGGTCTTGATAAATCTATGATATTTTTTTTGTTCACTGAATCTCCGTTTGGGTATTGGCTAGACTACAATTAGGCTGTGAAAATTTTAGGATTATTTTGCTCTTTTTACTGTAGCCTACTCCTGACCGGTCACATTGCACAGCGCCATATTTTTCTAATGGAAACCCTGAAGGTTTTGTTTTTCGTTTTTCTTGGAATAGAAACACCATAATATTAATCAAATTCATTAAGCTAATTTTCTTAAAATCAATCCCATATATTTTGTTCTTACAAAAAAAATGTTTTAAATTCTCTAGTACAGACAATATTAAAGTCCTTGAATTTGACTTGTCTGTTTAAACCCTGCTTAAAGGATGTATAGTCCCAGACCTATGTTGTTGTATAGGTGGAGTTATGGACAATTTGCATATGTTCCTCTAAGTACACTGCATAAAAATAATAGTGTTCTTTTTTTCAAACCGTTTAGAAATGTTGATCCCAATGTCACACATTGGCCCCATTATGTATAGAAAGACTCAGGTATACCACATGATAAGATAAATATGCAGGTAGGTACCACTGATGCCTGTTTCCATTTTTTGAAAGCTTCCGTCACATTGCAATTTGAATTCAAATGGGATGTTCTCCTTTTGAAAGGGAAAGAAGGCAAATTACAAATTTTGCCTCTCGGCATTTATATTGCCTTATCAACAGTATGCTTGTAAGCAGGGGGTGGGTGAGATATCAGCCGATGTCAGTTCCACTGCTGCAGGGGCTGCTGCCTGTCAGACTACGTGGCTGCTATTCAAATTGCAGTTGCAGCAAAGGTAATGAATAGCTGACCGACCTGTGGTAACTGGGGAGCCGTAGGGAGCCGTGGCAAGCAGCTTGGGGATTGAAGTTAAAGGTACATTTGGGGCATGGCGGAAGCTCTCCTATGATTTAGAAACGACACTGGTTATGTTAAGTTGTCATCTTCGTAGCTGAACTCCCGTTCGAGGGTGATGGCTGTGCGTGCATATGCATGCGTGTCTTGATATCATGGAGGATCAATCCTTGCATAAGTAGCTCTTGCTTTGAATTTGAGAGTGGTTACATTTCTCCAGGCCCATCCCCCATTTTACCAAAACTGCTTTGTTATTGTTTCAATTAAGGATTCCAGCTTTAAGCTAATTCCAGCCCTGATTATGGCAAACAATAAATAGCAGACATGGTTTCTTTAAACCATATCTTGAAAGAAAACCATACATTGTCATTGTTAGACCTTGCCTCAATAACTATTCAGCGAACTACTATAGCTCGCTAAACATATGCCGTCTTCTCCACACTTAATCAATTAACCAGTTGCTATTACCCCAATAATTCTTTGATTGTCTCTGTGAGCTTTATTAAAAACTGTAACGAGGAATCCGTTAGGCCTCTCATTGATTATTTTGGTAAATACGAAGAGCGCTGATGAATGGACTAAAATAGTCTTATCCGCTTGTTTAGTGATGCTGTAAATAAGCCTAATTGTGTCGACTCTGAAGTCGTTAATTAGGGTAATTTGTCTTAATGCCTACTGTAAATGCATGGAAAGCGGGCATGATGCAGCAGCCTACGGTAGCTGTGTCTCGATGCAAAGGGGGAGGAAAGTGGGTGAAAAGGGAGGGATCTGTCTTCCAATGAGATTATCCATAGGTTCTCCTGTTCATTCAGTCTGCCGCAGTTAGAGTAGAGCAGAGGCAAGCAGAGATATTTGGTTACCAAGGCAGCCCTGACTTATTGCTTAGTGACAACGACAACAACACAATTAAACACACATTTTCAACTGCCTCTCAGAATGTTTTGCTAAACTCTTTAGTAGCAACTGTACTGTAGCAGCAAGCAGGGACAGGCGCATAATAGATAACACTGTAAGCCTCTGTGTTTACCTGGACAGAGATCATATGCATAATATTGGAGATTCAGCTAGTGTGCCCTTGGCCTCTCATTCTAATCCTCCTCCTCGGTCGTGGTGGGGATGGTGTTGATAGTGATGGTAGTGATAGGGTTGTGATGGTGGGGAAATTGATGGGGTGGTGGTCATAGTGATGTGATGGTAGTAATAGTGATGGATGGTGGTGATAGTGATGTGATGGTAGTGTTAGTGATGTGATGGTAGTGTTAGTGATGGTGGTCATAGTGATGTGATGGTGGTCATAGTGATGTTGGTGATAGTGGTGACAGTGATGGCATGGTGGTCATAGTGATGTGAGGGTGGTCATAGTGTTGTAATGGTAGTGATAGGGATGTGATGGTGGTGGTGATAGTGGTGGATGATGGATGGTAGTGATGAGTGGTGGTTTTTATTGAGAGAGTGATGTGATAGTAATGGTGGTGATAGTGTTGTGATGATTTTGATGGGGGTGATAGTGATGTGATCATAGTGATGTGATGGTGGTCATAGTGATGTGATAGTGGTGATAGGGATGTGATGGTGTTGATAGTGATGTGATGGTGGTGATAGTGATGGGATGGTTGTCATAGTGATGTGATGGTGGTGATTGTGATGTGGTGGTAATAGTGATGGATGGTGATGATAGTGATGGTAGTGTTAGTGAAGTGATGGTGGTGATAGTGGTGATAGTGATGTGATGATGGTGATAGGGATGTGGTGATAGTGATTGGTTGGTGGTGATTTGATGGTGGTGATAGTGGCGGAATTCCGCCTTGGCACAGCCTCACTGCTCTTTTATCTCCTGACCCAGTTCTTGCTCACTCACTCTGCCCTGCCAGAGAGATAGTAGGGAATGATGACAGGTAACCTGGGCCCTCGGAGACCCGCAGGGGCCTTGAGTCTAACCCCCCCTATCCCGGGCTGGGCGAACTACAGTATTAGCCAACAACATCAGTCATATATAATAATAATAATAATACATGGGATTTATATAGTGCCTTTCAATGCCAAAATATTTATCCACACATGTCAAAATACATCTTCTATTTGGAAAGTAGTTACTATTCTACTTATTACTCATGGTGGATTGTACTTTTATGTACATTCCACTTGAATTTTAAAGGCAATAATATTGGGGTGCATCCGAAATGGCACTTGATTCCCAAAATAGTGCACTACTCCTGACCAGAAGTGTTACCTTTCATTGAATCTACATTAGTTTCATATGTGTGTTTAGATGATGACTGTCCTTTATTTTTCATCCTGACTCAGTATCTTGTCTTTGCATGAGTATCATTTTTCCTGTTCACAGTTGCAGAATAGACATTAATGCATGTAAATAATTGTTAGTTTTTTCCAGTCCATTTGGAAAATGGTACTTGCTATTGTTGTTGTTGTTTTGTCCTCAGTTTTGCTCTCTTTCCAGGCTATGCCTGCAGCTGGTTTTCTCTGTTTAAGGGGACAAATCGCACCAGGAAACTAAAACTGAAATGTAATAAGAGCAAATGAATCATAGAACACAGTTAATCTCTCACACAATACTCCATTGACTGAGCCTGGTGGAACCATCTGATAAGCAAGCCAAAGCATTCCCTATTGAAATAATGATTAGTGTATCTGTTGTTGTTGCAAAGATGGGCAACTAGCCTCCTATTGATAGTGGATTTGGATCCATTGAAGATTCAATGGCACGATGCATTTTTATACCTTTGCAATGATGCAGTGGGTTTCAAAGTGGTGTTTTGTTACCGCTGAGGAGAATGTATGGTTTTTATTGTTGTATTGTGTGTTTTAACTGTTGTTTACACACACACGTGCACGTGCTCACACACACATACACACACACACACACCACCACCACAAAGCTGATATACTGTTTCTCATAACGCTGATTTTCCTCTATAGTACACAATGTTGCCGTTGGGCTGAAAAAAATGGTGCGGCAACATTTTTCCAGGGACAGGCCAGGCGCCAAATACACATGGGGCTGAGAGAGAAAGAGAGAGGGTTAGAGAGGTAGAGAGAGGGGGAGAGCGGCAGAGGGGGGAGAGAGGGAGAAAGAGAGAAAGGGGGAGAGAGAGAACAAATGAGATGGAGGGAAAGAAAGGGGGAACAGAGAGGACTCAGAGTAGAAAAACAAGCCTCTAATCCCACAGTAGCTGTAATCACACAGTAGCTCTAATCCCACAGTAGCTCTAATCACACAGTAGCTGTAATCCCACAGTAGCTCTAATCCCACAGTAGCTGTAATCCCACAGTAGCTCTAATCACACAGTAGCTGTAATCCCACAGTAGCTGTAATCCCACAGTAGCTCTAATCCCACAGTAGCTCTAATCCCACAGTAGCTCTAATCACACAGTAGCTGTAATCCCACAGTAGCTCTAATCCCACAGTAGCTGTAATCCCACAGTAGCTCTAATCACACAGTAGCTCTAATCCCACAGTAGCTGTAATCCCACAGTAGCTGTAATCCCACAGTAGCTCTAATCACACAGTAGCTCTAATCCCACAGTAGCTGTAATCCCACAGTAGCTGTAATCCCACAGTAGCTCTAATCCCACTGTAGCTCTAATCCCACAGTAGCTCTAATCACACAGTAGCTCTAATCCCACTGTAGCTGTAATCCCACAGTAGCTCTAATCCCACAGTAGCTGTAATCCCACAGTAGCTCTAATCCCACAGTAGCTGTAATACCACTGTAGCTCTAATCACACAGTAGCTCTAATCCCACTGTAGCTCTAATCACACAGTAGCTGTAATCCCACAGTAGATGTAATCCCACAGTAGCTCTAATCACACTGTAGCTCTAATCCCACTGTAGCTCCAATCACACAGTAGCTCTAATCACACAGTAGCTCTAATCACACTGTAGCTCTAATCCCACAGTAGCACTTATCACACAGTAGCTCTAATCACACAGTAGCTCTAAACACACTGTAGCTCTAATCACACAGTAGCTGTAATCCCACAGTAGCTGTAATCCCACAGTAGCTCTAATCACACTGTAGCTCTAATCCCACTGTAGCTCTAATCACACAGTAGCTCTAATCACACAGTAGCTCTAATCACACTGTAGCTCTAATCCCACAGTAGCTCTAACCACACAGTAGCTCTAAACACACTGTAGCTCTAAACACACTGTAGCTCTAATTACACAGTAGCTCTGATCACACAGTAGCTCTGATCACACAGTAGCTCTAAACACACAGTAGCTCTAAACACACTGTAGCTCTAAACACACTGTAGCTCTAATTATACTGTAGCTCTAAACACACAGTAGTTCTAAACACACAGTAGTTATAATCACACAGTATTGCACAGATGTTTTTTTTTTTACATTAGCAGAAAAAAATACTGTCATAGGGAAGTGTGAGTGTCTGTGTGTGTGTGTTAAGGTGAGAGATGCTGCAGGAAAGCCAATAGAGTTGGAAGTGGGTATGTGTGTGTTCTCTACTATATTTCTTCCTTTCTCCATTGTATTGTCACACAATACAATGCCACAGATGTCTTAAGTTGTGAGCATGCAATGGGTTCTGTGTGTATGTGTCTAAATATTTTTGTGCATCTGCCGCTCTGCCTGGGATATATATATATATAGAGATAGAGAGATGACCGGAGGTGTTGGCTCTACCTCTACTATTGTTTTGCCTTTAAGCTGGGTATGTACTTTTCTCTTTATCTCATCACCAACCGACACTGGGCACCTAGTGCTTTTTGTGATTCGTGTTCTCTGGTTCGTGGAATGCATTATGACATAGAGTAGACCTAGTCTGGTTACACCAGCCTGAACATAACACTCACTATTGTTTGACTTGAAAGCAGCATTCAGACTGGTTTAACCATGTTAGGAGGCCCACTCCCATTCAACAACAACAACAACATGCTGTGACTCATCAGTCCGTGTGCGTCACATTACAAACACAGGATGTTAGCTAGGCTATATACTCCAGCCAATGATGTCATCACGATTATTCTCCCTCCCTTGTCATTAAATGAGAGAGAGGCTGTGTCCTAAAAGGCACCCTATTCCTGACATAGTGCACTACTTTTCACCAAAGCCCTGTGGGCCCTGGTCAAAGATAATGCACTGTATATGGAAAGGTGCAATTTGGGACGCACCCAGAGTATAATGAGCTTAGAGCCAGTCCATCATCTATAGCTCTTCTCTGCTAGTGGACTGTAGTACAGGCAGCCAAGCGCATTGCAGGCACTCCATGTTATTCCATATTAATGAGAGAAGAAGACTAAGGGGAAATAGATAAGAGAGAGTAGAGAGAAGAGAGAGAGTGAGGCAAAAGAGGGAGGAGAGGGCAAATACACAGAGAGAGGGAGGAGAGAGACGAGCGAGAGGGAGGAGAGAGGGAAGAGAGGGCAAATACAGAGAGATAGGAGAGAGACAGAGGGATAGTGAAATCAGAGAGAGGAGATGAGAGAGGAAGGGGAAGGGAATAAGTAATCATTCCCGTTTGTGTTTCAAAGGGGCATCCCAGTTGCCATGGAAAGTGGAGCTAATCATTTCAGGGTGGACGGTTCGGTTCAATGAATCAATTGGTGCCTGTAAAGGCGTATACCGTTGGGGTGGGCGGGGGGGGTTCTACTGTATCGCGCCAACTTATACGTCAATCAACATATCCCTATGCTGGCCACTTAGCGATCAGTTTGTCTCATGTCTCATTCTTCCTCCTCCTCTTCAAGTGTCATCTAAAAATTCTCCCCTCCTCCCCACTCCTCCATCCTCCCCCCAGTGATTTAGCTGGCTACTTGGAGTAAGCCACTACCTGGGGAGGGGGCAGAGGAGGACAGGGGCCACGTAGAAATTAAAACAAATGAATTTACTCTGAGAAAAATGTTGTGTGTCGGGCCGGCCCGGTTCACCGAGCTAACGGCATGTTGGGGGGAAAAGAAAAGGGTATTTATCAAAAGTCTATGACTTTTTACTTACAGAAAGAGAGAGAGAGAGAAATGAAATAGCCCTCGGCAGGAGCACATATTGCTAATACACACATGTACGTGTACTTGCACGCACACACACACAAACTGCCTCTGGTGATCTAGCTCAACAGCCTAGAGTGCCATATGAGACTTTATGGTATTTAGGACACTGTGGCAGTCCCCATTGTAGGGTGTAGTCACACAGCACCTGGGTTAAACATTTGTGGAGAGAGATGGCTCCTGTTGGGCATCGTTCACCCACAGAGACTGTTGTTTTACCTTTTCTCTACTTTCTTTTTATTTATTTATTTTCTTCTCTTTTCTTCCCTCCCTTCCGCTCTTCCTCTATCCTCTTATCTCCTTCCTTACCACCTCTCCTCCCTGCCCATCTCCTCTCCTCTCCCCTCCCTCCTTCCTATCCTACCTGGCAGTAGGACATGGAAGAGACTTTGTCAGCCTGGCAGAGTAGAAGTCTCCTGGATGCGTCTCAAACGGCAACATATTCCCTAAAGTGTACTACTTTTGTCTAGAGCCCTATAAGCCCTGGTCGAAAGTAGTGCATGCACTATATAGGGAATAAGGTGCAATTTGGGATGCATCATCCTCGCCTTGATCCCATTTCCTTAAAAAATATATTTTTAATTTAATTGTGTTTTTTAGACAATAGACATAGATATAGACAATTTAATAATTCACAGACATGGATTTACTAAACTAGACATTACATTGGCTGGGACTTTAATGCCCAACCTTCAGCATAGAGAAAAAAGACAAATAAAGACAAAAACACCATAGCCTCACTTCCATTTCCAACCCATCTGCAGGCCCACTTCTGAAATCAATAAAAGTCCTTCTCCACGCCTCAGCAATTCAATCGGAGATTTGATCCAATCGCAAATTCATTATATGCAAGGGGAGACAAACGAATACTCCCCCCACCACCTCTCTCTCCCTCTCTCTTTCTTTCTCTCTCTGTATCTCTTCCTCTCAATCTCTCTTTCAGTCTTAATGTCAGACACCCCATTGCACAGTCCTCTCTCTCTGTCTCTGTCACACTCTCTCTGTCTCTCTCTGTCTCTCCTTCTCCCCTCTACCCCCCCCCATCCCATCTGGAGCCACCATTGGAAAGCACAAGGAGTTGTTTCGTGGTCTTATGGAGGGGTTCCAGACCTTGGCCAAATGGCATGAACGTGCGTTGAACACATTGCTGGAGCAATTCCACTGGTTTTCTGTCAGGCAGCTTACCACGACGGTAACTTCTCAGACCCTCAGTAACCCGGATGTTAGCGGCAAGGCCTCCCCAGCCACACCAGTTTCCTGAGAACCCCGATTACCTCCCCCGGAACGCTTCGCTGGAGAGTCGGGAACCTTTCATGCATTTCTCGTGCAGTGTTCTCTCATCATCGAGCTGCAGAACTCCTCCTTCCCCTCAGACCGCTCGAAGATAGCGTACCTCATCACACCTGGGCTACGGCTGTGTGGGAACAACAGTCAGCTGTATGCTTCAGTCTGGAGGAGATTGAGGCGGAGGTGAAGAAGGTTTTCGATTCTCCATTGTCCTGGAGAGAGGCTGTCTGGAAGTTACTCCAGCTTCGGAAAGACTCCCGCAGTCTGGCAGACTATGCAGGGGATTTCCAAACGTTGCCAGCTGAGAATGCTTGGAACACAAAATCACTGTTCGACACGTTCCTGCACGGATTATCAGAGGAAGTGAAGGACAAGCTAGCAGCCCAGGAACTACTGCCTTGACCATCCAGATCGATGGGCGGCTACAGGAACGTAGGAAGGAGAGGAGGTCCAATTCCACCTCGCCTCCGAGGCATCCTGGAAGTCCTCGACGTCTCCGTGGCCGAGAGGACCCGAGCCTACGCGGGTTCCCCCGAGAGTCCCCGAAGTCTGCCGATTCAACTCTTCCAGAGCCGATGCAACTAGGCAGAGCTAGGCTGTCCCTAGCCGAACGTCTACACCGGCTTCACACGAAGAGTAGCCTCTATTGCGGGACTACTGGTCATTTCGTGTCCTCCTGTCCACTAAAAGACCAGGCTCACCAGTAGGGGCGAGTACTCTGGTGGGCCATACGGAGAACTTCTCCTCTCCCCTTATTCGCACCCCTTTCCATGCCATCCTGCTGTGGGGGAATGTAAAAGGGAATTTTTATCAATGATGACTAATTATGTATACATTTCAATCAGGACTGACTAATCAGAATACTATTATGTTACTGTACATGTATGAATTTTCTCTCTTGCTCCCAGTATTGGAATATAATGTAGTCAAGAGTTTAGAACAATGACGGTCTGTTCCTTGGTACAAATGAATGAACTATCTCCAGATGGCAGGGACGGACTATCTCCAGACTGTCTAGAATGCTTATCTACACTGACTGACCTTGGCTCTAGGCGAGGAGGGAAGGCTTGAGAACTATAGGGCCTTTCTACCAGTGTCAAGAAGAGAAGAGACATTTAGAAAACGCTGACGTCATTTTCAGTTTATAACCTGTGGTAAAATGTGTATGAACTCAGTACTCTCTTGAATTAAAGGCTGTTACTTGACTTTTAAGACCGGGGCTCTGTCCATTCTTATAAAATAAGGGTCTTACAAATTCTTATGAATTGACAGAGTGTTTCATTTTGATTGGGAATTAAAACAGAGGAATTAAATTCCTTCAACAGGGAACTAGTCAAAATCTCTCCGGGTACTCATTGACTCTTAGGCCAATGAGAGATTTATGGACACTATCTTGGCATCCGAGCTGGACATTCCCACACAGCCCTCTCCATTCCCATGGACGTTAGCTCGCTGGACGGGTGGTCTATAGGCCGAGTCACCCACAATACCACTCCCATCAACCTATGAGTGTCAGGGAACCACAGCGAGGCAATCCAATTCAAGCTAATTACGTCTCCTCAGGTTCCCGTGGTATTGAGATTCTCTTGGCTCCAGCGCCACAATCTCCTCATAGACTGGACTGCTGGTGCCATCATGGGCTGGAGCCCGTTCTGCCACGCCCATTGCCTAAAGTCAGCGCAGCCTGCTCCGGGACGTTTTCCTGTGGGCTCGAAAGTTGCCCTGGATCTCTCCGCAATTCTAGAGTACTAGATCCTCCTGGAGGTTTTCAGTAAGGCCTGGGCCACTTAATTTCCTCCGCACAAACACTATGACTGCGGGATCGACCACACCACCCCAGGGACGACTGTAATCTCTGTCGGGTCCGGAGACCAAGGCTATGGAGACCTACATTGAGGACTCACTAGCTGCAGGGTGTATCCGTCCTTCTGCCTCCCCCGCCGGTGCATGGTTCTTCTTTGTTGAGAAGGACAAAAACCTGCGCCCGTGCATGGACTACCGGGGCCTCAATGACATCACGGTGAAGAACCGCTACCCGCTACCACTCATTGCCTCAGCCTATGAGCCGCTCCAGGGGTCCACCGTTTTCTCCAAGTTGGACCTGCGGAACACCTACCACCTGATGCGGATATGGGAAGGGGACGAGTGGAAGACGGCCAGCAGTCAAGCCCTGGTGACGTTCTTCGCGACGTCTTGAACCAGTTCGTCTTCGTCTACCTCGACAACATCCTCGTTTTCTCCCACTCAGCCCAAGAAGATGTGCTCCACGTCCGATAGGTCTTCCAGCGCCTCTTAGAGAACCAGCTTTTTGGGAAAGCAGAGAAATGTGTATTCTATTGCTCCACCATCTGCTTCCTTGGTTACATCATCGTTGCAGGGAATGTACAGATGGATCCCGGGATGGTGAGAGTGGTGGTGGATTGGCCCCCGCCTACGTCCAGAGTGCAGCTGCTACATTTCCTGCAATTCGCCAACTTTTATTGCTACTTTATCCGGGGTTACAGCACCCTGGCTTCAACCCTGTCTGCACTCACCTCTCCCAAGGTTCCATTCACGTGGTCCCTAGCTGCTGACAGGGCGTTCCGGGACCTAAAACACCACTTCACACAGCTCCCATATTGGTTCATCCTGACCCGTCCTGTCAGTTCGTGGTGGAGACCGATGCTTTGGATGTCGGAGTGGGGGCTGTCCTGTCCCAGCGTTCAGCACTGAACCACAAGTTACATCCCTGGAGGGGGCTGAACATCTGTTTATTGTGTGGACAGATCACAAGTACCTGGAATGTCTCCACACCGCCAAGCGTCTCAATTCCAGGCAAGCTAGATGGGACCTGTTTTCACTCGGTTTAACTTCTCCGTCTCCTACAGACCGGGACCCAAGAATATCAAGCCGGATGCTATATTCCCATGGCTACACCCTCGGAGCCCAAGACCATCCTTCCCACCTCGTGCCTGGCGACGGCACTCAGCTGGGGAATAGGGAAACAGGTCCGTGAGGCGCAGCGTTCCCAGATTAAATTCAGGGGGGAGACAGGTAACTGGATGTTTGTTCCTGACGCTGTCTTCCCCTCGGTCCTGGAGTAGCCTCCTGTCTGACCCTGGCCTTTGTGCGGCAACGCTTTTGGTGGCCTACCATGGTTCCAGACGTCTCCGCGTTTGTCGCCAACTGTACAATCTGTGCGCAGAACAAGACTCCACTGGAAAGCTTCGTTTGGTCTCCTTCAACCACTGCCTGTCTCTCACTGTCCCTGGTCTCACATATCCCTGGACTTTGTTACAGGTCTCCCCCCGTCTGATGGCAACACTGCCATCCTGACAGTAGTGGACCGGTTTTCCAAAGCCGCCCCTTTCATTCCTCTCCCCAAGATACCATCTGCCAAAGAGACGGCCCAGCTCATGGTGTAGCACATCTCCTGGATCCATGGACTCCCGGTGGACACGGTCTCCGACCGGGGTCCTCAGTTCTTGTCCCGGTTCTGTAAGGCATTCTGCACACTCATTCAGTCATCAGCCAGCCTGTCCTCCGGGTGCCACCGTCTGTCCAACAGCCAGTCGGAGCGAGCCAATCAAGATCTGGAGACGACTCTTCACTTCCTTCTGCCAACCCCACCACCTGGACCCAGCAACTCAATACCTTCCGTATACATTCCACTTTTCATGTGTCCAGAATTAACCCTATGTCTCACAGCCCTTTGTCTCCTGTTTCCAGTCCCCAACCCTCTCCCCTATCTCATCGACGGCCAACCGGAGTACACGGTGAGACGCCTCCTGAAGGTTCGACCGCAGGGCAGGGGATTCCAGTACCTGGTTGACTGGGAGGGTTATGGCCCAGAGGAGAGCTGCTAGGTCCCCGTTAGGGACATCCTGGACCCAGGCCTCATCGCTGAGTTCCAACACCGGCACCAAGGTCAACCAGGTACGCACCCAGGTAGGGTGCATACCTGGTGTGGGGGTACTGTCACACCCTGATCTGTTTCACCTGTATTTGTCTCCAACCTCCCTCCACGTGTCGCCCATCTTCCCCATTATACCCAGTGTATTTATACCTGTATTCTCTGTTTGTCTGTTGCCAGTTAGTTTTGTTTCGTAAAGCCTACCAGGGTTTTTCCCGTGCTCCTGTTTTCTAGTTTTCCCGGTTTTGACCATGCTGCCTGCCCTGACCCTGCCTGCCGTTCTGTACCTTGTCACACCACCCTATATTATTGACCTCTGCCTGCCCTGACCCTGAGCCTGCCTGCCATTCTGTACCTTTTGGACTCTGCTCTGGATTACTGACCTCTGCCTGCCCTTGACCTGTCGTTTGCCTGCCCCCATTTTTGTAATAAGCTTTTGTTACTTCAAAACTGTCTGCATCTGGGTCTTCTCCTGAGCCTTGACACTAAAGAGTGGATTATGTTGAGGGACAGTGAAACAAATATTCACCTCCTCCTCTCTCTCTCTCCCTCTCTTTCTTTCTCCAAATGTAGTAGACTATGTAGAAAATAGGGTGCTATTTGGGACGCAGAGGTAGTAATGTGTAAGCCAGCGTCCTTGATACACCATGGTAGGAATGCCCACAGGAGCTGATTTACAGCTATTGGAAACGCCACCTAATTGTTGTCAGCTGAGAACTTCCTTGTCTTGTCATTTAGCCGTTTATATCAAAGGGGCTCATGCAGATAGCGTTACATGGATTTTTTTTTTTTTTGAGTCACACCATCGTTAGGATTAGCATAGCAGCGAGTCAGGCGGTGTTATTATGTGTGCATCCCAAATGGCACCCTATTTCCTAGAAAATGCACTACTTTTGACCAGAACCCTTTGGGCCCTAGTCAAAAGTAGTGCACTACTAACTAGAGGTCGACCGATTAGGATTTTTCAACGCCAATACCGATAATTGGAGGACCAAAAAAAGCCGATACCGATTAAATCGGCCCATTTTTAAAATGTATTTGTAATAATGACAATTACAACAATGCTGAATTAACACTTATTTTAACTTAATATAAGACATCAATCAAATCAATTCAGCCTAATTTCTTTTAGCTAAATATGCAGGTTTAAAAATATATACTTCTGTGTATTGATTTTAAGAAAGGCATTGATGTTTATGGTTAGGTACACATTGGAGCAACGATAAGCACCGCATCGATCATATGCAACGCAGGACACGCAAGATAAACCAGTAATATCAACCATGTGTAATTAACTAGTGATTATGATTGATTGATTGTTTTTTATAAGATAAGTTTAATGCTAGCTAGCAACTTACCTTGGCTTACGGCATTTGCATAACAGACAGTCTCCTCGTGGAGTGCAATCAATCATAATCACTAGTTAACTACACATGGTTGGTATTACTAGATATTATCTAGCGTGTCATGTGTTGCATATAATCTGACTGAGCATTCAAGTATCTAAGTATCTGACTGAGCGGTGGTAGGCAGAAGCAGGCGCGTAAACATTCATTCAAACAGCACTTTGTGCGTTTTGCCAGCAGCTCTTCGTTGTGCGTCAAGCATTGCGCTGTTTATGACTTCAAACCTATCAACTCCCGAGATGAGGCTGGTGTGACCGAAGTGAAATGGCTGGCTAGTTAGCGCGCGCTAATAGCGTTTCAAACTTCACTCGCTCTGAGCCTTGGGGTGGTTGTTTCCCTTGCTCTGCATGGGTAACTGCATGGGTAACGCTGCTTCGATGTGGTGGCTACAACCTAAAACTTCTTACCTGGGAATATTGCAGACTCATGTTAAAAGGAACCACCAGCTTTCATATGTTCTCATGAGCAAGGAACTGCTTTGATGCACCTGAACTGACCTCGCCTTCTGGATGATAGCAAGGAACTGAAACATTAGCAATCTTACATAGCACATATTGTACTTTTACGTTCTTCTCCAACACTTTGTTTTTGCATTATTTAAACCAACTTGAACATGTTTCATTATCTACTTGAGGCTAAATAGATTTTATTGATGTATTATATTAAGTTAAAATAAGTGTTAACTCAGTATTGTTGTAATTGTCATTATTACAAATACATTTATTTATGTCATTTTTAAACCGGCCGATTAATCGGTATCGGCTTTTTTGGTCCTCCAATAATCGGTATCGGAGTTGAAAAATCATAATCGGTTGACCTCTACTATGGGCCCTAGTTCAAAGTAGTGCACTACTAACCCTATGGGACCTGGTCAAAGGTAGTGCACTACAGAGAGGTCACTGTGGGGTGAGAGAGAGCGAGACCCAATGCTGTGAGACCCTGTGTGTGTTTGTCTGCCTGCCTGTCTGTCTGTGTGTGTAGCATGTCAAATCAAATCAAATGTATTTGTCACATACACATGGTTAGCAGATGTTGATGCGAGTGTAGCGAAATGCTTGTGCTTCTAGTTCCGACAATGCAGTAATAACCAACGAGTAATCTAACTAGCAATTCCAAAACTACTACCTTATACACACAAGTGTAAAGGGATAAAGAATATGTACATAAAGATATATGAATGAGTGATGGTACAGAGCGGCATAGGCAAGATGCAGTAGATGGTATCGAGTACAGTATATACATATGAGATGAGTATGTAAACAAAGTGGCATAGTTTAAAGTGGCTAGTAATACATGTATTACATAAAGATGCAGTAGATGATATAGAGTACAGTATATACGTATACATATGAGATGAATAATGTAGGGTATGTAAACATTATATTAAGTAGCATTGTTTAAAGTGGCTAGTGATATATTTTACATCAATTCCCATCAATTCCCATTATTAAAGTGGCTGGAGTTGAGTCAGTGTGTTGGCAGCAGTCACTCAATGTTAGTGGTGGCTGTTTAACAGTCTGATGGCCTTTTTGGTTGTGGTTGTTGTCCTTGATGATCTTTATGGCCTTCCTGTGACATCGGTGGTGTAGGTGTCCTGGAGGGCAGGTAGTTTGCCCCCGGTGATGCGTTGTGCAGACCTCACTACCCTCTGGAGAGAGCCTTACGGTTGTGGGCGGAGCAGTTGCTGTACCAGGCGGTGATAGAAGTTTGTGAGTGCTTTTGGTGACAAGCCGAATTTCTTCAGCCTCCTGAGGTTGAAGAGGCGCTGCTGCGCCTTCTTCACAATGCTGTCTGTGTGGGTGGACCAATTCAGTTTGTCTGTGATGTGTACACAGAGGAACTTAAAACTTACTACCCTCTCCACTACTGTCCCATCGATGTGGATAGGGGGGGGGGGGGGGGTGTTCCCTCTGCTGTTTCCTGAAGTCCACAATCATCTCCTTAGTTTTGTTGACGTTGAGTGTGAAGTTATTTTCCTGACACCACACTCCGGGGGCCCTCACCCTCCTCCCTGTAGGCCGTCTCGTCGTTGTTGGTAATCAAGCCTACCACTGTTGTGTTGTCCGCAAACTTGATGATTGAGTTGGAGGCGTGCGTGGCCACGCAGTCGTGGGTGAACAGGGAGTACAGGAGAGGGCTCAGAACGCACCCTTGTGGGGCCCCAGTGTTGAGAAAGAGAGAGTGAATGTGTGAGAAACAGATTATGTCGATGACAGGGGGTTATTATGCATAAAACTTAATGCTAATATAAATCCATGCCATCTGTTTTTCAAATCACACTAATTCAAGGTCACCTTAATAACAACCTTCACTTATATCATGTTAGCCTCACCAATAATCTAATTCTTTAAACGGGCAATCTGGGATTCAAACAACAAGTGACCTGTTAACCTTTTGGTTAACAGTGGGTTGTGATGGAGTAAGACAGTTGAACTAAGCTCATAAGGCATTTAAAAGTTATATTTTTAAAGAATAAATAGCTATACTGTGGGGCTCCGGTCTAAGGCACAGCATCTCAGTGCTAGAGGCGTCACTACAGACCCTGGTTCGATTCCAGGCTTAGACCGGAGCCCCACCATAGGGAGGTGTACAATTGGCCTCTCACGCCCTGGTCGACGTATAGTATGTTTGTCTTCATTTATTTGGTCAGGCCAGGGTGTGACATGGGTTTTTGTGGTGCGTTTTTGTCGTGGGGTTTTGTGGGGTGTCTAGCATAGTCTATGGCTGCCTGAGGCGGTTCTCAATCAGAGTCAGGTGATTATCGTTGTCTCTTATTGGGAACCATATTTAGGCAGCCATATTCTTTGAGTATTTCGTGGGTGATCGTTCCTGTCTCTGTGTTAGTTGTCACCAGATAGGCTGTATAGGTTTTCACATTCCGTTTGTTGTTTTTGTATTGTTCGTGTTTTTTTCTTCATTAAAGATGTATCGAACTAACCACGCTGCATTTTGGTCCGACTCTCCTTCGACGGAAGAAAACCGTAACATGGCCCAGCGTCTTCCGGGTTTGGCCTGGGTAGGCCGTCATTGTAAATAAAAATGTGTTCTTAACTGACTTGCATATTTAAATAAAAAAATATTGTATGTCATTCATTTGATAGTCCAAAAACCTACCGCTGGCTACCCATCAGTCTGTAATGATGGCAGACTGACACACACACACACACACATAGACCCCCCCCAACCTATGCCTCCCACAGCTACACAAACTACACTTTCATTCACAAAGTCTTGGCACATTCAATCACTCACACACTGACTTCCACCCAGTAAAGAGGAAAAGACAGTGTGAGCTGAATGACACAAACAGCGTGGCTAGCTTTCGTCCTAATGGTATTTTGTCTACATCCCAAATGGCACCCTGACTTATTTCCTATATAGTGCATTATTTTTGACCAGAACCTATGGGGATCCTGGTCAAAAGTAGTCACTTTATAGGGAGCAGGGTGGCATTTTGGACGCAACCTTTGTCTGAATCGATGACTTGGGGTTATGACAGACAAGCCTTTCTCTTAGTTCGTGTCCCAAAAGACACTCTATTCCCTATATAGTGGACTGCTTCTATAGGATCTGGTCAAAAATAGTGCACTAAATAGGTCTAGAGGATAGGGTGCCTAACCACTTGACTATAATGAAACGTCACATAATGTCAGCCATGAGAGATGTTTCGCTGCCAAAGAGACAGACACAAGGCCTTTCAAAATAATTCCAGAGAAAAAAAATGACATTTGAATTTAAAGAGGAGACAGCCTAGAAGACTGATCCTAACACTTAACCCATCTGGAGTCCGACATACATCATCATGAGGTCTAATCTACATAATTGTTTTGTCTTTTTGGACTTTCAGCCACTTCTAGGACCGTATATACCACATATACAATATATTACATGATGTGCTCCGTGTGTCTCAGTTGGTAGAGAATGGTGCTTGAAACACCAGGGTTGTGGGCTTGATTCCCACAAGGGACCAGTACAAGAAAGTATGAAAATGTATGCAATCACTAATGTATGTTGCTTTTGATGAGTGTCTGCTAAATTATTAAATGTTATTTTTTAAATACAAAATAAATCATGTGTCTTGCCCAGATGGGTAAAGATTGTGAGAATGGTGTTTTGGAATGTTGCAGATTTGCAGCCTGGTCTCGTAACATAATATATGTATATCCAGGACTCTCAAATGTGTATGATATGTTACGTTTGGTATGGTTACATAAGACAGATGGTTACTTAAGACAAAAAAGAAAGTCGGTTGGTTGCAAATGTAAGTATTTTAGCTAATCAAATACTCACTACTTTTTAGATATTTTGCAACTACTTAGCATGTTAGCTAACCCTTCCGTTAACCCTAACTCCTAACCTTAACCCTAACACCTAGCCTAAGCTAGCTAACATTAGCAACCTAGCTAGAATTCGTAACATACATTATCAAATTGGCAACATATAGTATGTTTGTCAGGTTGTGCGCTACTGGTATAGAGGTCAGGTGCAGGTGAGCAGAGAGTTGATATCAGGCGCACACTTTATTTGGCAGAAGCAACAACAGACGGACGCAACTGCGTCAAAAAACCTCCAGCCAATGGCAAAAGTGAAAAGCACGACAACAGTCACAATGATGCAACTGTTTAACGATTAAACCTACTTCGGGTTAAACACGGTACCTGGGGGAAAACCAGCCTGGCTCGTCACACAAAACACATTCCACACAAAGACATGGGGGGAACATATATGTAGTGTGATTAGGGAATGTAAACCAGGTGTGCGGGGAAACGACAAAACACATGGAACAATGAAAAGTGGAGCGGCGATGGTTAGACTGGTGACGTCGACCGCCGCCCGAACAAGGAGAGGAGCCGACTTCGGCGGAAGTCGTGACATCGTGTTGCATATTTGTAACATATTTACATTTTGCAAATTCATAACATATCATATGAAATGGGTGATGGACATCCACAAATGAATACATACTATACGTATACGAAACGTAACATATGTATCAGGTGTATCAGATTGAGATATGGCAACACTGATGGTCCCAGAGGAACTGTGTTTTTTTGGAACGTTATAGATATGTTATCATTGTAGGCCTATCATTGTCATTTTTCTAGAGGAGGCTAGTCTGACTATGAGAATAAAAAGGTATAAGTAGTGAGGTTTAAAGTGATGATAATGAAGTAGGGTAATATAAAAAAAATCAGCAATCACAATCCTGAAAGCCTAAAGACCCATTTCCTAGCAGCGTCATGAAAAGTTGCGCACAACGTTCGTCATCAGATACCTCTTTGTTTAGCTAGCAGTGGATAGGATCGCACAGTATGCGACTTCAAATGTAGCTCGTGCAAGTTAACAAACATCACATGGTTATCGTCTACAACATTGCAGATGTCATCAGAGGATTGATTACCTAGCAAGCCAGCGAGGCAAAGTAAAATATCACAAATAGAGCTAAATAAAGCCAGAAGAATAATATACTTGATGAACATAAATATAGCCATAAGTATTGTGTGTTTTCATGGTCATCACTCACTCACTGTTAAGTTTGTCAAGGTCCCGACATCAGCGTTAGCTATCCTGCTAGACAGTTTATTAATTTCGGGATGCACCCGCATCATTCAAAAGTGATGTTTGATGGTAAACACCAAATCTAAATATTATGTATTATTCACTTGATACATTATGTTGAACACAGGCCTATATACTGTAACATATGTAACCAGTGGTACAATGTAAAGCTGTATAGAACAGCAATGGCACTGGGATCATCTTCCCCTCCCCCAAGCCTAACATTAACCATTAGTGGGAAAATTCCAAACTGACCCAAGAGGCAACTTCACCCTACTCCAACAATCTCAGACAGGAGACGTTCTCTCTCTTGTACATTTGTAATTTTGTTAATCGCTGATGCTATTTACCGACAGGAGATCCCTAGTTCCATAACAGAGGGCTTGATCAATTGAACATGTTTCAATCCTCAAGTTATTTGTTGAATGACGAACATTCCAAGACCACCACATGTTCATAAAGCAAGACCACCACATGTTCATAAAGCAAGACCACCACATGTTCATAAGTTGCCTATGTTATTGTGTGTTCATACTGTTTCACCCCTCCTAGTACTGTAGTAGTTAGTAAAGTTCAGTTTGTCAGCACGCTAGTTTCAGTACTGCAGACTGACAGTTTAGTTTAATTTCAGCACCATGGACAGCGACCTAACCCACAGAGCCCTGGTTTTGCACTTCCTATATGTACAGTATTAAAAAAAAATATTTGACCTTTATTTAACAGTAGTATAAAGGTTGGTTTTATTTGAGGGCTATATATACTTTCAGTACAGTGGACAGACGTTTCTTTCAGCACCATGGACAACAGCCCAAACACAGTAAGCTTACTTTATCTGTCTATTAGTTTCAGGACCCATGGGCTGACAGTTTAGTTTCAGCACCCTGGACAGCAGCCTAACCCACAGCACAGCACCCCCGCCCTACGTCATTTCTGTCTGGTTGAAAATGTTGGAAGGACAGATAGTGCTGCTGACATACTGTATACGTTGCTGCAATATCACATTCTGATCTGTCTCTCCGATCTAATATCGCTATCATTCCTTGTAGCAAGGGCAGCTCGAGCATGGCAATTAGGAGTGTGCAATCTGCATAGGCTACATAAACGTCTTAATTAAATCCATTGGAGCGCGAGCGAAAGTGAGGGTGATCAAAGTTGTTTCTCATTAGCATATTGACAAAAGCAAAATCAATTTACAGTTTGCCTTTTATACTGTTAAGATTGCCTTCCTGCGTCTGTGCGGGTTTGTCTTCTGCGTGCAGGTCCTTAATAGTCCTGTGGGTAGGCCTAAAACCTGCTATTCACCTTGCAATGAAGAAAGCTAAAGAAAATACATGAATAGTGAATAGGCCTACCGAAGCAAGGTTTGTATTGAATGTGAGATGGCCTAGTCCTTTGTATAGCGATGCAAATACAAATCTCAAATCAGCAAAATGTGAGGTGAATGACAACAACAACGCTGGCATATACACATATACATTTATCCCCTTCAAGTTAGTGCATTCAGGAGTTCCAAACATGGAAGCAATGTCAGCACAATAACTGTTAGTCGGGAGCTTCATGTAATGGGTTTCCATGGCCAAGCAGCCACACACAAGCCTAAGATCACCATGTGCAATGCCAAGCATCGGCTGGAGCAGTGTAAAGCTTGTCGTAATTGGACTCAAGTAGTGGAAATGTGTACTCTGGAGTGCTGAATCATGCTTCACCATCTGGCAATCCAACGGACAAATCTAGGTTTGGTGGATGCCAGGAGAACACTACCTGCCCCAATGCATAGTGCCAACTGTAACATTTGGTGGAGGAGGAATAATGGTCTGGAGCTGTTTTTCATGGTTCAGGCTAGGTCCCTTAGTTCCATTGAAGGGAAACTTTAACTCTACAGCAGACAATGACATTCTAGATTATTCTACACTTCCAATTTTGTGGCAACAGTTTGAGGAATGCCTTTTCCTGTTTCAGCATGACAATGCACAAAGCAAGGTGCACAAAGCGAGGTCCTTACAGAAATGTTTTTGCCAGATCGTTGTGGATGAACTTGACCGGCCTGCACAGAGCCCTGACCTCAACCCTATCGAACATCTTTGGGATGAATTGGAATGCTGACTGCGAGCCAGGCCTAATCGCCCAATATCAGTGCCCAACCTCACTAATGCTCTTTTGGCTGAATGGAAACAAGTTCTCGCAGCAATGTTCCAGCATCTTGTGGAAAGCCTTCCCAAAAGAGTGAGTGGAGGCTGTTATAGCGGCAATATAATCTCAACCCGGCACAGCCAGAAGAGGACTGGCTACCCTTCAGAGACGGTTTTCTCTCTAGGTTTCTTTCTAGGTTCCTGCCATTCTAGTGAGTTTTTCCTAGCCACCGTGCTTCTACATCTGCATTGCTTGCTGTTTGGGGTTTTAGGCTGGATTTCTGTATAGCACTTTGTGACATCGGCTGATGTAAAAAGGGCATTATAAATATGATTGATTGAAAGGGGGACCAACTTTATATTAATTCCCATGATTTTGGAATGAGATGTTCGACGAGCAGGTGTCCACATATTTTTGGTCATGTAGTGTATTTTTCTCACTATTATAGCTGAGGTCACCACGAGGGCACTGAATTGCCACACTTCCTTTATTCACAACAACATCATATAATATCTTACAAGATACATTTTTATTTCCTAAGTGGAATGCGCAGATTCACTCACTGACACATACAGTTGACGTCGGAGGTTTACATACACTTAGGTTGGAGTCATTAAAACTAGTTTTTCAACCACTCCATAAATTTCTTGTTAACAAACTACAGTTGACTAAGTTGACTGGTTGACTAAGGCATTGATGCTATGGACTGGCCCGCCCGTTCCCCAGACCTGAATCCAATTGAGCACATCTGGGACATCATGTCTCGCTCCATCCACCAACGCCACGTTGCACCACAGACTGTCCAGGAGTTGGCGGATGCTTTAGTCCAGGTCTGGGAGGAGATCCCTCAGGAGACCATCCACCACCTCATCAGGAGCATGCCCAGGTATTGTAGGGAGGTCATACAGGTATGTGGAGGCCACACACACTACTGAACCTCATTTTGACTTGTTTTAAGGACATTACATCAAAGTTGGATCAGCCTGTAGTGTGGTTTTCCACTTTAATTTTGAGTGTGACTCCAAATCCAGACCTCCATGGGTTGATACATTTAATTTCCATTGATAATTTTGTGTGATTTTGTTGTCAGCACATTCAACTATGTAAAGAAAAAAGTATTTAATAAGAATGTTTAATTCATTCAGATCTAGGATGTGTTATTTTAGTGTTCCCTTAATTTTTTTGAGCAGTGTATATATCTGGTAATGAATAGATGACATTCGTATTATGCCACAATATCAGAGCCTCAAACATTCTGCTGTGTCATAGATAGGCAAATTATATAAGTGTGCTGAAATTCAATGGTTCTCCTTATACCATAACTGGTATACATACCACAACTGTTATAATATAATGTAGGTTGACGTTTATTGCCATGAGTTTTGTCCTGGACAATGAACTGAGTGATTTTCACTTAGGTCATCTGCAAAGTCAAAATTTGATATATTGTAAAAATTCATGAAAACTAAAATGAGCTTTTGGTCTTAATTTAAGTTTAGGGTTAGGCTTTAGGGTGTAGTTAAGGTTGGGGTTAGATTTGAGTTTAGGGTTAGGCGTTAGGGTTAAGGTTAGGGTTATATTTAAGTTTAGGGTTAGGCATTAGGGTTAACTGTGTAGTTAAGTTTAGGGTTAGAATTAAGGTTAGGGTTAGATTTAAGTTTAGGGTTAGGCATTAGGGTTAACTGTGTGGTTAGGGTTAGATTTTAAACAAGATTTTATGACTTATGACTGTGCCCACTAGTGACCACTCTGCAAAGCTACCTCCAGAACAAAACGCTAACCTGCTTATAGAATAGGACACTTCTTCTCAACGAGTAACAGGGTGGCGTTGAGGGAACATGTGCGGGAGGAGAGAACGACAGCAGAGAGGGAGACAGGCTCGAGAGAAAGCGCATGTGTGATTCCGCTCTCCATGCAGGCAGCCCACCACTGGCAAGCTCCCCTCATCTTGTGTGTAACGTCTCTACTGCCCAACAGCCGTATGTACCAGCGTCCGCCGGCACTGCAGGGGAAGATTCAACCCATAATGGATTGCTAATGAACGGAGCCTCTTTTTCTTTTCGTCTTGTTTTTCCCCCGACTGTCATCCTCTTCAATGTCTCTTATCAGTTTTTAACCAAAACAAAATGAGGATTTCTTGTGACCAGTTTCTATTGATATTGTCTGTCTTTCGGGGACTCACAATGGGGGCTTTCCCAAGCAGTGTACAGATCGGTAAGTGTAGCCTACAGCAGTGCTTGACAATTAAAAGGGCATGGACATTTGCCAATCGGGTTATGAAGTGGTGAATAAGGTCTTGTTTTCATTATAGTTTATGTGACCTTGTTAGGAAATTGGCTACTTGTTCATCATTCATGATCACATAACATTGACATTGCAAAGTAGAATTGACTGAGAAATTTACTGAGAAACCTATTACTGTATTAACATTACAATTTCAATTTGTTCCTAGTTGATTCAATGTTTTGTCTCGTACGTTTCGTATGTGCAGAAGGGAAACATGTATATATGGTCATACATAACTGTTCCAGTGCGGTCCTCAGCATTCGGTGTCCTTTCAAAGCCCCACTGCAGCAGTAGCCTAGTGCTCCGAGCAATGACTGGATGCTTGGCTTGGTCGGAGCGAATGGATCAGCAGCAGGAATTCTCTCAAAGTGTGTGTAGCCCTGCTGCAGAGTGCACACTCACCCCTGTTACATTCAGAAGACTCCGTTCTGCTTTTGCATAAACCCGTTTGTCATAGTCATACTGTTTCATATGTTGCTGGCTAGGTTCTTTGCCACTGAGAAAACACGAGGAGCGCGTTTATTCAATCTAGAGCCTCTGTCCGAACCCAGCGAAAGCACTGACTATATGTAGCCTAAAAGCTGCGCCGTGGAGGGATCTCTGCTAGTGTCAAGTGCCCTCGGTCTTTTGGCCTTTAACTTATGGTGTTGGCCGTGGCCCAAAAAGGAACAATAAATCCAGTGCGTTAATATTACTGCTGAGTCGATCGAATTGGCTTATTTATAGCTCAAGCACATCCGAACAAATCATGCTGAATGCAAATAATTCGGGGGTCGAATGATATCCCTCTGTCGAATAGTAATTTTGAACTTAATAGATGTGTGGTGTGTTTTAAAGGTATATTCCAATGGGCCACATGTCTATTCAAGCTTGGTTGACCTTTTACGATTTCCAGGCAGGGTCCTTTGGGAGGGACAATGTGTTAAGGTTATTGGCTGTGGCTCTTGTTTTTCATCAAAGCATTTACTGTATGCTCAGTGTCTGACATCCCATTGCTCACTCACTCTCTCGCTCTCCATCCATCCATCCATCCATCCATCCATCCATCCATCCATCCATCCATCCATCCATCCATCGCTCTCTCTCCCTGTCTCTCTCTCTCCCTGCATTTCATTTCGCTATGTATTTATAGCTAAACGTGATAAAAGGATTTAAAAAATATTTACTGTATATATATAATACATATAATAATAAATACCTCTCTCTCATCCCTCTCTCCCTTTCTCCCTCTCTCTCATCCCTCTCTCCCTTTCTCCCTCTCTCTCATCCCTCTCTCCCTTTCTCCCTCTCTCTCATCCCTCTCCCTTTCTCCCTTCTCATCCCTCTCTTTCTCATCCCTTTCTCCTCTCTCCTCTCTCCTTTCTCTCTCTCATCCCTCTCTCCCTTTCTCCCTCTCTCTCATCCCTCTCTCCCTTTCTCCTCTCTCTCATCCTCCTCCCTTTCTCCCTCTCTCTCATCCCTCTCTCCCTCTCCCCTCTCTCATCCCTCTCTCCCTTTCTCTCTCATCATCCCTCTCTCCCTTTCTCCCTCTCTCTCATCCCTCTCTCCCTTTCTCCCTCTCTCTCATCCCTCTCTCCCTTTCTCCCTCTCTCTCATCCCTCTCTCCCTTTCTCCCTCTCTCTCATCCCTCCCTCTCTCCTTTCTCCTTTCTCCCTCTCTCTCATCCCTCTCTCCCTTTCTCCCTCTCTCTCATCCCTCTCTCCCTTTCTCCCTCTCTCTCATCCCTCTCTCCCTTTCTCCCTCTCTCTCATCCCTCTCTCCCTTTCTCCCTCTCTCTCATCCCTCTCTCCCTTTCTCCCTCTCTCTCATCCCTCTCTCCCTTTCTCCTCTCTCATCTCTCTCCCTCCCTCTCTCCTTTCCCCCCCTCTCTCTCATCCCTCTCTCCCTTTCTCCCTCTCTCTCATCCCTCTCTCCCTTTCTCCCTCTCTCTCATCCCTCTCTCCCTTTCTCCCTCTCTCTCATCCCCCTCTCTCTCCCTTTCTCCCTCTCTCTCATCCCTCTCTCCCTTTCTCCCTCTCTCTCATCCCTCTCTCCCTTTCTCCCTCTCTCTGCAGGTGGCCTGTTCATCAGAAACACGGATCAGGAATACACAGCATTTCGCCTGGCCATCTTTCTGCACAATACCAGTCCCAACGCGTCCGAGGCCCCCTTCAACCTGGTGCCTCATGTGGACAACATCGAGACGGCCAACAGCTTTGCTGTCACCAATGCCTGTGAGTACAGACTGGCCAGATGCATCCCAATTTCATGCTTTAATGGCTATCTTTCTCATCTGACCAGTCAAGTCAAACTCTGGTTTGGATGCCAGGGTGTTGGCATAACACAATTGTGTCCATTGTTAGACTGTGATTGCAGACGGTAAAAGCCCAGGTTGGGGTGGATGGAAGGGTGGTTGGGATTCGGATTGTCTAATGGCATGAGAAAGTTTTGTGAGACTATAGTGGTATGTTACTGTATGCTATGGTGAGAGTTGAGAAGATAGTGTGTCTGTGTGCCTTATTTCTTTCTCTGTCACACACATGTGCACGCCCATGATACATACACACAGACACAGTATACAGTGTCACCCATGAACACTGCAACATGACAGGATACTCTCTGGCTCCCTTCCAGCTTCAACTTGTGTGTGTGTGTGTGTGTGTGTGTGTGTGTGTGTGTGTGTATGAAACAAACTGTGATTCTTATCTAGCAAGGCACTCTCTCCTCCTTGCATACATTAGAGCATGTACATGCATTTATGTATGTACGTCTATGCAATGTATGTGTGTGAGGTTGTTGTGGCAGGCTGTGCATGTTTCCCTTCATCACTATGGCTCAGCAGCAGGTAGCGAGGAGCAGTGTTGGCTAAGCCTGTCATTGTTTGTTTGCGGGGAGTGACTGCTGGTTGTGGTGGTGAATACCCTGCTGCTAACCTGAGGAACCCTGTGTGAGAGAGGCTTGTCCTTTCTTGCCCCCGGGTACGGCTGCAGTCTGGTACTGGACGTGAGTTCATCTACTCTGCTTTAGTATACACACACATCTTTCTCCCTCACTGTCAGGCTTTTCTCCCTCACAGTCATCTCTTCTCGTCATCCTCACCTGGGTTGGCTTCTATAGTTAAGGTCAACATCTGCCCGTTCTCAGTCTATCTCTCCGCTCATTGGGGGTTTGTATATAGTATAGAATTGTATAGTATAGTCACTGGCGGACTTACCATTAGGAAGAAGAAGCAATTGACTCAGGCCTCACATCATAAAGGGGCCTCATGAGCTGGGCCTAAAAAATAAATAAATATGTTGGCTTACCGCATCTGCTGGTGTTTGTCAGACCAGGAGATATCTTGAAAATCGGTTTTCTCACGAAAACGTCTGTAGAGTCGGCAAATTGAACGTTTGTTGGCTGGTGCACAGTGCACTGTTTGGATGCTGGAATCATTTTGGGATGAACATGTGAAGATAATCTACTTTCTGAAGTTATTTTTTGACAATCAGATAAAAACACAATGACTGGTTTGGTTTATGGCACATTAAAAGGTAATACATTTTTACAGTTAAATTACGTCTTTAATATATAGCCCATTAAAACATTTTGTCCACGCATTTGGAGGGGCAGAGGGTGCCTCAGACTGGCCTGTCTGGAGCCTCCAAATCACTAAGTCTGCCGTATAGTACAGCCTCACCGGTTAGGGCCTCAATTGTTAGGGTCACAAGGTTGAGTGATGTCACATTGAGCATTGGTTGACGGTTGGGAAACAGTCCATTCCATTCGGTGTTATTTGAACACAGATCCGTCACAGCCTGTGTTAGTGTCACATCGAGTCTCGTCACATACTGTACCTACGTCAAGTTGAAGGTTGTCACATTGAATTGCGTAGTATGGCATGTCACGTCGAGTGGGGTTTCAATTCACTGCATTCTCACCAGCCCCCCATGGTTCACATTATGTGCTATCGTCTTTGTCTGCATCCCAAATGGCACTCTGTTCTCAGTATTGTGCACTTGTCAAAAATAGTACACTACAGTATGTAGGGAATCGGGTGCTATTTAGGACACAGACTTTGTATTTAGTTTCGATTCAATATGCTTATTCCCCCATCTCCCATTCACCATTGTATAACTGCAATCTACGGCTAGGCTATGTCCCATTCTTTATGGCTGTGTGTGTACCGACTTCTACTTTCCATGCTATCCGCAGTGCCCATGGTTCATATTGAACGTATGTCTATTCGGTTCCATCCATTCTCTATTGCTGGTCACTGCAGAGTCTATTTCTCTCTTCTGTCAATCCTCCATGTCTCATACCAGCATTTGATGTTCACCTACTAACTAAAGGCTATGTTCCATCCATTCTCCATTGCTGTGTGCGTAGCAGCAACATCCAATCCGTGTCTCATATTTGGTGTTCATCTACTATAAGCTATATAGTCTGTTCTCTTTTGTTACTGTGCAGCAGCATGCACTATCTCATCATTTCTCTCTCTTTCGCACCAATCCCCATGTCTCATATTTGGTGTATTAGTGATTTGTTGCTCTCTGGTTCTCTGGGGTGCAGTGTTTCTCTCATCTGTGTTTGGCCCCAAGGCGGGTTCCCAGGACAGATGATTTGGCTTATGATGATCCCTCTCGCCCTCCAGGAGTCTATAAATACACCAGGCCCCCCGCCCCACCGCTTGTCTTATTATCAACGATGCGATATTAGAAAACTGATGGCTAAGTTAAGCAGAGGATGAAGAGTTGTGTCTGAGACATGTGTTTGAGGAATGGGGTGTGTGTGTGTGTTTGTGTGTGTGTGTGTTTGTGTGTGTTTTTACAGTGTGTTTGTGTATGTGTGTTTATAGTGTGTGTCTGCGCTTGTGCGTGTGACACTCTAATGTACTTGTCCTCTTGCTCAGTTGTGCACCGGGGCCTCCCACTCCTCTTTCTATTCTGGTTAGGGCCAGTTTGTGCTGTTCTGTGAAGGGAGTAGTACACAGCGTTGTACGAGATCTTCAGTTTCTTGGCAATTTCTCACATGGAATAGCCTTCATTTCTCAGAACAAGAATAGACTGACAAGTTTCAGAAGAAAGTCTTTGTTTCTGGCCATTTTGAGCCTGTAATCTAACTCACAAATGCTGATGCTCCAGATACTCAACTAGTCTAAAGAAGGCCAGTTTTATCGCTTCTTAATCAGCACAACCGTTTTCAGCTGTGTTAACATAATTGCAAAAGGGTTTTCTAATGATCAATTAGTCTTTTAAAATTATAAACTTGGATTAGCTAACAAAATGTGCCATTGGAACACAGGAGTGACGGTTGCTGATAATTGGCCTGTACGCCTATGTAGATATTCCAGTTTCAGTAGTCATTTACAACATTAACAATGTCTACACTGTATTTATGATCAATTTGATGTTATTTTAATGGACAAAAATGTGCTTTTCTTTTAAAAACAATAATATTTCTAAGTGACCCTAAACTTTTGAATGGTAGTGTATAGTTTTTTTTATGAGCATGTCCTTATTTCTGTTACAGCATACTGAATGGCTCATTCATATTCCATTCACCCAGCTCAATGTAACATCAATAGATTTAGGGTACTACACGATACTCAAATTTCCCTATACCCATCATGAGGTTGCTACAACCTAGCCTATGAATTAATGTTTACAATGTAGGTGCACAGGTCGAGAGAATCTTTAGTAATCAAGGTGACAGACAGTGACACATTTAATGCTGCCTTGCACACTCTTGCCTGCATCTAGCTGATCTAAGTTGTAATCATTAGTCCAACAGTTGCAAACAAATTCAAGTATGTTTATCCCCGTTTTGTTCTGTTTGCTTCTGTTTAAGGAAAGTTTTTCAACAGAATCGGCGGAATGGATACACCCCTGGTCACACGCGCTCCTCCTCTCTCACCTTTTTCCTTCGCTTGTGGACTTCATTGCACCACACGTCAGCTGTCTATGACCAGGCAAAAAAAACAACTTTCCAACCAAACACTCATATCATAACCGCTATAGACAGCCTACATCATTGTCGCCATCTAACGTCATAGTCAACATAGCCAATAGAACAAACGCATTAGTAAACCTGCTAAAATCATGCAGTACAGTGTATAGTCAGCAAGCACTTTATCAGTTACCAGCCTGCCCTGGTGGCAATGAATTAATACAACCAAAAGCTTGCCTTGGAAGAGTTCCAGTGTTGGATAGCCATAGCCAGCTAGCTAATTTAGCATCCTTATCTGTTTGAGCCGGGTGTTTGAGTAGGCTAAACTAGCTAGCTATCTAAGTAAGTGAAAGTGGAAAAAATACAATGAAATATAGCTAGCTCTCCCTCTTGCTTCTCCTTCATTTTTTAAGAAATGAATTTGTCAAAGTCTGTTAAACTATTGTCTTTCTCTCTATTTTAGTCAACTACTCACCACATTTTATGCACTGCAGTGTTAGCTAGTTGTAGCTTATGCTTTCAGTACTAGATTCATTCTCTGATCCTTCGTTGTGTGGACAAAATGTCATTTCATTCTGCAAGAGCTCTGATAGCTTGGAGGACGTCCTCCGGAAGTTGTCATAATTACTGTGTAAGTCTATGGAAGGAGACGAGAACCATGAGCCTCCTTGGTTTTGTATTGAAGTCAATGTACCGAGAGGAGGACAGAAACTAGCTGTCTTCCAGCTACACCATGGTGCTAACAGAGTGCTGTTGAGGCTACTGTATACCTTCATTGCAAAACAGTTTTAATCACTTATTTGGTGACATGAGTATATTAAGTATAGTTGTATCTATAGTTTCACTATTTTTATTTTTGTGAAGTTCACTGAGGAGGATGGTCCTCCACTTCCTCTTCTGATGAGCCTCCACTGGATATATGTAATATAATCTTCTATATGAATGTGCTGCTTTTCCTTTTAATCATCGTCAGTAAGAATGATTGAACAGGCAGTGTCTTTGACAATTATATGACATTGTAGTGGATTGGTATTTGCACCTTTAAATTCCATTGTTACCTGATAGAGAAGTAACCAGTCAGCTGGTTTCAAAACTAGTCGCAACAACGCTATTCTAGCGGTATTTTCTGACGACATGGTTGTCTACTGATAGAATTACGTATTTTTTTGTGGTTGTAATATCACGTTTCTACAACCAGGAAACTAGTTTATAAACAGAAAATAACATTATTATGACGTCCCATGCCCAATTTTGCCCGCTAGGAACTGACATATAGCTTGAGGTAGAGCCAAACCATTTGTCCTCCTGTAGTTAAGTGTGAAAAACTCCCATCAAGAAGAGCAGAGAATTCCGACTCCCTTTCCTCTCAGATTAATGGAAGTCAACCATTGATTGGTCGAGCCAAATCAGAACGGAATTATATCAGCCAATCAATGCGGCTCCAATAGCCGAGGGGCAAGAGAGTCTCTCACACACACACACACACACACACACACACACACACACACACACACACACACACACACACACACACACACACACACACACACACACACACACACACACACACGAGATTGCGATTCCCATAGGGTGGCGCACAATTGGCCCAGCATCATCTGGGTTTGGCCAGGGTAGGCCGTCATTGTAAATAAGAATTTGTTCTTAACTGACTTGCCTAGTTAAATACAATATATTTTTGAAATGCATTGTTTACATCTCACTCTCTCTCCCTGTCTCTGCTTAGGTATAAAGGGTTTGAATAGGGTCCGAATGACCTTAACGCTGGTTCAAGGACATATGTTGCCAAAGAGAGAAATAAAGAGAGCCTGAGAGAGGGACCTACAGTAATTGTGTGGAAGATGTACTTCATCCAACAAATCCTGTCGGTGACAGTCTACAAAGCTGACAAGGGTAATTGCCATGACGATGAGAATGGATGCTGGTATGTGCACCCTTTTCACACTACCGAGCCAAGCTGAGCCATACTGAGTTGACTTGGTTGGGCATCCACCATAGTTCCTGGAACCGTGTGCGAAAGGACAAAGGGAACAGAACATATCCAAACCAGTACCACAAAGTACAATCCCGACGGAGTCGGCCCGATAGTGTGAAATGGGCAATTTTGGATTTCTCTCCAGGCAGAGATTTCTTTCCAAAACACCAACATTGACTGTGACTTATTGAGTGAGTAGATCTTGGGAGGAAGAAAAAGAAGGAAGAGGGTTAGAGATTGAATGGGTTGAGTCCACCTCTCACAAACTGCGCTGCTGCCCCCCTGCCTCTCTCCTTATTGACATAGTGAGACGTTCATCTCTGATGACTCATTAATATTCTGCATGGCACTCCGACTCAGTCTCCTCCACACCAAGTGTATGTGCGTTATATAGTGGGTAGTCAGTTATCTACATTTCTATATTCTATAAGGGTCTACTCTGGTTTCTAAAGGTGTCGAGGAGCACATGTATGTCCTTGTATCTCTCGATGTCTTTCTGTATTCGTGTGTGTGTGAACAGTATATTGTTAGATGAATTTAGTAACTATGTGTTCATTAACCAATTCAATTAAAACACTGTCTGTTTCTAAGAATTTGTAAGGTTCTTATTTGCATAAAATGGACAGAGACCAGCCACTAAATTAGCCAATAGCGTTTATTCTCGAGAGCTCTGCCAATCGTTTCATGTACATTGGTTTATATACCTCTCATTTTGTCATAAATTTCCCTCCTCCTCTCAGACAATGACAAAGCTGCTTTTCAATTCCATTCCAACACATACATATTGCTTATCATATGCTACCACTTGTTACACAATCTACTGCAAGCCCAATGGTTTCTCCCCTCCCTGGTTGGGAACCAGACATCTTTACTGTTGTTAGTTTCACTGTGGTCACAAGTTGTCTGTCACACTTCCTCTTTGCCTATGTACAAACATTCTTCATCAGACAGGGTAGAATTATGTTAGTTACAATCCTGCGTTAAATCTATACATCATTTAGTCATTATTCATAAAATCCCATAATGTATATGTTCAGAGTGCATGTAATGCATATTATGGTATATTTGTATGCTGTTTTTCGGCTATTATGCCCCTTTTCCTCCCATATCCCAGATAAGTTAAGTAGGCTATGTGGGACAGTAGCGTCCCAACAGCCAGTGAAATAGCAGGGTGCCAAATTCAAAACAACAGAAACCCCATAATTAAAATTCCTCAAACATACAAGTACTATACACAATTTTAAAGATAAACTTCTTGTAAATCCAGCCACAGTGTCCGATTTCAAATAGGCTTTATGGCGAAAGCACACCAAGCGATTGTTAGGTCAGCACCTAGTCACAGAAAACCATACAGACATTTTCCAGCCAAGGAGAGGGCTCACAAAAGTCAGAAATAGCGATTCAATTAATCACTAACCTTTGATGATCTTCATCAGACGGCACTCACAGGACTTCATGTTATACAATAAATGTGTGTTTTGTTCGATAAAGTTAATCTTTATGTCCAAAAACCTCATGTGAAATTGGTGTTGTAACGATATTAGTCGTCGGAAGATGAGGAATCATCGGACCAAAGCGCAGCGTGGTAAGTGTTCATGCTTTCTTTATTAAAACTGAACACTATAACAAAAATAACAAAGAGAATAATTGAAACAGTCTTGTAAGGTGCAAACACTAAACAGAAATTAACTACCCACAAAAACCCTGTGGGAAAAAGCTACCTAAGAATTGTTCCCAATCAGAGACAACGATAGACAGCTGTCCCTGATTGAGAAACATATCCGGCCAAAACAAAGAAATACAAAACCATAGAAAAAGGAACATAGAATGCCCACCCAAATCACACCCTGACCAAACCAAAATAGAGACATAAAAAGCTCTAAGGTCAGGGCGTGACAGGTGTGTTATGTTCAGAAATGCATTGTCTCAAACAAACATCTGGTGAAAGTGCAGAGAGCCACATCAAATTACAGAAATACTCATAATAAACATTGATAAAAGATACAAGTGTTATGCATGGAATTATAGATAAACTTCTCCTTAACCAGTTGGATTTAGGGGGCGCTATTTAAATTTTTGGATGAAAAACGTTCCTGTTTTAAACAAGATATTTTGTCACGAAAAGATGCTCGACTATGCATATAATTGACAGCTTTGGAAAGAAGATACTCTGACGTTTCCAAAACTGCAAAGAAATTGTCTGTGAGTGCCACAGAACTGATGTTACAGGCGAACCCCAGATAAACTCCAACCAGGAAGTGCCGCATTTTTTGAAACCGCCTCATGCCAATGACTCCTTATACGGCTGTGAATGAGCTACGAATGAGCTTACGTTTTCCACGTTTCCCCCAAGGTGTCTACAGCATTGTGACGTCTTTTTAGGCATTTCCCTTGAAGAATGGCTGTAAGGGACCAGATATGGCATGTCACATGGTCACATGGTGTCTCCCGCAGAAAACCGTGCGTAAAATACTGAGGTAGCCATTTTTCCAATCACTTCTTATGAGAAACCAACCAAACCATATATTTGTTAAAAACACCTTGAGGATGGATCCTAAACAACATTTGCCGTGTTTCTGTCGATATTATGTTGCTAATTTTGAAAAGGTTTGGCGTTATAGTTGTAGCATTTTTCGGTTGATTTCTCAGCCAAGCATGAGGAAGAAACGGGAGCTTTTTCGCCTACAAAAATAATATTTTTGGGAAAAAGGAACATTTATTTAATGTTCCAACCGGACAATTCCTTTGTCTGTACAAATAAAGTGGAACGTAGCTACCTTTCACGTCAGCGCACCAGACCCAGGCTGTGGCACTCTGCCAGACCACTCACTCAAAGAGCCCTTACGATACCCTCCTTTAGAGTAGAATCCTCAAAAAAGGTTCTAAATACTGTTGACATCTAGTGGAAGCCTTGGGAAGTGAAACATAACTAATATCACCCTGTACCTGGAGGCTGAGGCTGAGTTGAAAAACTACAAACCTCAGATTTCCCACTTCCTGGTTGGATTTCTTTCTCAGGTTTTTGCTTGCCATATGGGTTCTGTTATACTCACAGACATCATTCAAACAGTTTTAGAAACTTCTGAGTGTTTTCTATCCAATACTAATAATACTATGCATATTCTAGCTTTTGGGCCTGAGTAGCAGGCAGTTTACTCTGGGCACCTTATTATCCAAGCTACTCAATACTGCCTCCCAGTCCCAAAGAAGTTAATGGAACCCTTTCTGGGGCTTTTCCAGAAAGAGAGAAATGGAGAGAATGAGATAGAAAGAGAGAGGGTTGAGAGTGGCCTTTAAATGACACGTATCAAGCCTGATGTCTTCAAGGATATCTGATGTACCTAAATGGAGGTAATTGGTTGTGTGTGTGTGTGTGTGTGTGTGTGTGTGTGTGTGTGTGTGTGTGTGTGTGTGTGTGTGTGTGTGTGTGTGTGTGTGTGTGTGTGTGTGTGTGTGTGTGTGTGTGTGTGTGAAGTTCTGGGAGACAGGTTAGTGGGTGTTGTTAGGAGAGAGGAAGGGATGTAGGGAGGGGCAAGGGGAGAGGCGAGGGGGCTTCTCCTCTAATGAGGGATTAATGTGGCCAGGCGGATGAAGGGATGGAGGGATGAAGGGAGAGGGAAGAGGGGTAGAGGTGAAGCTGGAGGGGACTCATAAATCCTAACCCTAATTCAGAAACAAATCACCTGAGAGCAGCCACACAGAGAGACCACCTTAATGGAGAGCCATGGAGATGAGAGAGAGTGTTTGTCTCACTCTACATCTGCTTGTAAAAGAGAGTTACATAGAGAGAAAGATACACTGTGAGGATGTGTGTGTGTGTGTGTGTGTATGCATGTGTGTGTGTGTGTACACGAGCTGTCATAGCACCATTCTCCCTCTAGCGTGAGATGCACCCTTGTGTTTGTGTATGAACTTCTCAGCTGTAACTCCAGTATCGACTTGGCATTTCTCAAAGCTGAGAGGAGCGAGCGGTCAGGGAGAGAAGAGACAGAAGAGCTAGCAGAGCGCCCATCTTTTGTCAGACCCAGGGCTTCCTTCCTCTTCTCATATACAGTAACTGAGGAACCAGCGTCCTGTTCAGTAGGTGGAAAACATTTTGAAATGTTTTGAAACGGGGAGGTTATATACTATCATATTATTTTGGCCTGCTCCAAAAAACAGCTTCCCCTTTGTCAATGTGTGTGTGTGTGTGTGTGTGTGTGTGTGTGTGTTTGCGTGCGTGCGTGCGTGCGTGCGTGCGTGCGTGCGTGCGTGAAGGAAGGAAGGAAGGAAGGTAGGATAGCCAGATGTATGGCATTTCCCATAGCTTAATAGGGGCATAGGTGGAGCCAACACCATATTGCCAGTTCAGTTTGTCGAAAATGTTTTCAAACGAGGAGGTGCTACCTGAACTTCTTCAAAAAGAACACATATTTTTGTTATCCATTGCAAAATGTTTTTCTTCGGTGTGCCCAACTGAACGCAACCCATCTTGTTCATAAACGTCCCTGTTGACAATGTAAAGCCTTTGAACCTGATTCCCAGCCAGGCCCTGTTCACCCCCAGTGGAACATTACAGTCTGCACTTGGCCCTGATTCTGCTCTACCTATTCTTCAGCCTGATCTAGTGCGTGTGTGTGCGTGCATGCGTGCGTGCGTACGTGCGTGTGTGTGTGTGTATGTGTATGTGTGTGTACTTTGGTTTTATTTGATTTGGGAGACCTGGCTGATAGCAGGGTTCTCTGTTTTATGATGAATCACTCCAGTCTCAAAGCACAGTGAGTGAGGACAGGAACAGGGAGAGAGGGAAAGAGGAAGAGACATACAGTGAGAGTGGGATAGGGGAAGGGGAGAAGGAGGGGGCGGCTGGAGACTAGTCAAAACACAAGGACGTCGCTGGGATGGGTTGACTTTGCATTAACAGTCCCCTCACCCTTCCCCCATCCAGCCAACCCACTTCCCTCCCACGTCCAGCCAACCCTCCACTGTCCTCTACCTAGCATCATCCAGATATTGAGCAGGATTCACGGACCAGAGTAGGAGCGCTGATCTAGCCTCTACAGGACCCCCCCCCCCCATGGGACGGTTGAGCTAACATAGGCTAATGTGATTAGCATGAGGATGTAAGTAACAAGAACATTTCCCAGGACGTAGACATATATGATCTTGTCAGAAAGCTTAAATTCTTGTTAATCTAACTGCACTGTCCAATTTACAGTAGCCATGACAGTGAAATAATACCATGCTATTGTTTGAGGAGAGTGCACAGTTATGAACTTCAAAATGTAAACCAATTAGGCACATTTGGGCAGTCTTGATGCACCATTTTGAACATAAATGCAATGGTTCATTGAATCAGTCTAAAACTTTGCACATACACTGCTGCCATCTAGAGGCCAAAATCGAAATTGCTCCTAACCTGGAATAGTACATTGTGACCTTTCTCTTGCATTTCAAAGATGATGGTACAAAAACAAACAAAAGAAAACTCAGGTTTTTTCTTTTTATTATCTTTTACCAGATCTAATGTGTTATATTCTCCTACATTAATTTCACACTTCCACAAATTTCAAAGTGTTTCCTTTCAAATGGTACCAAGAATATTCATATCCTTGCTTCAGGTCCTGAGCTACAGGCAGTTCGATTTGGGTATGACATTTTAGGCGAACATTTAAAAAAAGGATCCGATCCTTGAGAGGCTAGGATCAGTTTTGCCTTTTAACATAACAATGAATAATGGATAGGGGAGAAAATATCCTCGATCAGCACTTCAACACTTTATGAATGCAGGCCTAAATCAAGGATCTCTTCAAATGTTCTTTACAGTAAAGGGCAAATAGAGAGACTATTTTGAAATTGAGATCAAATTATATAAATGTACTCTATTTGTTCCACATCTCCAGACAACATATTGAATTGACTGCAGATGTAATTGGAGTGGATGAATTTGGGTTGTTGGAGATGGTACTATCGATGATTGGCGATGAAATACAACCAACTGACGTTTGGGTACAGCAACTATTTCAGCTCTTAAGTCTCTTCATGTCAAAAAGCGATGAAATGAGGCATAAATGAGGTTGTGCTCATGTGGAGTAGAGTTGTTATGATGTTGTTGACTAACATGTTGACAGCATCATCAGTAACTCCTTTTGCTCTGTCTGCAGGGCAGATATTGACTTTGCTTCATATTGCAGTGTGCTACTATTTGTAAAGTCAGTAGTGAAGATCTTTTATATTTTGGACTGCAGCTACGAACTCAGTGGGGCAGGTTGGTTGAAATGGCGTCATTACAACCAACTTTGTTTTTTGAATGAAATAACGTCACTACAATGTCATTACAACCAGCTTTGAAGAAAAGAAGGAAGTGAAGTTGAGTGCTACCTAGCCCAAAATGCCTGTGCTCATTTTGAGGGTATTGGTTTCAGTTATATAAACATGATCTATATAATTATACCTTACATCCCACTGGGCAAAAACTGGTTGAATCAATGTTGTTTCCACATCATTTCAACCCCCAAAATCAAGTTGATTATGTTTAATCAAAATGGAAAATTGATTGGATTTGCAAAAAGTCATCAAAGTCATCAACCATCAACACAGTGATTTTTTACCTTTTTATTTCATGCCGAATTCACTTTAGTTGACAACTCAATCAAATGTAAATCAAAACTATACATTGAACTGACATCTGTACCCAGTGGGATGACTCTCACATCTTTATCTCATGTTTTGTAATTTATCATTCATACATAGTCGTTGTCATAACTCTTATAACACACTATGACACATTGGTTTGTTTATGTTTGTTGCTATTTTTTGTTAGCCAACATCTTTTTTGATGACATCCATCAAGATGTCTAAGAAAGTAGTATTTTGGTTGTTGTCTGGTCAGATTACAACCAGGTAAAGATGTCTTTCTCTGGTCTCAAAAAATATATGTACAAAAAAATCCTATTACAACCAGTGTATAACCTTATCACAACGTCACAATCAACGTCAACGTCAGAGGGAAAAAAAACTCTAGACCACCTTTACTCCACACAGAGACTCATACAAAGCTCTCCCTTGCCCTCCATTTGGTAAATCTGACCATAATTCTATCCTCCTGATTGGTGCTTACAAGCTAAAATTAAAGCAGGACGCACCAGAGACTAGATCAATAAAAAAGTGGTCAGATGAAACAGATGCTAGGCTACAGGACTGTTTTGCTAGCACAGACTGGAATATGTTCCAGGATTCCTCCGATGGCACTGAGGAGTACACCACGTCAGTCATTGGCTTCATCAATAAGTGCATCGATGACGTCGTCCCCACAGTGACCGTACGTACATACCCCAACCAGAAGCCATGGATTACAGGCAACATCCGCACTGACCTAAAGGGTAGAGCTGCCGCTATCAAGGAGCAGGACTCTGACCCAGAAGCTTATAAGAAATCCCTCTATGCCCTCAGACGAACCATCAAATAGGCAAAGCGTCAATACAGGACTAAGATCTAATCATACTACACTGGCTCTGACGCTTGTCGGATGTGGCAGGGCTTGCAAACCATTACAAACTACAAAGGGAAGCACAGCCGAGAGTTGCCCAGTGACACGAGCCTACCGGACGAGCTACACTACTTCTATGCTCGCTTCGAGACAAATAACACTGAAACGTGCATGAGAGCACTAGCTGTTCCGGAAGACTGTGTGATCACGCTCTCTGCAGCCGATAAACAGGTCAACATTCACAAGGCCGAAGGGCCAGACGGAATACCAGGATGTGTACTGCGAGCATGCGCTGATCAACTGGCAAGTGTCTTCACTGACATTTTCAACCTCTCCCTGTCTGAGTCTGTAATACCAACATGTTCTAAGCAGACCACCATAGTGCCTATGCCCAAGAATACTAAGGTTACCTGCCTAAATGACTACCGACCCATAGCACTCACGTCTGTAGCCATGAAGTGCTTTGAAAGGCTGGTCATGGCTCACATCAAAACCATTATCCCAGAAATCCTAGACCCACTCCAATTTTCACCCCCCCCCCCCCCCCCAACAGATCCACAATCTCTATTGCACTCAACACGGCCCTTTGCAACCTGGACAAAAGGAACAGCTATGTGGGAATGCTATTCATTGACTACAGCTCAGCGTTCAACACCATAGTGCCCTCGAAGCTCATCAATAAGCTAAGGACCCTGGGACTAAACACCTCCCTCTGAATCTGGATCCTGGACTTCCTGACAGGCCGCCCTCAGGTGGTAAGGGTAGGTAACAACACATCCGCCATGCTGATCCTCAACACAGGGGCCCCTCAGGGGTGCCTGCTCAGTCCTCTCCTGTACGCCCTGTTCACTCATGACTGCATGTCCAGGCACGACTCCAAGACCATAATTAAGTTTGCCGATGACACAACAGTGGTAGGCCTGATCACCGACAACGACGAGACAGCCTATAGGGAGGAGCTCAGAGACCTGGCCGTGTGGTACCAGGACAACAACCTCTCCCTCAACCTGATCAAGACAAAGGAGATGATTGTGGACTACAGGAAAAAGATGACCGAGCATGCCCCCATTCTCATCGACGGGGCTGCAGTGGAGCAGGTTGAGAGCTTCAAGTTCCTTGGTGTCCACATCACCAATAAACTAACATGGTCCAAGCACACCAAGACATTTGTGAAACCTCTTCAAGACAAAACCTTTCCCCCTCAGGAGACTGAACATTTTTGGGCATGGGCCCTCAGATCCTCAAAAGCTTCTCCACCTGCACCATCGAGAGCATCCTGACTGATTGCATCACTACCTGGTATGGCAACTGCTCGGCCTCGGACCGCAAGGCACTACAGAGGGTAGTGTTAACGGACCAGTACATCACTGGAGCCAAGCTTCCTGCCATCCAGGGCCTCAATACCAGGCGGTGTCAGAGGAGGGCCCTAAAAATGGTCAAAGACTCCAGCCACCTTAGTCATAGACTGTTCTGTCTGCTACCACACGGCAAGTGTAACCGGAGCTCCAAGTCTAGGTCCAAGAAGCTTCTAAACAGCTACTACCCCCAAGCCATAATACTCCTGAACACCTAATCAAATGTCTACCCAGACTATTTGCATTGCCCCCACCCCCCTCTCCTCCTCGTTTACACTGCTGCTACTCTCTGTTGTTATCATCTATGCATAGTCACTTTAATAACTCTACCTTCATGTACATATTACCTCAACTAACCGGTGCCCCTGCACATTGAATATGTTCCAGCACCCCCCTCTATATAGTCTCGCTATTGTTATTTTAATGCTGCTCTTTAATTACTTGTTACTTTTATTACTCATTCTTATCCGTTTTTATTTTAAACTGCATTGTTGGTTAGGGGCTCGTAAGTAAGCATTTCACTGTAAGGTCTACTTTCACGACTTCCGCCGAAGTCGGCTCCTCTCCTTGTTCGGGCGGCGGTCGACGTCACCGGTCTAACCATCGCCTCTCCACTTTTCATTGTTCCATGTGTTTTGTCTCGTTCCCCGCACACCTGGTTTACATTCCCTAATCACACTACATATATATTCCCCCCATGTCTTTCTGTGGAATGTGTTTTGTGTGATGAGCCAGGCTGGTTTTCCCCCAGGTACCATGTTTAACCCGAAGTAGGTTTAATCGTTAAACATTTGCATCATTGTGACTGTTGTCGTGCTTTTCTACTTTTGCCATTGGCTGGAGGTTTTTTGACGCAGTTGCGTCCGTCTGTTGTTGCTTCTGCCAAATAAAGTGTGCGCCTGATATCAACTCTCTGCTCACCTGCACCTGACTTCTATACCAGTAGCGCACAACCTGACATCTACACCTGTTGTATTCCGCATATGTGACTAATAACATTTGATTTGATTCCATCAAGGTCTTCACTAGATGAGATCGTGGTGTAGGCACGGGTGGGCCTAGTGGGCGCAGGCCCACCCACTGGGGAGACAGGCCCACACAATCAGATTGAGCAAAAAATATATACACAGTACCAGTCCAAAGTTTGGACACACCTACTCATTCAATGGTTTTTCTTCAGTTTTACTATTTTCTACATTGTAGAATAATAGTGAAGACATCAAAACAATTAAATAACACATATGGAATCATGTGGTGACCAATAAGTGTTAAACAAATCAACATACAGTATATTTTATAGTTGAGATTCTTCAAAGTAGCCACACTTTGCCTTGATGACAGCTTTGCACACTCTTGGCATTCTCTCAACTAGCTTCATGAGGTAGTCACCTGGAATGCATTTCAATTAACAGGTGTGCCTTGTTAAAAGTTAATATGTGGAATTTCTTTCCTTCTTATTGCGTTTGAGCCAATCAGTTGTGTTGTGACAAGGTAGGGGTGGTATACAGAAGATAGTCCATATTATGGCAAGAACAGCTCAAATAAGCAAAGAGAAACGACAGTCCATCATTACTTTAACACATGAAGGTCAGTCAATGCAGAACATTTCAAGAACTTTGAAGAATCTGTTTGAAGAATCTGATTTGTTTAACACTTTTTGGGTTACTACATGATTCCATATGTGTTATTTCATAGTTTTGATGTCTTCACTATTATTCTACAATGTAGAAAATTGAAAAAAGAAAGAAAACCCCTGGAATAAGAAGGTGTGTCCAAACTTTTGACTGCTACTGTATATACAGTATATGTTTTATTTAATTTGTTTATGCTTTATTTGTCAGTGTTCCAAACGGAACATTATGTGTATTTTTACTTAAGCACAGCACATGACTTGGCAAGGAGCTCACAGGAACTGAATACCGGCACCTCAAAAGTTCCTCTGCTTGAGCTCCTGCAGCTCCTTTTGAATATTAGCACAAAAATATTGAGGAGATTCTGCACCTAAAAATATACAGTACCTGCACCCAAAATGAGTACCGACACCTATTTCAGTCCAAGTCACTGGCCTCACCATACACCATCAGATAGAATTCAGAACAAGCATTAGGGAGGGGGTGGGAAAATGAAAGAAATATACGTATATTGACAATAATACTAATACTACTAATAATAATACCTTTTACTTGGTAGATGCCATTCAAGGATATCTTACATAAATTGTAGTGCTGTAAATTAAATCAATTTAATTCATGCCTAAAAAAAAAAAATAACGATCCACTTATCAAAGTCTAATTATTGGGAGGTTTCAAGCACGTGTCACAGCACTTATACCATGTACAATAAACACTAGCTATCTCTGTGTAGGCTAGAGTACACTGTGTACGTTACTCACCATTAGCTAGCTAGCTAAGACTCATTAGCCAACTTGGCTAGCAAAAACAAGTAAAATGGCCAAACAAAGCTCACTGTTCAATTTTTTTTAAAGAGACTGTCTACAGAAGAGGATGTTGGAGAATTTGCGAAGTTATTTGATATCAGTGATTTTGCCAAGAAGGTCCTCCTGTCCCCTCTATATCATACACTGATTGCATTGATCTAATGGAGGGCCTTAAATACAGTTTCAGTACATTCAGAAACAATGATCAGCACTATAACACTGTTTTTATTCAACACTTTCAGAAATCATGAAACACGCTTCTGTACTTCATCTCGCACTCTCTCCCTTCCTCTGCTGAAACATGACCATCAGTCCAGTGAAATAAAAAAAGAAGTTATTTCAGTTTCTGCTCTGATGTGCCTCGCAAGTAATAGGCTACAACAACTGACCTCTGACCAGTGTTATCATATAGCCTAGCTACAACAACTGACCTCTGACCAGTGTTATCATATAGCCTAGCTACAACAACTGACCTCTGACCAGTGTTATCATATAGCCTAGCTACAACAACTGACCTCTGACCAGTGTTATCATATAGCCTAGCTTGAGACTTGAGTTTAAAAAAATAAGGAACTCTACGTTTGAACCTTAAAAACTCTAAAATCGAACCTTTCTAAGAAAAGGTTGATGACCATTGTTCTAGTCTACAGTATAAGCAATGTAATTATTACTGTTGTATCAGGGCATATGTTCTAGTCTCATAGTCTATTAATTATAGGCCTATTATTTATTATGTGTAGGTCTATGTGAGTTGCATGTTAAATGCAAGAGTCATGAATGTTTGGTCTATTTGTTCTGTAATGCGAAATCACATTAGATGGTTTGTTGAGTGCGATCGATTACAGTAGGGTATAGGGTAGGCTTTAATGATAATTTTATGATGATTTGAGGGCCCAAATTTTGGCCAACCTACATTTTTGCTGGGCCTTTGGATTTCTGCCTACGCCACTGATTGAGACGCTCGTTATAGGTTAAATGTCAAATGCCTCTGCGGCCCTCTGCAATCATCTGAATGACCCTGAGTCATCCAAGGTTTGACATCTTGATCCCTAGCCTTTATCCCTGGAGAGGTCATACAGACGGACGTCACTCACTCTAGATGGGCTGGAGACTCTGCTTGATTTCATATATATCTATAAATCCCTCCTCCTTCTCTATTGGACCTACAAATTCCCCAGTAATACTGTGATAATACAGTAGTAATACTGTGATAATAATACTGTAGTAGTACAGTGATAATACTGTAAAGTACAGTCTCCATACAGTACACTACAATGGAGTCTCCATACAGTACACTACAATACAGTCTCCATACAGTACACTACAATACAATCTCCATACAGTACACTACAATACAGTATTCATACAGTACACTACAATACAGTATCCAAACAGTACACAACCATACAGTCTCCATACAGTACACTACAATACAGTCTTCATACAGTGCACTACAGTACAGTCTTCATACAGTACACTACAATACAGTCTCCATACAGTGCATTACAATACAATCTCCATACAGTACACTACAATACAGTCTTCATACAGTGCACTACAGTACAGTCTTCATACAGTACACTACAATACAGTCTCCATACAGTACACTACAATACAATCTCCATACAGTACACTACAATACAGTATTCATACAGTACACTACAATACAGTATCCAAACAGTACACAACCATACAGTCTCCATACAGTACACTACAATTCAGTCTTCATAAAGTACACTACCATACAGTCTCCATACAGTACACTACAATACCGTCTCCATACAGTACATGCTACTCCCTTGAAATGGGATGACATGCCTCCTCAGAAATTCTATCTCTATCCTACCCTTCAACTGAGCCCTGGCCATAATGAGAGAGCTAGAGAGAGAGAGCGAGAGCGTGACCTCCCTCCACTGTCTGAGTTGACGTCCTGACCCTTAGCTCCTCCTGCCTGGCTTGTAACAATGACAGATTATTATTGGAGTCCATTTACTGGCCATCAGCCTCTCACCTCCCACACCCCTCACATCATACCAGGACCAGAGAGAGAGTGTGTGTATCCGTATCCGAATATGTGTGTGTGCATCCTTATCCTTGTGTGTATGTGTGTATATCCATATTTGTGTGTGAGTGTGTTAGCAGCTGACATGTGATGAGGCGCCTCAGGGGGTGAGGGTGGATGATGTGGGTGTTAGCAGCTGACATGTGATGAGGCACCTCAGGAGGTGAGGGTGGATGATGTGGGTGTTAGCAGCTGACATGTGATGAGGCGCCTCAGGAGGTGAGGGTGGATGATGTGGGTGTTAGTAGCTGACGTGATGAGGCACCTCAGGAGGTGAGGGTGGATGATGTGGGTGTTAGCAGCTGACATGTGATGAGGCGCCTCAGGGGGTGAGGGTGGATGATGTGGGTGTTAGCAGCTGACATGTGATGAGGCGCCTCAGGGGGTGAGGGTGGATGATGTGGGTGTTAGTAGCTGACGTGATGAGGCACCTCAGGAGGTGAGGGTGGATGATGTGGGTGCGCCTCAGGGGTGAGGGTGGATGATGTGGGTGTTAGCAGCTGACGTGATGAGGTGCCTCAGGGGTGAGGGTGGATGATGTGGGTGTTAGCAGCTGACATGTGATGAGGCGCCTCAGGGGGTGAGGGTGGATGATGTGGGTGTTAGCAGACTGACAGGGTGGTGATGTGGGTGTTAGCAGCTGACATGTGATGTGGGTGTTAGTAGCTGACGTGATGAGGCCTCAGGAGGTGATGTGGGTGGGTGGATGATGTGGGTGTTAGTAGCTGACGTGATGAGGCACCTCAGGAGGTGAGGGTGGATGATGTGGGTGTTAGCAGCTGACGTGATGAGGTGCCTCAGGGGGTGAGGGTGGATGATGTGGGTGTTAGCAGCTGACATGTGATGAGGCGCCTCAGGGGGTGAGGGTGGATGATGTGGGTGTTAGCAGCTGACATGTGATGAGGCGCCTCAGGAGGTGAGGGTGGATGATGTGGGTGTTAGTAGCTGACGTGATGAGGCACCTCAGGAGGTGAGGGTGGATGATGTGGGTGTTAGCAGCTGACGTGATGAGGTGCCTCAGGGGTGAGCAGCTGGGGGTGGATGATGTGGGTGTTAGCAGCTGACATGTGGTGAGGCGCCTTAGGAGGTGAGGGTGGATGATGTGGGTGTTAGTAGCTGACGTGATGAGGCACCTCAGGAGGTGAGGGTGGATGATGTGGGTGTTAGCAGCTGACGTGATGAGGTGCCTCAGGGGGTGAGGGTGGATGATGTGGGTGTTAGCAGCTGACATGTGGTGAGGCGCCTTAGGAGGTGAGGGTGGATGATGTAAAGACCTCACCCGTTCACCTTGATCCCCTGCTCGTCAGAGAGTTGAAGCCCACCCGTTACACCAAAATCTGCTGTGGAACATTGTTTAGTGTGAGCTACACTACGTTGGGCAAGACAAAAAAACAAACAAGAAAGACAGTCGTTTAAAACTTCCTATGGTATAGGTGACGGTTGCGTCCCACTTGGGCAAAAAACAGGGAAAATGCAGTGCAGCAAATAAAATAAAAATGATATAAAAATCAAACTTTCATTAAATCACACGTCAGATACTCAATTAAAGCTACACTCGTTGTGAATCCAGCCAACATGTCAGATTTTTAAAAGGCTTTTCGGTGAAAGTATAAAACGCTATTATCTGATGATAGCACAATAGTAAACAAAGAGGGTAGCATATTTCAACCCTGCAGGCACTACACAAAACGCAGAAATAAAATATAAAACATGCATTATCTTTGACGAGCTTCTTTTGTTGCCACTACAATATGTCCGATAAACATCACAATTGGTCCTTTTGTTCGATTAATTCCGTCCATATATATCCAAATGTCAATTTATAAAGCGCGTTTGATCCAGAAAAAAACAGCTTCCAAAAAACACAACGTCACTACAAAATATTTCAAAAGTTGCCTATAAACTTTGCTAAAATGTTTCAAACTACTTTTGTAATACAACTTTGGGTATTTTTAAACGTGAATAATTGATTAAATTGTAGACGGGTCTATCTGTGTTCAATACAGGAAGACAACAAACCATGCTACTTTTCACGTCTTGCGCACTCTCAACAGTGTTACCCAGTACCTAGATGGCCTACTTCTTCATTGCACAAATGAATAACCTCAACCAAATTCCAAAGACTGGTGACGTCCAGTGGAAGCGGTAGGAACTGAAAACCAGAAATATCGTTTGCCAACGAGAACTCACTGAACAGACAGAGACCTAAAGAAAAAATAATTCTGAACGGTTAGTCCTCAGGGTTTTGCCTGCTACATAAGTTCTGTTATACTCACAGACATGATTCAAACTGTTTTTAGAAACTTCAGAGTGTTTTCTATCCAAATCTACTAATAATATGCATATCTTATATTCTTGGCATGAGTAGCAGGAAGTTGAAATTGGGCACGCTATTTATCCAAAAGTGAAAATGCTGCCCCCTATCCCAAAGAGGTTTTTAATGTGAGGGGCTCAGCGATGTTAGGATTTTGAAAGTCATGTAATGCACTGTACGCCTGGCATACGTTGCAGTCCCGAAGCTAGTCAAGATGGTGATGATGGTGATGGTGATTATAGTTATGGTCATCATGAGGGTGATGATGATGATGAAGTTATATTTAATTTGAGGGAGAATTTAAGATGTTCAATTCTGTTGCATGGTGCATCATAGCTTTGTTGTATAGCGTGTACGATCTGACATTTATACATACTGTGTATGTTACATTATACATACTAGCCAGAGACATAGGCTTACTTGTTAAGTCTATCTCTGTCATGAGAAACACACACACACACACCGTTTATTTTCTTGAAGTGGACATGGAGAGAGGATGGAGAAGCTGATTAAGCCATGAGATGCCCTTGACATTTCCAGGCATCTCATGGCGGGTCTGTAAGACGGTAGAACCGCATTATTATATTGGATCTCCCTTGAATCCAGACGGTGGATTTTTGCCTCTCCCAACCTCCCTCTCTATATCTGTCTCTCCCTCTCTCTTTCTCTCTGTCTCACTCACTCACTCCCTCTTTCTTACTTTCTCTCCCTCTCCAACTTTCTTTCTCTCTCCCTCCCCCATTTCCCTTTCTCCCTCTTTCCTTCCCCTGCTCTCGGTGTCATTGGAACATGCTCTCGTGTAAATCTGCTGGCGCAGACTGTAATGCTCCCAATGAGAAAGACAAGACAGAAACAAATGGTCAGGTATCCTTGGGTTTTCTAAGCTCCCGAGGGGAGGGGGTCGGATGACGTACTCTACAAAAGAAAGGGAGGCAGGATGGGGAGGAATGCAGGGAAGGAGGCAGGATGGGGAGGAATGCAGGGAAGGAGGCAGGTGGGGAGGAATGCAGGGAAGGAGGCAGGTGGGGAGGAATGCAGGGAAGGAGGCAGGATGGGGAGGAATGCAGGGAAGGAGGCAGGATGGGGAGGAATGCAGGGAAGGAGGCAGGATGGGGAGGAATGCAGGGAAGGAGGCAGGATGGGGAGGAATGCAGGGAAGGAGGCAGGATGGGGAGGAATGCAGGGAAGGAGGCAGGATGGGGAGGAATGCAGGGAAGGACGCAGGATGGGGAGGAATGCAGGGAAGGAGGCAGGATGGGGAGGAATGCAGGGAAGGAGGCAGGATGGGGAGGAATGCAGGGAAGGAGGCAGGATGGGGAGGGAATGCAGGGAAGGAGGCAGGTGGGGAGGAATGCAGGGAAGGAGGCAGGATGGGGAGGAATGCAGGGAAGGAGGCAGGATGGGGAGGAATGCAGGGAAGGAGGCAGGATGGGGAGGAATGCAGGGAAGGACGTAGGATGGGGAGGAATGCAGGGAAGGAGGCAGGATGGGGAGGAATGCAGGGGAAGGAGGCAGGATGGGGAGGAATGCAGGGAAGGAGGCAGGATGGGGAGGAATGCAGGGAAGGAGGCAGGATGGGGAGGAATGCAGGGAAGGAGGCAGGATGGGGAGGAATGCAGGGAAGGAGGCAGGTGGGGAGGAATGCAGGGAAGGATGCAGGTGGGGAGGGAGGCAGGCAGAAAAGAAAGGCAGACAGGCGTAGGTGCAGATGGACGGAGGGACGAACATTCAGACAGGAGTTGCGCAATCACACACCACTCCATCTTCTACCCTCATCTTGATTTCCTCTCTCCTCCTCCCTCTCCTAACCACTCCTCTCTCTCTCTTTCAAGGGGAGTCAAGGGTGGATTAATGAGGCATAGACATCAGATGATGCTTCCTTCACTCTTTCCTTCCTAGTAAAGAATGTTCTGAGAGAGAGAGAGAGAGAGAGAGAGAGAGAGAGAGAGAGAGAGAGAGAGAGAGATCCATCCAGTCTGGAAGCATGATGTCCACAACATGTTACAGAGTGAAAATGTGACCAAGGACATGCATGAGCATAGAAAGAGCAGGAGGATGATGTATTTTTAAATTTGGAATATGGTTACTACTATTTGCATGCTCATCTGACGCATGGACTACAGAAAATCTGGCAGTAAACTAAGTGCTTAAAAGTTGTTTATTTTGTACAAATTACAGTTCTTCAGCACACTAGCAACATATTTTCTTTGGTGAGTAGAAAAATTATATGTTAAATTCAGTCACTAAACAAATTGGTCAATAATTTTGTCAATCTAGCTTTGCACTGAACCATGTAGGGCGTTAATGTAGGAATGTACAATAATGCATTGGACCAGCGCAAGGCCTGACATAACGTTCCTCTGACTGACTCACACTCTACAATACTGTACCAAGGCCCATATTGTTAAATCAGACAGGCAAACCAACTATCTTAATGGGTTTCATATTAAGCCTTTATGCAAATAAGAACATTTTCATCTCAGTTTGTTAGTGAAATGTAAAAAATAAATCAGGCACACACACACACACACACACACACACACACACACACACACACACACACACACACACACACACACACACACACACACACACACACACACACACACACACACACACACACACACACACACACACACAGTATTGAGCACACACACACACACGTTTAGAACTATAAAGCTATAATACACAATATTGTTTTATTTAACTCTATATTTCGACCACTGTGGGTCTTGGCCAGACCTGAAACTTTGGCTTTGCTGCATTACAACTCTGGAGGCAAAATCCAAACTGTCTCTTCATATTCTCTGTTCCTTCCGCATTAGACCAGAGGCCTGGAGGCTCTGTCATGCACTGAGGGTGTACAGAGAGTACGGGGAACGGGGATAAGGTTTGTGTTGAGGGGTGTTGGGGCGTAAAGTGTCACTCTGATATAGGACATGTCTGGGAGAGAGAGGGGTAGAGAGGGAGTGAGAGGGGTAGAGAGGGTTACAGAGGGTTAGAGAGGGGTAAAGAGGGTTACAGAGGGATAGATAGGGGTAGAGAGGGGTAGAGAGGGAGCTAGAGGGGTAGAGAGGGAGCTAGAGGGGTAGAGAGGAGCTAGAGGGGTAGAGAGGGAGCTAGAGGGGGTAGAGAGGGGTAGAGAGGGAGATAGGGGGGTAGAGAGGGAGATAGTGGGGTAGAGAGGGAGATAGAGAGGGAGATCGAGGGAGTTAGAGGGGTAGAGTGGACATAAAGGGGTAGAGAGGGGTAGAGAGGGACAGAAGGGTAGAGAGATGGATAGAGAGGGAGATAGAGGAGAGGGATAGGTCGAGAGGGAGAGAGAGAAAGAGATAGGGAGAGGGGTAGAGAAGGAGAGAGGTGAGATCGGGACAGATAGAGAGAAATAACACCCCAGGGACAGAGGAGAGGAGGAGAGGCCTGATGTGAGTGACAACTGCCTCACACTCTTCCACTTCCTTCTCCCCCTCAGTGAAGACCCTGTGCTGTCTGTATCCTAAAGTCTCCTAGAGTCAACAGCACACACAGTGTGTGGTACTATGACTGTGGAGCCTCCATGGACAGGCCTATAGCCCTCAAACTCAACCTGCAATTCATGATCAGGTAGAACATAAAACCAGTCCTCATAGGGTTAGAGTTGAATACCCCTGGCCTATAGTATCCATCATGGACTGCCCTGGCTGTATGATGGACATCCTGTGGTGACAACAGTTCTGAAAAGAGAGATGTGTTGCATATAATATATGCCATTTAGCAGACACCCTTTATCCACACAGTAGTGTGTGCATACCTTTTTTATATGTATGGCCCCCAGTGAGAATTTAACCCACGACCTGGGGGGTGCAAGTGCCGTGCTCTACCAACTAAGCCACACAGGACCACAGGTGCTGTTAGATAACCGTGAGAGAAGGATAGTGGCAGGAATGAACGATGTACGAAACACCTCTATTTTTTTTGTCCTGCAGTCTGCTATGAGCTGTGTAGTTCTAGCAACACATCTTTGGCTGTATCTCAAATCAAATCTTTTAAAGATCTGATTTTATTTGTCACATTCACTGAATACAGCAGGTGTAGACTTTACCATGAAATACTTACTTACGAGCCCTTTCTCAACGATGCAGAGTTAAAAAATAAGTAAAATAACTGAATAACTGAAGAGTAATAAAATATACCGGAATGAATCTATATACAGGGAGTACCACTACCATATCAATGTGCAGGGAGTACCACTACCATATCAATGTGCAGGGAGTACCACTACCATATCAATGTGCAGGGAGTACCACTACCATATCAATGTGCAGGGAGTACCACTACCATATCAATGTGCAGGGAGTACCACTACCATATCAATGTGCAGGGAGTACCACTACCATATCAATGTGCAGGGAGTACCACTACCATATCAATGTGCAGGGAGTACCACTACCATATCAATGTGCAGGGAGGGGTAAGAGGTATTTGAGGTAGAAATCAGTGGGGGAGGCGGATTATTTGTTTAATGAACATGGCCTTATTTCTATTACAGCATATTGGATGACTGTCATTCATATTCCATTCACCCAGCTCAATGTAACATGGATAGGTTAAGGCAACTACAGGATCCTTCCTATACCCATCATGAGGTTGCTACAACCTAGCCAAGAATGAAAGTTTACAACATAGGTGCAAAGGTCGAGAGAAATTTATGTAATCAAGGTGACAGACATTGACACATTCAATACCGACTTGCACACTTGTGCCTGCATCTAGCCGGTCTAGTGTGTAATCATTAGTCCAACAGTTGCAAACATGAGTTTCTATTGGACAAATTCAGGTATGTTTATCCCCCATTTTGTTCCGTTTGCTTCCGTTTAAGAAACGTTTTTCAACAGAATCAGCGGAATGAATACACCCCTGATCACAATCAAACACAGTTCACTTTCATAGCAGCCACATACATACAGCATGATCCCTTTGATCGTTGTAGAATTCCTTCTCGCGTCTACACGCTTTCCTCCTCTCACCTTTTTCCTTCGCTTGTGGACTTCAGTGCCCAACACATCAGCTGTCTGTGACCAAGTGGAAAATAATACTTTCCAAGCCAAATCTTCACATCATAACCTCTAACTACTACATTACTGCCTACATCGTTGTCACCATATTATAATGTCATAGTAAGCATAGCTACTATAACTAACGCATTAGTAAACCCGCTATAATCCCCAAGTCTAGAACAGACTATGGGAGGTACTACAGTACACAGAGACATGACTACATGGAACTCTATTCCACTACAAGTAACTGATGCAAGCAGTAAAATTAGATTAAAAAACATATACAAATATATCTTATGGAACAGCGGGGACTGTGAAGCAACACAAACATAGGCACAGACATATGCATACACACATACGCACTATACACACACGTACACATGAATTTTGTGTTGTAGATATGTGGTAGTGGAGTAAGGATGTGATGGCACACACTTAGTGTCTTCTGAAATCTGTTATGAATGTATTGTAATGTTTTAATAATTGTATAACTGCCTTATTTTAGCTGGACCCCATTAGCAGCATAATAAATACAATAATACGGTCATGCAGTACAGTGTACAGTCAGCAAGGAGTTTAGCAATTACAGTTTAGCAGTGGCAATAAATTAATAAAACCAAAAGCTTACCTTGACTTGGAAGAGTTCCAGTGATCGATAGCCATAGCCAGCTAGCTAACTGGCTAGCTGCAGTTTCTAGCTAAGTAAGTGAAAGTGAAAAAAAAGAAAGAAATATAGCGAGATCTCTCTCTTGCTCTCTCTCTCTCTCGCACTTCTTCTTGATTTTTTAAGAACTTAATTTGCTCAAAGCTGTTCAACGATTGTCTTTCTATTCACCACATGTTATGCACTGCAGTGCTACTAGCTAGCTGTAGCTTATGCTTTCAGTACTAGATTAATTTTCTGATCCTTTGATTGGGTGGACAACTTGTCAGTTCATGCTGCAAGAGGTCTGATAGGCTGGAGGACATCCTCCAGAAGTTGCATTAATTACTGTGTAAGTCTATGGAAAGGGGTGAGAATAATGAGCCTTCTAGGTTTTGTATTGAAGCAAATGTACCCAGAGGAGGACGGAAACTAGCTGTCCTCCAGCTACACCATGGTGGTACCTTACAAGGGTGCTGTTGAGGCTACTGTAGACCATTGCAAAACAGTGTGTTTTAATCAATTATTTGTTGATGTGAATATATATAGTATAGTTGTATCTAAAAATGATAATTCACTGAGCAGGATGGTCCTCCCCTTCCTCCTCTGAGGAGCCTCCACTGGCAAATCTGTATATATAGGCAGAGTATAGATAATAAAAAGAGTAAAAAAGGAACAGATTGTATATGAGTGTGTAAGTATGCATGAATGTGTGTATGCATGTAATGTGTGTGTGTGTGTGTGTGTATGTAGTGTATGTGTGTATGTGTGTGGGGGGGTGGGGGGTACTGTGTGAGAGTGTGGGTAGAGTCTTGTGAGTGTGCATTGGGATAGCACAAAATAGGGTCATTGCAGATGGTCCGCTTAAGCATTTGATTGACTATTTAGTATTCTTATGGCTTGGGGGTAGAAGCTGTCTTAGAGCCTGTTGGTCCGAGAGATGATACTCCGGTACCGCTTGCCAGACGGTAGCAGGTAGAACAGTCTATGGCTTGGGTGGCTGAAATCTTTGGCAATTTTTTGGGCCTTCCTCTGACACCACCTGATATAAGAGGTCCTGGATGGCAGGGCGCTTGGCCCAAGTGATGTACTAGGCCATCTGCACCACCCTCTGTAGCATATTGCGGATGAGGGCGGTGCAGTTGTCATACCGAGCCAGTCAAGATGGTGCAGCTGTAGAATTGTTTGAGGATCTGAGGGCCCATGCGAAATGTTTTCAGCCTCCTGAAGGGGAAGAGGCACTGCCGTACCCTCTTCCCGACTGTGCAGGTGTGTGTGGACCATGTTAAGTCCTTTGTGATGTGGACAGCAAGAAACTTGAAACTAGACCCACTCCACCCCTTGTTTCCTGTAGTCCACAATCAGCTCCTTGGTTTTACTGACATTGAGGGAGAGGTTGTTGTTCTGGCACCACACTGCCAGGTCTCTGACATCCTCCCTGAAGGCTGTCTCTTCACTGTATGTGATCAGGCCTACCACTGTCTTGTCATGAGGAAACTTTATTATGGTGTTGGAGTCATGTTTGGCCACGCAGTCGTAAGTGAACAGGGAGTACAGGAGGGGACTAAGCACACACCCGTGAGGGGCCACCGTGTTGAGGGTCAGCGTAGCAAAGGTGTTGTTGCCTACCCTCAGCACCTGGGGGCGGCCCTTCAGGACGTCCAGGATCCAGTTGCAGAGGGAGATGTTCAGTCCCAGGGTCCCGTGCTTGGTGATGAGCTTGGGTGGGACTATAGTGTTGAACACTGAGCTGTAGTCAATGAACAGGATTCTCACATAGGTGTTCCTCTTGTCCAGGTGGGAGAGAGCAGTGTTAAGTGCAATTGAGATTGCATCATCTGTGGGTCTGTTGGAGCGGTATGTAAATTGGAGTGTGTCCAGGGTGTTGATGATGTTAATGTGTGCAATGACCAGCCTTTCAAAGCACTTCATGATTTCAGTTGTGAATGCAACGGGATGATAATCATTTAGGCAGGTTATCTTGGAGTTATTGGGAACAGGGACAATGGTGGTCATTTTGAAACATGTTGGGATTACCGACTTGGACAAGGAGAGGTTGCAAATGTCAGTAAAGACACTTACCAGCTAGTCTGAGCATGCTCTGAGAACGCTCCCTGCCCTTGCAAGTGGTAACCTGTTTAAAAGTCTTACTCACAGAGAGCGATACCACATAGTTGTCTAGAACATCAGGGGCTCTCATGCGTGACTCACTGTTATTTACCTTGAAGCAAGCAAAGAAGGCATTTAGTTTGTTAGGGAGGTCTGTGTCACCGAGATACTCATGACTAGGTTTCCCTTTGTTTCTGTAATCGTCCGCAAGCCCTGCCACATCCGACGAGCATCGGAGCCGTTGTAGTCTGATTCCATTTTAGCCCTTTTCATGTTTGATGGCTCCTTGGAGGTTGTAGTGGGATTTCTTGTATGCGTCTATGTGTCCCGTTCCTTGATAATCCATGGTTTTTGATTTAGGTATGTATGTATGGTAACTGTGGGGACCATGTTGTTGATGCACTTATTGAGGAAGCCTCAATGCGATTAATCCCAGAACATATCCCCGTCTGAACCAACAAAACAGTCTTGCAGCCTCACGTCCTCTTTATCGGACAACTTCCATACTGAGCACATCACTGGTACTTCCTGTTTAAGTTTTTGTTTGTAAACAGGAAGCAAGAGGATAGTGTTGTGGTCTGAATACTCCCAATATTCTTTACATGGTGTCCTTTCCTGCCCTCATCTTTTGTCCCGGATATACTGGATATACAGTGCCTTGCGAAAGTATTCGGCCCCCTTGAACTTTGCGACCTTTTGCCACATTTCAGGCTTCACACATAAAGATATAAAACTGTATTTTTTTTGTGAAGAATCAACAACAAGTGGGACACAATCATGAAGTGGAACGACGTTTATTGGATATTTCAAACTTTTTTAACAAATCAAAAACTGAAAAATTGGGCGTGCAAAATTATTCAGCCCCCTTAAGTTAATACTTTGTAGCGCCACCTTTTGCTGCGATTACAGCTGTAAGTCGCTTGGGGTATGTCTCTATCAGTTTTGCACATTGAGAGACTGAAATGTTTTCCCATTCCTCCTTGCAAAACAGCTCGAGCTCAGTGAGGTTGGTTGGAGAGCATTTGTGAACAGCAGTTTTCAGTTCTTTCCACAGATTCTCGATTGGATTCAGGTCTGGACTTTGACTTGGCCATTCTAACACCTGGATATGTTTATTTTTGAACCATTCCATTGTAGATTTTGCTTTATGTTTTGGATCATTGTCTTGTGGGAAGACAAATCTCCGTCCCAGTCTCAGGTCTTTTGCAGACTCCATCAGGTTTTCTTCCAGAATGGTCCTGTATTTGGCTCCATCCATCTTCCCATCAATTTTAACCATCTTCCCTGTCCCTGCTGAAGAAAAGCAGGCCCAAACCATGATGCTGCCACCACCATATTTGACAGTGGGGATGGTAGGTTCAGGGTGATGAGCTGTGTTGCTTTTACGCCAAACATAACGTTTTGCATTGTTTCCAAAAAGTTAAATTTTGGTTTCATCTGACCAGAGCACCTTCTTCCACATGTTTGGTGTGTCTCCCAGGTGGCTTGTGGCAAAGTTTAAACAACACTTTTTATGGATATCTTTAAGAAATGGCTTTCTTCTTGCCACTCTTCCATAAAGGCCAGATTTGTGCAATATATGACTGATTGTTGTCCTATGGACAGAGTCTCCCACCTCAGCTGTAGATCTCTGCAGTTCATCCAGAGTGATCATGGGCCTCTTGGCTGCATCTCTGATCAGTCTTCTCCTTGTATGGCCTGAAAGTTTAGAGGGACGGCCAGGTCTTGGTAGATTCTCAGTGGTCTGATACTCCTTTCATTTCAATATTATCGCTTGCACAGTGCTCCTTGGGATGTTTAAAGCTTGGGAAATCTTTTTGTATCCAAATCCGGCTTTAAACTTCTTCACAACAGTATCTCGGACCTGCCTGGTGTGTTCCTTGTTCTTCATGATGCTCTCTGCGCTTTTAACGGACCTCTGAGACTATCACAGTGCAGGTGCATTTATACGGAGACTTGATTACACACAGGTGGATTGTATTTATCATCATTAGTCATTTAGGTCAACATTGGATCATTCAGAGATCCTCACTGAACTTCTGGAGAGAGTTTGCTGCACTGAAAGTAAAGGGGCTGAATAATTTTGTACGCCCAATTTTTCAGTTATTGATTTGTTAAAAAAGTTTGAAATATCCAATAAATGTCATTCCACTTCATGATTGTGTCCCACTTGTTGTTGATTCTTCACAAAAAAAATACAGTTTTATATCTTTATGTTTGAAGCCTGAAATGTGGCAAAAGGTCGCAAAGTTCAAGGGGGCCGAATACTTTCTCAAGGCACTGTATATCTCCACTATATTCCTGTAACCTATCCAGTGCTTACAGCAGTGGGCATTAAGGAAAGGAGATGGCAAATGGATACTAGGAACACAGCTCCGGCCCACTGTGTCTTCTCCTCTCTCTGGCTGGAGGGAGGATGGAGAGAGAGGGGCTGGTCGAAGCTATTCTAATGGCGTACTGAGATGGGGGAGTGGATTGGGGCCTGGAGGCGTGAGATTGGGGGTTGGGGGTTTGTGTGAGCCATGGAGCGTATACAGCCTATACTTATGTACACACAATAATATCTATAGTGACAACTGTCAAAGTAGTTTTGTCCATACCGGAAGGGAAGTGTGTGTGTGTGTGTGTGTGTGTGTGTGTGTGTGTGTGTGCGTGCGCGTGTGTGTGTGCGTGCGTGTGTGTGTGTGCATGCGTGCGCGTGCGTGTGTGCGCGCGTGTGCGTGCGTGCGTGCGCGTGCGTGCGTACGTGCGCGTGCGTGTGTGTGTGTGTGTGTGTGTGTGTGTGTGTGTGTGTGTGTGCGTGCGCGTGTGTGTGTGTGTGCGTGCGTACGTACGTACGTGCGGTTTGCTAAGTCCTACATTGAATACAATCTTCCCAGCTCTGCAGATTTTGCTGCGAGGCGGCAGATTTATTAGATCATTCATTTTGTTACTGTCCATATGTAGCTTGTTTTTGGTCACAGGTCCAGGAGTGGCTGAAGAATTGCAACATTTACCTAGAACTAACGCTGCAGACAGCACTACTGGGTGATTTGAAAAGTCATAGTCAATCGATCAGTTATATAATAATTATTTTAGCAAAATGTTTTATCTTTAATTTACATTCTGTAGAAGCTATGAGAATAGAAAGGTTCAGTACTTTTGTGAAGCTTCACAGCACAGTTTAAAAATGTATGGCAAATAGAAATCCAATATGGATTGTGTTAAGAGACAGATGGGAGGGGTTGAATGGAGCTGAAGGTTGGGAATAATAACAACTAATAACAACAAGGTATCTAAAACTGTAAAATATATGGGGTCTGTAAAGTGTATATAGGTTCAGAAATGTTGTCAAATAGCACAATAACAAATAGAAATCAAACTGAATGGACATCAGAATTAGAGGAAGACCAGGACTAAAAACAAACAAAACATAACTATTGTAAAATAGATTGTGCCTGTAAAATGTGTATAGTATATATAAACTGAAGGTAGAAGCCTAAGTGTCGTTGTTTGTTGGTTTGCTCCAATTGGGGGAGGGGTGGTAGGGTTTGCAGGGAATAATAAAGGTATATTCTAAATAAGAAGTGGTATATGTGTATATATGTATATACAGCTGAAGTCGGAAGTTTACATACACTTTAGCCAAATACATATAAACTCAGTTTTTCACAATTCCTCACATTTAATTCTAGTAGAAATGCCCTGTTTTAGGTCAGTTAGGATCACCACTTTATTTTAAGAATGTGAAATGTCAGAATAATAGTAGAGATAATGATTTATTTCAGCTTTTATTTCTGTCATCACATTCCCAGTGGGTCAGAAGTTTACATACACTTACATACACTATTTGGTAGCATTGCCTTTAAATTGTTTAACTTTTGTCAAACGTTTTGGGTAGCCTTCCACAAGCTTCCCACAATAAGTTTGGGGAATTTTGTCCCATTCCTCCTGACAGAGCTGGTGTAACTGAGTCAGGTTTGTAGGCCTCCTTGATCGCACACACTTTTTCTGTTCTGCCCACAAACTTTCTATAGGTTTGAGGTCAGGGCTTTGTGATGGTCTCTCCGATACCTTGACTTTGTTGTCTTTAGGCCATTTTGCCACAACTCTGGAAGTATGCTTGGGGTCATTGTTAATTTGGAAGACCCATTTGCGACCAAGCTTTAATTTCCTGACTGATGTCTTGAGATGTTGCTTCATGATGCCATCTATTTTGTGAAGTGCACCAGTCCCTCCTGCAGTAATGCACCCCCACAAGATGATGCTGCCATCCCCATGCTTCACAGTTGGGATGGTGTTCTTTGGCTTGCAAGCCTCCCCCTTTTCCCTCCAAACATAACGATGGTCATAATGGCCAAACAGTTCTATTTTTGTTTCATCAGACCAGAGGACCAGAGGATTCTCCAAAAAATACGATCTTTGTCCCCATGTGCAGTTGCAAACCGTAGTCTGGCTTTTTTTTATGGCGGTTTTGGAGCAGTGGCTTCTTCCTTGCTGAGTGGCCTTTCAGGTTATGAAGATATAGGACTCGTTTTACTGTGGATAGAGATACTTTTGTACCTATTTCCACCAGCATCTTCACAAGGTCCTTTGCTGTTGTTCTGGGATTGATTTGCACTTTTCGCACCAAAGTACGTTCATCTCTAGGGGACCGAACGCTTCCTGAGCGGTATGATGGCTGCGTGGTCCCATGGTGTTTATACTTGCGTACTATTGTTTGTACGTACAGATGAACTTGGTACCTTCAGGCATTTGGAAATTGCTCCCAAGGATGAACCAGACTTGTGGAGGTCTACAATTTATTTTCTGAGGTCTTGGCTGATTTCTTTTGATTTTCCCATGATGTCAAGCAAAGAGGCACTGGGTTTGAAGGTAGGCCTTGAAATACATCCACAGGTACACCTCCAATTGACTCAAATTATGTCAATTATCATGTCAAAGCCATGACATCATTTTCTGGAAGCTGTTAAAGGCACAGTCAATTTAGTGTATGTAAACTTCTGACCCACTGGAATTGTGATACAGTGAATTATAAGTGAAATAATCTGTCTGTAAACAATTATTGGAAAAATTACTTGTGTCGTGCACAAAGTCATAACAGACTTGCCAAAACTATAGTTTGTTAAATGTGTAGAGTGGTTGAAAAATGAGTTTTAATGACTCCAACCTAAGTGTATGTAAACTTCCGACTTCAACTGTATATGTGTGTACATATGAATCTTTATGTGTATATATATATCAATATGGGTATGTGTATCTATGTATATATATACCCTACCGTTCAAAAGTTTGGGGTCACTTAGAAATGTCCTTGTTTTTGAAAGAAAATATATTTTTTTGTCCGTTAAAATAACATCAAATTGATCAGAAATACAGTGTAGACATTGTAATGTTGTAAATAACTATTGTAGCTGAACACGGCAGAATATCTACATAGTTGTACAGCGGCCCATTATCAGCAACCATCACTCCTGTGTTCCAATGGCACGTTGTGTTAGCTAATCCAAGTTTATAATTTTAAAAAGCTAATTGATCATTATAAAACCCTTTTGCAATTATGTTAGCACAGCTGAAAACTGTTGTGCTGATTAAAGAAGCAGTGAATCTGGCCTTCTTTAGACTAGTTGAGTATCTGGAGCATCAGCCTTTGTGGGTTCGATTACAGGCTCAAATGGCCAGAAACAAATAACTTTCTTCTGAAATGTGTCAGTCTATTCTTGTTCTGAGAAATGTAGGCTATTCCATGTGAGAAATTGCCAAGAAACTGAAGATCACATATAACGCTGTGTCCTACTCCATTCACAGAACAGCGCAAACTGGCTCTAACCAGAATAGAAAGAGGAGTGGGAGGCCTTGGTGCACAACTGAGCAAGAGGACAAGTACATTTGAGAAGTACATTCTCAACTGCAGCTTCATTAAATAGTACCCACGAAACACCAGTCTCAACGTCAACAGTGAAGAGGCGACTCGGGATGCTGGCCTTCTAGTCAGAGTTGCAAAGAAAAAGCCATATCTCTGTCCAGTGTCTGTCTTCTTTTGCCCATCTTAATCTTTTATTTTTATTGGCCAGTCTGAGATATGGATTTTTCTTTGCAATTCTGATTAGAAGGCCAGCATCCCGGAGTCGCCTCTTCACTGTTGACATTGAGACGGGTGTTTTGCGGGTTCTATGTTCTGGTCTATAGAGAGTTGTGTGGTGGAAAAACCCAAATTACATTGTCAAACAGAAGTTACTCATAACACACTAAAGACTCAGATGCTTGTCCAGGAATACAGTGTCCATATTCGGACAGCCACATATTCCCTCACAATTCCTATAAATCTCGTGATGTTCTTATGGAGAGTATGGATTCAGACTGCCTAAAGCACATATGTCAGAGTCAAAGCCACAACAAGAAGGTTTTTTACGGCCCCTGGGATGATCTTGATTTATTATTAGAACTGCCCGCAGCAAGCCGGCAGCCCGCAGATCTTTTGCACCAATACTACATTTCCCACAATGCAAAGGTGACGCACCGAGCAGTAGGCTGCTTCATTTCAATATTTATTGGCACAGCAGTCGTCAGCATCACAGTAAAATTAACTTTCAGATACCCATCAAAAATGGCAAAACGGAAGGTGGATACTGAGAACCGGGGTTTCAAACAAGGTGGGAGTCGGAGTATATGTTCACGAAGGTAGCTGGAAAACCTGTGTGTCTTCTGTGTGGAGAAAGTGTGGCGGTACTGAAAGAGTATAATCTGAGACGACATTATGAAACGAAACACGCGGACAAAAACAAGAATATGGACATGGAACAAAGGCTACAAAAGGCAGAGGAATTAAAACGAGGCCTCAAATCTCGACAGGCTCTGTTCAAAAAAGCCAAATCACAAGGCCAGGCTGCTGTCAAGGCCAGTTTTATTTTGGCAGAAGAGATCGCTAAATCAGCCCGGCCATTTACGGAGGGGGATTTCATCAAAAACTGCATGATTAAAGTTTGTGATGTTGAAGTTTGCCCAGAAAAAGGCAACTCTTTTTAAATGTGAGTCTGAGCAGAAACACCATTGCCGAGAGAGTAGACCAGTTGTCCATCAATCTAAAAGAGCAGCTTGTGAAAAAGGGAAAAGATTTTATTGCATATTCCTTGGCTGTGGATGAGAGCACCGACATTTCTGACATTGCCCAGTTGTCAATTTTCATCCGCGGAGTGGACTCCAACCTAAGCGTGACAGAGGAGTTTTTGGCTTTACGTCCTATGCATGGCACAACTACGGGGCATGATTTGTATGAAGAGGTGTCAAGATGTGTAAATGAGATGGAGCTGCCTTGGGAAAACTCGTGGGTTTGACAACCGACGGAGCACCTGCGATGTGTGGACACAGGAGCGGACTGGTGGCGAAGATACGGGAAAAGATGCAAGAGGAAAACGCGACAGGTGAGCTGACAGCTTATCATTGTATCATACACCAGGAAGCGTTGTGCGGTAAAGCCTTGAAAATGGAGCATGTAATGAGCATCATCACGCGCACAGTTAACTTTATCAGAGCCAAAGGTTTGAATCACCGCCAGTTCAAGGCATTTCTGACGGAGTTAGAAACGGAGCATGGTGATTTGCCTTATCACACAGAGGTGCGATGGCTAAGCCAGGGAAAGGTGCTTCAAAGATGTTTGAGCTTCGTGAGGAGATTTGTCTGTTCTTGGACAGCAAAGGGAAAGACACAACACAACTCCGAGACGAAATGTTTCTGTGTGAAATGGCTTTTCTGTGTGACATTACGAGTCATCTGAATGCAATAAACTTGCAGCTGCAGGGTCGGGATCGTGTCATCTCTGATATGTACAGTACAGTGAAGGCAGGCCAAACTGACTCTGTGGGAGACGCAGATGCGGAAAGAAAATTTGAGCCACTTTCCCAGCTGCCAGACCATGAAAGAGAAGCTCTCTACCAGTCGTTCCCGAGCACACAGTTGGCTGGCCGCTGACTTTCGACGCCGATTTGCTGACTTTGAAGCACAAAAAGCAGGTTGGAACTGCTGTAACCCATTTGCTGTTGACGTGGAAAGCTCACCACCAAACCTCCAAATGGAGTTGATTGACCTCCAATGCAATGATGCACTGAGGGCAAAATATGCGGCAGTGGGTGCTGCGGAGTTCGTTTCCTCCCGGCACAATGCCCCAGCTGCGCATCCAGGCTGCTCAAACGTTGTCTATGTTTGGCAGCACATACCTGTGTGAACAACTGTTTTCTTTGATGAACCTGAACAAAACATGTCGACTTACTGCTGAACACCTCCACTCAATTCTGAGGATTTCTTCAGCTCAGAGCCTTACCCCGAACATTGATGAACTTGTGGAAAAGATGGGACACCACCAAGTATCACCCTCAACCTCAAACAAGTGAACATTACTGTGCAATCACATATTTAGAGTTTTTACTCAGTTCAAGTTTAAAAGTTAAAATTTAATATTTGTTTTCACTGCATGTTACTTCTCCTTAAACAAAGTGTTGTTTTTGATTAATAGATTTTTGCACTTTATTTTTTTGTATTTCAATCCAATTATATTTTAAAAATATTTCAGTTGAGTGGATGATAGAAAATTGCTATTATTGTTTTTTTCTTTGAAGTAAATTTAGCCCACTTTTGCTAAAATAGAAAATATAGTCTACTGATGGTGCCTTGAATACCGGTTTCTTTCATTTAATGTTCATGTTATGGGGATATTTATATAAAGGAAATTTGTCTTTTGTGTCTGTTGAAAATTAAAGATTACTGACAGAGCCATAAGAAAATATTGCTTTATTTATCTGATCATATTGTAATATATTTGTTAGGTTTTCAGTAGGTTCAATTAGGTTCACTAGACTATATGCGTCATTTAAAAAATTTTCAATGAACATTCGAACAGTCCGGCCCTCGTCTTGTAGCTGATTTTTTTATTTGGCCCTCCGTCCATTTGACTTTGACACCCCTGGCCTAAAGCAAACAGCCCTGGGTTGTGTTAAGTAGGCATGAAATGGGAAGAAAAATTATCCGAATTGAAGTGAAACGGAGTGGTTCTATCTGACCTCGTCTAATAAGAAACACTTGATTTATTTTTCCTTTGCGCACAGTTTTTCCTACAATATACAGTAATGAATACAGCTCTATTTTGTTCCATTTTTTAAGGTAATGTTGCATTCCGGCTATATTTAGAAATTCAGACAGGATATAGACAGACTATATGATTCCTCTGCTCCAATATCCATACTAGCATACCACTTAAAGTGATGGTACACTAGCATGGACATTGGAACATAGCCTATGTCTTGGTAGGCCTGTCGGAAGTAGCCTGTGTCTTGGTAGGCCTACTGGAAGTAACATGTATCTTGGTAGGCCTACTGGAAGTAGCCTGTGTCTTGGTAGGCCTATTGGAAGTAGCATGTGTCTTGGTAGGCCTATTGGAAGTAGTCTGTGTCTTGGTAGGCCTATTGGAAGTAGCCTGTGTCTTGGTAGGCCTACTGGAAGTAGCATGTGTCTTGGTAGGCCTATTGGAAGTAGTCTGTGTCTTGGTAGGCCTATTGGAAGTAGCCTGTGTCTCGGTAGGCCTACTGGAAGTAGCATGTGTCTTGGTAGGCCTATTGGAAGTAGTCTGTGTCTTGGTAGGCCTATTGGAAGTAGCATGTGTCTTGGTAGGCCTATTGGAAGTAGTCTGTGTCTTGGTAGGCCTATTGGAAGTAGCCTGTGTCTTGGTAGGCCTACTGGAAGTAGTCTGTGTCTTGGTAGACCTATTGGAAGTAGCCTGTGTCTTGGTAGGCCTACTGGAAGTAGCATGTGTCTTGGTAGGCCTATTGGAAGTAGTCTGTGTCTTGGTAGGCCTATTGGAAGTAGCATGTGTCTTGGTAGGCCTACTGGAAGTAGCCTGTGTCTTTGTAGGCCTATTGGATGTAGCTTGTGTCTTGGTAGGCCTA